>NC_086117.1:14155833-14824166 GCF_963921235.1 Mobula hypostoma | reverse complement strand
TACTCTACACTTGGATTATTGTGCGCAATTCTGTTTGCATACTAGAGGAAGGATGTAATCAAGCTAGAGGATGCAGAAATATATACAAGGATGTTGCCTGAATTGAAGGATATCAATTTTCCCTGGAGACTGCAAAGAGCCATGATAAAATTATGAGAGGTGTGGTTAGAGTAGATAGACAGAGTCTGTTTCACATGGTAGCAATGTCAAAAACTAGATTTAAGGTGAAAAGAAGGTTTAAAGCGTACCTAAAGTAGTGGTGGTGAGCCGGCTGGTGGCTCAATGACATCAGCATCGGTCTCTGGAACGGAGGTTCCCGGGTTCGAACCCAGTCGGAGCCGCTCCCAAGTACGCTTTCCATTCATGCCGGGCTGAGTGTCGAGGTCGCAACTCGACCCCATAAAATGAAGGGAAAATACCGCGAAATGTCGGTGTGAGGGGTGGCATGACACAGTCTGTCTCTCTCCGCGCCTTGTAAAGGTATGAAAAAGACATCATCCCACCAACATCACACACGCACAGACACAGATGCACACACACGCCAATAAATAAATAAATAAAACAGTGATGGCAAACCTATGACACACTTTCCCAACGCGTCATCTGCAAAGCTTCTGTTTGCACAAGTCATACAGTGCTACCCCTCAATTTGTTAAAGACTACCCATAATAAAAAGAGACATAATCATTATCTTTATTGCCAAATGAAGCCGCAAATGATTTTTTTACAATCGAAAAGCAATGAAATGTAGATAGATAGATAGATAGGTATACTTCATTAATCCCGAGGGAAATTTGGTTTCGTTACAGCTGCACCAACCAAGAATAGAGAGTAAATATAGCAATACAAAAAACCCCAACAATCAAACAACAAAATGCAAACTATGCCAGATGGAAAATAAGTCCAGGACCAGTCTATTGGCTCAGGGTGTCTGAACCTCCACAGGAGGAGCTGCACGTTCGATGGCCACAGGCAGGAACGACCTCCCGTGCCGCCAAGTGTTGTATCATGGTGGAATGTGGCCGAAGTCCAACAGTAAAAAGTTCAATATCCAGTCTGCAAACACGTTCCTCGATCGTAATATACCGTTGTTAACCAGATCAGTAAGCACGCAACTCCTTTACGCTTACCGCTCTCGGTGCACTTCTGGTCAGCTGGAACGGTATTACCCACCGAGCTCCTCTACTCCAAAAGTCTCTGTTGTCTCAACCCAGTCCTCTTTCCTCAGCTTTGTGATCCCCCTCTGCATCCTCTGTGTGTTTTCCTCCAGATTTCAACAGGGGTGTCTGCCGCTCTGTTAGCTAAGCCGGCCGGGATTTGCTGGTACGTGGAATACACAATGCGACCTTGCTTCTGTCCCGCGTGTCAGGATGTAACCATTTCCAGCGCTAAAGAAAACCCAAATAAAACTCTCTCTACCAGCATGTTAAAGAGGGTGCAGCTTCGACGTGTTACCGTGAGAAAAAAAATACAAAAAATAACGTAAATTAAGAAGTATGAAGAAGAAAGTAAAAGAAAATGTCTCATGCCAGCTTGCCGCCAGCTAGGTAGTTGCGAGAACACTTGACATTGAAGCATAGAAACATAGAAAACCTACAGCACAATACAGGCCCTTCGGTCCACAAAGCTGTGTCGAACATGTCCTTACCTTAGAAATGACCTAGGGTTACCTATAGCCCTCTGTTTTTCTGAACTCCATCTACCTGTCCAGGGGTCTCCTAATAGACACTATTATATCTGCCTTCACACTGTCACTGGCAGCCCATTCCACGCACTCACCACTCTGTGTAAAAAAAAACTTACCCCTGTCATTTCCTCTGTACCCATGTATAAGCACCTTAAAACTGTGCCCTCTCGTGCTAGCCATTTCAGCCCTGGGAACAAGCCACTGACTATCCACACGATCAATGCCTCTCATCATCTTATACACCTCTATCAGGTCACCTCTCATCCTCCGTCACTCCAAGGAAAAAAGGCCGAGTTCACTCAACCTATCCTCATAAGGCATGCTCCCCAATCCAGGCAACATCCTTGTAAATCTCCGCTGCACCCTTTCTACAGTTTCCACATCCTTCCTGTAGTGAGGCGATCAGAACTGAGCACAGTACTGCAAGTGGGGTCTGACCAGGGTCCTATATAGCTGTAACATTACCTCTCGGCTCCTAAACTCAATCCCACAATTGATGAAGGCCAACGCACCATATGCTTTCTTAACCACACAGTTAACCTGCACAGCAGCTTTGAGTGGATGATAGGTTTTGAAATCCTTGCAGACCTGGTGTAGATATCAGTATTTGGATACAATAAACAATGTTGTTATTTTTGAATTGTCTTTTTAAAAGATTAATACTAATAATTTATTTCAATCTGTCTCTGTTAGACTTTTATTAATAGTAATACAATGAATACATGTGAATGAGCAACAGGATTCATCTCTTTTCCTTTAAAAAGTCCATAATTATTGTTCCTAATTCATTAATCAATGATATTCTCTGTTCAAAATTACAAAGGCACTTGAGAGATTTTTTTTGAAGATTATTGCTAATCTGGGCTCACACTCTCATAAAGGTTCACCACTCTTGATCCAAGGTGCATATGTTTGACATGGAGAGCAGCTGGTATCTGGAATGAGCTGCCAGAGGAGGTGATAGAGGCAGGAACACAAACAAAATGTAAGAGGGAACTAGACAGGTACTTGAACGAGCAGGGCACAGAGGGATATGGAATTAATGCAGGCAAGTGGGATTGGTGTGGATAGGTTTGATATTTATCAGGAGCCCTGGGTATACAGGGCCCTTAGCATTGTCAGTAATCCCTCCCATCTGTCCAACGATCTCTTTGACCCGCCCCCGATCATCAGGTAGGAGGCACTATAGGGTAGGGGTTCTCAGCCTGGGGTTCATGGACCCCTTACTTAATGGTATTGGTCCAGGGCATAAAAAAATGTTGGGAATCCTTGCACTAGGACGAACTGGGAAACAGCTTCTTCCTCCAAGGCCATAAGACTACCGAACTCACTGCCATCACCCAAGTCTCATAGTCATAGTCATAGTCATAGTCATACTTTATTGTTCCCCGGGGAAATTGGTTTTTGTTACAGTTGCACTATAAATAATAAATAGTAATAGAACCATAAATAGTTAAATAGTAATATGTAAATTATGCCAGTAAATTATGAGATAAATCCAGGACCAGCCTATTGGCTCAGGGTGTCTGACCCTCCAAGGGAGGAGTTGTAAAGTTTGATGGCCACAGGCAGGAATGACTTCCTATGACGCTCTGTGTTGCATCTCGGTGGAATGAGTCTCTGGCTGAATGTACTCCTGTGCCCAACCAGTACATTATGTAGTGGATGGGAGACATTGTCCAAGATGGCATGCAACTTGAACAGCATCCTCTTTTCAGACACCACCATCAGAGAGTCCAGTTCCATCCCCACAACATCACTGGCCTTACGAATGAGTTTGTTCATTCTGCTGGTGTCTGCTGCCCCAGCACACAACAGCAAACATGATAGCACTGGCCACCACAGACTCGTAGAACATCCTCAGCGTCGTCCGGCAGATGTTAAAGGACCTCAGTCTCCTCAGGAAATAGAGACAGCTCTGACCCTTCTTGTAGACAGCCTCAGTGTTCTTTGACCGGTCCAGTTTATTGTCAATTCGTATCCGCAGGTATTTATAATCCTCCACCATGTCCACACTGATCCCCTGGATGGAAACAGGGGTCACTGGTCCCTTAGCTCTCCTCAGGTCTACCACCAGCTCCTTAGTCTTTTTCACATTAAGCTGCAGATAATTCTGGTCACACCATGTGACAAAGTTTCCTACCGTAGCCCTGTACTCAGCCTCATCTACCTTGCTGATGCGTCCAACTATGGCAGAGTCATCCTTCATCATGCATGAAGCACCAGTAATGTTATTCTGTTTACTTTTTAACTTGTGTCACAAATGCACCTTATTACTTGTTAATTTACTAGCAGTAATATTAGTTTATATGTTATGTGTGTGAGTTACAGTATACGTAGTTGTTTCATTTGGCAGTATACATGTGTACAGATGAACGACAGTAACCTTGACCTGTCAAAACAGGCACGATGGTCTGAAGAGCCTGTCTCTATGCGGTACAACTATCTGATTCAAAAAGAAATGAATAGGCAAAATAATCATGAAAAGATCATGGATGTTAGACTTTTTCTCAGAGTATTGGGAGACAAGGTGATGGAAGCTATATTATAATTATATGAAACTCTGATTATCCCCCGTTGAACATTGCACTTATTTTTGGACAGGACACATAATGAAAAGCTCGATGACCTTCGAGAGTATAGAGTAACGATTTATCAAATTGACACTGGAGATTAAATGTTACACACAATTTGCAAACTCGTCTGAAAATCTGTTGAACCTATTACATTGAGGGCGTAATGTAGTTTCAGTGTTTCAGAAAATGAGTGAATTGGTGGTTTGATGAATTCTCCCTGGAGGACTTGAATAAAGGGGTATAAATATTTTTCATATCATAATATTATGGGATATGGGCATCACTAGAAAGTTGCCAGCCTCTAATTCCCTTTGGGAAGATCGTGGTAACTGCCTTCTTGAATCACTGTACTCGTTGTGCTATTGGATGGAGTCTTCCTTGATTAAGACCCAACCTCATTAAAAGAACAGCAAAATGAGGAAGTCCCAATTTAAATCAAAGGTAAAAGGAGCGAGGGAAATAAATATAAAAGCTAGAAGCAGTGTGACTCGGAAGCAGCTGGAAATAAACCAGGATCTGTGTGTCCTCAGGGATATTTTCGGTCCAACTTCTAGGCTCTAATAATGAATACAAAGTTCCCAGTTTCCAAACAAATCACTGAAGTTTTTCTATTTCCATATCGTCATTCATGACCCTTTTGACTGAGACCTTTGAGCTTTATAGCACATTTAACACCGTTGGATCAACAGAAGAATCACTTGACTCATGCATTTCTATTAGAATTAAACTGAGGTTCTGTCTGGTATTGGGGGGAGCCACTGCACAGGACTGAAAGAAGCTGCAGAGGGTTGTAAATCTAGTCAGCTCCAACTTGGGCACTAGCCTACAAAGTACCCAGGACATCTTCAAGGAGCGGTGTCTCAGAAAGGCAGCGTCCATTATTAAGGACCTCCAGCACCCAGGACATGCCCTTTTCTCACTGTTAGCATCAGGAAGGAGGTACAGAAGTCTGAAGGCACACACTCAGCGATTCAGGAACAGCTTCTTCCCCTCTGCCATCCGATTCCTAAATGGACATTGAACCCTTGGACAGTACCTCAGTTTTTTTTAATATAGTGTATTTCTGTTTTTTGCACAATTTTTAATCTATTCAATATATGTATACTGCATAAAGTACACTGAATAAGATTTATTTATTATTATTATTATTGTTTTCTTCTATATTATGTATTGCATTGAATTGCTGCTGCTAAGTTAACGAATTTCACGTCACATGCCGGTGATAATAAACCTGATTCTGAGATCTTTTATCTATCCGTTAAAAAGGAATGAATGAGCTGAAGGTTACCCTAAGAGATCTGGATCACCGATACTCGCTCTTCAAGCAGCAACAATTCACCTTTGTTACGGCTTTGGATCACACACGGGAGAGTGCACATGACAAGACTCAACCCGTGTCCACTCTTTCTCAGGTAATGATAGCTGATTAAATCATAGATACACTGATGTGAATTTTGCTTTAATCAAAACTGTATTAATAGGACAATTCCGCTGAAACACAATTTTAAAAATTCTAGATGCATGTCCAAGCACATTTAAAGATTAAATAACTGCCATGTGTTTAGACTGGAGAAATGCACAAAAGTTGCTGGAAGAACTCAGCAGGACAGGCAGCATCTATGGAGTTCAAAGCTCAAAATAAATTTATTATCAAAGTACACATATCACCATATACAACTCTGAGATTCGTTTCCTTGAGAGCAGAAGCCAGGATAAACTCTGAAAACGATGGAATCTGAAAGGAGAGGACAGAGGCCATTGGAATAAAGAAGGATGGGAACCAGAGGGGAGGAAATTGTGGGTGATGAGCAGTTATTTAACTCATCATTTAAGCCATTAGCACATCTTCAGGACATAGGAGGAAGCCTGAACACCTAGGGGAAGGCACAAACTCCACACAAATAGCACTGGTGGTCAGGGTGCACTGGAGTACGAGACAGTAGTCCACAGGACATGCCACTGTGCAAAGTGAATACGGTTACCAAATTAGTGTATCTGCAGACTGTCTTCAAGATTTGGTTTGGTTTTGAGCTTGAGATATTTTGCTTTAGAGTTAATTTTGTTAGAAATTGATTTTGTGCTGTTAAAGTTTTGTGTTCTATCACTCTGGAGGAACATTGTATCATTTCTTAATGCATGTATGCATTTCTAAATGACAATAAAAGAGGACTGAGTGTTCTCATAATCTAATTCTAAAGCTTCACAAGCAGCACAGTCTTGGACATGGAAAATAATCCCAAACTTCATTCATCTATTCCCGTACTATATTTATTTATTTTGCCAATTGTTGAAAGGTGGCCTGAGAGGTAATAATACTAGAGAGCATTCAATTTCTAATTTAAAATTAATGACTGTGAAGTGCAATTCTACAACTTTTTGTTAATTACTACACAGTGTAGCAAAGAAAATCTTTAGACCATTTAACTTCATAATTAATTATTGTGATAGAATATCTGTGCCTAAATAATTAACATTTTCACATCATCTATAATGATTAAGTAAGATCGCCTTCTCTCTGCGAGTATTAAAGGCTGTTTGTTCAGTGGCCAATGGAATAAAACCATGCCTCTAATCCTGCACAATCCTGAAGGTTTATCTTTTGAGCGCCAAAGAATTCAGACATGGGAAATGGAACAGACAGGTTATTGCAGTAGAAGTGTATTCTCTGAAGAATAAAAGTGCATTAAACTTCTGCAAAGAAGCAAGACCACAGTGAGATTTGTTTTCATTAAATCCTAGCAAAACAGCAAATGTGATATTTGTACACAACTAGCAGGACTTTGCTGGAACTAGTGCACATAGTGTTATGATATCACAAGCACAAGATGATCCTCTTTAATTGTTGGAAGAGAGTTAAAGGAAATTAGCTATGTGCCTGGCTTGTACTATGGTTTGGAGTGTTTCACTTCTTAGCTGATGCCTGACACTTTGGCTAAGCACCAAGTAAATCAACTATGCGTATAATTTTATATTAGATTGGAAAGTGGAACAAAATTAATAGTAACACACATCAAAGTTGCTGGTGAATGCAGCAGGCCAGGCAGCATCTCTAGGAAGAGGTACAGTTGACGTTTCAGGCCGAGACCCTTCATCAGGACTAACTGAAGGAAAAGTTAGTAAGAGATTTGAAAGTGGGAGGGGGAGGGGGAGAACCAAAATGATAGGAGAAGACAGGAGAGGGAGGGATGGAGCCAAGAGCTGGACAGGTGATTGGCAAAGGGGATATGAGAGAATCGTGGGACAGGAGGTCCGGGGAGAAAGACAAGGGCGGGGGGGAACCCAGAGGATGGGCAAGGGGTATAGTGAGAGGGACAGAGGGAGAAAAAGGAGAGAGAGAAAAAGAATGTGCGTAGTAACTGTTTTTCTGGAAGTGTGCAGTTTTTCCAAGATAAATACTTATTAAATGGCTAATAACTTTTGTTATTTAAAATTTCAAAGTAAATTTATTATCAAAGTTCATATACTGTATTTCACACATGGCAATGAAAACACGTAATAAACAGTCCAGCAAACATGGTTTACACTTGCAAGCCCCTCAGTCACAGGAAATTTCAATGTCTTTGGTGATACTTACCTTGATAAAGGAACTACAGAATGGCCTATTCTCATATACTTCCAGCCAACCTTTCTCATAATATCAATGGAGGCTTGGACCTAGTTGCTTGCACAGATTAAAGCTTTTACTGAATAAGCCCGAGGGAAAGCTGACAACGTATGAACACTGAGGAAGACGAGGAATATGACAAGGAATTTCATGTTTAAGGACGCTTACACAGCACAGGAACAAGCCATTCAACTTGCCCTTGCTGACCAAGATGCCCTTCTACGCTAACTCCATTTGCCTGCATTCAGCCCATATCAGTTATGTAACTGACCAACTGTGTTTTAAACATTTTAGACCATAAGATATAGGAGCAGAAGTAGGCCATTCGCCCCGTCGAGTCTGCTCTGCCACTCAATCATGGGTTGATCCAATTCTTACAGTCATCCCCACTCCCCTGCCTTCTCCCCATACCCTTTAACGCCCTGGCTAATCAAGAACCTATCTATCTCTGCCTTAAATGCACCCAATGACTTGGCTTCCACAGCCGCTCGTGGCAACAAATTCCATTTTAATTGTACCTGCTTCTGTTACCACTTCTTAGTTATTGAGTTATTGCTATCCTGTATGAATAACGATGTGAAGATGGGTAATGAATAATTTATCTTTCTTTTGTCATCTTTAACAGGTGCTATCAGATTAATTTAGACTTTTACTTTACATCTTTTCTGTGTAGGTTCAGAATTACCTGGACCACCACTGTACCAATACAACCGACAGGCGAATCATGATCATGTTTCTGGACCTTTGCAAAGATCTCAGTGAGTTCTGTAGTAGACTCCAGGATATAAATCCCAAATCCTGCTCACCCGATGATGTACTGGAGAAGTGTAAAGTCCTTCTCAGCTGCAACCACGACATAAGAAACCTCAGAGCCAAGTAAGCGGTAATGATATTGTGAAAGACTGTGCATCAATATAGTCAACTGAAGTGCAACAGAACACAATTTTTTAAAATAAAGGTTTGGCTCAGTGTGATCCACTAGTTCAAACAGTTAAATGTTTAACTTGAAGGTGAAAGATCAGAAGTTGTACCCCAAAGCCTTTTTATTGAAATTGCACTTTCATTGATAGAAAGGGAATATACATTTATTGATTCTTTTTCACTAACTGAAAACATTCCAAAGTACATCACAGTCAATGAAATATTTTTCAAGTTCCAGTTGGATAAGGAGCAGACTATTTTCAAATTTCTGCATAATGTTGCGATGCATGGTAATCTGTTTTGATTATGTTGATTGAGCATGAACAGGGTGAAAAGAACCACCCTCGTTTTCTTTGAAATAGTGCCTTAGGACCTTAAACACAAGAGATTCTACAGATGCCGGAGCAGCATAGACAAAATGCTGGAGGAACACAGCAGATCAGGCAGCATCCATGGACGTTTTAGGCCAAACCCCTTCATCAGGATTGTGGGCACGTGGCCAAGTGGTTAAGGCGTTCGACTAGCAATCCAAAGGTCGTGAGTTCGAGTCCCAGCCAAGGCAACGTGTTGTGTCCTTGAGCAAGGCACTTAATCACACATTGCTCTGCGACGACACTGGTGCCAAGCTGTATGGGTCCTAACGCCCTTCCCTTGGACAACATTGGTGTCGTGGAGAGGGGAGACTTGCAGCATGGGCAACTGCTGGTCTTCCATACAACCTTGCCCAGGCCTGCGCCCTGGAGAGTGAAGACTTTCCAGGTGCAGATCCATGGTCTACCAAGACTAACGGATGCCTTTACTTCATTAGGATTGGAAAGAAAGGGGGAAAGAAGCCAGAATAAGAGGTGAAGGAGGTATAAGCTGGCCGATGATCGATAAAACCAGGTGAAGGGGAGGGTGGGTGAGTTGGCAGGGGGGAGAGGAATGAAGTATGTAGCTGGGATGTGATAGGTGTAAAACATAAAGGGCTGAAGAAGAAGTAATTCTGTAGGAGAGGAAAATGGACCATGGGACAAAGGGAAGGAGGAGGATCACCAGACGGAGGTAATGGGGAAGTGAGGAGAAGAGATGAGAGGGGAGCCAGATTGGGGAATGGTAAAAGAGAGAAGGGCGAGGGGGGCAGAAATTACCAGAAGGTAGAGAAATCGATGCTCATGCGGTCAGATTGGAGGCTACCCAGATGGAATATCAGGTGTTGCTCCTCCATCCTGAGAGCAGTCTCATCATGGCAGTAGAGAACTGTTTATTCCCTTCCATAGATGCTGCTTGACATGCTGAGTTCCTCCGGCATTTTGAGCGTGTTGCCTTGGGATCTTGTCATCCAGCCAGGCAGTTGGATAGGGTTAGTGCCTCATTCGAAAGGCGGGACCTCCAGTGGTGTAGCACTCCCTTTGTACAGGCTTGCCCAGTGGATCATGTCCATTGATTCAGAGGTAAGTGTGCTTGCTACCACTGAGCCACTGCTTGTGTTCGTGATTCTCCACAGCTAGCAGGCTTCATTAAAGAACTTTGTTAATGGTCACAATATCTAGAGTAGTTTAAACTTCAGAAATTAAAACTTTTGGACCTTGGTAACTCTTTGGAAGCTTTTGTCCAACAAAAAAATGCTTTTTGTGATGCTCAGAATCCAGGCTTAATATTTCCATCTCATGTTTTCCCACTTGGCCTTTCCCACAACCTTTTCCCCTGCCTTCTCCCTTTCCCAGGACCGTCTCCCTTGCCTCCTCCCTTTTCCAGGACCTTCTGCCCTGCCTCCTCCCTTTCAAAGGACTTTGAATTGTCTAGCTGCTGTGGAGATGCATGTACACATTCTTAATATGATGGGGCATATGTGTATATATGGATTATCGGAGAACCCACTGAACTGCATCCTAGCCCACCCCTCCCTCATCCACATCTCCTATCCTTCCCTTCCTTTTAATCATATTAGTGATCTGGTTGACTGAACTGATATCTTTGTGGCCAATTGTGCAGATGATACAAAGATAAATGGAGGGACAGGTAGTGTTGAGGAAGCAGAGAATCATAAATTCTATTGTATTTCTTTATTTCCTGTAAATGATGCAAGAAATGAATCTCATGGTAGTATATACATACTTCGATAATGAATTTACTCTGAACTTTGATACATGATTCTCCCAGCCTGCATTGTTAGCTTGTGGCTCTTAATGAATTTCTTAATTTTCCATCAGGAAGTACATGTTGTTTCCTCCTTCCCATTTTGCTCAGAATTTTTTTATTTCCACCATCTCTCAAATGTTTTCCTCAATTTTCTCCCCCAAAATATTCTTCTGGCTTCCTCCCTCTGCCACTGCAAAGAAGAAGCCCTCGCCCTTGGCATAAACAACCTTCAGCACAGTCTTTTCCATTTTAATTCACTGTCTTGCTATCTGCCTACCCTTGCCTTCATAACAATCCCTGTCGCTAGTTCCCCCTGGCTTGGACCATTTCAATGTTCCAGCTCAGTTTAACAATACTTGATGAATTCAAAGTTCAAATTTTATTATCAAAGTACACACAGTATATGTCACCACATACAACCCTGAGATTCATTTTCCTGTGGGCATGCTGAGCAAATCTATAGAATAGTAACTATAACAGGATCATTGAAAGATCATTCAGAGTGCAGAAGACAACAAACTGTGCAAACACAAATATAAATAAATAGCAATAAATAACAACATGAGATAATGAGATAGAGTCCTTAAAGTGAGATCATTGGTTGTGGAACATCTCAATGGATGGGCAAGTGAATATAGTTATCCCCTTTTGTTCAAGAGCCTGATGGTTGAGGGGTGGTAACTGCTCTTGAACCTGGTGGTGAGAGTGTTGAGGCTCCTGTACCTTCTACCTGAGGGTGGCAGTGAGAAAAGAGCATGGTCTGGGTGGTGGGGATCTCTGATGATGGATGCTGCTTTCCCACAGCAACCTTTCATATAGATATGCTCAGTGGTTAGGAGGGCCCAATCCACTACCTTTTGCAGCATTTTCCATTCAAGGGCATTGGTGTTTCTATACCAGGCTGTAATGCAGCCAGTCAATACCCTCCCCACTAAACAACTATAGACGTTTGTTAAAGTTTTAGATGTCATACTGAATCTCTGCAGACTCCTAAGGATGTAGAAGTGCTGCTATGCTTTCTTTACAATTGCACTTATGTGCTGGGTCCAGGAGCAGTGAAGTAGTAACACCCAGGAATTTAAAGTTGCTGACCCTCCCCACCTCTGGTCCTCTGGTTTCACCCTCCTGAAGTCTACAATCAGTTCCTTGGACTTGCTGACATTGAGTGAGAGGTTGTTGTTATGACACCACTCAGCCAAATTTTCAATCTCCCTCCTGTAGGCTGATTCATCACCACCTATGATTTGGCCTACAACAGTGGTGTCATTAGCAAACTTGAAATAGGCACTGGAGCCGCACTTAGCCACACAGTCGTAAATGGAGAACAGCTTGCTCTCCATATCACACTGCCCAGGCTTGCGTATCTAGACCGCCAGGAGGCAACATCTATGGTCGACCCCGACTAATGGAGGCCTCACATAGGTGTAAAGTGAGTAGAGCAGGGGCTAAGCACACAGCCCTGTGGTGCACCTGTGCTGATGGAGATTGTGGAGGAGATGTTGTTGCCAGTTTGAACTGACCGGGGTCTACCAGTGAGGAAATCCAGGATCCAATTGCACAAGGAGGTACTGAGGCTACCGTCTTGTAGCTATTTGATTAGCTTTGAGGAGGATGATGGTATTGAATACCGAGTGTAGTCAATAAGGAGCTTCCTGATGTGTGCATCTTTGCCGTCCAGATGTTCCAGAATTGAGTGAAGAGCCAGTGAGATGGCATCCGCTGTGGACCTGTTGCTCCAGCAGGCAAACTGGAGTGGATCCAGGTCACCGCTCAGGCAGGAGCTGATATGTTTCATCACCAGCCTCTCAGAAACTTCGTCACTGTGGATGTCAGTGCAACTGGGCGAGGGTTATTGAGGCAGGCCACCATGCTCTTCTTGAACACTGGTGTAATTGAAGCCCGCCTGAAGCAAGTGGTTACCACACACTGCCAAAGTGAGAGGTTAAAGGTCTCAGCAAGCACACCAGCCACTTGGTCAGAACAGGTCTTCAGTACATGGCCAGGTACCCCATCCAGTCCGGATGCTTTCAATGGATTCACCCTCCTAAAGGCAGCCCCCGCATCAGCTTCAGATACTGAGATCAAAGGATCATCGGGAGATTGGGGGTTCACGACGGTTCCTCCATGTTCTGACCGTCAAAGCGAGCGTTGGAAGCATTGAGTTCTGGAGTTAGACATATTCCTAGTTATCCCATAGGGCAGGGAACCAATTTATTCTGCAAACGTTCATGCCCGGAACAAAACCCAAGTGCAGCATCTTTTCAAACTTTAAATTAATGAAGTGATAGCTCTGGGAGGAAGATGAAATCAAAGCCAAAGCTTTAGAGAAAAGTTAGGTCTTGCAGGAAAACAATGTTAAACAAGATAGCTGAGAACAGAACAAATAGTTTTACAGCTGTGTAAACCACAGTTTATGAATTAAAGTCAAAGTCAAAATCAAAGTAAATTTATTATCAAATCATGTATACTATATGTCACCATGTAGTACCTTGTTTCATTTCCTAACAGGCATTTACAGAAGTTAAGAAGTACAATAGGATTTATGAAAAACTATACATAAATAAAGACTGACAAACAAACAATATGCAAAAGAAGACAAATTATGCAATTAAAATAAATGACTAAATAAATAATACTGAGTACATGAGGAGTTGAGTCCTCAAAAGTGAGTCTATAGATTGTGCAAACAAGAGAAAATCTGCAGGTGCTGGAAATCTGAGCAACACACACAAAATGCTGGAAGAACTCAGCAGATCAGGCAGTATCTATGGAAATGTTGACTGTATTCTTTTCCATAGATGCTGTCTGGCCTACTGAGTTCCTCCAGCCTTTTGTGTGTGTTGCTCTATAGATTGTGTAATCAGTTCAGAGTCGAGGTGAGTGAAGTTATCCACACTGGTTCCAGAGCCTGATGATTGTAGGGTAATAACTGTTCCTGAACCTGGCGGTGTGGGACCTGTGGTTCCTGTTTCTCCTGCCTGATGGCAGCAGTGAGAGGAGAGCATGACGAGATGGTGGGTGATCTTGATAGTGGATGCTACTTTCTTGTAGCAGAGCTCCTTATAGATGTGCTCAATAATGGGGAAGGACTTTGCCTAGAATGGACCGGGCTGTTTCATCACTTTCTGTAGACTTTAGTAGTTTGGTTTGAATGACTTTATTGTAAATTGGATTACCATTGCTGACCACCCAGCTGTGAGAAAAAAAATTGAGCAAGTATTTGTTGAATTGGGATTTTGTTCAGCCAAAAGGATTTGGGGGAAATAACAAGTAACTTCATTAGTTTGTGTTCTGCCTTTAGCACCACCTTTTCCTCTCAGGCCATTGTTATTTTTTTTAACACATGGAGCATTTGAGACATTCAGATGAAGGAGCAGCACAGGAGTTTGTATATAGAATATGTGACACCGGAAATGTGACAGACACAGCAGCGTGATGAATTATTATACAATAGATCATAGGATGTGTGGATGACACCCTGCTTCCACAGCTCATATGTGTGATGTTACCACTCACATGAGCACATCATTTAAAAATGATGAGGCCCAGCAATGGAATGAGTCAGAGCCTACAGTTCTACTGAAGTGAATAATGGATGAATATGTTAAGCATACTGGCAGCTGCATGCATTTAATGTTCACTTCGCAGATTTGCCAGAATTTGTGGGGCAATTTTTATTTTCTGCTATTAACTCGTTGCTTCTCCCAGCAGTCTTCTGCTTCACAATAACCTTCCAACTGAAATATTCAGCTAAGTTTGCCAGTATTTTGGGATGTGCACCGAGTGCTTCAGGTTAGCTTTAAGAAGTTTTAGTTACCTCTTCAGTCCTGCCATCATATTTTGTAAAATGGGACTTTGAGGCGCCACTCATTGTACATAAATTCCTCAAAGTTCAAAGTAAATATATTATCAAAGTACATATATGTCATCATCAACTACCCTGAGATTCATTTTCTTGTGAGAATTCACAGTAGAACAAAATATATTTGAATCATTGAAAAACTGCACACAAAGACAGGCAACCAATGTGCAAAAAAATGACAAACTGTGCAAATACAAAAAGAAACAATAAATAGATAGATAGATAACTAGTATTGAAAACTTGAGTCGTAGACTTCTTGAAGGCAAGTCCATAGGTTGTAGAATCAGTTCACCGTTGAGGCGAGTGAAATTATCAATGCTGGGTCAGGAGTCTGATGTCTCAAGGGTAGTAACTGTTCCTGTACCTGGTGGCATGGGACTTAAGGCCCCTGTTCAGCCTTTGTTTATGTTAAATGAATGTTACATTGCCAGGGCTTTGCAGCAAGTCAGGGTACAGGCTAAAGTTTAAATTGGATTACACTTAGAGATACCCTGTAAGCGCAAATGGTCATGCACATAATGTGCTTAATGATTAATGGGATGGGGGGGGGGAAGATTGTCTAAGTCCCTGTTAATGCCCTCCTCTGCATACCCATGCTTGTCACATTAATCAACGGTGTTTACCAACCTCTTCTCATGCCACTTATTTCTCACAGAGAGTGCATTGATCCTCTGGTTCCTCCATGTGATTCTGGGAGAAGGTTTTGTGAAACTTTTATCTTTCTCCTTGGTTTCAGGCCTCATTTATTCTAAACACACCTTGCTGCCCTTAACCTTTGGAATGTGCTTGATGGGTTCCTGCTTGATCCAGATGTCCATCAATAGTATTCACTTGCTGCCCTGTTACAGTCTTTTGGGTGGTGGGGTGGAGTTACGTCTCTACGGAAGGGGGTGCAAAATGCTCCTTAACCTCCACTAGCATGCAGGTCACCCTTGGGCAAGGTGTGGTGCCTGCTTAGCCTACCCCCACCCCTCCCCCCACCAATCAGGGTCATGGATCATCTGAAGCCATGGGAGCAGGCGGTGGATGATTGTAGAGTAGCTGATACATATCACAAATGCTGGTTATGTGACCACTGATGTCAGGCAGACAATCTCCAGAGAGTACTGTATTGATAATGGCTGGGGTCACCTGTTTTGTAAAGACACTGCCCAGAAGAAAGCAATGGCAAACCAGCTCTGTGGAAGAATTTGCCAAGAACAATAATGGTCATGGAAAGACCATGATTGCACATGTCATGCCACATGGCACATAATGAACGAATGATTGCAGTCTTAGAAGGGGCACATGATGTACTTTAAGGAGATTTTTAACCCCAAAATGAAAGAATAACTGAAAAAAGAAATTGAAACTACGTTGTAGATCAATTTCATATTGCTTAAATGTAATGCAGTCTTCAGCAAATAAGGTTTTAGTTGATCTTTCATTTTACTTCAACTAGAACTGAATATGTATGTAAATACCCTGATTCAAAACTCTCACGATCATCCAGCATAGCTATGAAAAAGCTGAAAGGAAGTGTGAAAGATTTGCATTTATATTGGTACCTTATTATGCCTTTACAAATATTTCACATTTGAAAAGCAAGGATGTCATGCTGAGGCTTTGTAAGACACCGAGGAGTGTTGTGAGCAGTTCTGGGCCCCTTAAAGGATGCGCTGATATTGAAGAGGGTTCATAGGATGTGCACAAAAATGATTGGATTATTGTATGAGGAGCGTTTGAGGCTCTGGGCCTGTACTCGCTGGAAATGAGAAGAATGAGGGGAGATGTCATTGAAACCTTTTAAATGATGGAAGACCTAGATAGAGTGGATGTGGAGAGGATGTTTCCTAAAGTGGGAGAGTCTAGGACCAGAGGGCACAGCCTCTGTATTTAGAACCGAGATGAAGAGAAACTTCTTTAGCCAGAGGGTGGTGAATCTGTGGAATTCATTTCTACAGGTGGCTGTGGTCAGGCCATTGGGTATACTTAAGGCAGAGGTTGATAGGTTCTTCATTACTCAGGGCATGAAAGGCTACAGGGAGAAGGCAGGAGAAAGGCCATGATGAAATGGCAGAGCAGACTCGAAGGGCTGAATGGCCTAATTCCACTCCTATCTCTTAAGGGTGGTGGCAGGGAGTCAAAGTAGTCTTACAGCCTGGGGGAAGAAGATGTTTCCCATCCTAACAGTTCTTGTCCTGATGCCGTGGTACCTCCTGCCTGGTGGTAGGGGTTTAAAGAGATTGTTGGATGGATGGGAGGGATTATTGATAATGCTAAGGGCCCTGCGTATGCAACGCTCCTGATAAATATCTCACGTGGGTGGGAGAGAGACTCCAATGCTCCTTTCAGAAGCCCTCGCGATCCTTTGTAGGGACTTGCCTTGCAATTCCCGCACCAGATGATAATGCAGCTGGTCAGAACTCTCTCGATGGCGCTCCTGTAAAAATTGTTTAGAATGGGGGTGCAGGGGAGTCTCACTTGCTTCAATGTCCCCAGGAAGTGGATTCGCTGTTGTGTTTTCTTGACCGAAGTGGTGGCGTTGAAGGACCAGGTAAGATCGTCTGTTATGCGCACTCCAAGAAACTTGGCACTCCTAACTCTCCACAGAAGAGCCGTGTACGTGCAGTGAGGAGCTGGCAGCCTGCACCTTCCTAAAGTCTCGTTGGTCTTGTCCACGTTGAAACTGAAGTTGCTGTGGTCGGACTTTTCTTCCAGCTACTCTGCCCTCTCTCTGTTGTTGATGAGGCTAACCACTGCCGTGTCATCAGTGAGCTTGATGATTCGGGTTGAACTGGACCTAGCAGTTCCATCACGCATCAGCAGCACGAAACGCTGCAGGTGGAGCTTGCAGACCTGGGGACCAGCTCGATGGAGCTAGAGGTGTGTATGCCAACACAGACTGACTGTGGCCTTCCTGTCAAAAAGTCTAGGATCCAGTTACAGAGGGAAGTGTTGAGACCCAACGAGGAGTGTTTAGCCACCAGCTTCTGAGGGATGATCGTATTAAACGCCGAGCTGAAGTTGATAAACAGCATCCTGGCGTATGAGGCACCATTTTTCAGGTGGGACAGGACGGAGTGGAGTGCAGCGGTTACGGCATCATCAGTGGACTGATTTGAGCAAAAAACACGAACTAGAGAGGGTCCAATGTAGCAGGAAGATGGGATTTAAGGTGATCCATAACCAGCTGCTAAAGCACTTCATTATTGTTAAGATCAGTGCCACTCGACGGTAATCATGGAAGCATGTTACTGTCACCCTCTTGGGCACTGGGATGATGGTGGCTGGCTTGAAGCTGAGGTGACAGTGAACTGTTCCAGAGAGACGTTGAAGATATCTGTTGGAACCTCTGTTAACTGAACTGCGCAGTCTCTCAGCACCCGACCAGGTACATTATCAGGCCCCACAGTTCAGCATGGGTCGATCCTGGTTAGAGTCTCCCTTACACCAGGGGCCTTACTCGCCGGCACATTGTCTAATACATCAAATCGAGCATAAGAGGCATTCACCCTATCAGGAAAGGAAGTATCACTTTCGTTGACGTGCTAGGTGGACTTGTAGTCCATTGTAGTATGAATGTGCTGCCACATGCACCTCGTGTCTCTGGTATCACAGAAATGAGTGTATATTCTCTGCGAATAGTCCCGTTTTGCCTTCCTGATGGCACAGGAAAGCTCAGCTCTTGCTGAATGCTGTCGATTTGAAGGCAGTATCCCAATCTCACAGCCTTGCCCAGACATCTGCTGTGAGCCGTGGCTTCTGACTTGCCCTCACATGGATGTGTTTAATAATGGTGATGTTCTCAATACAAGAGAAAGTCTGCAGATGCTGGAAATCCAAAGCAACACACACAAAATGCTGGAAGAGCTCAGCAGGTCGGGCAGCAACCGTGGAAAAAAGTAAATAGTAGATGTTTTGGGCCGAGACCCGTTCACAATACACTTCTCTATGTAGCCAGTCACAGATCTCGCATACTCCTCGGTGTTAATATGATGGCCGTAGGTAGACACCTTCTTGGACATGTTCCAGTCCATGTTTTCAAAAAGGTCTCTCAACGCTGAGGTTGCCCCTTCTGGACAGATCTTTATCTCCCTTCGAGCTGGTTCAACTCCTTTAATCAGTGATCGGTATGCAGGAATTAGCATAACAGATAAGTGGTCAGAGAATCCGAGGTCAGCAAGAGACTTTGTATGTACCAGGGGTGTTAGTATAAACCAGGTCTAATGTGTTCTCACCTATGATAGCAAAGCCAACATGCCTCTAGAATTTAGGCAGGACTGTTTTCAAATTAGCATGCTTGATGTAGCCAGCAACAATAATGAAACCATTGGGTGTGTGGTTTGCAATTCACTGACGGGGCTGTAGAGTTCACACAGCGCTTCCCCAGGAGATGTATATAGCCACAATGGCAATAACAGTGAACTCTCTCAGTAAATAGCATATACAGCGCATAAAATAATATTAACAGATAAAAATATTCTGCAGATGTGGAAGTTGACATAAATTCAATATATGATGTGTTGTTAAATATACAACAGGAAACTGCTACTGGCACTATCATTAATAATGTGTATAAGTTACAATAAGAAATATAAAAAATAAATAAGTAGTGCGAAAACTGAGGTGGTGTTTATTGATTCATGGTTAGTTCAGAATCTGATGATGGAGGAGAAGTTAAAAGTTTGTGTGTTTCTTCAAGTTCCTGTACCTACTCACTGGTGGTGGTTATGAGAAGAGGGCAGGTCCTGGATGGTGAGGATCCTTAATGATTGATGCTGACTTCCTATGGCGTTGTCTTTTGAAGATGTCCTCAATAGTTGGGAGGCTAATGCCCATTTTGGAGATGTCTGAGTTCGCAGCCCTCTGCAGCTTTTTCTGAATTCCTGCACCTCAGCTGGTGATGACTTCAAGGAAGTACACAAATTTATACACCACCTTAATCACACCAAGTGTATTTAATTACTGTAAAGTTTGGACCTGGCTAACCGGTTTGTGCCCATCAAAAACTCAAAAAAACAGCAATTATAGAAGCAACTAGGTAACTTTGTTATTGATGTTTCAGCTTTTAAAGCACCTCAGGGGTGTGTGCTTAGCCCGCTGCTCTACTCTCTATACACACATGACTGTATGTAGGCATAGCTCAAATACCATATATAAATTTTCTGACGATACAATCGTTGTTGGTGGAATCTCAGGTGGTGACGAGAGGGTGTACAGCAGTGAGATATGCCAACTAGTGAAGTGGTGCCACAACAACAACCTGGCACTCAACGTCAGTAAGACAAAAGAGCTGATTGTGGACTTCAGGAAGGGTAAGATGAAGGAACACATACCAATCCTCAAAGAGGGATCAGAAGTGGAGAGAGTGAGCAGTTCCAAGTTCCCGGATGTAAAGATCGCTGAGGGTCTAACCTGGTCCCAACATATCGATGTAGTTATAAAGAAGGCAAGACAGTGTCTATACTTCATTAGGAGTTTGAAGACATTTGGCATGTCAACAAATACACTCAAAAACTTCTATAGTTGTACTGTGGAGAACATTCTGACAGGCTACATCACTGTCTGGTATTGGGGAGGGGCTACTGCACAGGACCAAAAGAAGCTGCAGAAGGTTGTAAATCTAGTCAGCTATATCTTGGGCACTATCCTACCCAGGACACCTTCAGGGAGCGGTGTCTCAGAAAGGCAGCGTCCATTATTAAGAACCTCCAGCACCCAGGGCATGCCCTTTTCTCACTGTTACCATCAGGTAGGAGGTACAGAAACCTGAAGGCACACACTCAGTGATTCAGGAACAGCTTCTTCCCCTCTGCCATCCGATTCCTAAATGGACATTGAATCTTTGGACACTACCTCACTTTTTTTTAATATACAGTATTTCTGCTTTTGCATGTTTTTTAAAATCTATTGATTTACTTGTTTATTATTATTATTATTTTATTTTTTTTCTCTCTCTGTTAGATTATGTATTGCATTGAACTGCTGCTGCCATGTTAACGAATTTCATGTCACATGCCGGTGATAATAAACCTAATTCTGATTCTGATTCTGGTACCTTCCATTTTGTCCAACTCCTCTCCGACACCAATACTACTACTACTGCTACTGCATCGACTCAGGCCTCGGGGGCCGGTGTCGGGCACGATGTCGGACTCTCCACTTCTCCCTCTCCCTCATCAGTGTGTTCAGTTCATCTACATTAGCCACGCCGCTGTCTTCTAGGAGCGTGTTGACCATAGTCTTGGGAGGGCGCCCAGGGTTCATCCTCCCATGCTTGGGCTCCCATATGATGACTAGGCTGGCAGGTAGCTCAGGGTGGCGTAGACAGTGCCCCCACTAGTTGCAGTCTTCTTGCCTCGATTTTAGTGGTGAGCATCGGTAGGTTGTTATAGAGCTCAACGTTCATCATGTGCTGCTGCCAACTCACGTCAAGAGCCATCCGGAGCATTTGTGTATAGCAACCATCTAGAGACTTTCGCATCGTCTTGGTGAGTGTCCACGTCTCGCATCCGTACGTGAGAATGGACTCTATGACTGCTATGAAAATCCTCTTTTTAAGCCCTCTGGTCAGGTTCGATTTCCAGATTTCCTTCATGTCGTTCATAGCCCTCCACGCCAGCGCCTTCCATATCTTTATGTCCTTCTCCGAACTCATCATTCTTGACCCGAGGTACTCAAAGTCAAAGACTTTCTTAATGGTATCATTCTCTACGGTCTTGAGAGTACCTTCATCGCAGTTAAACGCCAGTGGTGTCTAGCAACCTCTCTTCATTCACTTAGCTTTCATAGGAAGTGCACTGATCCTCTGGTTTTCCATGTAATTAGGGGAGCAAGGTTTTGCAAGAAGCACCCAAGCAAAATATCACTATGCGTCTCCTAACAAGTGTTCCCTCTTCCGGATATAATGAGGATCAAATTTTTCAATCGACCCATTATTGACTGGTTTCTCAGAAAATAAGCTAATTAGATATATAAGAATTGAGCATAAATATTGTATTGATAGGAATCAGGACATCAGTGGTGTGTACTTAGAATAGAAGAAACATCGGTTTTATTGAAACTGCTTAAACAGAAACAATCAATAATGTTGTTCACTTTTCAAGTGAACAAGGAAATGAAGTTTAGCTGGAAAAAAAACTCAGTAGAATTCTCAGGAAAATATATGATTTAACCTAAAAGTTCACATGAAAACCTAACCTTCTAACACATGTGCTTTATGTGTTGTAAACCGTGCAACACACATCAAAGTAGCTGGTGAACGCAGCAGGCCAGGCAGTATCTCTAGGATCTTCCTAGAGATACTGCCTGGCCTGCTGCGTTCACCAGCTACTTTGATGTGTGTTGCTTGAATTTCCAGCATCTGAAGAATTCCTGTTGTTTGTGTTGGAAACCATTGTGTTTTTTAATAATACTTGTTATAAGATTTGTACTCTTTAACAAACTCATGTATTTTTCACAGTATGTGGTGGTTCATCCCCACTCATTGGCAGAAAGCGGTATAGCAGCTGAACTACTAGTTTGTCATCTTTCTCATTGCACATTATCCATGTGATGTAATTGTTTTAATTACGTAGCCTAGTAACTAGTCTATTCTTATCTAAGGAATTTATCTTATCTATAAAAATGATGGATCTTTCAGAGGTGCTATCTTTATTCCTTTTATCTTTGGTCTTTGCATTCTTGGCCATTCATTCACCTCTCACCTCCATTCATTAATATCTCAGCTCTTTATTTGGTTTGCCTAGTACTTGTATGTTTGAAATAAATTGTTAGAATTAAGACTGCTCACCATCTTTGACTCCCCGGAGAACCCTAAGGATCAGAAAGAAAACATATGCATAATTATTAACTTACAACTTTCAAATCGTAATTACAAGCAAAAAGGCTTCTTTCAACTTGCCTCCTTTAATACTTCTTTGTGAATTTAACTCATCTGACCTGGATTTTAGCAACACACAGAAACTCTGTCTGTGTTTATACGGATCACAGAGTGTCAAAAATTACAGAATTAACCTTACCGTCCCCTGTCCTAGTACATACTCACCTCCCCAACACAAATCCTAGCCTACCTTACCTTAGTCCCCGCTATTCTATCCCTAGCTAATTTATCCTATACTTTCCCATTCTATTCTATCTTACCATTTGCAGCAGAGGTTCAGAAAGTTTAAGACATTATCAGATAGAAAATCAATATATCAAATCATATATTAAATCAGAGTGAAAGCCAGATGTTTAAAATTCAATGATGGAGTGGATTAATAAGACTATAAGATATAGGAGCAGAATTAGACCATTTGGCCCATCGAGTATGCTCTACCATTTCATCATGGCTGATCCATTTTTCCTCCTAGCCCTAATCTCATGCCTTACCCCCTGTATCCCTTCATGCCAAGAATCTATCAACCTCTGCCTTAAATAGACATAAAGACTTGGCCTCCACAGCTCCCTGTGGCAATGAATTCCACAGATTCACCACTCTCTGGCTAAAGAAATTCCTCCTTGTCTCCATTCTAAAAGGCTGCCCCTCAATTCTGAGGCTGTGTCCTCTGGTCTTAGACATTCCCAGCATCGGAAACATACTCTCCACATCCACTCTATCGAGGCATTTCACTATCCAATAGGTTTCAATTAGGTCACCCCTCATTTTTCTGAATTCTAATGAATACAGGCCCTAAGCCATCAAGCGCTCTTCATATGACAAGCCGTTCAATCCTAGAATCATTTTTGTGAACCTTCTTTGAACCTGCTCCAGTGCCAGCACATCCTTTCTAAGATGTTGTTGTTGCTGAGTGCTGTTGAGTGGTTGTCGACTCATGGCGACCCTCTGGATAGTGTAGTCCACAGGGTTTTTGTGCCAAGATACAGAAGATACAGGCCTTTTTTCCACGCAGATACTGTTACTGTTGGGATCTGGCTGGATTTAAACTCGGGACCATCCACCTCAAAGTCCAGTGCTGATGTCACTACGCTGCCAGCTGGCCCCCTTTCTAAGATAAGGGGCCCAAAACTGCGCACCATACTCCCAAGTGAGGCCTCACCAGTCCTTTATAAAGTCTCAGCGTTACCCCCCGCTTTTATATTCTGGTTCTCCTGAAATGAATGCTAATGTCGCATTATAAGACATTATTAGATAGAAACCCAGTATATCAAAGGTTCAAAGGTACAATTTAATGTCAGAGAAATGTATACAATACACATCCTGAAACGCTTTTACTTCACAACCACCCGCGAAAACAGAGGAGTGCCCCAAAGAATGAATGACAGTTAAATGTTAGAACCCCAAAGTCCCTCCTATCTCCCCCCTCCTGCGTGTAAGCAGCAGCGAGCAACAATCCCCCCTTCCCCCACCAGCAAAAAAAAAGCATCAGCACCAATACCGAGCACTCAAGCGTGAGCAAAGCAATAGCAAAGATACAGATGTAGTTACCGCAAAGACTTGGCGTTTCACCCAGTATTTGACATACCTCCCTCCCTCCCTCTCCCTCTCTCTCTCTCTCCCCCCTCTCCTACCCCCTCTGCCCCCTCTCTCCCCCTCTCTGCCCCTCTCTCCCCCTCTCCCCTCTCTCTCTCCCCCTCTCCTCCCCCCTCTCTGCCCCTCTCTCCCCCTTTCCCCTCTCCCCTCTCTCTCCCCCCTCTCCCCCTCTCCCCTCTCTCTCCCCCCTCTCTCTCTCCCCCTCTCCCCTCTCCCCTCTCTCTCCCCCTCTCTCCCCTCTCTCTCCCCCTCTCTCCCCTCTCTCTCCCCCTCTCTCCCCTCTCTCTCTCTCTCTCCCCCTCCTCCCCCTCTCCTCCCCCTTCTCTCCCCCTCTCTCCCCCTCTCTCCCCCTCTCTCTCCCTCTCTTTCTCCCCCTCTCTCCCCCTTCCCCCCTTCCCCCTCTCTCTCCCTCTCTTTCTCCCCCTAATAAGGGAGAAAGAGAGGTCTCTATTTTCCCAGCGAGCAGGGAGACGTAAAAACAATTCGCTGGTTTACGATTTTAAGACTTTTTTTCAAGCTCTGTGGCCGAAGATCACAAAGATCTCAGGTCTCCAGGCACACAGCAGATATCCCAACAGAGTAGCAAATCACATATTACATCAGGGTGAAGACTAGATGTGTAAAATTAAATAATGGAGTGGATTAATCTCCTTAACTTGGTCCTATTATCTGCCATCTTGTAACGTCACTTCAGATGTAAACAAATCTTGGCGTTAACCCCTAACATGTCTTACACTATACGGGATCAAATATGTACGATTATATATTTCTAGGCAAGGCACATTATTTATCATCCATTAAGTGGGACAATGTCCCACTATTGAGGGCATCTTAGAAAGCTGATGCCTCAGAAGGGAAGCATCCATCATTAAGGACCCCACTGCCTTGGACATGCCCTCTTCTCATTAACTTTTGCTCTCTTTTTTGCACATATATCAAGATTTTATATCTTGCGCTATAATTGGTGGTTACAATGACAGAACCTGTGCGGGAGAGTTTTTAAAGTGGATAAGCCATTGCGTCGGGATAGTTCCACTCTCTGGACCTCAGAAGTCCGAGTCCACTGGAGACGGCCTGGCTTTACTAACAAGTTTGTTCCTTTGTTATGTGCCATGTTGTATGACATGGGTAATCATGGTCTTTCCATGACCATGATGGTTCTTGGCAAAGTTTTTCTACAGAAGTGGTTTACCAGTGCCTTCTTCTGGGCAGTGTCTTTTCAAGACAGGTGACCACAGCCATTACCAATACTCTTCAGAGATTGTCTGCCTGGCATCAGTGGTCGCATAACCAGGACTTGTGATATGCACCAGCAGCTCATAGGACCATCCACCACCTGCTCCCCTGGTTTCACATGACCCTGATTGGAGGTTGGGGGGGGGGCTAAGCAGGTGCTACACCTTCCCCAAGGGTGGCCTACAGGCTAGCGGAGGGAAGGAGCATGTTAGACCTCCTTTGGTAGAGACGTATCTCCACCTCGCCATCCACTCTAACAAGCAGGAGGTTATTAAGTCACAGTTTTGACAGGGGCAGGTGACTCTTTTAGTCCAGGAGCCTAAGGAAGGCAGACAGACAGGCATCAATGATTTATGTCCTCTGTTTGGAGCAAGAATTGGAGTGGTGTATTGGGACACACTCACAGCACTACCCATAGCTACAGAACACAGCCTGTAAAAGGTAACACGTCAGCATGCTGACTATGGAGTGATTAGACATATGATGGATGGTTTCTTGCAAGGTCAGCCAACCACTTCCCACAAGGATGCTGTCAACCAAAGAGAAAGTGCACCCAGGATTGGTCACATTATTTGTCCATTCACTGCCCCATTACTCTCCCGCTGTTTCACACTACAAAGGTCTCTTCTCTATGGATATACATCTGACGTGTTACCATGGACAGCAAATAATGCACGAGTGCTCTCAGATATTTTACAGTAGCTACAGTGCGTCCCCGGGGCCGGCTGATGATATGGTGGCATCAGTACTAGACTTCGGGGCAGATAGTCCCGAGTTCGAATCCAGCCAGGTCCCAACCCGAGCAGCAGCAGTATCTGCCACAGGAAACGAGATGAGGAAAAACTTCTTCACACAGAGAGTGGTGAATCTGTGGAATTCTCTGCCACAGGAAACAGCTGAGGCCAGTTCATTGGCTATATTTAAGAGGGAGTTAGATATGGCCCTTGTGGCTAAAGGGATCAGGGGGTATGGAGAGAAGGCTGGTACAGGGTTCTGAGTTCGATGATCAGCCATGATCATACTGAATGGCGGTGCAGGCTCAAAGGGCCAAATGGCCTACTCCTGCACCTATTTTCTATGTTTCTATGTTTCTATCTGCACAGAAGAAAGGCCTGGCAATCTACACTCGTATCTTGCCACGAAAACCCTACACTATCCTTCGACTCACCATGAGTCGGCAACAGCAACGGTGCATCTCTATTGCCCCAGCCCCTCAATCAGCCTAAATCAACCAGCCACAGGGACTTCATTGAAGCTGGGGTGTGTGCCTTCTTTACAAGGCTTCGAATTCTATCCAGAACTGATCCACCATGGGAGAGAACCAAGGCAAAGACACCCAAATAAGGGTGTTACTGAGTGAACCAGCGAGCTGTGATTCAGTTTTCTGAGGATCTTTTAAGGAGATGAGAGAAGTACAGGAGCAGGGAGGTACTACTGCAGTTGTACAAGGCCTTGGTGAGACCACACCTGGAGTATTGTGTGCAGTTTTGGTCCCCTAATCTGAGGAAAGACATCTTTGCCATAGAGGGAGTACAAAGAAGGTTCACCAGATTGATTCCTGGGATGGCAGGTCTTTCATATGAAGAAAGACTGGATGAACTGGGCTTGTACTCGTTGGAATTTAGAAGATTGAGGGGGGATCTGATTGAAACATATAAGATCCTAAAGGGATTGGACAGGCTAGATGCGGGAAGATTGTTCCCGATGTTGGGGAGGTCCAGAACGAGGGGTCACAGTTTGAGGATAGAGGGGAAGCCTTTTAGGACCGAGATTAGGAAAAACTTCTTCACACAGAGAGTGGTGAATCTGTGGAATTCTCTGCCACAGCAAACTGTTGAGGCCAGTTCATTAGCTATGTTTAAAAGGAAGTTAGATATGGCCCTTGTGGCTACAGGGGTCAGGGGGTATGGAGGGAAGGCTGGGTTCTGAGTTGGATGATCAGCCATGATCATAATAAATGGCGGTGCAGGCTCGAAGGGCCGAATGGCCTACTCCTGCACCTATTTTCTATGTTTCTATGTTTCTATGTATCTTCTTTGCACAGAGGCTACGGAGTACCTGGAATGACCTCCCAGAGGAAGTGGTCAACTGAAACTTTTAAAGGGTACAATATGTGGAGGTGAGGGGCTTGGAGGGTTATGGGCCAAAGGATTAGGAGTGAGGATGCTGTGAACAGCATGGGCAGTTGGGCTGAAGGGCCTGTATACATGCTGTATTCCTCTTTGACTCTGTGACTGAATCCAACAATACAGCCTCTGCGCACATCCTGCCATTTGTGTCCACAACTGCACCATCCAGAGGAGATATTTAGAATCGCTTCAGGAAGAACAAAGGGATGGCCAGGACCGGCAGGAGATAAGTCGGCAAAAGCCAAGTGGTGCCACCAGTTGGTGGACCCAGAAGACATTTATCATCAGCGAGGAATGGTCGTCAGAGTTCAAATAATCCTTGTGTGGTCTCAGTATATGATCAATGTACTCCTTCTCCCCTTAATGGTTAACTTATTTTAAACTCAAGACTGTGCTAAATCAGAACAAATTAAAGTAAGAATACATTTACTCAATACACAGTCAGATTCAGATTTATTTATCACATGTACATCGAAACATACGGTGAATTGTGTTGTTTGTGTTAGCAGCTAACACATCTGAGGGTGCGTAAGGGGCAGCCTACAAGTGTCAACGCATATTCACGCCCACAATGCTGGCAGAACAACAACAAATGACAAAACATTTTGTCTCAGTTCTCCAACCCCAGCTCAGGCCGTCTTCAGTTTCCAGTGGACTCAGACTCTTTGACTTCCCCAGCTTCCAGTCCCAACTACGCATTCAACTCTGGCCTGAGTGAGTAATATCCCTGTGGCTTTCCGACTGATCAGAAGTGAATCCAAGTTTGAAAGTCAAATATGTGAAGCAGAAATAACCAACCAGTCTAGTCCGAAGAAGCGAACCAATTGGATGCAACTTTTTTAAAAAAGTTTTTCTATTCACTCCTTTTAGTGCCAGGGTATTGAATACTCCTCCTGGATCCCATGATGGAAATCGTGTACAAGCACCATGGCCACCCCAACCACCACCCTCCTTCCTTTCAGTAGAACTTTTCTGAAACCCCCTCCTCACAGCTTTCTCCCCAGCAGTCAGCCTCCTGCCTCCCAAGTTCTGCTGCTGGCATCCGTCTGCTTCCTGTCTGCTCCAGTGAAGCATCTAACCAGCAGCAGATCACAAAGACCCAGAAGTTCTGGTCACTCTTGTCTCACTCTACACAAAATTACGCTGTGTATAGATAGGGTGAATGCAAGCAGGCTTTTTTTTTTCACTGAGACTAGCACTAAAAGACATATGTTAAAGCTAAAGGATGAAATACTTAACGGGAACCTGAGGGGGAATTTCTTCACTCAGAGAGTGGTGCGAGTGTGAAACGAGCTGCCAGCGGAAGACGTTGATGCAGGTTCAATTTTAAATTTAAGAGACATTGGGATAAGTACACGGATAGGAGGAGTATTGAAGGTGAAGGCCCAGGTACAGGTCGGGACAAGGCAGAATAACAGTTTGGCACAGACTAGATGGGCCAAAGGGTGTATTTCTGTGCTGTAGTGTTCTTTGGCCCTGTCATTAATGTCGGCGTGGATTAGACCACAAGATACAGCAGCAGAATTAGGCCATTTGGCCCATCGAGTCTGCTCCGCCATTTCATCACAGCTGATCCATTTTCCCTCTCAACCCCAATCTCCTGCCTTCTCCCCGTATCTCTGCATGGCCTGACTAATCAAGATTGACACTGATAATCGTCCTCTTCCTCCCACCCCACCAATCTCCAGTTAACAGTGGGGCTCCAGTGCTTAAAACCCCTGCAGAAAATTAGTTTCCATTTTTATTGAACTGATCTGTGAACTGGGATTCTTAAAGCAAGGCAAAAGGCCTAATATCCTAAATGAACAAATCACCCTCCAAATGATGCAGAATTACCTACATTAATCAAAGAAGAAGCATTCAGTGCAAAGCTCCTCCCACCCCTCACCATTTAATGAATGTAAATCTGCATTCCCCTTCTCTATTTTACATATACTTAACACCTGAGCTGCTCACTACTCTCCTTGAATATACAGGTCACCTGTCCCTATTATGGACTCACCTGCAAAAAACACTCAGTGGCCACTTTATTAGGTACCTCCTGTTCCTAACTAAGTGGCCATTATGTGTATGTTTATGGTCTTCTGGGGCTGTAGCCCATCCACTTCAAGGTTCGATGTGTTGTGCATTTAGAGATGCTCTTCTGCACACAACTCTTGTAACGTGTGGTTGTTTGAATTATTGTCGCCTTCCTGTCAGCTCCAACCAGCCTGACCATTCTCCTCTGACTTATTCAGGTGTTTTTGCCCAGAGAGCTGCCGTTTACTGGGTGATGTTTGTTTTTTGCACCGTCCTCTGAATTCTAGAGACTGTCCTGCATGGAAGTCCCAGGAGATCTGCAATTACTGACATACTGAAACCACCCCATCTGGCACCAAAAATCATTCGACAATCAAAGTCACTTAGATCACATCCCTTCCTCATGCTGATGTTTGGTCTGAACCTCTTGACCACGTCCACATGCTTTTATGCATTAAGTTGCTGTCACATGATTGGCCGATTAGATATTTGCATTAATGAGGGGTACCTAATAAAGTGGCCACTGAGTGCATGTAAAATTCTCAATGTGGGGTACATAAACACAAACGTCCTGAACTGTTGCCGAGTGGCAGGTGTGTGATATGACTCAATACTGCTGCAAATAAAGCAGTCCATCCAGTCCATAACAATCTTGAATAATGTGTCCTGTCTGTCTGCCTGTTTCCTGTACTTTGTCACTTAATTGTGTTTCCCCAGGCCACATAATATGTATACATGGATATTTGAGTATTGGAAAGCTGATTAGTGAGACAAAGATATACCATTTCAAATCTCCCAAATGTCAGTTGTGTCTTCTTTATTTGATGGTTTTGTTACTGCAATGTATTTTCACTCCCCATCCTTCCAGAAAAAGATATAATTTTACAAGCCCTGCCACAGAGAAGATGAACAGACTTTGTTTTCGAACCTCTTGGGGCACTTTCTTATCAAATCAGTGGGCATTTTAATCTCCAGTTATTAAATGCAGATTGCCTCTTGCAGGGAACTTGGAGTAACAGCATCACAATCATTAATCCTCTTGTGTGAGCATCACTGCACATTAAGGGCATGAGGCATACTGACAGTTGCTGTCTGCATTGACAACCAACGCAGGCAGGAAATCCAACTCAAGACAGAATAAAGCGCCCACACAAAATCCAAACACCATACTGTATATTGTAGATAATATGTCAAAGAGTCTCTCTAAAAGTATGCAGCTACATTACTGTAGGTCTCAGAAGTGAAGTGTTTTTACCTTCCTTAATTTTTTGTATGTTCATGAAGCACCACTATCCTCTGCATTGTCTAAAGACATTGTGAGGGCATTTTTTTAGGCTTTGAACATATAGCAAATAACTTCAGCAACCAATATTCAGATCTGAATATGGACTGTAGATTAAATTTAAAACGCAGCTCTGGACATGGGGTTCCTAAAAGTCGTGAACCACAGTTCATTGGAAAGCCAGATGATGCTGATTTAAAATCCATTTGTCTGTCTGTGGTGTGAGTGTGAAGAAAGAGATGTAAAAGTTATCTGTAATTCAAAGGAAAGCATTGTAGATACATTGTAAATATTGAATTGTCCTTTGAACCTTAGCATATAAAACATCATGTAGTGTTGTGTGGAGCAGGCCTCTTCCTCGGAAAGGGTCTCAATATGATGCCTGTCATGTCTCACTTTGTCAAATAAAAAAAGACTACTTCATTTTTACCAGCTATTTCCTGCTGGTGACTTGGTTCACATGACAACAGATATAAATGATCACATTCCAGTTTAGGCTGAGTACTTCAATAGTAGTCTTGGTGCTCTTTTCCTTGCTTAATTACTGTTCATTCAATTTCTTTGGTCTCAGTTGTTAAAGTAGTTTATGTAGCATCGCACCAAATGTTCGTGCGCACTCATTCGTTCATTATGTGACGTGTCATACGACATAGCCAATCGTGGCCTTTCCATGACCATAGTTGTTCCTGATAAATTTTTATACAGAAGTGGTTTGCCATTGCTTTCTTCTGGGCAGTGTCTTTACAAGATGGGTGTGCCCAGCCATTATCAACACTCTTCACAGATTGTCCGCCTGGTGTGAGTGGTCGCATAATCAGGACTTGTGATATGTACTGGCTGCTCATACGACCGTCCACCACCTGCTCCCATGGCTTCATGTCATCCTGATTGGGGGGCTAAGCAGGTGCTACACCTTGCCCAAGGGTGACCTGCAGGCTAGCGGAGGGAAGGAGCGCCTTACACCTCCTTCAGTACAGATGCATCTCCACCCCGCCACCCCAGTATTAGCATTCTGGTAATATTTGTTTCTTTGGTTTTCAGATATGGAGACCATTGAAAGGCATCCATTTGTCTTTTTGATGAGATTAGTTGACAAGTCCTCGATGAACTAGCGCATTCGGGGAGAGAATGCACAGATCGCTGTCAGCTCCCTCATGGGGTCAAGTATCCCAAACCACAGAATGCATCACATTGAACTCCCCATTGATATCTGTGGCAGGAAACGTCTCCACTTAGCATCTCAGGAAGCCATTGTTTGAAATGACAAAGTGGGCAGCTTTTCGCTAACAGCAAAGAGAGAGAAAGAGAGAGAGAGGGAGAGAGAGGGGGATAGAGGGGGAGAGAGGGGGGGGGAGAGAGAAAGGAAGAAAAGTACAGAGGCTCAATCTTAGCCAAAAGGCCAAGACTTTTTCCCAGCATGGAAATGGTTAACATGAAGAGGCACCGTTAGGAGGAAAGTATAGGGAAGAAGCCAGAGGTAATTTTTTTTTTGCACGTAGAGTGGTAGGTGCAAGGAGCGCACTGCCCGGGATGGTGGTAGAGGTTGATGTATTATGAATATTTAAGAGTTTTAGATAGGAAAACGAATGAAAGAAAAATGGAGGGCTCTGTGGGAGAGGAAGTTCAGATTGACCTGGGAGTAGGTTAAGGAGGCAGCACAACATTGCGGGCTGAAGGGCTATGTTAAAGTTCAGTGGTATAGTGGAGCCGTAGTTTCTAGGCTATAGTGAATAACTACACAACATTTACAGCTTTTCTTTCATTGCTGTGTTATTGTGATGCAGATATCCTCACGATGAGCTGAACCACCTGAGTTGTGATGAAGCAAAGCACCACTATGGAGGTGTGATCAGCGTCCTACCAATTGCCCTCGATTACTTAAAAGATGGTATGGGCGGCATCGAGTTAGCCCAGTATGAAGCTGCTAAAAATAACAGGTATGCTCAGTGCAACAAGAGAGAGGAACCAAAAGAAAACAGTGAGAGCAGCACACAGACTGCTCCATTGCAGATGAAAGAGTGCGAAATCACATACATGAAATGGAAAGCATCCACCAAAAAGAAAAATAAGCCCTTAATGGTCAAACCACCGTGGGTACCAGCTGGTAAAACCAATGGTCTCTGAGCCCTTGCAGTATACAAGCTTCCCACCATTGTTAGTGGTTGCCTGCAGTCCTGATGGCCTAATGCCACGGTTAACCAGGCCCTGCCCTTCCAATCGGGACAAGTGTCTCCAGCAGCCTAAATAAATTAAAAGAGTTGTTGCGGACTTCTGTTCAACATATTTTCCGGGCGTTTTCAGAAGAGCTCCTTCCTAAAATCAAAGTTGCTGGTGAACGCAGCAGGCCAGGCAGCATCTCTAGGAAGAGGTACAGTTGACGTTTCAGGCCGAGACCCTTCGTCAGGACTAATTGATAGAGCTAGTAAGAGATTTGAAAGTGGGAGGGGGAGGGGGAGATCCAAAATGATAGAAGACAGGAGGGGGAGGGATGGAGCCAAGAGCTGGACAGTTGATTAGCAAAAGAGATATGAGAGGATCATGGGACGGGAGGCCTAGGGAGAAAGAAAGGGGGAGGGGGGAAGCCCAGAGGATGGGCAAGGAGTATAGTGAGAGGGACAGAGGGAGAAAAAGGAGAGAGAGAAAAAAAATTAATAATGTCTCCAAATCTCTTACTACCTCTTCTTTCAGTTAGTCCTGACGAAGGGTCTCGGCCTCAAACGTCGAATGTACCTCTTCCTAGAGATGCTGCCTGGCCTGCTGCATTCACCAGCAACTTTGATGTGTGTTGCTTGAATTTCCAGCATCTGCAAAATTCCTGTTGTTTCCTTCCTAAAATGATAGCTCTCTTCATTTTTCAAAATACTGCTGGGAGTTATAGGCTATGGGGAGAAGGCAAGAGAATGGGATTGAGAGGAATAATAAATGATAGAATGGTGGGGCAGACTCAATAAGCCGAGTGGCCTAATTCTGCTCTGATGTCTCTTGGTCTTATGAGCACAGGGTGTTCTGAAGCTTTGTGGGGGGTGAGGTAGTACATTGTGGCAAGGACACTGTCGCAACAGAGAGTGACAAGAAGCTCAGCTCACAGGGTAATGATAGATTATCTATTTTTTGTGATAAATGTTGCCCAGGACGTCAGAAATAATCAACACACACAAAATGCTGGAGGATCTCAGCAGGCCTATGGAAAAGAGTAAACAGTCAACGGTTTGGGCAGAGACCCTTCATCAGGACTGGAAAAAAGGATGAGAAGTTAGAGCAAAAGGTTGGGGGGGGGTAGTTTTGCCTACCTTCTCCCTCACCTGGCTCCACCTATCACCTTCCAGCTTGTACCACTTCCCTTCCCCCTCACCTCCTTATTCTGGCTTTCTTCCCCTTCCTTTCCCAACCTGATGAGGGGTCTCGGCTCAAAACTTCGACCGTTTATTCCTTTCCACAGATGCTGCCTGACCTGCTGAGTTCCTCCAGCGTTGTTTGTGTTTTGCTCTGGATTCCCAGCAAATGCAGAACCTCCAGTGTTTACTGCCTTCACTCCTTTAAATAATATCCGGACCATAGACCAGCCAACTTGCTACTATTTAATTAAGTTGGAGAACCACAAAGCGAGTCGCTGAGGAAAATGCTTGAAAACCACTATCCCCGCACTCTACTATCTAGAGCCATTGACCCTTAGCTGACACCTAGGTTAAAGTCAAAGTAAATTTACTATCAAAGTATGTATATGTCATTTACTTGCAGGTATTTACAGGAAAATAAAGAAATACTATAGAATTTATGAAAAAACTATACTGTCATATTAGGCTTGCACTGATACAAGGAGCCCTTTCCTCTTCCTTTGAACCATCCCTGCTTACATAGCATACTGATGTGTGGCGCAGAATTAACTATGGTAATTGCTCCTATCCACACTAAACTTGGTAAATATAGTCAGCCAGTGTTTTTGCCTCAGGCTGAAACAATGCCCTGAGTGCAAAGCCTTGTGTCTGTGAGTACTTGGCAAAGTGGGATCTCAGTTCCCTGTGCTGGGTCTCGTGACTGGGTGACCTACTATCTTGATCTAGGCCCATACACAGACATATGATTGAGAGGCAAAAGCAGCCCATGATGCAAATATATCTCGCAGTTTCAGAAAAGAGTGGCAGAAAACGCTATTGTTAATGTTAATGATACCCATCGTTCTGAAAATGTTGCTGGTCTTTCACTAGATCCAATCCAGCAGAAACAAACTAGGGACATATCACATTCACCGAATAATATTTATTTCCTTATTGCCAAATGGACTGGTCCAAAATATGGGGAAAGCCACTATGTTGGTGTAAAGTCACTATCTCTGTGCCTTAGAGAACACTAAGTTTTTGAGTGACATACTTAGAGTCATACTACAGCACAGAAACAGGCCCTTCAGCCCATCTAGTCCATGGCAAACTATTATGCTGCCGAGTCCCATCAACCTGCACCTGGACCATAGCTCTCCATACTCCTCCTATCCATGTACCTAACCAAAATTACCTTCAATGTTGAAATCAAACCTCCATCCACCACACGCGCTGGCAGCTCATTCCACACTCTTGCCACCCTCTGAGTGAAGAAGTTCCACCTCATGTTCCCCTTAAACATTTCACCTTTCACCCTTAACCCATGATGCCCAGTCGTAGTCTCACCCAACCTCAGTGGAAAAAGCCCGTTTGCATTTACCCTCTGTTAGGAAGTTATCTTTGTAACTGGATCACAATATGTTGATTGAAAATATCATGGAATTATATAATATACAGTATAAGTGTATAGTTATTTTGATATGTGCATTGCATTATGCCTAATTAGTTTAATAGTAAATTGAAACAAAAATTACTTCTGGACCGCAATAAATGACAATGAAAGTATCATACTTAAAATATTCTCAGTTTTTAAAATACCTAATGTGAAACTTAACCAAAAATAATAAACTCTTTTAGAGTAAGGGGTATAATTAGGGTTTGACTTGGTTCATTTTGTGTCGTTATTGTTCCTTTTTGCAACTTGGATGGTAGTTTTTGCTGTTTCCTTCACATTGAGCCAAGTTCCTAGCTCAATGCTCATCCCAGCACGAATGTTAAGAATGCAAGGGGCCAGCTAGGTTTGAACCCAGGGTCATTTGCCTTTAAGTCCAGTGCTGATGCCACTACACCAATGGCTGGCTGTGCCTATTGTGCTACTTCAGATTGACCAATTTCCAGTTGAGGTGAAACTCAGAGAGCAAAGCAGTGGAAACACCCAGACTGGATCTGAGGGAAATAAACAGAAAATGCTCAGCAGTCAGGCAGCATCTGCAAAAATAGAAACAAGAGTAAAATTTCAGGGTGAAGATCCTTCCCCAGAACTCAATTTCTACCATTTTGTTGAAAAGTCTTTAAAGTGAAACATAAACGCTATTTCTCCTTCCACAGATGCTTCCTGCCCTGTTGTTTCCAGCATTTTCTGTTTTCAAAGTTCAAAGTTATTATCAAATGTTACCATATACTACCCTGAGATATATTTTCTTGTGGGCATTTTAGATTATTTTGGATTTCCAGCATCTGCAGGGTTTTTTTGATTTTCATGTGGAACAAAGAATAAATCTTATTAATTTTGCTATATCTGTGTATAAAAGGTGATACATTACTGAAGGAGAGTTTTATTACTGGTACCATTTGTGCTATACTGACAATGTAAATAACTGGGTGAGCCTTTGGCTTCAGCAGTAAGTCACGAATGTTCAAACCTCACTCTGGCCAGTTGCAGTGAGTGAAGTGATGGATGAATTTTAAGGTTTTTAAAGTCTGTCCCGAGCCTTGTGGCCCATCAGGCCAGTGCTTATGCTGGTTTCTGTGGTGTGAAGCGACTGAAAGTACGAGACTCCCTCCCAGATAGGACGCCAGTCTATCGCGAGGTTAACCCCCAGCATTTGCCGGTACCCATTTTCAGCTTGGGTGGACTGGAGCAGTGTGTGGTTAAGTGCCTTGCTCAAACACACAACAAGCTGCCTCAGCCGAGACTCGAACCCACAACCTTCAGATCATGAGCCCAACGCCCTAAGCACTTGGCCACGTGCCACACGATGGATGAATTCACCAGCTGATTAATAATGTTAGGCCACACTTTGAACACAATGATCAATGGTCAACAGTATGTTGGTAGGGAAACAACAACCTTGCACTCAACATCAGTAAGACCAAGGAACTGATTATGGACCAGGAAGAGGACGTTGATGGAGCACACACCAGTCCTCTTCAAGGGATCAGCAGTGGAAAATGTAAGCAGCTTCAAATTCCTGGGTGCCAACATCTCCGAAGATCTATCTTGGCCCCAACATATTGGTGTAATTACTAAGAAGGTAGAACAGCGGTTATATTTCATTAGGAGTTTGAGGAGAGTTGGTATGTCACCAAAGACTTGCAAATATCTACAGATGTACTGTGGAGATGTACTGTTGCATCACTGTTTGGCATGGAGGGGCCACTGCACAGGATCAGAAAAAGCTGCAGAAAGTTTATATTTGCCGGCTCCAACATGAGCACTTGCCTTCCCAGAATCAAAATGCATTGCCTGACAAAAGCAGTATCCATCATTAAGCATCCCCTACCTCTGACGTCCGAATACTCATTGCTACCATCAAGGAGGAGGTGCAGGATCCTGAAGACACACACTCAATGTTTTAGGAACAGCTTCTTCCCCTCCACCATCAGATTTCTGAATGGACAACGAACACGTACACTAAGTCACTACTTTTTTCTTTCTTTTTTGCACTATTCATTTAATTTAAATGAATAGTATACATGCATATATGTGTGTAATTTATAGTTTTTTTAAAAATGTATTGCATGGTACTGCTGCTGCAGAACAAGAAATTGCACAATATATGCAGTGATATTAAGCCTGATTCTGATTTGTGTGATATGGTGGGAGGATTTTATAGACTACAGAGGATAAAGATCCATAAAATGAGAAAAGTTTGGGAGTGTTTATTCACATTTCAATGTCTGACTGGATAATCAACATTCAGAGTCTGAAGTCCAGTCTCCACTCACTGTGACTGATCAGAGTATAGGATGACATTTAAGAAGTATCATCATGAGCATTTGAACCGAAAAAGCAAAAGAAACTATGGACAGAGTAGTGAAAAATGGTTGTAGTATAGATTAGTCATTCAGAAGTCAGCCGATTAATACGGAGATGAGGTAAAATCTTTTACCACAAGGTGGGCGTGAATCTTTAAATCTTCTTCCTCAAAGGGCAACACGAAGTTTTTCTGAGTATTTTTAAGACAGAATTGAACAAATTCTTGATAAGAAAGCAGATGATAAACTGAAATGCAGGGTTGAAGTTGCAATCGGATGAGACATTCACTTATTCATCTACAAAGTGCACTGCAGTTGGCCAGTTAGGTTTCTCCAATAGCCCCTTCAAAGCCTGGGATCTTTACCAGCAAGGATGTTGGAAGCAACCCAAGTCAAATTCTTCCTGACGAACTGTGTTATCTTTGGCTTACTAGCTTTGTCCCAATGCTCTTCCATTTTTCAGTAGAGTCACAATTATTAGTTTGGATATCAAGTACGTACAACTGGTATTGAGTTTGATTCATCCCTTCATACCCAAGCACATGAGACTAGATATTCCTTGCACCAATGGGTTGTGAGCATTAGAACCCCTCCGACTGACTTTTAACCCTTACCTGCAGCATGCTAATATCCACCGGCCCTCAACACCTTGTGAACTCAAAGCTGTTTCCATAGAGGATGTGACTATTCAGCCCATTGAGCCTATGCCAGCTCGCTCCAATCCCTTTCCAACACTAATTTTCACTTTAACCTATTCTCACATTTCTATCAGTTTTAACTTCAGATTCTACCACATAACCTGAACATAGGGCAAATCTAGAGGGCAATTAAACTAACAACCCATGTGTCTTTGGGACATGGGAGGAAAATGGAACACCCAGATGAAACCTATGTGCTCACATAGAACAATGACAATATAGCACAGTACAGACCTTTTGTCCCACATTTTAACCCACTCCAGGATCAATCTAACCCTTCCCTTCCAGATAGCCCTCCATTATTCTTTCATTCATAAGAGTTTCTTAAATGTCCCTAATGTATCTACCACTACCCCTGTCAGCGTGTTCCACACACTTACACTCTCCGTGTAAAACCTACTTTCAACTTCTTGCCCTATATTTACTCCTATCACTTTAAAGTTATGTCCTCTCGTATTAGCCATTGCTACTGGGGAAAAGGCTGTCCACTCTATCTATGCCTCTTATCATCTTATAAATCTCTATCAAGTTGCTCTCACCCTCTTTCACTCCAAGGAAAAAAGCCCTAGCTCGCTCAACCCTTCCTCAGGCTCTCTAATCCAGGCAAATCTCAAATCAAGTCACTTTTTATTGTCATTTCAACCATAACTGCTGGTACAATACACAGTAAAAATGAGACAATGTTTTTCAGGACCATGGTGCTACATGAGACAATACAAAAACTACACTGAACTATGTAAAACAACATAAAAACTGCACTAGACTACAGACCTACCCAGGACTGCATAAAGTGCACAAAACAGTGCAGGCATTACAATAAATAATAAACAAGACAATAGGCACAGTAGAGGGCAGTAGGTTGGTGTCAGTCCAGGTTCTGGGTATTGAGGAGTCTGATGGCTTGGGGGAAGAAACTGTTACATAGTCTCTGAAGTCTCTGAAAATTATACATCCATCCTGTAATGAGGTGACCAGAACTGAACACGATACTCCAAGTGTGGTCTAACTAGAGTTTTATAGAACTGCAACATTATCTTGAAACTCTTGAATCCAATCCCTGACTAATGAAGGCATCACACAACACGCCTTCTTAACCACACCATCAACACGCATGGCAACTTTGAGGGTCTGGTGTATATGAACCTCAAGGTCCCTCTGTGCCTCTGCTCTATTAAGAATCCTGCCATTAACCTTCTACTTTGCCTTCAAGTTTGTGGAAACATGTGCAAACTCCATACAACGCTGGAGGTCCTGACTGAACCTGGATTTCTACCTCTCTGTGCTACCCATTTGCCAATTAACTCCATAGTTTGGGAGACGTATGAATCTAATCAGTCTTGCAGAATATTGAAATAGGTGGGCATAATACTTCTTTGCACCACTGATTGGGAAAGGTCCGACAACAAGAAAAGCTGATAGAATTGCCATCACTTTCCCAGTATAGGAGTTGATAGGAGTCACCAATAACCTTCTCAACCCACGATTCTCAGTCCTTATATATCAAAGTATTTCTGAAGTGTCTGACCTTTCAGATGCATCGTCCCTCCAATACAGGGGTTCCAAACTTTTTTATACCATGGATCCTTACCATTAACCAAGGGGTCCTCGGACCCCAGTTTGGGAACCCCTGGTCTAATAGTTTAACTACAGTTCTATAAATAACTAAAAGTGATTTGTGATACAACATAAATAATAGTATGCATATCAATTCAAAGGCAATAGTTGTGAGAGCATGTCTGGCTTGTTTGTTTTGATGGGCAACAGATTATGTAGCTGTTAAGTGATTTACACTGCATGTAGTAACAGTTTGTGATTAATAAACTTGAAACACAACCACAGTTTCAGAATTGCAAAAGCTTTAAATTGCTGAGAGAATCTGTTAATCCTAGGGCATGTGACCTTGTCCAATGCAGTAAACCAAGTTTCCACAAAAACATACCCAGGTAACATTGTAAAATTGAAACCAATATAATCCACAACTGATGGTTAAGCTTCAGAGACCAATTTACAGGTGGCTAATCAGGTATAAAGAGCATCTCAATGACATCACAGAGATAATTAGAAATATAATGTTATGACATGAATCAGCATGATATGTCTCCTTATGCTTGTTTAACACTTTTAATTCATTTCCCAGATATATCCAGAAAGACGGTTATTGTGTTCGTCTTGTAGACCGTATCAGGTACAGTATGTGATGGGTTCTGTACAAGATTTTAACCCAAAGCTCCTTCACTCTGTTACAGATGTGAAATGCAAAAAGCCGCATTTGCTAAGTGATCGATGTGTGCAATTTCCATTCCCAGAAACCTGAGTATCATCATCTCTTCCCGTTCTTTCAAGGAAAGTGTTGAAGGAATCTTAGTATTCTGACATTATCTAATTTGTTTGCCATTATTAATAAACAGATGAAAGTCAGATGTTTCATTCTGTAAATTGATCTCACTTTATTATATGAACAAATTTAACTCCAATTTTGGGATTGTGATGTCTAATTAGTATCAAACATGTTAACAAACTCTTTTCCATAATTTTTTATTATCTATCATATGTCAAAGCCAGAACTACTTTTATAATAGAATTGCCCTTGGACTTATTAATCATTATTGGGCATGTAATTTTAATAAAAATGCATTTGCTGCTAATATCACACAACTAGAATGTGGTCCCTAAAAATTATAACCAAAGGTACTCCGTCCTATTTGTGCACTGTCTTCTATATCCATTGCTATTTGCAGAAATTTCCTAGAAATTCTAGGAATATCTGAGACACAAGATATTTTGACAATTTTAAATGATCTTCTTTAACTTCGCAGTGCCATATTAAATCCCATTTACTCAGAGATTTTCTGTAGCTTGTTAACATCAGAAGCAGAATCAGGTTTATTGTCATTGATATACAGTATGTCATGAAATTTGTTGTTCTGTTGTAGCAGTACAGTGCAAGGCATAAAGGTAACTATAAATCACAGTAAAAATAAATAATGCTGAAGAGGGATAGCGAGGTAGTGTTCATGGGTTCAGGGACCGTTCCGAAGTCTGATGGCAGAAGGGAAGAAGCTGTTCCTAAATCGTTGAATGTGGGACATTCCAAACCAATTTAAATCATTTTTTACCATACACTTTTTCAGCAATAGATTAATTATTAGCATTAGCAATGCTTTGGTCAGTGGACAGTGAGCTGACAGGAATAATTCAGAAGCAATTTAGGGCTGAGTGGACTATTCTAGGTTAGGGGCTAAGCTCGGATATTTTACTTAATGTGAATTTCTGTGGATAACTCCCTTTTTGGGAATGACACCCACTGCCTTCACTACTTGGCATGTTCATCTGCATTGTGCCTTTCCTGCTCACAGATGGGAAATAGTGGTCCGATATACATGGAAGGTGTATAAAGTCACTGGAGCATTGTACATGGAACTGGGATTGTTAAGTGCCAGGTCGGCTTGGTAAAACTAAGATATGAGCTCATGTGATTGGCTCATTGCTCCAAGGATCAGGCGTTTCATCTGTTTTCCATGGGCCTGTTCAAAGGACACGCAGTTGAATTTTCTAATCTCACGCAGTCTTCACAAACTCCCCAGCTCTAAAGCATGACTGTAAGAATTCTTGTTAGATATTAGATTTTGAACTTAGGAACTTTGGAAATAAATGTACCTTGAACCTTGAATCTTCAAGACACGTCACAATCTTCATTCGCTCACCAACTTATCCCTCGTCCTGGCAACTGTTTGAAGGCAGACAGCTCATGCCCAAGTTGTCATACTTAACACTCGATAAGTTTTGGAGAATAGATCTATGGACAACCAATTTCTATCTCTGTAAGATTTTCTGCACCCACCTCTCTACTCTCAGCTCATCCTTGGTTTCATGCCTCTGAAGCCAAGATCTTCAGCTCACTCCAGGGCAGCAGTTCTCTTCCTCTGAAAAGCTGCTTATCACAAACTCGAGTGGATGTGACCTTGTTCTCACTAAGTTCAGTTGACCCATTACAACCAGGGTCTACTGACCCCTAACCACAACTCCTTGATAAGTACTGCCTTTATTTTAAAATTCTGATCCTTTCATACCATAGGAGTAGAATTAGGCCATTTGGCCCATCAAGTCTGCTTCACCATTCTATCATGGTTGATTTATTATCCCTTTCAACCCCATTCTCCTGCCTTTTCTCCCCATAAACTTTGGTGCCCTCACTGATCAAGAATCTATCAGTCTCTGCTTTAAATGTGCCCCATGACTTGGCCTCCACAGTCGAATGTGGCAAGGAATTCCACAGATTTGCCACCCTCTGGCTAGAGAGATTCCTGCCCATCTCTGTTCTAAAGAGTCATCCTTCTAATCCAGGAAGTCCCAACCTTTTAATGCCATGGATCTATACCATTAAGCAAGGGGCCCGGGGGCCCAATGTTGGGAACACCTGCTCTAATCTGTTCAGACAGAGCCTGTGCCCTCTGGTCACAGACTCTCCCACTATTGGAAAGATCTTCAACGTCCACTCCATCCAGGCCTTTCAATATTTATTGAGGTTTCATTGAGATACCCCACTCATTCTTCTTATGCTTCCATGTTTCCATAAATGTCTTTGCAGCTCAAAAATCATTGTAGTTCAAATTCAATTTATTATCAAAGTACTGCGTGTGCTATGTACTGGAATATGCACTGTATTGTATATACAACCTTGAGATTCATCTTCTTGCAGGCAGCCACAGAAAGATAAAGAAATACACTAGAACCCATGAAAAATACACACGTAGCAAAGGCAGAGTCCCTGAGAGCTGGTCTACAGGCTGTGGAGCTGTTCAGCATTGAGGCTAGTGAAGCCATCCATGCCGACCCAGGGGCCCCGACGGTCGTAGGGCAACAACTATTCCTGAACCTAAGACTTCTGTGTACCTCCAGCACAGAATTACTAATATTCTCCAATTTTCTTTAATTCCCCCAGTGGCAGCAGTGGCTACAGCAGGCAAATCTGTCTTTTTTTTATTCTCTCTTCCCTGTAAAGTAAAATCTACCTCAAGACCTAGCTGTAAGCCATCTGTCCACATATCTCCGTATGTGCCTCACTTTTGTTTGATAATGCCTGTGAAGTGCCCTGGGGCTTCGTGTGCTATTTAAATACAAATGATTGTCGTCATTAGTGATTAGTGGCATTCGGCACACTCAGTAGCATTTTAAAAGATGTTTTTCCTTTTTTTTTGTGTCTTCAGCTGTCTTCACTAACAAAGTCATTTTAGAATTCCGGCCCAGAACTGTGTTAGGAAGTCCTAAAAGATTGTGGCCATGTTACTTGATCTCAAACAGTCAATAAATTGTATTTTTTTTTATTCAGAGATACAGCAAGGAACAGGCTTTTCCGCAGCACTTCCCCCAGTTTAACCCCAGCCTAATCACAGGACAATTTACAATGACCATTAACCTACTAACTGGTATGTCTTTGGACTGTGGGAGGAAAACTGAGCACCCGGAGGAAACCCACGCGATAATGGGGAGAAAGTAAGAACTCCTTCCAGATGGCGCTGGAATTGAACTCTGAACACCGATGCCCTGAGACTCAATACCGTTGCACTAACCACTACGCTGGCATGGTGCCCCAATATCAAAAGGGGATGGGTCCCACTGGCAGCCGGTATCAGATTATCCACAAATGAGCAGAACAAAGGAGACACCACAGTGAACGAGGGGTGATTGATAAGTTTGTGGCCCTAAGGTAGAAGGAGATGAGTTATACAGCTCTCATTACATGCACATGCAGTTCAACTCTTTGAGTGGTTATGCAGAAAGATTGAAGTTAATAACTCATCAGGAGTGATTGATAAGTTCGTGGCCTAAGGTAGAAGGAGATGAGTTATTAACTTCAAACTTTCTGCATAATCAAAGAGTTGAACTGCATGTGCATGTAACGAGAGCCGTATAACTCAGCCCCTTCTACCTTAGGCCACAAACTTATCAATCACCCCTGCTGTGGACACTTTCTGGAGGTCCAAGATCCGTATGCTCCACGACCGCTGGACTAAGTGTGTAAGTGTAGGAGGCGACTATGTTGAAAAATAAATGTGCTAGCTTTTCTAAAATTGACTCCTTCTACCTTAGGCCACAAACCTATTAATCACCCCTCGTACAAAGAAATCCAAAGGTCCAGATATTCAGCAAAATTAAATTCAAGCTATTAACTTTTAAAATGTGATTACAGTAAAACAAATATCTCACAAGAAAATTTAAAACATTTTTATTGAAATTGGTATTCTGTTTTCGATCAACAAGGGGAGGCATTGCCTGAAACATTTATACATACACCTGTGTTATAGAATTCTCCACAAAATTGTTTAATCCGGGGGGAAAATAATCACTTTATTCTAAGTGACATTTACCAGACTTAGCAGATTTTGGCTACTTTTTATTCCCCCTTTACTGCTTTCTTGTTTTAGAGACCCAGATCTGACTCCAGACTTTGTGAAGCATTAGAACTTGTAATATTGTTCAGCACTAATTTAAGTCAATATTCTAAGCTGGGGATCAGGGTTGTCCATTGTCACATTCTCAGTTTTGTAAGGACAAAGTCACAAACTAGTGCTGAATAACTGCTTATGGTGTCAAATATATCCACTGTCTTGTTCATAGAGTTAAATCCATTGGCTTCAACCTGTCGAGAAACATGAATTATAATACTTCACTGGAAATTAGTAAAGCAAAGATTATTTAGTTACTTGAATTCCAACAAATGGATTAAAAAAACTTTTTAAGAATAGAAACTTTTATTACCATTGTATACCAAACTATATCAATGATTCTTACAAATGTGGATCTTTGTAACTTTACAAGAGAGAAAGATTAGTACTGGAAAATTGTTATCTACTCTGGGTATTCAATGTAAGTTTAAAATAAAAGAGGAATTTTGGCATGGATGAAGAAGAAAGCATTGATGCTGTTCATTGATTTTTTTTTCATTTCTGACATCAGAACAATTGTCTTTACTGAATTTACGCCAGATACTTTCATTTCCCGTATCATTCTGTCACATATTCTGAATAAATTACTAAATGCTCTCACTTGAGAGAGCATTTAAGGCTCATTCCTACCACTGATAGCTTTATATTGAGACATTTCAATCAACTGGCAGTAGGAAGCTTTAATCCTATTAATCTGATCCAGTTTCAAAGCCAAGAACCAGAGGAGAAAGGATAGTGTGGTCACCTTCTTTGGCCCATCAGTATTGTAAATCAAGGAGAGGACACAGAGGGCGACCCAAGTTATACCCATGCCTCTTTGCACAAGATTCTGACTGGAGGAAGGGATAAAATTGACACAGAGAGACTGCATCAAAATTCTTCACCCTGCCAGTTCAAAGTTAGTTTATTATGAAAGAAAGATTTGGTGCCTTAGCTCCACAGTTATATAATATTGTTTTTAGTTAATAAAAAGGAACTAAACCTGAAAATGTCCCAAATTGTTTTCCAAAGATATTTCTTTAAATTATTAAAATATTTAATTGGATAACAAAACTAAATTCATTATAGAATAGAAATTAAATAGCAATGATAAGAAAATTAAATAGAATTGATAAGAAACCAAAGCACAAATTTCCCTTTATTTTTATTATAAGATTTAAAGAAAGAGGTCTTTGACTTAACAACAATAAAGAGCAAACCATCTACCTTGGTGAGACCCAACACAGATTGGGGGACCACTTTGTTCAACACCTAAGCTCTGTCCTTCACCAAAGGCAGGCTCTCCCGGTGGCCACCCTTTCAATTCGTCTTCCCATTCCCACTCCAACATGTCTGTCCATAGCTTTACCTCATATTCCATCTGGGTAGCCTCCAACCTGATGGCATGAACACTGATTCCTCCAACTTCCAGTAATTTCTCCCCCTCTCTCTTTTTTCCACTCTCCATTTAGGTCACCCTCTCACTCTTTTTCTTCTCCTCACTTCCCCATCACCTGCCTCTGGTTCCCTTCTTCCTTTCCACTTTTCTATGGTCCACTATTCTTTCCAATTAGATTCCTTCTTCAGACCTCTACCTCTTCCACCTATCACCTGCCAGCTTGTACTCTTTCCTTTCCCCCCACTATGTATGTTAGTGCCTCAATCTGCATATAAAGTGTGCTCAGTCATCTGCCTGTGAGCTTGTGCGTGTGAATGCATGCATCCGTGCACCACAGACTGGTTTCCAATCATCTAGGAGCATTTTGTAACTGGGCCACTGTCTTTGCATGATCAAGACTGCAAGTTAGCTTGCATGCAAAGACTGTCACATCTTTCACCCTCCACTGCAGTGGAAGTAAGTCATTCTTAAATCCAAGGGATTGCCTAAGAGAGATGAAGAAGAATCCACAAAAATGCTGGGGGATCTCAGCAGGTCAGGCAGCATCTATGGAGAGGAATAAACAGTTGTTATTCTGGGCTGAGACCCTTTAAACAGTCCTGACGAAGGGTCTCGGCCCAAAATGACTGCTATTTATTCCTCTCCATAGATGCCGCCTGACCTGCTGAGTTTCCCCAGCATTTTTGTGTGTGTTACTCTGCATTTCCAGCATCTGCATAATCTCTCGTATTTAGGAGAAAGAATCCATCTATCTTCCACAGCCTCTAATAGTGAAAAAATTCTGTCATAAACAAATCTTATTTTTTTTAAAAATGAATCAGTGACAATTTTCTAATTAAATCTGTACCCCACCCTCCAACAGCTCTAGGTTCTTGGGTAAAAATGTTAACATACTTACCATAAGTGTGTACTCCCCAGGTATCAGAAGTCTATAATATTCTCCAAGGTTATTAGTTTGGAAAGGGATGAGATTCTTCCTGCCAAATACATTTACAATTGCTTTGGAAACAGGATTTCCGGCTTCATCAAAAACTCTGCCCTTTACTCCTGGAAGGTAAGAGTGAACAAAATTACTTTTTATATATTGCAACACCCTAATCATGCACCAGTAAAATTTGAATGCCATTGGGTAAACCACCAAAATGAGAGGTTTCTGCTTTCAGATTCTTACTGCATATTCTGAACCAAATCTTCCAAACTTATAAAAAAAAGATGATTATGGTACAAATAGAAGAACTGTTATTCTTTGCTGAAAGTCACCAATTCTCTATAACAGATTATCATTACTATGATGTCCAAATTCAGCAACATATTACAAATTTGGGTTGGTATTTTTATTCTCTAAATACTAGGACAGAGTCAAACAGCAGGGAAACAGAAGACCGTTCAGCCTAGCTCATCCATGCCAACCAGATTCCCCATCTAAGCTAGTCCCATTTGTCCGTGTTTGGCCCATATCTCTCTACCAGGGGTTCCCAACCTGGGATCTATGGGGCCTTTGCTGAACGATATTGATCCATGGCATAAATAAGGTTGGGAGCCTCAGCTCTAAGCCTTTCCTGTGTATGTGCACATCCAACTAAAAGCATTAACCTCTGTAAAATAGCCCTAATTCTTCAGGCCAATAATTTTTCCAAAGAAAATTTTTTGAACTGAAACATTAACTCTAATTTTATTTTCTCCACAGATATTTCCTGAGATCCAAAGTATTTCCATAATTTCTGTTTCTATTTTAGATTTCCAGCTTTTAACATTGTTTGGTTATTTAATTCCAATAACAGCAACACACATTATGATTATGAGGACACGCAGTCCCCTTTTATTGTCATTTAGTAATGCATGCATTAAGAAATGATAAAAATGTTTTACACACACACAAAATGCTGGAGGAACTCAGCAGGTCAGACAGCATCTATGGAGAGGAATAAACTGTTGACGTTTCGGGCCGAGACCTTCGCCAGGACTGGGAAGGAAGGGGCAAGGAGTCAGAACAAGAAGGTGTGGGGAGGGGAGGAGTGCAAGCCGGATAGGTGAAGCCAGGTGAGGTGGAAGGTGGTTGGGTGGAGAAGGGAGCGAGGGGAATGAAGTGAGAAGCTGGGAGTTGATAGGTGGAAGAGGTAAAGAGCTGAAGAAGGAATCTGATACAAGAGGACAGTGGACCAGGAGAGAAAGGGAAGGAGGAGGGGCAGCAGAAGGAAGTGAGGAGAAGAGGAAAGGTTACAGGGGAGCCAGAATGAGGAACGGAAAAAGAGAGAAAGTAGAAATCAAAGTTCATGCTGTCCATTTGGAGGCTACCCAGACAGAATTCATAAATTTATGAGCCTACCAATTATTTCAGCAATTTGATCTAATGAAAGATGTCACACCTTGAGAGTTCCTTCAAACTAAAACATTCGGTACTGACCAAGGAGACATGATGTCAGAATTTATGCAACCCACCAATCAATCCCCAGATCTCTCTGTGTTTATTTCTTCTGCACGCTATTTAATTATGTTAGCTGGATTGTTGTATCATTGTCATAAACTTTCTGCTAGGCAACTGGGAGGTCTTGTGTTTTGATCATAGTCCCTAATTTATTGTTACACCAACAATTAACCATCACCAGTTAAAGACTGTTCAATGGGCAGATGCAGTCAAGTTACATTCTGATGCATTAAACTCCACAGTAGTTCCTCCGAGCGACATCTTGCAGAGCGGAAACCATTTGAAAACTACAAGTCTCGTCAGAAGTGAGTCACTGTTTGAGCCAATGAAACAAAAGGATGTGTAAGCTGAGCGGTCATTGTTGGAGTGGGGCATTGTTAGAGTGATCCGGCTTTGGCTCAACAGGCTTGGGTGAGAACAAGCTTGCACAAGCACAGATGCAGGCTTTAAGTAAGTTTCCAATATGTTTTCTTTTCTGTAAGTACTTAGCCAGTGAGCTGAGAATGGGTCCAAAGTTAGTGGTATGTTCCTTGTGTGGGATCTGGGAACATTGGGAGACCTCCAGTCTCCCTGATAACTACATCAGCAGGAAGTGCACCAAGCTGCAGCTCCTTAGAGACCGTGTGAACGAACTGGAGTTGTAGCTCGATGACCTCTTGATACAGGAGAATGAGGAGGTGATAGGTAGGAGCTACAGGGAGGTAGCCGTCCCTAAGTTGCAGGAGGAGGTAGCTGGGTGACTGTCAGGAGAGGAAAAGGGAATAGGCAGCCAGTGCTAAGTACCCCTGTGGCCGTTCCCCTCAATAATAAGTATACTACTTTGAATACTGTTGGGGGGTGGGGGGGGGGAAGCAGCTTACCAGGGAGACACCGCAGCAATCAGGTCTCTGACAGTGAATATGGCTCTGTGGCTCAGAAAGGAAGGGAAGAGCAGGCAAGTTGTAGTGATGGGGAGTCTTTGGTTAGTGGAACAGAAAAGAGATTCTGCGGACAAAAACAAGATTCAGGATTGTTTGTGGCCTCCTGGGTGCCAGAGTCAGGAACATCTCGGATCGAGTCCACGGCATTCTTAAGTGGGAGGATGAGCAGTAGAGGTTGCGGTCCACAACAGTACCAATGACATGGGCAGGATGGGCAACAAGATCCTGCAAAGTGAGCTCAGAGAGTTCAATACTAAGTTAAAGGGCAGGACCCCCAGGACCGCTCCCCATGCCACATGCTAGTGAGGACTGAAATAGTGAAGATCATATAGTTTAACAAGAAGCTAAATTGTGGGCTAAACTATTATTTAAAGATAATAGGAAAACATCCTACAGGATTATGTGACTGTGGTGGTCCAGAGACAGTCCAGCATGTTTTGCTGAGCTGTAATCGATACAAAATTGAAAGAAGCATATTGTTCAAGAGGCTATCTGGCTTAAATTTATTTTGGTTTTCTACTAAATCTTTGTTTGGCCATCAAGAGAATCAACATCTGATTGAAGAGTCTATTATTCAGTTTACACATGAGACTAGGTTGCATTGGAGAATTTGAGTTCCTTGAAGTTCTATAATCAATTATACATCCTGCAGAGGGCTGTGATACGCCTAGATGCATCTAAACAGGAAGAAGAAGAAGAAGAAGAAGAAGAAGAAGAAGAAGAAGAAGAGGAAGAAGAAGAAGAAGAGGAAGAGGAAGAAGAAGAAGAAGAGGAAGAGGAAGAAGAAGAAGAAGAAGAAGAAGAAGAAGAAGAAGAAGAAGAAGAAGAAGAAGAAGAAGAAGAAGAAGAAGAAGAAGAAGAAGAAGAAGAAGAAGAAGAAGAAGAAGAAGAAGAAGAAGAAGAAGAAGAAGAAGAAGAAGAAGAAGAAGAAGAAGAAGAAGAAGAAGAAGAAGAAGAAGAAGAAGAAGAAGAAGAAGAAGAAGAAGAAGAAGCTGCTGCTGCTGCTGCTGCTAAGGAGTTGGTGCAGGAGGGAGGACTTCAGATTTTCAGATCATTGGGCTCTCTTGCAGGGAAGGTGGGACCTGTACATAAGAGACGGTTTGCACCTGCACGGTTGGGGTGGGATGTTAAACTAGAGTTACAAGGGGATGGGGACCAGAGTGCAAGAACGGATAGTGGAGCGGTTGTGGAGAAAGGTGTTCTTAAGACTACATACAAGGTCAGGGATCAAAAGGATCAGTTTGGTGGGACTAATGTCTCAAGTTGCGTATATTTCAATGCAAAGACTATTGTAGGAAGGCAGATGAGCTTAGGGCTTGGATCAACACCCGCAATTATGACATTGTAGCCGTTAATGCGATTTTGTTGCAGGAGGGGCAGGACTGGCAGCCCAGTGTTCCAGAGTTCTGTTGCTTTAGATGTGATAGAGTGAGATTGATTAGGGGGGAGGGTGGCATTACGAGCCAGGGAAAATGTCACTGCAGTGTGCAGTCAGGACAGTCTTGGAGAGCTCGTCTAGTGAGACCTTATGGGTAGAACTGAGGAACAAGAAAGGTATGACCACATTAATAGGATTATATTATAGGCCACCCAACAGTCTGCAGGATTTAGAGGGGCCAATTTGTACAGAGGTCACAGACTGTTGCAAGAAACATAAGGTTGTAATAGTACGTGATTTTAACTTTACACATATTGACTGGGACTCCCATACTGGAAAAGGACTAGATGGGAAAGAATTTGCCAAATGTGTTCAGGAAAGTTTCCTTAATCAGTACGTAGAAGTCCCAACTAGAGAGAGTGCGATACTTGATCTCCTATTAGACAATGAGACAGGGCAGGTGACAAAAATTTGTGTAGGGGTACACGTTGCATCTGGTGATCATAATACCATTAGTTTCAAGGTAGTTATGGAAAAGGATAGGTCTGGTCCACAGATTGAGATTCTAAATTGGAATAAAAGCCTATTTTGATGGTATCAGAAAGGATCTTGCAAGTGTGGATCTGAACGAGTTGTTTTCCAGCAAAGGCGTACTTGGTAAGTGGGTTGCCTTCAAAAGTGAAAATTTGAGAGTATGGAGTTTGTATGTTCCTGTCAGAATGGATAACAGAATAAGGGAATCTTGGTTTTTGAAAGCTACTGAGGCCCTGGTTAAGAAAAAGAAGGAGCTGCTTAGTAGATATAGGCAGGTAGGAACAAATGAGATACTTGAGCACTAAGAGAAATGCAAGAGAACACTAAGTGGAACATCTTCTGGTCAAGATGGCGCCTGTGTACAACGCTCCTTCGGTCAACAACTTCTGGGTAGATCATGAAACCTTATATTTCACTTCTTTTATATCTTTTACGTTTGCTTTTTGTCATGAATGTGATTCTGGAATTGTTGGAGCTTATGATTTGCAGTTTGGCAATCGTTTGGGTATTTCAGAGCTCTGCAGTCTCCGAGGGTATTCCAGGAGGCAGGGGCAGCGTGCAGGAACCTTGAGGTGAGAAGGTTGATGTTCAACCTTCGTTCAATGGAGCTGATGTTCAACTCCATTTCACTGATTAAAGCTTCCGTTGTTCACCGATTAAAGCAACGAGGGTGATTGAAGCATCAGCTGTCTGCCTTTTTATCGCCAGTGAAATCACTCTACTATGGAGAGGGGAGACTGCCTTTTTATCATTGGTGAGATTGCTCTGCTACAGCGAGGGAGAATGTTGTCCAGCTTTTCTGCATTTTGGATGTGGACTTGGACTGTGAACTTTTTTTTTGGGTCTTTTTTTTCGTATTCTGTGTTTTTCGCCCAATCTTTCTTGATTTTTTTGTGTGCGGGGAGGGGGAATTGGGGGTCGATGTGCCTGTTCCATTTTTGTTCATTTTTCTGTACGGGGAAGAGGGATTTAAGGGGTTGATGATCGTGCTGCCATTCTTTTCTATCTTGGTTTCATTGCTATCTGGAGAAGAAAAAATTCAGAGATATACAGTATACTTTGAAAATAAATGAACCCCTTGATCTTTGACCTTTGAGAAGGAAATCCACAGCCATCTGTCACAATGAATTTCACTGGATCACCAGCCTCCTGCTAAAGCAGTTCCTCCTCATCTCTGTTCCAAAGGGGCATCCTTGTATTCTAAAGCTGTGCCCTCTGGTCCTAAACTCCCCCACTACAAGAAATGTCCTCTCCATGTCCACCCTCTCTAGGCCTTTCAATATTCAATAGGTTTCAGAGCAAAGCTGAGTGATTTTTTAACTAACATAGCATTAGTGGGAGGCCAAGTGATAAACCCCTCTACAGCTTCATGAGATGCTTTACTGTACTAATGGTGCCATTGTAATTGAAGTTGTTCCTTTGCATTTTCATCCAAGTTCACCTGCCAGCAGATTGGCCACAATTTCACACTCATTATTATCCCTGAACAGAAAAAAAAACAGGAGAATTTTCCCATTGGGAGACATTAACAAAAGCCTTTTTTTTTTCAATCACCTACTCCCTCTCTCCTCCCCATCCTTTGAGAATTGTAACAATCTGAATGAACATGTACCTAGATGGGCTTGCCTGACAAAGACGATGAGTGCGACTTTGTTCTGTTCCCAGAAGCGAGGCAGTTGTGAAGCTGGTGGATACTTGCAACATGATACTTCAATTGTCACCTCAAAGCACTGGCCCCACACATAATTGTAGTCTTGCATTCCACCTAGTGATAAATATTGAAAACTATCAGCCCGGCATATCTGAAGTCAGCACAAATAAATCTTCACACACTCATTGCTTTGAACTGTAATCTTATTAAAATCAGGTAGTAGCTTATGAGATGCGATCTGCAGCCAGGTAAGTGAATATTGAAAAATCAGGGAGTTGGCGAGCTCAGAGATTGAACCTATTTTGTAATACTTTTTCACAGTGCCACTGAAATTGGGAATCACCTTTATCTCTCTTTAGACTGAACCAATGCGTCAGGTACAATTGTGCGATCTTGAACTTCTCAGCTCTCTGAGAACCAGCTCTTTGTGGTCCACGCTCATTACTGCCGTGCTCTTTTGTGAAAGACTGCAGTTGGCGGCAATCACTTCCCTGTTTAATGGATTGTTTTGATGGCATTGTGCACTGGCTCCCTAAATTGTCCAAAAGTTGAGGCCTGATGGCCTACACAATCAGTCTGTGAGTCTAGGGAGTCCACTGGAAGCAGGAGGCCCAGGGGTGTCTTGTCTTGGGTTTGGAGGGCTGTCAGTGTATGAGTGGGGAAAGGGACCTGTTTTTACTGTTGTTGATATGTTGCTGTTGTCCTACCAAGCATTGTGGGCATGCTAAGTTGGTGCTGGAATGTGTGGTGACACTCGCTGGCTGCCCCCAGCACATCCTTAGGTTGCACAGGCAACACACATCAAAGTTGCTGGTGAATGCAGCAGGCCAGGCAGCATCTCTAGGAAGAGGTACAGTCGACGTTTCAGGCCGAGCCCCTTCGTCAGTTTGAACAGTTTTAGTGCAAACTCAATTTGGAATTCATAAATGCCAGAGCAGACCATCTTCCTGAAAAAAACTCAAATGACCTAATGAGGATCCATGAGAATCCAGTCATTTTAGGATCAAGGATCAAAAGTCAAGGGTCAAACATAAAGGATCAGCTTTATTCTCCAAATACAAATTATGGTTACCACAAATAATAAACACAAGAGCTTCTGCAAATACTGGAAATCCAGAGCAACACACACAAAAAGCTGGAGGAACACAGCAGGTCAGGCAGCATTCATGGAAAGGAATAAACAGCTGACACATTTTGGGCCAAGACCCTTCTTCAGGACTGGAAAGGAAAGGAGAAGATGCTAGAATAAAAAGTGGGGGAGGGAAAGGAGGACTTGCTAGAAGGTGATAGGTGAAGTCAGGTGGGTGAGTGGGAAAGGTAAAGGGGCTGAAGATGAAGGACCATAGGACAGAGAAAAAGAGGAGGGAGGAGGGACATCAGGGGGAGTTTTAGGCAGGTGAGGTGAAGGGGTGAGAAGGCAAATTGGGGAACAGAAGAAGAGGAAAGGGGTGCGGAAAAATTACAGGAAGGAGAACTAGATATTCATGCCATCAGGTTAGAGGCTACCTAGGCAGAATATTTGTTGCTCCTCCACTCTGAGAGGGGCGTCATGACAACAGAGGAGGCTTTGGACAGACAGCTTGAGTGCAACTGGGGATAGGGATTAAAATAGTTGGCCGCTGGGAAATTCTGATTTTGGTGGATGGACTGAAGGTGCACGACAAAGCAGTCCTCCATTTTATGTTGGGCCTCACCAGTGTGGAGGAGACCGCGCCTGGAGCACCAGACACAATAGACAACCCCAACAGATTTGCAGGTGAGGTGTTGCCTCACCCTGGAAGGACTGTTTGGGGTCCTGAATGGATATAAGGGAGCAGGAGTAGTACTTTTGTCACTTGTAGGGATAGCTGCCAGGTGGGCGATTAGCGGGGATCAGACGAATCAACAAGGGAATCACAGAGCAAAAGGTCCCTGTGGAAAGTGGAGAGTTGGGGTGGTGGGGAGGGAGGTAAAGATGCGTTTGATGGTGGGAACCCATTGAAGATGGCAGGAGTTGTGGAGAATGATGTGCTGGATGTGGAGGCCCATGGGGTGGTAGGTGAAGACAGGAGGAACTCTGTCCCTGTTAAGGCGGTGGGAAGATGGAGTAAGTGTGGTTGTCCAGGAAATGGAGGGGATGCTGGTGAGGAAGGTGGAGGAAGGGAATCCCCGTTCTTTGAAAAAGGAGGACATCTCTGATGTCCTGGAAAAGAAAGCCTCATCCTGGGAACAGATGAGGCAGAGATGAAGAAACTGAGAAAAGGGAATAGCATTTTTACAGGAGACATGGTGGGAAGAGGCATCGTCAAGATAGTGTGGGAATCAGTAGGTAGAATCATGGGAATTGATTGATATTGGCTTTCTAAATCTCTCGATTCCTTAACCCTATCATTCAGAAGTATGATACAAGAGATGTGCTAATTCATCATACTGACAAAACTGTAAAATTTTAAAATGTCATGACTGAAAATCTTCAAGAACTTGTAATAAACAGATGTGTTCCACAACGGTGGCTATGATCAGGTGTTCTACATAAATTACAAACGTTTGTACGTAGTGTCTGTGCAAAGTGAGAGTGGGCTCACTTTCATAAACTTTAGTTCTGAGGATTATTTGTTTGATTTGTTTGAAATTGTTTGCACAATTTGTTCTTTTTTTTCTCAAATCGGGTGTTTGATGGTCTTTTTAATGGGTTCTAATGGGTTTCATTGTTTTTGTGGGTGCCTGTAAGAAGACGAACTTCAAGGTTATATATAATATACATACTTTGATAATAAATGTACTTTGAACTTTGAATAACTTGCCTGCGATGCTGTACCACTTGGCTCCATTTGTTACTCCGTCCATGAAATGCATCTTACATAGATTTCCTTTATACATCGTATAGTGGTTGAAGGAATATACTTTGGCCAAGTACTTAAACACATCATCATCAGGACTTCGAGTGTAGCTATTGTTACCTGTGAAGAATAATGAAAAGGAATATTTCATATTAGTTACTGGTCTTATGGACGTGACTATTTGTCCCACTCCTTTCAGGGAAGAGATTATGCCGCACCCTTGCCGGGACAACTAGAGTTACTTTCTCCAAGCCATTAACACCTCCACCCATTAACCTGCCCCACCAACCCCCACCACCACTACCTGTACATCACCTAGCATCACTTTATGTGCATACAATCAGTGTATGTATGTAACAGTAACAGTTACATTGTGGTTTTTTAGGATTGCTTTTATGGTTATATTTATTGTGTTTAATTGTGTTCTTTATGTTTATTCTGTTTTTTTTATGCTGCATCGTATCTGGAGTAACAATCATTTTGTTCTCCTTTACACTCGTGTACTGAAGAATGACAATAATCTTGAATTTTGAAGTTTTTGTCATAGAGAAAATTAAACTTTCTGAGAATAGAAGCAGATTGGATTTTGGCAAGAGAACAAGAGACATGCACTTTCACCCAAAGTAAATAACACTGCAGCACAGTCAAATTTGACTCAGCTGAACAAAAGGGCTTCACTGATAAAACAATAAACACAAGAGATTCTGCAGACGCTGGAAATCTCGAGCAACACACATACACACTGCTGCAGGAGTTCTGCAAGTCAGCCAGCATCTATAGGGGGCACTAAACAACTAATGTTTTGGGTCAAGACCTTTCAATGGGACCGGTCCAGACTGTTTATTCCTCTCCATAAATGCTGCCTGACCTGCTGAGTTCCTCCAGCATTTTGTGGGTGGTACACTGACAAAATCACACCAGTGTAGGACCAGCCGGTCAGTTTATTTACACCAGATAGTATTTATCAAAGAAAATGTATGGACCAGAAATAGACCATTCAGCCCATTTTATCAGTGTTGGCCATAATTATCATCTGGAACGTGATAATTGCTACATTATGAGAGCGTGATGTAAATCTCCAAAGGTTACAACATCCAATCAATAAATATGCTTGACCATTGGATGGAGGACAAATCGGGTTCCATTTCTCAATAAGGAAGTAATTTATCAACATTCCATTCAATGCTCACATTTCATAACGAGCCTTTATTTACAGATAGACTAAAATAATTCCTATCTATAATTACTGGGTCACCATTGTAAATGCAGCAGCAAATTTGCACATAGCAGTGTGCCTCAGGCATGGAGGTGTGCGAACAAATAATTATAATGAGTAATGAATAAATATTAGTACATGTAACGGACTCGACCGTCTTCCTTGGATCTTCCGAAGAAGAAGAGGCGGCCGAGGTATATTGTCTCATCCAAAATAAATAACCCCTGCAGCAGTACTGGCTCAGTCAGACTGTGTGCATTGTGTACTCCAGAATGCTTCTCAAACACAAAGAGACAACTCTCTGCTCCTTCTCAAGGATGTGAGGGATATTTGATGAATGAGTGGCAGTCCCTCAGGGTTGGAGATGGTCTTTGTCTACTAAAGCTAAGAGTGGAAAATGCATGTACAACATTTCTTTTAACATGAAGTGTCCTTTGCACATGGCTACAACAACAGCCTTGAGGTCTTTATCCCCATGGCAATGAATTCCAAGACAATGGAGATGCACAGACTGTAACCACGCAAAGACATTCTTCTCACATACACACGTACTTCTGCCTACACCCTCTTTGAGCCTTCTGCTCCCTCAACTCCACCTCCTACATTCCCTTCCTTGCCCTCTATCCACTTGCCTCAGCCTCCTCCCTTTGTTTTCTCCTCTCTTTCACAACACATGTCAAGCTGGTAGGCATGAAGTTTATTACCACAAATGCGTAAACCACAGACCCTGTGGCTTGTCTATTTACCGATCAGACTCTCTTGTGACAGGGACAGAGGGATTCACGTTGCAGATCGGGGCATGGAGTTCAGGTGAGTAAATTGGTTTGAGGTGCAAATCAGCCAGATTCTTTCGAATTTCAAGGTTGTATAAAGTATACATACTTTGATAATAAATGTACTTTGAACTTTGAGTGTATGCCCTCAGGTTTCTGTACTTCCTCCCTGGTGGTAGTAATGAGAAGAGGGCATGTTCTCAATAATGAGGATTCTTAATAATGGATGCTGTCTTTTTGAAGCATCACCTTTCAATGACGTCCTTGATGCTGGGGAGGCTAGTGCCCATGATGGAGCTGGCTGCGTCTACAAACCTCTGCAGCTTTTTCTGATCATAAGATACAGGAGCAGAATTAGGCCATTTGGCCCATCGAGTCTGCCCCACCATTTCATCATGGCTGACTCAATTTTCCTCTCAGTTCCAACAAATTCCACAGATTCACCACTCTCTGGCTAAAGAAGCTCCTCCTCATCTCCATTCTAAAAGGACGCCCCTCTATTCTGAGGCTGTGTCCTATAGTCTTCAACTCCTCCACCACAGAAAACATCCTCTGCACATCAACTCTATCAAGGCCTTTTACCATTCAATAGGTTTCAATGAGGTCACCCCACATTCTTCTGAATTTTAGGTAGTACAGCCCCAGAACTACCAAATGCTCTTCATATGACAAGCCATTCAATCCTGGAATCATTTTCGTGAACCTCCTTTGAACCATCTCCAGTTTCAGTACATCCTTTCTAAGATAAGGGGCCCAAAACTGCTGAAGTGAGGCCTCACCAGTGTTTTAAAAAGTCTCAATATTACATCCCTGCTTTTATATTCCAGTCCTCTTCAAAGAATTCCAACAGATTTGTCAGGCAAAACTTTCCCTTGAGGAAACCATGCTGACTACAGCCTATTTTATCATGTGCCTCCAAATACCCTGAAACGGTATCTTTAACAATTGACCCCAACATCTTCCCAACCACTGAGGTCAGACCAACTGTCCTATAGTATCCTTCTGCCTCTTCCCCTTCTTGAAGAGTGGAGTGACATTTACAATTTTCCAGTTTTCCAGGACCATTCCAGAATCTAGTGATTTTTGAAAGATCATTACTAATGCCTCCAAATCTTTTCAGCCACTTCTTTCAGACCCTGGGGTGTACACCATCTGGTCCAGGTGACCCATCTACCTTCAGTTCTTTCAGTTTCCCAAGGACCTTCTCTCTAGCAATGGTAACTTCACACACTTCATTACCCCTGACACCTGAAACTTCCTCCATACTGCTAGTGTCTTCCACAGTGAAGACTGATGCAAAATACTTGTTCAGTTCATCCGTCATTTCCTTGTCCCCCATTACTACCTCTCCAGCATCTTTTTTCCAGCGGTCCGATATCCACCCTCACCTCTCTTTTACACTTAATGTATCTGAAGAAACTTTTGGTATCCTCTTTAACATTACTGGCTAGCTTACTTTCATATTCCATCTGTACCTTCTTGATGACTTTTTTAGCTGCCTTCTGTTGGTTTTTAAAATCTTCCCAATTCTCAAACTTTCCACTAATTTTTGCTCTATTATATGCCCTCTCTTGGGCTTTTATGTTGGCTTTGACTTCTCGTGTGAAGGCGTGGATGTGCCATCTTGCTTTTAAAATATCCTGTGTATTGGAGTCTCTTCACACAACCTGTCAGAATGCTCTCTGTGGTATATCTGAAGAAATTTGTTAGATTCTTTGGTGACATACCAAATCTCCTCAGTATAGCCACTGGTGTGCTTTCTTTTTGACTGCATCAACATGTTGGGCCTCGGATAGATCCTCTGAGGTGTTGATGCCCAGGAACTTAAAGCTGTTCACTCTTTTCATGGATGACTTCTCAATTAGGACTGGTGTGTGTGTGTGTGTTCCCTCAACTTCCCCTTCCTGAAGTCCACAATCAATTCCTTGGTCTTACTGACATTAAGTGCCAGGTGGTTGATGCGACACCACTCAGCTAGCTGATCTATCTCACTCCTGTATGCCTCCTCATCACCATAAAAGACTGTGTCATTGGTGAATTTATAGATGGCCTTTGAACTCTGCCTAGCCACACAGCCATGGGTGTAAAGAGAGTAGAGCAGTGGGCTTGAGGTGTGCCTGTGTTTATTGTCAGTGAAGAAGAGATGTAAATTTCTGATCCACTCTGACTGTCATTTCCTGATGAGGAAGTCAAGAATCCAGATTCAGAGTTAGGTACGTAGTTCCAGGTTTTGAAACTTGTGGATTACCTGCAGCATTATGAGCATCGTTGCTTTTTAACTCTAAAACATAAAACTAATTGAAAGCAAAAAGACAGGAGCCCAGGAGAACTTGTCCTAGCTTTGTTTTCACTTCAAGCAAGGCAAAGGACATGCTGGCGTAATGTTAAATGCCATTCACGTACTATTACAATTAACCTGTAACAAATTAAACAAAGAATGCTTAATCAAACAATATATTTACAATATTACTCAAATAGTACCGAAATATTAAATACACAACACTCCTCCCCGCTCAGCTGTAAACTTGAACTCAACATAGAATACATCTCAATATATGTATATTTTTTCTCACTCTTTATGAGTGGTGTGTCTGTGTATTTTCCCTCAATCTCAGGTCCTCTACCAGAGGCTGGGGAGCTTGAGCGTTTGGCACAATATCCCTGCAGTTCCTAGTAGCGCACTCTCCTGGGCGGAGAGCTCAGGTGTTCTTCCCAGGATTTGTTGAAGCCATTCTCCAAGTCTAGGAGTCACAGCTCCAAGTGCTTCTTTTGCCACTGGGATTACTCTGGCTTTAACCTTCCGCATCCTTTCTATCTGCTCTTTCAAACCCTGGTATTTCTCCAGCTTCTCATATTCCTTCTTCCTGATGTTGCTGTCATTCGGGATTGCCACATCTATTACTATTGCTTTCTTCTGTACCCCGTCCAATATTACTATGTCCGGTTGGTTGGCCAGTACCTGCTTATCAGTCTGCATTCAGAAGTCCCACAGGATCTTAGCTCTGACATTCTCTGCCACCTTCTTGGGTGTTTCCCACTTGTATTTGGGAGCGTCCAGTCCAAACTCAGCGTAGATGTTCCTGTACACGGTTCCCGTAACTTGGTTGTGCCGTTCAGTGTATGCTAATTCCTGCCTGCACCTTGCACCCTGATACTATGTGCTGGATGGTTTCAGAGGATTCCTTGCACAGTCTGCATCTCGGGTCTTGTCTGGTGTGGTAGTCCCCTGCTTCTACTGCTCTTGTGCTCAGCGTCTGTTCTTGTGCAGCCATGAGCAGTGCCTCTGTGCTGTCCCTCCGCCCTGCCATTTCCAGCCACTTCTTATGTCAGCCACCTCTGATATCTGGCGATGGTGCATCCCGTGCAGTGGCTTGTCCTGCCATGGCCTCTGGTCCTCTGACTCTGCTTCACCCACTTCCACTTCCATGTCCCCTGCCTGCTGTCTGAGGTATTCTCCTCGCAGGTCACCCTTAGGGGCCATCTTACTGACAGACTCATGAATGTTTCACATTTGTTCCAGGACTGTGGCTTTGACATTTCCAAGTCCCTGTCCTCCTTTATTTCGGCAGGTGCACAGTTGCTCGACATTGGATTTTAGATGGAATTCTCCATGTATTGTTAGTAGCTTCCAGATCTTTGTGGACCATTTTAATTAATTTGTCATTCACTACTGGTGTAAGCCTTATTTCTTGTGTCATGTTAGTTTTCACATTGTAATTCTCAAGGCTAGCTAGTTCTGCACCCTCATCATAATCAGATTTTTTAATCAGCAGCATGCAGATTAGCACTCCTTTTGAAACAGCAACTTGACTTCTTATCTTTATCTCTTCCCTTTACAGTCCATTTATTTTTATCTCCCTGACATGCTCTTTCTATGTGTCCTACTTTGTTGCATTTACTGCAAGATTTGCCTTTAAACCCGCATTGGTCTGGAGCATGTGAACCCCTGCCACAACGGTAACATAATTTGCTTGGCAAGGCCAGTTGCTGCTTAGGCACAGCAATTTTGCTCACACTCACTTTCATTCCTGACAGCAACTCAATTGCATCTCTGTCTGCTGTTTCCATTGATACAGGTATTTCAACTGCTCTTTTAAATGTAAATTGTGCTTCAGTTAGGAGTCATTTTGAATGTTTTCTTGTAAGATTCCACAAACTAAACTATCTGTCAGTGCATTATTAAGCTCACCTCTGAACTGACAATGCTCAAACAACTTCTTCAATTCAGCCACATATGCTGAAATGGACTCCCTTTCCTTGTGGTTCTACCTATGAAACCTAAGGCATTCTGCAATCGACAATAGTTTCAGTTCTAAATGTTCCCGCAGTTCTTTCATGATATCAGCAAAGCTCATTTCAACTGGTTTGGTTGGAGCAGTCGAGCTTCTAAGCAAGCAGTATGCCTTTATACCCAATGTACTCAGCAAAATTAGCATATATTTCTCATTGGCTATTTAATTTGCTTCAAAATACTGCTCAATTTGCTCAGTGTATATGAGCCAGTTATCCATTGTGCAATTGAATGCGTCTATTTTTCTGATGTAGCCAGCCATTTCTGCCTTTTTTAAACTCAATCATCTTTTCTTTAGTGATGAAAATGTACTCCTCTGAAGATAAAAAACACGCTGTGCTTTTTTTAAACTCGAACGTCTCACTGCAGTTCAACAGGTAGGCAGTCGTCTCAGGTTCATTTAAAACTTTCTCATCATCGCTGTTAGTTTTGTGACTCCAATACATAAAACTAATTGAAAGCAAAGAGATCGTAGCCCAGGAGAACTTGTCTTAGTTTACTTTTTACTTTAAGCAAAGTGATAGATATATCACTTTGTCTATCAAAGTGATAGACATATACATATGACGTGGTGGTGTGATGACAGATGCCATTTACATACAATTACGTATAACGTTAATGATTTATTTAACCAAAGAATGCTTAATCAAACAATATATTGACAATATTACTCAAATATTAAAACACAATAGGCATGTGGTATATAAGCAGCCTTCACAAGAAAAAAATTAAATTATAGACAATTTTTACAAGAAAGCATACAACTGGGCAAAACAATGTTCTATTTAGTACAAAGCGATCAACATGGTTGTGTTGCTAAACTGTAGTGATCAGGCTCAAGAACCAAATGGTTGAAGGGAAGTAGCTCAAGTTAGACTTCATGTTAGACTAAGGATTTCCAGGAGAATTGGTGAAGGAACAATAAAGGACAAAGGATTAGAATTTACTGTAATTCTAATAGACACTATGATCAAAGAGGCAACACAGGTACTACGGGCAGGAAGCTCTCATTCTGAGCAATGTCGTTCCACCAGTTTAGAGTTGCCACTGAAAACAAAATTGGATACTTATTGGCACCCTCAGAGCAAAAGTCATGCACAAATCAGCAAATGTTTACAGCTGGACAAATCTTCTTTTTTCTAGCTTTTAGAATTTGAGAAATCAGGTTCCTTTGTGAAGTGTCACTGTTACTTTCACAATGGCTCCGGCACTTGCTTTTCTCGTCTCTTGCTGGCTTGTTAACATGAGGATATATTTTTCTCAACACGCTTTGCCAGCCACTATGGCATCTTCAGAAGGACTGTCAGCTCCGAGTCAGGCAAAACTTCAAGCAGTCCGGCTACATTGTGATCACTGGCACGTCAGCAGCAAATGAAAATGATGTTCATTTTGGACATTCTGCTGTGCGTGTCACTGGGGTCCAGGCTTAGTTAGACGTGAGACAGACTCTCAACAGGAATTCAAAATTACCCAAACTGTTCCGAATTGACACACGATCAAGCCTTTCATTCAGGCTCCTGATCAGCACATCCACATAATCTTACAATCGTCTCTTGACACTGTCAGCTTTTCCTTCCGTATACAGAAGGTTGTTATCTCTGGCTTCCTCCGCTGGGTATCCCGTGGTGATTCATCACCGTCTGCACGCTTTTCACTGCCAAGATATGCATGGCTTCAACATCAGACAAACTGACAGGCTCCTTTTTCAAATGCCCATGTTAAAGTATTCATCTCTGCCATGGGAGTTTGGGCAGTGGGTTGGTGTTTGGATCTGTACTCTTACCCATAGGGCGCCTCAGGTTATTAAAAGTGCTTCTTATAGAATCCCACAACTTGTCACTGCTCACAGCTAACTCGCCTCCGGTGCAAAAGTTGTCTTGTTTGCTTTATCATTCAGGTTCTTTAAATGAGCTTCTAGACTTGGCCTTTCATGCGGCAATGGGGCAAGTCATTTGAATCCCATTGTAATCATTTCATTCACGATATACAATGCCACACAATAGGCTTAAACTTTTCTCGTGGCAGGGCAATAATTTGGAGATCATTACATGTTTGCTATGCACACAGTAACCTCCTGCCTACATCCGAAGGGGAAATTAACCCATTCAGCTTTAACCATTTGTGTGGTCAAATTTATATTGCTTTGGCTATTGCACCTTATGATTGACTGACTGATTGTCCATCGTATCCGACGGTAACAGGCATAAAGAATCCTGTGCAGGAGAGTTTTTAAAGTGGAAAAGCCCTTGCACTGTGGTAGTTCTGCTGCTTTGCACCCTGTAAAATGTCTCTAAAAGTAGGCACTGTTATATGGAAGTTTGCTTCACTCCCCTGATAATTCAGTTTGGTGGCATCTGAAACCATGTCCTCTGAGCAAGATTTTAAACGGTTGGCTTTATCAATTGGTACTAACAGAAGGAGGTTCCACGTCTGACATCTTGAAAGTGTAACTGTTTCAAGCTAACCCACAGTTAACTTAGTCAAATAAACTTGTGCAAAACTACATCAGTAATCTGTTCCATCTTGAAAAGGAATTGCAGTATGATGGTGGGGTGGAGGCGTACAGGAGTGTGATAGGTCAGCTGGTAGAGTGGAGTTGCAGCTACCTCCTTGCACTCAATGTCAGTAAGACCGAGGAACTGATTGTGGACTTCAGGAAGAGGAAGTCGAGGGATCACACTCCAGTCCTCAAGGAGGGGTCAGCAGTGGAAAGGGTGAGCAGTTACAAGTTCCTGGGTGTCACCATCTCTGAAGATCTATCCTGGGCCCAACATATTGATGCAATTACAGAGAAGGCATGACAGTGGTTATATTTCACTAGGAGTTTGAGGAGAGTTGGTACGTCACCAAAGACTCTAGCAAGTTGCTACAGATGTTCTGTAGAGAACATTTTGACTGGATATATCCCTGCCTGTGACGGAGGTGCTAATGCACAGGACTGGAAAATGCTGCAGAGGGTTTTAAACTCAGCCATCTCCATCATGGGTGCTAGCCTTCCCACCATCAAGGACATCTTCACAAGGCAATGCCTCACGTTGGCAGCATCCATCCTTAAGGACCTTCCCCATCCAGTACATGTCCTCCTCTTATTACCTCAGGGAGGGGGGTGTGGGGGGTGGGGGAAACAGGAGCCTAAAGACACAGACTCGAAGTTTTAGAAACAACTCCTTCTCCTTTGCCATCAAATTTCCGGATGCTCCATGAACCCACGAACACCATTTCATTATTCTGCTCTCTTTTTGCACTAGTTATTGCTTTTTAAGTATTTATTGTAATGTTTAGTAATTTATGTATTTTACTATACAGCTGCCACAGAACAGCTATGTTACAACGCACTGTATGTCAGTGAGAATAAACCAGATTCTGAATCTGAGCAATGATCCAAGGGTTCTGAAGCTGAATTTCTGAAAAAAGGGGACTATGGGACTCTTAAATGGCACCTCTCCCTTCACCTGGAATGGTGGGAACACCATTAACATACTACATGCAGAAATACTGTATATCACTGTTCTTCGCTGCTTGATCATAACCTCGGAACTCCCCACCTAAGAGAAGCACAAAAGCACGTTCAAGAAATGGATTGCAATGGTCTCAAGAAGCTAGCTCACCACCTCAGCGCCTTCTCCAGAGTGACCAATACCAGTGAAGCCCACGTTTCATTAATGGTTAAAAACAGAGTTCATTGAGTACAAACACACCCAACACAAAGAACAAGTGAGTTAATTTTTGCAATAGTAGGAATCTTATTAATTTTTACAAGTCAGTCAAAATCAAGTCATGTGTCTGAGTTAAATCGCATTCTGTGCATTAGACGCACCTTAAACCAACTCAAATACTAAATCTGTAAACTGTACCTTGATTGTTATTATCATAGGGGTAAGCTGTCACTATAGCCCCTCCATGTAAACTGGCTGACAACACAAATGGCTCACTGTGTATCCATCGTGTCACTGCCTCTGTTTCTGGCTCAAGGGGTGAAGCACTTTTTCCAAAAATGTCAGGAAAATTTCTGTTTAAGTCCATGTTATTGCTGTTGTATCTGAAAAATAAACAAAAGAAGGGGATGCTTTTGCATTTCTTTTCCACACTGGTCGACATACACTCAGTAGCCACTTTATTAGGTACACCTGTCGTTAATGCAAGTATCTAATCAGATAATAATGTGGCAGCAACTCAATGCATAAAAGCATGCAGACATGGTCAAGAGGTTCAGTTGCTGTTCAGAGTGAACATCAGAATGGAGAAGAAATGTGATCTAAGTGACTTTGACCATGGAATAATTGTTGGTGCCAGATGGGATGGTTTGAATGTCTCAGGTACTGCTGATCTCCTGGGATTTTCACGCACAACAGTCTCTAGACTTTACAGAGAATGGTACAAGAAACAAAAACATCCAGTGAGTGGCAGACTGTGGGCAAAAATGCCTTGTTCATGAGAGAGGTCAGAGGAGAATGGCCTGACTGGTTTGAGCTGACAGGAAGGTGACAGTAACTCAAATAATCACAGGTTACAACAGTGGCTTGCAGAAGAGCATCTCTGAATGCACAACACGTCAAAAGTGGATGGGCTCCAGGAGGTACCTAATAAAGGGGCCACAGAGTGTATCCTCTTATATTTACAGATAATTTTGTGTAGTTGCATGGGGGGGGGGGGGGGAAAGGAAAAAAAGATAGTGAAAGAATATGCAACATAAAATTAATTTTACATTCAGACCTGGTTATTCTATTGAATTGTAAAGTTCAATTTTCTTCCAGAATTAAACTAAGTAGAATAATGAATCCAAGCTCATTACATTATTTTATCTCCTCATAGTAACGGGGCTAATAATGGAACTCCATCTTTTATCTCGTGACCAATGACATTGGTGATGCCTAATTTGGAGTATTGTGCGCAGTTTTGGTCTCCTACTTATGGGAAAGATGTAAATCAGGTTGAAATAGCACAGAGAATACATATAAGGACGTTGCTGGGTCTGGAGGACCTGAATTACAAGGAAAGACTGAATAGGTTAGGATTTTATTCCTGAGGACGTAGAAGATTTGAGAGGGAAGATGAAAAGTTTAAGGGGAACATGAGAGGAAACTTCGTTACTCAGAGGGTTGTGAGAGTGTGGCAAAAACTGCCAGTACAAGAGGTGCATGCAAACTCGATTTCAATGTTTAAGGGAAGTTTGGATAGATACATGGGAAGGGAGGGGTGGTGGGCTATGGTTCTGGTGCAGGTTGATGGGGAGGCGGACAGTTTAATAGTTAAATAGTTTTGGCATGGACTAGATGGGCCAAAGGGCCTGTTTCTGTGCTATACTTTTCTATGACTCTATAACTAATTTAACATGCTACAGAGTGAAGAAGCACATTAGTAACTCACAGCTTGTTGAAGGTAACAGAAGTTGCTCACTGAACTATGTAGACTTCCTTCAGATAGTAAATCACCAACCTTAGGTCATCATTATAAGGGTGAAACATTCAATACAGCAGCATATCAGGACTTTGTGCAGCTAATCAGTGCATTAGGATTATTGGCAGTGTGAAAGAACAGAGGGATCGTGGGTTCCAAGTCTATAGGTTCCTCAAAATTGCTGTGCAAATTGATAGGGTTGTGAAGAGGTCTATGGTGTGTTGGCCTTCATTAGTCAGGGAAGTGAGGTGAAGAGCAGTGAGGTAATGTTGCAGCTGTATAAAACTCTGGTGAGATCACACTTGGAATATTGTGTTCAGTTCTGTTGCCTCATCATAGCAAGGATGTGGAAGCTTTAGAGAGGGTGCAGAGATTTACAAAGATGCGACCTGGACTAGAGGGCATGTCTTATGAAGTTAGGTTGAGTGAGCTAAGGCTGCTTTTTCCCTTTGGAGTGAAAGAGAATGAGAGGTGACCTGATAGAGGTGTACAATATGATAAGAGGCATAGATAGAGTAGACAGGCAGAGACCTTTCTCCCAGGGCAGAAGTGGCTCATACCAGTAAGCATAATTTCTGGAACTTCTGGTAATGGCCCCCTCCCTGCCCCCACCCACTCCACTTTTCTTCTCTCACGTTATCTCCTTTCCTGCCCATCACCTCCCTCTGGTGCTTCTCTCCCCTTTCCTTTCTTCCATGGCCTTCTGTCCCCACTTATCAGATTCCCCCTTTTCCAGCCCTGTATCTCTTTCACCAATCAGCTTCCCAGCTCTTTACTTCATCCCTCCCTCTCCCAGTTTCACCTATCATCTTGTGTTTCTCCATCCTCTCCCCCACCTTTTAAATCTACTCCTCGTCTTTTTTTTCCTCCAGTCCTGCCGAAGGGTCTCGGCCTGAAACGTCGACTGTACTCTTTTCCAGGGATGCTGTGATGCTGCCTGGCCTGCTGAGTTCCTCCAGCATTTTGTGTGTGTTGCTATAATTTTAAGGTGATATGAGGAAAGTATGGGGGGGGTGATGTCAGAGAGAGGTTCTTTACACAGAGAATGGTGGGTGTGTGGAACGCCCTGGGGATGGGCTGGTAGAGGCAAGTACATTAGGGGCATTTAGAAAGCTCTTAGTTGGGCACATTGATTATAGAAAATGGAGGTTTATGGAGGAGGAAAGGGTTAGATTGACTTTAGGGTAGGTTAGACGTCCAGCATATCATCATGGGCTGAAAAGCCTGTACTGTGCTGTAATCTCCTATGTTCTCTGTTCCAGGAGGACTGAATTTGTAAAACATTCATCCAGTTGATGATGCATGGCTCTTAGAGGACTTAAGGGTCAAAGACAAACCAACTCTCATGATTTATGTTTACCTCCGAATCAGACACAAGCAGATTAATCATAAAATTCAATAGATCGCGGTAGCGTGGGAGAAAAGTGTACCCGGTTCCCCAGACGCACAAACCAACAGAATAAGAGCTAAGTGTCCTCACTGCAATCCTAAATGTGGTACTCTGTATTCTTGCCTGCAGCTCTCTGTCACACAGAACAGAAAGAGAGAAGCAGCTCCTTGAGATTCCTCCACCATTCAGTTAGGCCATGGCTGATCTGATCCTGGTCTTTCTGCTTGTTTCTCACAACCCCCTGTTCCACTAAAGCCCAGAGTTTTCCATCTATTTCAGCCTTATCTAGACTTAGTGATTCAATCACTGCAGCTGTCTGGAGTAGGTAAATCCAAGGATTTACAATCCTTCTGAAAGAAAAAATTCCTCCTTATCTCTGAAATAGATGGGTATCCTCTTATCCCAACATTATGGCCCATTGTTCTCGACTCCCCACAATTCCCTCAGTATTTACCTTCACCCTCATTTAAGTTTTCAATAAAATCACCCGTAATTCTTCCAGATCATTGACTTTTAAGAGGCACATAAACAGGCAGGGAATTGAGAGCCCTGGACCATTTGCAGGCGAGTGTGCTGTTTAATTGACATCATGATTGGCACAAATACCGTGGGTTGAAGCTTCTGTCCCATGTTGGACTGTTCTGTGTCGTAATTTTTTTCCCCGCACTAGATATCTGGAATCAATCAATGAAACCACCCCTGCACAGCCTCCATCAAACCTTAACCTTTCTCCAACCCATTTAACTATTTAGTCAAAGACACATCCATCTAAAACTTTAAACTCAGCATGACATCTAAAACTTCAAACTTTGACAAACTTCTATGGTTGTGTGATGGAGAATATATTGACTGGCTGCATCATGACCTGGTACAGAAACACCGCTGCCCTTGAATGGAAAATCCTACAAAAAGTAATGGATGCAGCCCAGTCCATCATGGATAAAGCCCTCCCAACCATTGAGCACATCTGCATGAAACGTTGTCGTAGGAAAGCAGCATCAATCATCAGGGATTCCCACCACCCAGAACATGCTCTTTTCTCACTGCTGCCAGCAGGAAGAAGGTACAAGAACCTCAGAACTCACACCACCAGGGTCAGGAACAGTTATTACCCCTCAACCATTGGGTTCTCGGATCAAAGGAACCTCAACTTTACTTGCCACATCACTGAAGTATTCCCACAACCTATGGACACACTTTCAAGGACTCATCTCATGTTCTTGATATTTATTGTTTACTGATTTATTATTATTTCTTTCTTTTTGTACCTGCACAGTTTGTTATCTTTTGCATACTGGTTGAACACCCAAGTTGGGACGGTCTTTCAGATTCTGTTATGGTTATTATTCTATGGATTTATTGCAAGTCAATGAATCTCAGGGTTGTATATGGTGACATATACAGTATATGTACTTTGAACACGCTGGAGGAACTCAGCAGGTCGGGCAGCATCCGTGGAAACGATCAGTCGACATTTCGGGCCGGAACCCTTCGTCAGGACTGTAGAGGGAAGGGGCAGAGGCCCTATAAAGAAGGTGGGGGGAGGGTGGGAAGGAGAAGGCTGGTAGGTTCCAGGTGAAAAACCAGTGAGGGGAAAGATAAAGGGGTGGGGGAGGGGAGGCAGGGAGGTGATAGGCAGGAAAGGTGAAGAAGGAATAGGGGAAAACACAATGGGTAGTAGAAGGAGGCGGAACCATGAGGGAGGTGATAGGCAGCTGGGGGAGGGGGCAGAGTGAAATAGGGATAGGGGAGGGGAGGGGGAGGGAATTACCGGAAGTTGGAGAATTTTATGTTCATACCAAGGGGCTGGAGACTACCTAGACGGTATATGAGGTGTTGCTCCTCCAACCTGAGTTTAGCCTCATCATGGCAGTAGAGGAGGCCATGTATGGACATATCTGAATGGGAATGGGAAGCAGAGTTGAAGTTATGACCCCAGCATCTGCAGAGTATTTTATATGTACTTTGAACTTTGACCTTTGAGCACATCCACTTAGTCATATGCCAATGGTTGCTAAACTTTCTCTGAAAAGACAGGTTACCAACAACCATGGGCGACACCAACAAACCTGCAGCAGCTAATACTGAAGAAGGCACAGAATATTTGTGCAGCAAAACTGTTTAATTAAAATCTCACTGAGTCAAAAATTCATGAAACAGAACAAATCAAATATCAAGCAGGAAAACATCGTTGACCTTGTTGATTATTGGAGTTTAAACATAAAAAATAGACAAAGAAAAAAATACTATTAAATAAATTATAAGAATCAAGATGCTGGAATATTTAAGAAAACATTACCGTCCATGTGTGCCTGAGCACTTGCCAACATGCGAAATTTCAAACCCATCTGGGTTCATTGAGGGAAGAATGTGGATTCTCATACTGTTGATCAGGTCGGTGATGTTTGGGTCGTGTCCATAACTTGTAACCAGGTAATCAATCAAATGGAGCAGAATCTCCCTGCCAACAGGCTACACAAATCAGAACATTAAACATGAGAAAAACAATATTTCCCCTGAGTTCCACTGTCAGTTTCAATGCAGACAACGTTTTCATTAAAGTGATTATTGAGCTAGCCCCCCACCCGTTACATCTCTAACCGTAAGTTCTTCTCACAATAAACCTGCAATACGTTACATCAATATTAGATATGAAAGAATAACCTGGGGGAAGGTTCAAGGAGTAACTGACCATAAATTCGATTTGCTTTTCCTCTAAAAATACCAAAGGCAAAGATCGTCATACAATTTAGGAGCACATACACTCAGTGGCCACTTAATTAAGTACAACAGTACACCCGCTCGTTAATGCAAATATCTAATCAGATAATCATGTGGCAGTGACTCAATGCATAAAAGCATGCAGACATGGTCAAGAGGTTCAGTTGTTGTTCAGACCAAACATCAGAATGGGGAAGAAATGTAATCTAAGTGAGTTATACTATGGAATGATTTTTGGTGCCAGACGGGGTGGTTTGAGTATCTTAGAAACTGCTGATCTCCTGGAATTTTCATGCACACCAGCCTCTAGCGTTTACAAAGAATTGTGCAAGAAACAAAGAAAAAACACCCAGATAGCATCAGTTCTGTCGGCAAAAATGCCTTGTTAATGAGAGAGATCAGAGGAGAATGGCCAGATTGGTTCATGCTGAGAGGCTGAACCAGTTGGGATTGCCCATGGTTGCCCAGTAGCTGTCTATTTGATACAGAAGCCAGCACACAGGCCTGGGCAGTACAATATGGAAAGCAAGCTGTTGCTCATGCAGCAAGCTCCCCTCCTCACACAGCTGATGACTCCGAAGGAATGGCAGAGACCGATACAGCTTGGCACCAGTGACATCGTAGGAGTTGCCAGTCAGTGTTGAACTCAACGTTAGAAGTCCAGCTCTGTACTTTTCCTTGGAGTTTACTCCCAAAGCCTTCCCCATGAGTGGGTAGAGCCGCAAGGCAGCAGAGATTTGAGATCAGTTTTCCTTTTCCTAGATTACTATTATTATGATCATGAGGACACGCAGTCCCCTTTTATTGTCATTTAGTAATGTATGCATTAAGAAATGATAAAAATGTTTTTCCAGAATGATATCACGAAAACATATGACAAACCGACTTAAAAACTAACAAAAACCACATAATTATAACATATAGTTACAACAGTGCAAAGCAATACAGCAATTCGATAAGAACAGACCATGGCACAGTAAAAGTCTCAGAGACTCTCGAAAGACCCATCATTTCATGCAGACGGTGAACCTCCAGCGCCAACTTGCCGATGCAGCATCCCGGAAGCATCCGACCTCAGTCCGACTCCAAGTCCGTCTGAAAAACTTCAAGCCTCCAACCACCTATTCGACACCGAGCACCGAGCACCATCTCCGCCGATCAAGTCAACCCCGGCCCCAGCAACAGGTGATACGCAAAGCCGAGGATTTGGGGCCTTCTTCTCCGGAGACTCTCGATCGCACAGTAGCAGCGGCAGCGAAGCGGGCATTTCAGAAGTTTCTCCAGATGTTCCTCTGCGCGACCACAGCAGACAAGCCCATTTGCCCAAAACAACTGGTTTTAAGGTGCCAGTTACCCACCTTTGCCCCTTCTCCTGCTAGTAGAAACAGTTCTGCCAGGTTTAGTAGCTAAGCCACACGTAAAGGCCAGGAGCTGGACTTAGTTGTCAGTAGCTATTTGTGACATACACCATTGGGAGCATTTAATAGGTAATGGGAGCTTATCCTGACTTGCTCCCCCAGCTAGGACAACCTGACAAGCTGACAGGAAGGCAACAGTCAAATAACCACAGATTACAACAGTGGTGTGCAGAAGTGCATCTCTGAATGAACAGCACATCGAACCTTGAAGTGCACGGGCTACATCAGCAGAAGACTAAGAATATAGATTCAGTGGCCATCGCTAGGTCCAGGAGGTATTTAATAAAGTAGCCACTGAGTGTAAAAGGCAACATTTCCCCTGAGTTCCAGTGCCAGTTTCAATGCAGACAATGTTTTCATGAAAGCGATTACTGATTAATGGTAAAGTTGTTCTCACAGTAGAGCGGCGACATGTTACATCAATATTAGACACAACAGTATAACCAGGGAGAAGGCTGAAGGGGTGACTGACCAGCCACCCCTTTTGCTTTTCCTCTGAAAACACCAGTAACAAAACTCACCTTGCATCTTAGGAGCACATACATAGATGCGCACGTGAATGCGTGTGTTTAACATATGCATTGAAAAGGAATCATCCGTGAGCAAGCCCTGGCTTTCCCAAACACAAGAGATTCTGCAAATGCTGGGAATCCAGAGCAACACACACAAAATGCTGGAGGAACTCAGTAAGTCAGGCATCATCTATGGAAAGGAGGAGTGAGGAGGAGAAGATGGTGGCACGAGGGCAGCGCGCGCGGCCTTTCCGGTGATGAATATCTGTTATCTGTCAAGTAGGGGACTGTGCACAATCCTGATTTGATGGAGACGGGCATGAGAGTACGGAGGAACATCTGGAAAACTTCTGAAATGCCCGCTTCGCTGCCGCTGCTGCTGTGTGGTAACCGGAATCTCTGAAGCTGAAGGCCCCGAAATCCTCAGCTTTGCTCATTTCAGCAGCCAGAGCTAAGTCGAAGGCGCTTGGCAGAGGATGGCAAACGGGAGGCTGTATCGAAGAGGCTGGTCAGAGGCTCGATGTTTTCGGACGGATGGGCTCAGTGTCGGCTGTGGTTGGCTGCTTCCAAGGCATCGGCAAGTTGACTGTGCCTGGAGGTTTATGACAGGGGATTTCTCCCTTTTGCCGCCTGCAATCGGGGACTCGGGAGTCGATCGACTTGGGGACTTTTGAGACTTTTTTTACCGTGCCCATGGTTTGTTCTTCATCAAATTATGGTATTGCTTTGCACTGCTGTAACTATATGTTATAATTATGTTGTTCTGTCAGTGTTAGTCTTTGGTTTGTCCTGTTTTCTGTAATATCACTCTGGAAAAACATTGTATCATTTCATAATGCATGTATGCATTTCTAAATGACAATAAAAGAGGACTGAGTGTTCTCATAATCTAAAAAAAGGAGTAAACAGTCAAAATCCTATATCAGGACTTCTTCTTTGGTGTAAAGTGTACAAGTTTGAGATTAAACGATAAAGGACTTAAAGGATAAAGCAAAACAGAGGAAGATCCAGGGGATCTGATCTTAACATTCAGAGAGTGAAAAGATGCTGTGTTTTCCCCATGCAGACCATTGGAAGCCAGAACTCTCTTCTCTGTAAGGTTTTTCCTGAGGGGGTATGGTGGTTGATTTACTGCCCAGACCCCTGCTCATGATGCATGCATTTGAGTCCGGCTTTGGCAGCTGTACAACAGTATTCTACTGGATAGGGATTGCCCATCTAGTTCAATACAACTTTCTAGGAGGGAAATCTGGCCTGGCTTTCATGTGACTTCCCCCTGAAACAACTGGCATGTTATTTAGTTCTGACACATTCAATGATCACTATCTCTTGGCAGCAGTGTCTAAATGTCATTGGGTTACAACAAATTAAAGAGTTAGACTTATAGATTTTTATTAACTAATGGCATCAAAGAAAATTTGCTCCTTCTTGTTACAGATTCTCCATCAGAGGAACAATATTGTAATTTTCAGTCCTTTAGGAAAACTGGCAGAATGGGTAAAAATTAGATAGTGAACATTTTGGGCTGAGACCCTTCATCAGGGCATTCAACTGTATACACGTATGCGGCCAAATGAAACAACGTTTCTGCAGACCAAGATGCACAACACAGTACATATAACTCACACACAAAGTAAAGTAAAGGCATCCGTTAGTCTTGGTAGACCATGGATCTTCACTCTCCAGGGTGCAGGCCTGGGCAAGGTTGTATGGAAGACCAGCAGTTGCCCATGCTGCAAGTCTCCCCTCTCCACAACACCAATGTTGTCCAAGGGAAGGGCATTAGGACCCATACAGCTTGGCACCAGTGTCGTCGCAGAGCAAGGTGTGATTAAGTCCCTTGCTCAAGGACACAACACGTTCCCTCGGCTGGAGCTCAAACTCACGACCTTCAGGTCTCTAGTCCAATGCCTTAACCACCTGGCCACGTGCCCACAACTCACACACAACACAGAGAATAATATTTCCACAAATAAATAATAAAATATGTTCCAGAAGACTGACATATAGCAGTTACGCCATTGGCACTTCATGAGTGATGTCACCTGGGCGGTGCAGGGAGATCAGTAGTCTAACGGCCTGGGGTAGAAGCTGTTTCAAATCTTAACAGTCCTTATCCTAATGCTACAGTGTCTCCTGTTTGATGGTAGGAGGTCAAAAAGATTGCAGAATGGATGAGAGGAATCCTTGACAATGCTACAGGCCAAAGTATGAAAGCAAGAAGCAGATATGAGAATTGGGTTTTAGGCTGATGGTGACACAATGAGATTAGACAACTACAGTGATGAATATCACTTATAAGAAAGTTTTCTATGAATCAAAGTTTCATTGAATTCAAGGGTTCCCAATCTGGGGTCCATGGACCCCTCGGTTAATAATAGGGGTCCATGGTATAAAAAAGGATGGAAACCCCTGATTCAATCGGTCTTCACCGTATCAAAATACTTGGTTAGTATTTCAATATTTTAATTCAAAAACGAAGAACGTGGAATAACATTAATCGCCCTAGTGTATGTGTCCTGGGCATGTTTAAAGTGAAGTACTGGGGAAAAGAGGAAGAAGGTGGAGTGGAGAACATTGCCCAATTGTTGAACTCATTTTTTAAACAATTAGTAGGTAAAGACAGTGAAGAACTGATCCTCAGGAATTCCAGCATTAGGAAGATAAAACTCAGAAAGAGTCTCCTTCTGGACAGAAGATCTTTTCCTTTCTGCTATTGTGGACATTTCTGGTCACCGAACTTTATCATGTATTTGAGAGCCTTAACGAAGGTAGGGGGAAATTTAATGGGTATGCTTACAGGGTTGAGGCTCCATCGTGGACGGTCCCAAACCCGGCTGCAAAAGGAGGAGGGTGGGGCATGGGGCTAGCACCCCCATCCCATTAGAAGCAGTGCCTCAGAAATGCCAACCGAAGCTTCAGAGACCTCATCCCTGGGTGAGGAAGGATCTTTGAAGCTGGGCTACACCTGCGGACAACTTGAATGACTGGCCCAGTAAAGACAACTCCATAGAGCTGCTGTTGGTGGCCCATGCCTCAGTAGGGGTGATGGATCTAACCTGCAGGGTTGAGATATTCAGCTGCCAAGATAAGCTGGAGAAGTTTCATCACAAAGAAGGTTGACAAGAGATTTGGAACAAAAATCATGAACAGATCAGATGGGGAAAAAAAAAATAGAAGCCAGTACAATAACAAAGGTCGAAGAATATAGATTTAACATACAAGAAGAACAGAGCAAGAGACGTAACAAGAAACATTTTAAGCTGAGAAATATTTAATTAGGAACAGGATCTCACCATCTGTAAGGGCGATGGTAACAGAATCAATGACCACTTTCAGTGTGGAATTAGGAACACGTTTGAGAAGGAATTGTTTGTAAGCTGGATGGGAAAGAATGGGGGAATGGCAACTGATTCAATTTTTCATGTTTGGAGCCAATAATATCAATAGACTGAATGGTGCATTTTGTGCCATAAACGTCCCTTGATTCTACAGCAATATATTTAAAGTGCTGTTAATGTACTCATCTATTAATAATCAGGTGTATTATCTATCTATTTATTGAGATTTATTCATTGATTGAGACAGAGCCCAAATAGAACCTTCCGGCCCTTTGAGCAACACCACCCAGCAATCCCCGGACCTAACTCTAGCCTAATTCGGGGAAATTTACAATGACCAATTAACCCACCAACCCATAGGTCTTTGGACTGTGGGAGGAAACCGGAACACCAGGAGAAAACCCACACAGTCACAGAGAGAATGTACAAACTCCTTCCATTGAACCCGGATTACTGGTACTGTAAAGCGTTGTGCTAACCACTACACTATCCTACCGCCCTGATAGCTTTGAAGTCTACGTGGAAATCAAAATCCCTCCAAATAGACTTCCTTGTTCTCCAAAAATACATTTAAACTTCACTGCAGACCGATTTTTTTTCTTTAAAAGGCACAGATGTGACCAAAATTCATTAAAAAAAAGCCTCAAATTAGTAGAAGAAACTCAGAGTCAATTCATCTACCATAGTTAGCAGAAACACTTTCTCATTCATTACAAATTAGTCTACCTCGTTTCCATGGATATTTCCGATGTATTTAAATTCAGGAATGCCAACTCGATGTTCGTTCGGGTGTCCTCCGATTGCAATAACCAACAGTTCCCGTCCTGATGGACAAGAATTTATACAGACAAATAAAAAAACGTGATTCCACACTACTCATCTAGCAGGAGGACGTTAATTAACACTGAACTCCAAAAACAAAGTACGATTTAAAATATAATATGAAAATAAGAATAGGTTGGTTGCTGCGTTGTCTCTGTCCCTGTATGAAATAATATTTTGTCATATAATATGAATATCTAGTTGTATGATACATCACCACCTTAACAGTGTAAATTTTTTTTATTTTATTGAGGTAAGCTTGGAGTAGGCCCCACCGGCCCTTCGAGCCGTGTCGCCCATTAACTCCCGATTTAACGCCAGACTAATCACGGAACAATATGTAATGACCAATTAGCCTAGCAACCGGGAGGTCTTTGGAAACTCGAGCACCCGGGTGAGAGCCCCGCAGTCAGGGGGGGAGAACGTACCGATTCCTAACAGACAGCGGCGGGAATTGAACCCGCACCGCCTCAGCTGTAAAGCGTCGTGCCGACCGCCACGCTACCGCGCAGCCCCAGATAATATCCTGAAACCCCGTTTCGACTTATCAATTACCCAAGTCGTACGTTTTTCAGGTGTACGGCCTTCAGCATTACCCACTCAAACCCGAACATAATACATCTCTCTAGGTATAATGAAGGCTTCACCTTGCGCAGTTTTTCCAATGCTGTAAAGATGAGTAATTCTTGAGAAATTTATATGCACGTCGTGAAGAAACTTCTCTAGCAAAGACGTGTGATGGTATCTGAAGTCCAAACTAGCGTAAGAATAATGGTGAAGTATAAATGAAAGACAACAGACTGCACACATCCAGAATGCTCCCGGTCTCGGAGTCATAAGTACACAGCCAGGAGCGAGTACCGCCTGTAACAGAAAGAGAGGGCGCGTTTTAATTCCATTTTTTTTTCTATTTCCTTGCAGCTTCCTACAATACTTCAAATATCCATAATTCACCTGTCTATAATTCAATGTCATCGCATTTAAATGGACTCTATACATGTGAAATATCACATTATTCTAATCATCTTCGGCCAAGTAGTTGGATTTGCGTTGACATCGTATGACTCTCATTTTTCTCCCCTCTAAAGGTATTTGTTAGAGACTAGCCGGTCACAAATGGCCCGCAATGGATCTTTCGGTAAAACTATTCCAGGCGCTCTGATATTTACAGTAAACATGACATTGCCCGTCAGGCAGGCCCGGCGTTTCGAAGCTCGTGTGTGGCGGCGTAGCAAGGCTCCAAAGCTACAATGATCCATTGTCCACGACCACAGTGTCATTAAAGAGGAATCTCTCAATGTCACTGAGGGAGAGGTCCTACGCGAAAAGAAGGCAAGTTTGGGGGCCGTCTGGCCCGACGCAAATAATGAATAGAGAGAACGAAAATAATGGGAATATTAAAGTTAGTGAAATCTTTGAACTAGTAGGGCTTGGCCTATAACGCCACAAATTACCATTGGCGAGGCGGGGGCGGATATGCCGAGAACAACTGACTTCTGAAATAAAAGCTCAAGCAGGGTCTGAGGAAGGGCGTATACACAGTTAACGTGTCAGATCGTCAGAACTGGGAAAACTCTAAAGCAACCACAAAGTGCTGGGGAACTCGCCGGCATCCATAGAGGAAAATAGCAGCCGCTTCAAAGTATTGGAAAGAAAGCGGAGTTTTAAAAAAGTATATATAAAAACAGTCAGTATATAAAAAGTGAGTTGGGAGCTGTAAGAGAGGGTGACAGATGGATCCAGGTGAAAGTGAGGTGAAGGGGGTGTATTTAAGATGGTTTAATACTCGATGATCTTTTTCTCCCCAAGTAAGATGCGATTCATAAGTTAAGTCATTTCTTGATCCGAAGAGAGAAAAGACCGAGAGATCCAAGACAAGCCTATACTGGGCCGCCCCACACTGCGCCCCATTTCCACTGACACCACCTCCCCCAGTAACCGGCAGCGCCGCAGCCCCAGACCCCGACTCAGTACGGTGATCGCCCAATTTCACTACGACACCGTACTGGGTCTGCCACCTTATTGGACGGTCGGGACAACCAATCGCAGCTATGTAGTTGCTACACGGGGAGGGGGGGAGCGGGAAAATAACAATGATTGACAGCGGTATTAAGCAATCCGAAACGCGAAAGTTAGGATTTCTTGGTTAAAACGACCAATCGTATTTAGCATTTCTAGTTACCAATGGAGCAACTGTGATCACTCGTTGAGTTCATTTATTTGGCAAATAAATTTCTTCCCACGTAAAACAACACGTATTCAACACAATAGATGAAACACTGCGCTAAAAACTCCAATATATTATTCTAATATTGTGTTACTTTTAATGAATTATTAGCTAAAATCATAGGAATCCACTTAACTGTCGGTTGCTTGTCGTAACTATTGCATTTTAAAAATGAATCAGGAACTACAATAGGGAAGAAACCATAATCTTAATAACAATTTATTAAGATGCAGCGAGTAAACTTTAAGGTTGTTGGAAATCCTCGTGTCAGTGTGTGTGGAGGGAGCTGGATAAACTGGAGGGCCGGAGTAAATTGGTCAGTTTCCCCACAGTGACTTATTGTTTGCCGTCGGCCTCCCCGAATGCTGGTTACTAGTAGCAACAGGACGCTGTAAACAGATACAATGTTTCAGCGAGTGGACACGGGCGGGTGATCAGCTTGTCGCTTCAATTGGAACATGTAGATGGTAAGGCCGAGATAAATTTGAGGCGGTTCCGTGCAGAGCGCTGTCACCCTGAAGTTTCAAGCGCCGCTCTTAACAGCAGAGCGCAAAACAAAAACCAGGGCCGACACTGTAGGAGATCCCAGAATCTGCACTCTCCTGTACCGCTGTGTAGTGGAGTGCGCGGCCTTTATGGATGAAATGTTAAACCTGTGTGTTCAATCCACAAGATTTAAACAGAAGCGGACGCAGGCTACCTGGCCCCGTCATTCAGGATCTGTATGGCTGATCGGTACAACACACACAAAATGCTGGAGGAACTCAGCAGGCCAGGCAGCATCTGTGGAAAAAAGTACAAGCGACGTTTCGGGCCGAAACCCTTCGGCAGGACTTTTTTTCCGTAGATACTGCCTGGCCTCTGCTGAGTTCCTCCGGCATCTTGTGTGTGTCGCTCGGGGTTCCAGCATCTGCAGATTTTCTCTTGTTTGTGAATGGCTGATCAGTCCCGGGTCTCGACTCCCCTTCCCTCTATTTTAAATACTTCCAGTGACGCGCTTGACAACCCTTTGGAACAGAGAAGTTTAGAGCTTCTCCGCGCTCTGAAATTACTGTGCATCCCAGTTTTAAATAACTGCCCCCTTGTACCAATGTACCTTCACGTGAGACTCTCGCACTAACGATTAAAGATTTAACTATCAGCTCGATATGTCACATGCACAACACATTGCAACATATGTTGTTTGCGTCGCCGACCAGCACAGTCCGTGTGGGCTGCGGCAGCCCGCAAGTGGTCGCCACGCTTCCGGCGCCGAAATATCATGCCCGTACATTGAAACACGCAATGAGATGTGTGATTTGTATTAACAACCAACACACCCGAGGGTGTGTGTTTTGTCGCATATCCCCGTGCCTACAATGCTTAGCAGAACAACACAGAGCACACCACCAGCAAAACAAGCCCCATTCCTCCCTCCCATCTCCACACACACACACAACCCCAGGGCAGGTTTCCAGCCCCCGGTGGACTCAGATTTACAGTCTCTAGGCTTCGGCCACCCCACTGGACTCACAGAGATTCCGGTCTTCCCAATTTGACGCCCCCCCCTCGATCCTCGATCCTCGATCCTCATTGTGGACCCAATGCGCGCCAATCACTGAACACTAGGCCTCGATTATCGCTAATGGAATAATCCTGAACATGAGGGCATAATCATTGAATCAGTATCCAAGCCGTTAAGAGTGGGGTCAGGTAACACATCGGTAGCAGAAATTCAGTACTCTTATGTTCTTTGCAGTTGTTGAGACGTTGTTACGGTATTTGCACACCTCCCGTGCAATAAAGGGCAAGTTACTCAGAATCTCACCGACGCCATCGAGTCATGGAGCACGCCAGAGAGGAGGAACAGAACGAAGAAAGTCAGTACCAAACCTTGGCTGAGGTAAGCAGGGGATAAAAAAAAGTGTTAAATGATCAGGTGAATTAAATCTTTCCCAGCAATCAATTTGAAAGTAATCAATGTCCAGCAAGCATTTAATCTCACACATTGGAGATTCTCCCTTTGGTCTAATCCCCCCTCTCCTACCTTCTCTGACATCAATCGTAACGTTAACTCTTTTTTCCTACACACAAGCGGCCAGAGCCACTGAACCTTTCCAGCGTTTTTCCACGTCCCATCCCCATTCTGATGTGTCTATCCATGGCCTCCTCTACTGTAAAGATGTATGACATGCGGGACACCACCACCCATGTTCTGGAGCTCCCCCCACAGGATTCCACGTGTCCTGTGACCTCGCTGTCCTACCTCCCTCGAATGGCATCTGCAGCATGTTGCGTTCACACTCAGGTTGGAGGAACAACACCTTATATTCCATCTGGGTAGCCTCCAACCTGATGGCATGAACATTGACTTCTCAAACTTCAGCTAATGCCCCACTTCCCCCTCGTACCCCATCCGTTATTTATTTATATACACACATTCTTTCTCTCTCTCACCTTTCTCTACCTCTGACCCTCTGACTATACCCCTTGCCCATTCTCTGGGTTCCCCCCCCCTGTCTTTCTCCCCCGATCTCCTGTCCCACGATCCTCTCGTATCCCCTTTGCCAATCACCTGTCCAGCTCTTGGCTCCATCCCCCCCCCCACCCCCGTCTTCTCCTATCATTTTGGTTCTCCCCCCATTTTGGTTCTCCCCCTCCCACTTTTAAATCTCTTACTAACTCTCCCTTCAGTTAGTCCTGACGAAGGGTCTTGGCCCGAAACGTCGACTGTACCTCTTCCTATACATGCTGCCTGGCCTGCTGCGTTCACCGGCAACTTTGATGTGTGTTGCTTTCCAGCGTTTTCTAGTTTTCATTTCAGGCCCTGTGGCTTGTAGGACCTCCGGATCAGGAGCTGGTTTCTGGGTCCAATTAGCCACTCCAGGTAAAAGGAGGGCTCCCTGCTCACTGAGGCTGGCTGTACAAAACCCACCAACTACAGTCAGTTTAACTCGGCGCCCGGCTCCAGCCATTGCTGCCAGTCACCGACAGCAAATGCTCGCCGTTCAGCTTGGGGAGCCTATTTACCTTTTGGTGACACGATTGCTGAGTGTGGAAGTCTTCTCCCGTGTAATAATCCCCAGCCCATTTACTGGGAAGCGACAAAGCTGCAGAATTCCGTCCCCTTTCCCAGAAAACCAACACCTATATGTAACAATCTCAGCAATTTGGAAATCTAAGCAATTTCCTTGATATGCAGCATGCCGCAAAGTCAGCAGCTGTAGAAAGGCCCTTAGACACGTGTATCCAAATGCCTTGCAGGACGGAGGTACAGGAGCCTCCAAACTCTTACCACCATGTTCCAGACCAGTTGCTACTACTCTTCAACCATCAGGTTCCTGAGCCAGCTGGGATAACTTCACTCCCCTCAACGCTGAACTGATTTTACAACCTACGGACTCTCTTTCAAGGGCTCTACAACTCATGTTGTCAGTGTTACCTATCCATCTATTTATTTATTTGCACAGTTTGTCTTCATTTGTACATTGGTTGTTTGTGTGATTCTATTGTTCTTCCACATTCCACTGTACGGAGAAATGAAAATGAATCTGAGGGTGGAATTTGGTGACATATACAGACTTTGATAATAAATTTACTTTGAACTTTGAAATAAATTGTCAGTTGTTTCCGTAACTCAAGAGCGCCCTTTCGGTGGTCTACTTCCCTTGGATGGTCCAAGGCTCGTGACAATTAAATGTTCTCATTCCCCAGGAGGATCCAATTATACTGGGAGCTGGCGTGTTTCCTACAGCTTTATCTGAAGAGCAACTGGCAGCAGCCACAGAGAAAGCACGACAAGACCTCTTTGGATCTAGTAAGATCTTTCACCTAGATGCCATAGAGAAGAAAAATTATGTCATGTCGGATATTATAAATAATCGGGCTGAAGAACAGTGAGTATATTGGCAGATGCGGCCATTTCAAGAGAAGGTTTTAGATTACCTGAAAATATGATGTGCTTTTTTTTTTGCTTAGTGATGTGATAACCAATTTACATTGTTGCAGTGTTGGTATTGTTTTATACCACTCACAATTTATACTTTATTGTCGCCAAACAATTGATACTAGAACGTACAATCATCACAGCGATATTTGATTCTGCGCTTCCCACTCCCTGGATTACAAATTGATAGCAAATATTCAGAATTTAAATTATAAATCATAAATAGAAAATAGAAAAATGGAAAGTAAGGTAGTGCAAAAAAACTGAGAGGCAGGTCCGGATATTTGGAGGATACGGCCCAGATCCAGGTCAGGATCCGTTCAGCAGTCTTATCACAGTTTGGAAAAAAGCTGTTCCCAAATCTGGCCAATTTGGAGGCAGGTTCATTGGAAAAAAATGAACTCTATTTTGGAGACTATTGTAAGAAAAAGGATGGAGAAAGAAAGACGAATTCTGTCGCATTGATGCTGAATGTTCCAGGTCAGGGTGGGGAGGGGAGAATATTCTGCCATGTTCTTGTCCGACCACCGCCGGTATTTGTGCGCACATTGTGGTGATACAACAAGCTTGCGCTCTAGGTCAGGAAGACCAAGGAGTTGATTGTGAACTTCGGGCAGGGGAAGTCGGGAGAACGCACACCAATCCTGATTGAGAAGTCCGCAGTGGGAAGGGTGAGCGGCTTCCAGTTCCTGACTGTCAACATCTCAGAAGACCTACCCTGGGCCCAACGTTTTGATGCGTTCGAGAAGAAGGCAGGCCAGCGGCTATACTTCATGGGGAGCTTGAGGAGATTTGGTACCAAATTTATGTACCAAAGGCTCTAGCAAATGTCTATAGAAGTACCATGGAGAGTAATCTAGTTGTTTGCCCCCCCCCCAACCTGGTGTGGAGGTTCCAACACTCAAGATCAAGAAAAGCTGCTCAGCCAGCTCCATCATCACATCCTTCCCACCTTCGAAGACATCTTCAAACGGTGGCGGTTCACAAAGGCACCACCCACTATTTAGGAGGCACAGGAGCCTGAAGGCACTCACTCAACATTTTAGGACTAGCTTTTTCCCCTCTGCCATCAGATTTCTGAATGATCTGTGGACCCAAGAACCCTACATCACTACCTTACCCTCTTTTTGCACTTATTTATTTGTATATTTGTTATTGTAACTTGGTTCCTTAAGCTCCCACTACCTATTAAATGCTCCCAATGGGGTGCATCTCAAATAGCCTCCGACCATCGAGTCCAGCTCCTGGCCTTCACATGTGGCTTGGTTTCAAAGCCTGGCAGAACCGTTTCTACTGATCGGGGAGGGGGCAAAGGCGCCTTAAAACCAGTCGCTGCGGGCAGAAGGGCAAGCCGTGGTTGGCAGCTCAACCAGGAGAAGGAAAACTTAATTCAAACCCCCCCCCCGCCCCCGCCGCTGCCCTGCGGCTATACCCACTCATGGGGAAGGTTTCAGGTGTAAACCCCGAGGGGAAATCTGGAGCTGAGGTCCGTAAGGCAGTCCAACATTGAATTCAACGCTGACTGGCATCTCCTGCAAGGCCACCGGTGCCGAACTGTATCCGTCTCTGCCCTTCCTTTGGATTCATCAACTGCATGGAGAGGGGGACCCTGCTGCCTGGGCAACAGCTTGTTCTCCATATCGTACTGTTGGGGCAGTACTGCACAGACAGTTAGGGTGCAATATCCATGGTTCACCCTGGCGAACAGAGGGCCTCAGTATTATAACTTACAGTTATTGGTTTATTGCACGATATTGCATCCATAAAACAATTTCACGACATATGTCAGTGACAATAAACCTAATCCTAATCCCGGAGTTATCAGTGTCCACCAGAAATATCCTAGCTCCCCATTCTGAGCTGGTTCTTCACAGACAGGATATCTCTTACAGATAATCTTCAGACTACCACACTTTAGAGGACTTTATTCCGGATGGGAAAGGCATCATAGTTTACAAAGAGCAATTAAACAATACTTAAGGTTCTGTATCTGAGATGTTGAATCTCTATTGGCATCTTCTTTCTACAGTTATGAGAAAGGAAAGACTCTCGTTAACATGGGACTAATGGAGGAAGCGATAATTTCATTCAACAAAGCCCTTAATTTGGATCCTCGGAGGGTAAGAAGATTAATTTTTCCTTGGTGTGGAGGGGGGTTTGGGTCAGAAGTAAGATCCAGAGCACCAGTGTGACGCAACCAACACGTTGATGAACGAAGTTATTATTGTCATATGTACCTAGGTAGAGTGAAGAACTTTGTTTTGCATGCCATCCAGGTAGACCACTTCAGAATGAGAATCAGGTTTAATATCACTGGCATATGTCAGGAAATTTGTTAACTTTGTACAATGCAATAAGTACAAAAATAGAAAAAACTGAATTACAGTTAAATATATATTAAATTAAATAAATATTGTAAAAATAGAAGTTAAAAAGTAGTGAGGTACTGTTCATGGGTTCAATGCCCGTTTAGAAATCTATTTGCAGAAGTTACGAAGCTGTTTCAGAATCACTGAGTGTGTGTGTGCCTCTAGGCTTTTGTACCTCCTTCCTGACGGTAGCAATGAGAAAAATTAGTACCCACGATGGAGCTGACTAACTTTACAACTCTCTGCAGCTTATTTCAGTCCTGTGCAGTAGCCCCACCTCCCCCTGCCTCATAGCAGACAGTGATGCAGCCAGTTAGAATGCTCTCCATCTGTAGAAATTTGCGAGTGTTTTTGGTGACGTACCAAATCTCCTGAAACTCCTCAGGAAACATCTCCGTTGTCTTTGTAGCTGTGTCGATATGCTGGGTCCAAGTTAGATCCTCAGAGATATTAAGACCCAGGAACTTGGAAATTGCTACAACAGTGCAGAGATATAGAATATTGTTGGTAATTCTTAGAGTGATAGAATTTCGATTTTAAAAAGTAGAATGGTTATAACAGAAGTTTGTAATAATAAATTATGATAGAGTATATTTGCAGAGACCAGTCTGCAAAGAGTCGCTGAGCTCCGGCATCAGCTCACTTGTATTCCAAGTAAAATGAAAGATTAGGGGAAATATTTTATTCATTCTGAATTAGTAGCCTGTTGACAGTGCTATTGGTAAGTACTAAAACCACCAGGAAGAGGGTACAGGAACCTCAGGACTCACACCACCAGATTCAGGAACAGTTATTACCCCACAACCATCAGTCTCCTGAACCAGAGGCTACGGCTTCACTCAGTTTCACTCGGCCCGTCACTGATCTGTTCTCACAATCTGTGAACTCACTTACAAGGACTCTACAACGCACACAAAATGCTGGAGGAACTCAGCAGGCCAGGCAGCATCTACGGAAAAAAGTAAATCGACGTTTCGGGCCGAAACCCTTCGGCAGGACAAACTCTTCAAGGACTCTACAGCTCATTTTCTCAATATTTATTGCTTATTTATTTATTTATTGTTATTATTTTGGTGTTTTTCCTCATTTTGTATTTGCTCAGTTTGTTGTCTTTTTCACACTGGTGTTTTATCCGTCTTGTCAAGTACAGTCTTCCATTGATTCTATTGTGTTTCTTGAATTTAGTATGAATGCCCACAAGAAAATTAAGACTATAAGACATAGGAGCAGAATTAGGCCATCCGGCCCATTGAGTCTGCTCTGCCATTCAATCGTGGCTGATTCTTTTTTTTTCTCTCCTCCTCAACCCCAGTTCCCGGCCTTCTCCCCGTAACCTTTGATGCCATGTCCAATCAAGAACCTATCAATCTCTGCCTTAAAAAGTACACCCAACGACCTGGCCTCCACAGCTGCATGTGGCAACAAATTCCACAAATTCACCATCCTTTGGCTAAAGAAATTTCTCCTCATCTCTGTTTTGAAAGGGCGCCTCTCTATCCTGAGGCTGTGCCCTCTTGTCCTAGACTCCCCCACCATGGGAAACATCCTTTCCACATCTACTCTATCTAGACCTTTTAACATCCGAAAGATTTCAATGAGATCCACCCCCCCCAACTTCATCCTTCTGAATTCCAGCGAGTACAGACCCAAAGCCAACAAACGTCCCTCGTATGATAACCCTCTCATTCCTGGAATCATCCTTGCGAACCTCCTCTGGACCCTCTCCAATGCCAGCACATCTTCTCTAAGATGAGGGGCCCAAAACAGTTCACAATACTCAAGGTGAGGCCTCAGCAGTTCAGCAGTGCTTTATAAAGCCTCAGCATCACATCCTGGCTCGTATTCTCAACCTTGTGAAATGAATGCTAACATGAATCTTAGGGTTGTATATGGTGACATATATGTACTTTAATAGTAAGTTTACTTTGAGCAGTAATAACTGGAAATTTGATGAATAACTAATCTCCAGAAACGCCAAGGTTCTGCGATGCTGGAAATCCAGAGGAACACACATAAAATGCTGGAAGAACTCAGCAGGTCAGGCAGCATCTACGGAGAGGAATGAACAGTTTAGGCTAAGAGCCTTTGTCAGGACACTATATTTGTCTTCACTTTCTTTATTCTGATTCAACATACCAACATACATATATCAACTGAATAATGTTCGTTGTAAATGTAGTGAAATACTAATTGGTCGCTTACAATCTGATTTCTGTTACTTGTTGCAGAAAGAGTTTCATTTGAGAAAGGCTGAGGCATATCTCTACATCGGGGATTTCCAGTCTTCTGTCCTGAACTACAGAATGGCCAGCAACTTGGATCCAGCAGATGAAAGTCTTGTGTCAACGATAAGCCACACTTTGTATATACACGTGTGTTCATGGTTTTATTTTTCTAATTTTTGTTAAAGTTCTGTTTCATGATTATCTGTGTAAATTGGAGTAAAGAACAAGATGGAGCAGGGTGAAAGAAGATTCCATATACACCAGTACAGATCTGTTGGTTTGAATGGAACATTTCCAACCTGCAAATTAATTGGTGATTGTGTGATCTAAAATCTAATTCAGCTCCAGCTTCCGCTGAAATGCAGTTCATTTCCAGTCCCATCATGATAGGAAGCATGACAAAAGACCCAACAGAGTTCAGTGGAGATTTGCGAGAATGGTTCATAGCCTGAAGAATTTCAGTCACAGGGATGGATTGGAGAGGCTGGAGCTGATTTCTTTGGAGAAGATAAAGATGAGGGGAGACCTCATTGAAGTTCACAAAATAAGAAGTCTGGACAGAATGGATGGGGGGGAGCTGTTCCCTTTGGCAAAAGGGTCAAGGACGAAGGATCACAGACATAAAACAAATCGGATGAGAATTGATAGTGACAAAAATCTGTGTGGTGAATCTGTGGAATTCATTGCCACAGACAACTGACGAGGCCAAGTCATTGGGTATACTTAAAGAGGAGGTTGATAGCTTGTTGATTAGTAAGGGCATCAATGTTTACGGGGAAAAGGCAGGAGAATGGGGTTGAGAGGGAAAATAAATCAGCCATGATGGAATGTTAGAGCAGACTCAATGGGCCAAGTGGCTCTTTGTCTTTTGGTAATAATTTCTTATATATAACACAAAAAGCTCCACAGTCTGTGGGTCAGGGAAAGGCAGTACATGCTCCTAGAAAGTATTAGTAAAGGGTCTCAAAGGTTACAGGGAGAAGGCAGGAGAATGGGGATGAGAGGAATAATAAATCAGACATTATGAAATGGTAGAGCAGATTCAATGGGCCAAATGACCTAATTCAGCTCTTGTGTTTTATGGTGTAAGAAGGAAAATATTTTAATGCAATGTGTGGTTGTAACCTGGACAGAACTACCCGCTGTTATGGCAGAGGCAGGTTTCACGGTGGCCATCTAGAGGGAACTGGGTAAATGTGTGGCGAGGAAACATTTGCTAGGCTCCAGAGAAGAGATCAAGGGGATAGAATTAGTGAGTTACTCCAGTGGATATGATGGGCTGTTTAACCTCCTCTATGATATAACCACTCTATGATTCTATGAGGATAGTTTACTAACTCCATGAGGCTTTCAGAATCAGTCAGCTGAGAATGTAGATTTTTGGAGGAAAGCATAGGGGGATGTCAGAGGCTTTTTTTACAGAGCGTAGTGGGTGTGTGGAATGCCCTGCCAGGGGTATTGGTAGAGGCAACTACATTAAGATCATTAAAGAGATTGTTAGATAGGCACATGGATGATAGAAAAACAGAGGGTTATGCGGGAAGGAAAGGTTAGATTGATCTTACCCTTAAAAGGTTAGCACAATATTGCGGGCCGAAGGGCCTGTACTGTGCTATAATGTTCTATATACTATGCTGTATGTTCTAGAACATTTGGGGGGGGTGCAATAATCCCAGGATTCAGGACTCCATTCAGCACTGAGATTAAGAGAAATATCTTCACTCAAGTTCTTAAGAGTCTGTTGAGTTCTCTAAAGTGAGGTTGAATATATTTAAGATTGAGATTAATAATATGTCAAAGGCCATGGGGATTAGAAATCAAGATCAACCTTTTAAATGGTACCTCAGGACCGATGGGTGGCATGATCAACTCTTGCTTCTATTTCTTATGATTACTGTTTGTAAATGAGGTTGAAAGAGTACGGAGGAAATTTACAAGGATGTTGCCAGGTCTGGAGGACCTGATTTAGAAGGAAAGATTGAATTGGTTAGGATCTTATTCCTTTTGAGGGGTATAGATAGGGTAAATGCAAGCAGGCTTTTTCCATTGAGGTTGGGAGGGACTACAACCAGAGGTGATAGGTTAAGGGTGGAAGCTGAAAATTTTAAGGGGAACGTGAGGGGAAACTTCTTCACTCAGAGGGCTGTGAGATTGTGGAATGAGCTGCCAGTGCAAGTGGTGCATGTGAGCTCAATTTCAAAGTTTAAGAGAAGTTTGAATAGGTACATGGATGGTAGGGGTATGGAGGGCTATGGTCCCAGTGCAGGTCGATGGGAGTAGGCAGTTGAAATGGTTCAGCATGGACTAGATGGGCTGAAGGGCCTGTTTGTGTGCTGCACTTTTCTATGACTCTTTTCATTGCACGGCGTTGACCAGACTCATGGTGCAGCTGGTACAGCTGATGTCTCACAGCTCCAGTGATCTGGGTTCAATCCTCATCTCTGGTGCTGTATGTGTGGAGTTTACGTGTTCTCCCTTTGACTGCATGCACTCCCTTGGGGTGCTCTGGTTTCCCCTCACGTTGTGAAAGATGGTTTTTGGGGGGCTAATTGGCCACTGTAAATTACCCCTAGCATGCAGGTAAGTGGTAGGTCCATGAGAAATTGGTGAGAATATCAGGAGAATAAAACTGATGTAGGATTAATGGTGAGTATGGACTTGGAGGGTCATAGAGTCTGTTCTGTGCTTATTGACTGTGGTTCAATGTTCTTCCTGCTTCAGAATGGAATCAAATCCTCTTGCTGTCAAATTACAAATGATCTCATTTAAATTATCTACCATGAGATAAGAAAATTTGATGGCTTTGTACCTGTACTCATGGAGATTAGAAGAATGAGGGTACCTCATTGAAACCTACTGAATATTGAAAGGCAGAGATACTGAGTGGACTTAGAGAGGATGTTTCCTATAGTGGGAAAGTGAGGGACAGCCATAGACTAAAGGATGTCCGTTTAGAATGGAGATGAGAAGGAATTTCTTCAACCAGAGGGTGGTGAATCTGTGGAATTCATTACCACAGATGGCTGTGGAGGCCAAGTCATTGGGTATATCTAAAGCAGAAGTTGATAGGTTCTTGATTAGTCAGGATGTCAAAGGCAGGAGAATGGGGTTGGGAAGGAAGCTAAATCAGCCATAATCAAACAGTGGAGCAGACTGGCCTAATTCAGCTCTAATGGTCTAAAGTTAACATTTACACCATTAATGGAATGATATTACAACTGGTCATTCAACCTCGTACTTGTGATTTTAGTTGATGAAATGGCAGGATGTAGACATTCACAGTGCACAGTAGTGTAGTGGTTAGTGCGTTGCTTTACAGTGCCAGCTATAAGATTGGAGTTCGATTCCCGCCACTGTCTGTGTGAGGAGTTTCTATGACTGCATGGATTTCCTCTGAGTGCTCTATTTTCCTCCCACGTTCCAAAGACATACGGTTAGGATATAGGGTTGGGGTTATGTCCTAGGGTTATAAACTATCAGGTTAGTTGTGGACATGCTATGTTGGTGCTGGAAGTGTGGTGGCGCTAGTGAGCTGCTCAGAGTTATCCTTGCTGATTTGATGCAACGATGCATTTCACTGTACGTTTTGATGTAGATGTAACAAATGAGGTTAATCTTTAAAGTGATCGCATCATTGACTGTAGGATTTAAACACTGAAAGAAGTGCATGGCATTCTGTCCATTTTATCGTGTTAGGGTCACAGGGGGGTTCTAGTCCATGAGCACTGACTTCCTTTTCTTGTTCTCAAGGGTCAATACCTGTTTGAAGTCAAAATGTACGGCGAGGCCTTGGAAATTTTTGCCCTGGCTTCAGAACTGAGACCTGCAAATCAACATTACCACATGCGAAGGTGATTCATTGTCTTGATGCTGTTCCCTTAATCAGGCTTAAGGTGCCCTGCTCAGTGAAGCCAGTCTTGGTTAAAAGCTATAATGATATTACCAGCGTTGTTATATGGACACGACATCGAATCTGATTAGCTTAGTCACCGTAAATCTTACAGCTTTAATTGCAGCCGTTTGAATCTGTCAGGGCGTTCCCAACCTTTTTTTTTATGCCATGCACCAATACCATTAAGCAAGGGGTCCATGGACCCCTGATCTACCCCAGGATCTCCCAGTGGCCACACATTTTAATTCCACGTCCCATTCCCATTCTGATATGTCTATCCACGGCCTCCTCTACTGTAAAGATGAAGCCACACTCAGGTTGGAGGAACAACACCTTATATTCCATCTGGGTAGCCTCCAACCTGATGGCATGAACATCGACTTCTCTAACTTCCATTAATGCCCCACCTCCCCCTCGTACCCCATCTCCCTAGGCCTCCTGTCCCATAATCCTCTCCTACCCCTTTTGCCAATCACCTGTCCAGCTCTTGGCTCCACCCCTCCCCCTCCCGTCTTCTCCTATCATTTTGGATCTCCCCCTCCCACTCCCACTTTCAAATCCCTTACTCACTCTTCCTTCAGTTAGTCCTGACAAAGGGTCTCGCTCGAAACGTCGACTGTACCTCTTCCTAGAGATGCTGCCTGGCCTGCTGCATTCACCAGCAACTTTTATGTGTGTTGACAGAAATAATATATTCTTTTTAGACAAATATAACTTCATATTTTGATAGATTAGAGAATCATGGAAAGAAATGTGAAAGACAAAGGACTGTTATTTCTTTCCTGTTCGGATAAAAATGATAGCCGGCTTTCTTCATGTTCTGGTGTGTGTACTTTTAAAGCAGCAATTACAGCGATTCTCTGTGGCTTTGCTGCGTGCAACTGACAAGACCAGAAAGCTGTGGTTAGCCCTGGCAAGCCAGCATTTCATGACCATGTCTCACTGCTCAGGATCTGTGATTGCTGAGGCTAGAGAAGTGCCAAGGATGTGGCATGTAATGTATGCTAATCTGTTGTGGATTTCCTTGGACTGAGATGTAACAATGTTTGGGATTCTCTGCACAATTCCCCAAAGCTTACTACCATTGTGGAAATGCCAGATCCCTCACATTGCAAGTGTGTCCTTAAAACACACAATAGCATCTTAATAATCTACTTCTGATCTAGCATGTCTTCTTGTTGTGAGAGGAAATCTTCACCATGAGGTCCTGTATCTTAGACTGTAATCGTAAAACACTTGGCTGGCAAAGATACATCAACTTTGATTTTAAATAAATCCATTGAACTATAAAGCAACACACACACACAATGCTGGAGGGACACTGCAGATCGGGCAGTATCTGTGGAAAAGAGAAGGGCAGAGATCCTTCTTCAGGACTGAGAAGGAAGTGGGGACGATGCCAGAATAAAAAGGGGAGGAGGGGAAGAGGCTGGCTGGAAAGTGAATTATTGAACTATTACCTATTGATCTGTGGGGCAGATATTCACACTTCTACCACCAAAAAGTCAGAGGTGACTGACCAAGAGTGAGCTGTTCACATCCTCAATCCTCTTTGACCGTCTACAACATACTAAATGTGGTGGAATGTTCTCCACGAACCTGGATGAGCTTGGCTCCAGAGCTATCCATATTTAATGACAGCCACTATTAAATTGTGACAAAAATGAACACAGGACATTAAATTAATGGTGAATTGGAAATTGTTTTCCAGTATCGCTACCCTGCTTGCATTGGGAAGGCTTGAAGATTGCCTCCAATATGTCACCAAGCAACTTGAGGTTGTGCCTTCCAATGCAGATCTCTACATCCTTCGGGCGAGGCTGCAAGACCACTTTTCCAATGTAAGTGCGATGCTTTAATGGTTCATATAATTAGTCTTAGTGTTTCTCTGATGTAATAGTTCTTTCTTCTCTCGTGGCACCCTAGTGTTGTTAGAAATTCATTGAGCATCCCATATTGACTTCAAGAAGATAAAAGTCAGATGCTTTCATGAGCCCATCTAGTGAAAGTAGGCATTTCCAGGAGTTGGATTGATTGGCCATTGTAGGTGAATGAGCTACCCCAGAATGGACATATCAAGACCCTTGTCCAGAGGTGCTACACCTCCCTGGACACCCCATACACCCTGCAGGATATAGACCCAGTAACTGAAAGAGCGAGGACGCTTTCTGAGTCAAGATGTTTTGAAACTTGAAGATTGTGGTGTCCCCATATGTATCTAGCAAGGTCAACTCACAGATTTGGGAGGTGCTGCTGAAGTAGCAGATGGAAGTTATCAAGGACTCCCACCATCAAGGCCATGCTCTCTTCTCACTACTACTTTGGTCCCACACCACCAGGTTCAGTAACAGTCATTACCCTGCAACCATCAGGCTCCTGAACCATCTTGCACAACTTCACTCACCTCAACTCTGAACTGATTCTACAACCTACAGACCCACTTTCAAGGCATCTTTACAACTCATGTTCTCAGTATTACTATTTGCACAATGTGTCTTTTGCACATTGGCTGCTTGTCTTTGTTTTCCATAAGTTCTGCTGTATTTTATTTCCTGTAAATGTCTGCAAGAAATGAATCTCAAGATAGTAAAGCGAAACCACAAAGGATTCTGCCAATGCTGGAAATCCAGAGTAAAACCCACAAAAGAGGAACTCGGCAGGCCGGGCAGCATCTATGGAGAGGAATAAACAGTTGATGCTTTATCTGAAACCCTTCACCGGTCTGAAGTGTTGGCTGTTTACTCTTTTCCATAGATGCTGCCTGACCTGCTGAGTTCCTCCAGCACTTGGTGTGTGTTACTCAAGATAGTACAGTGTATAAGGTAACATCTATGCACTTTGATAAAAAAGTTGAGTTTGGCTTTGAGTAACTAGAGAGCATTTCGTAGATGGTGTGCAGTATAGCCATAGTGTGCTAGTGATGGAGCTATGGTTACCAGTTACTTGGCTACTTAGTTGCAGCTGGCATCAAGTTTGGAGTTATTCTTGTCCAACCTGCAGAAAGTATGGGTTCACAACCCTGATGTACCATGTAGTCAGTGGAGCATTCTGAGGATGTGAATTACCAGTGGTCAGACACTCGACCTTTGACCTGCAGCCGCTGGGAGAAGTGTAAAGTTCAATTAACCATTTAAAATCTGACGTTGATATACTTTTGATAGCCAGTGGTATTAATGCCTATGGAGTTGCAATAGATGAATGGAGTTATGAACAGGTGGAAAAGGCTGGGTAACCTGTTTCTGCTGCTAATGTAATCCCCCCTTGTTTGTCCTCCGCTTAGTCATAGAACCCAACAGCATAGAAACAGGCCCTTCAGCCCATCTAGTCCATGCCAAACCATTATGCTGCCTGGTCCCATCAACCTGCACCCAGACCATCACCCTCCATATCCATCCCATCCATGTACTTATCCATATTTCTCTTAAATCTTGAAATCGAACCTGCATCCACCACTTCTGGCAGCTCATTTCACATTCCCACCACCCTCTGAGTGAGGTAGTTCATCCTTCACCCTTCACCGTTAACCTATAACCTCTAGTTCCAGTTTCACCCAACCTTAGTGGAAAGGACTGCTTGCATTTACCCTATCAATACCCCTCTCCCCTCATTCTCCTGTGCTCCAGGGAATAAAGAGATTGGGGGCTATGCCCTATATTTTTGAACTGAATTCACAGCAACGTTTTCTTCCTTCCCTGTCAACAGGTAGTTAGTTGTTACCGGGACGTCAGTCACGCTCTGTCCCTGGACCCCTCCCATCCAGAGGCGGTTTCATTAATGGCTACACTGAAGCTAAGAGCAGAAGAGGCGAAGGCTCGGGCGGTGAACAAGGCACTGGAAGGCAATATGAATGGAGCATTCCATTGCATTAACAAAGCAATAGACAACAACCCTGTTGAACTTGACTATTACATCTTCAGGTAAAGTAAACAAACTGTAGATCAATCAAAATCAAAATGTTACAGCTGCTGAAAGTCCGAAGCAGAACAAAAAGTGGAAATATTGGTTGTGTCCATTTTTGTGTGAAGTTTCTTATTGACTCTGTTGTGTTTCACTGCACCTATTATGAATGCCTGCAAGAAAATGAACCTGAGGGTAGTATATTGTGACGGGTAATTGTTCTATTGTTCCTTTCCGTGCCTCGTGGTGCATCAGGTGGCAACTTTGCTGTATTTTTGTCTTTTTTTAACGAGGCAGAGTTGCTCGCTCGACGCTCACCCAGCACGGGTGGAAAGCTGGCTGGATTCGAACCCGTGACCACTCGCATCGAAGTCCGGTGCGGACGCCACTACACCACCAGCTGGCTGATTGTGATATATATGCACTTTGAACTTTGAAATATTCAGTGTCAGTCAACAGTTGTGGAGGGGAAACTTTTAATATATCAGAGTTCCAGTTCTGATGAAAGATTACCAACAAGAAATGGGTTCTCTCTGATCTACAAATTTATTTCCAGCATACAGAGTTGGTTGTGCACGTTTACGAGTTTAAACAATAAGCTATGATATGAACATAATCAGCTTTATTCGCACTATACATATTGATGTATTAAGAATTAGCCGTGGTGTGTTGGTAAGGGCGTGACATGCAACAGAGAGCAACAACATTCAACAATTATAAAGAATAGAGAATTATATTAAAAATGAAGCTAGATGTTAAAGTCCAGATGTGGAATAAAATGTGCTTAAATATATAAATACCCACTGATAATCCCAGGTGCTTACGCTTGTATCTCGTTCCACACAAATACCAGGAAGGTAAAAGACGTCCATTCCGAAGTGTTGTTAAGGTGGGCGCCACGGCAGAGCAGCGTGACGTTTTTACACCTTGGAGCATCGGAGTTCAGAGGTCAATTCCAGCGCCATTGGTAATGAGTTTGTACGTTCTCACCGGGTGTTCCAGTTTTCACCCACGGTCCAAAGACGTACCGGTTGGTAGGGTAATTGGTCATTGTAAATTGTCCCATGATTAGGCTGGTGTTAAATCGGTGGGCTGCTGACCAGCGCGGTTCGTTGGGCTGGAAGGGCCTGTTCCGCACTCCATCTCTGAATAAATGAAGAGGATTGGGAAGAGGAGATTGTTTCTCAAACTTGCCCTGCCATTCAATGGGATCATTAATGACCAATTAATCTACTAACCATGCATCTTTGGACTGTGAGAAGAGACCAGAGACCCAAAGGAAACCCATGCATTCAAAGGGAGAACATACAAACTCCTTACAGATGACGCCAGAATTGAACTCCGAGCTCTGAGCCCTAACAGCTTCGTGCTAACCGCTACACTACCACAGTGTTCTCGTACTCCCCATTCTCCATTTGTAGTTTCACTCCACTTCAAATCCTTTTTAGCATTGTAACCGCCTCAGTCTGTGGCAAAGATAAAGATTAGCTTTACTTATCACTTGTACACCTGAAATTTACAGCGAAATGGGTCATTTTGCGTCAAATTAAATCAGCGGGGATTGTGCTGGGGGCAGCCAACGTAGCCCGCCCACAACTCACTAACCCTAAACCGTAAGCATTTGGAGCACCGGCAGGGAACCCACACAGTCGCGGTGAGAACCTCCAAACCCCTGACGGAGACTGGTGGGAGTTAAATCCCGGTCTTACATCTGTAATAGCATCACACCTACCGCACCGCTTTGGAGAATGCAAGATGAGTTCATGCAATCTGTCCTCAGAACTTAGTGCTCTGTTATTAACGCTCCTTTGGAATCTCCTCGAGACACAAAGCCCAGAACTGAATGTAATAGATTTTAAGCAAGGTCTGCACAATTGAATAATACTTTCCTTCTATTTTTAATTTGCCCCCGGTGCCTGCTGTTTGGTAGAAATAAAGCCTAGCACCTCATTAGTCTTTTTGAAAGCTCTGCACTTGTCAGCTCGTGTTGAATGATTTCTGATCTCGGTTCACAAACCATTTTTGCTCCTCTACAATTCTCATTCTCTCTGTAATTACTTCAACAACCTTCCTGTTCTCACTAATTAATATTGATTAAATAATAATTGTTCAGAACTTGAAGTGGGGGGGTGTGAATGGCGTTCGGGGGTAAAAGGTTAGGGGGTCGTTGCAGCAAGTGTCTATCTCACCTGTTGATTGAAAGCGGCTCCCCCATGCTAGCTAGTGATTGGTCTGTTTAAGGAGCCTTGCAGCCCGTCCCACTAGCTGCTGTTTAGCTGATGCCATCACAGTGCCCGTAGAGTATATATGTAGTGCACTAAAAGCGTGCGGTCACTCTTGCTCACTGGGTCAACGTGGACCATGTTACAGATGGCACCATGGAAACAACAAACAGTGAAGGTGTGCTGCAGTAAAGAGGGCCAGGGTGCACACTTTTGACCTGTAACTTACTTGCCGATAGTGAGTATCTTCACTGCCCACTCACCGAACCTGCAAACCTGATTTCACACAACGGGGCAAACGTTAATGCTGCGCATGGCCTACCGAAAGAGCAATGGTATAAAGCACAGATTAAGTCAGAGTTAGTGACCTTCCTTACCCATTCAACAGTGGATCATTGAATAACGTACGTTCACTCGGTGCCCACTATACTAGCTACCTCCTGTACCTAATGGAGTGGTCACAGAGTGTAGGTTTGTGATCTTCTGTTGCTGTAGCCCGTCCACTTCAAGGTTCGATGAGTTCTGTATTCAGAGATGCTCTTCTGCACACCGCTGTTGTAATGCTATTTGACTTAATGTCACCTTCTTGTTGGCTTGAACCAGTCTGGCCATTCTCCTCTGACCTCTTTCGTTAACAAGGTGTTTTCACCCACAGAACTGTCACTCACTGGAATTTTTTTCATTTTTCACACCATTCTCTACAAACTCTAGAGACTGTGGTGTGTAAACATCCCAGGGGATCAGCACTTTCTGAGACACTCAAGTCACCCCATCTGACAGCAACAATCATTCTTCTGTCAAAGTGACTTAGATCACATTTCTTACCCATTCTGATGTTTGGTCTGAGCAACAACTGAACCTCTTGACATTGCCTTCATGCTTTTATGCCCTGATTGCTGCCATCTGATTGGCTGTTAGGATATTTGCATTAATGAGCAGGTGTACCGGTGTACCTAACTACTGGCCACCGAGTGTACGTTATCACTCAGACTATTGATGTGGTACAAGGAGTCATTGTTTTTCAAGCCGTGCATTTTCAAACTTTGAGGTAATTTAAAACTGAAACTTGGCAAAGCTGTGGATTTAAAGCAGAAGCCAAAGTTCCTTCACTGCATTCCTGCATCATCAGTTTTCAGTTTGTTTGTAAAGGGCTTGCAGGTTTGGTCATTGGTGCTATTTGCCAACCACGGAGAACAAGTCTTAACACAGTCCACCACACCAATATCAGCCTTTCACACCTTATCTTCTTATGGCATCAGCTGAAAGGTTAATGCTGTTCTCTCTCCTCAGAGGTCGCCTGACCTCAGTATTTCCAGAATTTTAACTCTTTTACTTGTAGCGATGTGTTTTTGTAACTTTACGACCTTCCTAACTTGGTGGGAAACTTGGAGTAGAGTACTATGGTGAATTTTGCAATGATGCTGTGATGGGAATTGAGTTTACACAGCCAAGGATCGTTTAACGTCGAACTGGGGTGCATCGTAGTTTAGCGGTTAACGTAACCATAAGACTTAGGAGCAGAATTAGGCCATTTAGCTCATCGAGTCTGCCCCACCATTCATTCCATCATGGCTGAATTATTATCCCTCTCAACCCACTCTCCTGCCTTCTCTCCGTAACCTTCGATGTCCTTACTATACAAGAACCTATCAACCCCCACTTTCAATAGACCCAGTGAGTTGGCCTCCACCGCCGAGATGCTGTGACATCACTGGTGAGCCGCCCCTATCCGAAAGGAGTTTGTACGTTCTCCCCGTGACTGCGTTGCTTTGCTTTGGATGATGTGGTGTCTACCCACATACCAAAGATGTAGGGGTTAGTAGGTTAATTGGTCACATTGGGTGGTGTGGGCTTGTTGGGCCAGCTGGGTCTGTTACCATGCCTCTTCCCTAAGCTAAAAAATAAATAAACTCCTTTTTGTGCTGTATGACTCTATACCACAGGGAGGGGAGAGATTGCAAATCCTATTCCCATACTAAATGTATGAACTCTTTTTTGAAGATTTATTCTTTTAAATCAGGGGTTCCCAACCTGTTCCCAACTCAGTTAACGGTAGGGGTCCATGGCTTAAACAAATAGTTGGGAAACCCCCATTTTAAACTATAACCCCACCACTGCAAATGTCATAATTCCACCCCGTGTTCAACCTACAGGGGGACCCTATATAGAAGGGTCAAGAATTTCAATGCAGCCATTGATGACTACCTCCTCGTCTTGGATAAGGTAAACGACATGAAAGAAAGTGAGACCTACCTGGAGACCCAGAGGCAGCTGCTTCTGACCTACAATGACTTTGCTGTGCACTGCTACCACAGAGGGTTTTATGAAGAAGCAGTCCTTCTCTTGAACCAGAGCATTAAGGAAGAGAAGCAGGAAAAAGGGCTGTACATCAACCGTGGGGGTAAGTGTAATTTCTTCCGTCGTATAACGCCAGCTGACTTTTGTGGTAAGGGAGGATGTTTGAGACCTGTAATGGTCCAATGGACCGCTTCAGAATGTATCAGCCCATGCAGGCGAGAAATGGGCCTTTCAGTTGTCATAGCCGTAAAGTTGTGGTTTTACAGCCAGACCTGCTTTTCTACCACTCACTTACCAACCCAGTGTCCCAGGAAGAACATGCAAACTCCACACAGAGAGCACTGAAGGTCAGGATTGAAGCAAGCGTGCTGAAATTGTGTGGCAGGGGCTCCCACACCTGTACCGGTCTGCCACCCTCCGATTTGCATTTAAGTGCCTTCTCTTTCAGATTCAGCTTCACTTATTTATCACACGTACCTCGAAGCATGCAGGGAAATGCGTCATTTGCTTTAACAACACAATCTAAGGGTGAGCTGGGGGCAGCCCACAAGTATTCCCACATATTGCAACACCAACGTACCATGCCCACAATGTTCAGAAGAACACACGTGCTGGTTGACTGTATTTTTCAATAAAACAGACCATGCTGGAAATACTCGGCAGGTCAAGCAGCATTTGTGGAGAGAGAAACATAGTTAAAATGGCAAATCTGTCTCCAACACAGGCACCAGTGCTAGGGATTACCAAGATAGCCCTGCAGAAGGCCCCGTTTCCAACACCAGCATCTGTCTGAATAAGTAATGTTTCCCTCTGTCCAGATGGCTGCCCCGTGCGGCTCAGACGGACTCCAGGGGCAACAGACGTCCCAGTTTTGAAGATGGAAGATCTTGCCTGCATCAGGTTCAACTGGGACACACGCACGACTCCTTTCATTCCTTCATGGTGTGCCGTGTCGTATGACGTGGGTGCTCATGGTCTTGACTATAATTGTTCTTGGCCATGATTGCGCTTGGGGAAATCCTGAGCACAGCAGTCCCCATCAAAGCAGGGTGGCGGGGTGGTGTGGCATTTAGTGTAACGCTGTTACCGTACCAGTGACCCAGGTTCCGTTCTGTAAGGAGTTTGCGCTTTTACCCTGTGACCACATGGATTTCCTCCAGATGCTTGAGCTTCCACCCATTCCAAAGTTGTGTGGTTTAGTAGGTTAAATGGTCACACGGGTGTAACTGGGCTCATTGGGCCAGAAGGGCTGTCACCAAGCTGTTTGTCTAATTAATTTTAAAATGTATTTATTTAATGAAGTAGGTAGATATGAAGGTGGGTAGATAAAAGGTGAATGGCTTTGACTCCCTGGAGAAAGATAACCAACTGTGCTTTTATTAGCTACTTATTATTTAGACTTTAATAATTTTAATAGTTTAGAGTGCAGGCATGCTTTATAAATAAAGGAAAAAAAATTCCAGTCCTGATGACGGGTCTCGGCCCGAAACATCGACTGTTTACTCTTTCCCGTAGATGCTGCCTGGCCTGCTGAGTTCCTCCAACAGTTTGCGCGTGTTGTTGTTGTAAAGAAAAACTCCATTTTTTGTGACGGCCGTTCACGCACTTTGACAATGGCGCGCGCCGCAGGGACAGGTGAAGGAAGGAGGAGGATGGCGCCTCACTGGCTGTTCTGTAAGTGCAGCCGGCTGCCCCTGCTGAGATAACTCGGCCACACAGGAGTTTAGGGAGCCAGGTTCCAGAGGAAGACAGTGGAACAAACAGTAGGGCACAGGATAGAGGGCTGGCAAATCAAAAACGTGAGAAATTCTGTAGCTGCTGGAAATCCAAAGCAACATACACAAAACGCTGGAGGAACTCAGCAGGTCAGGCTCTGGCTTCTTGCCTCTCCTCACTTGCTCGTCAACTCCCCCTTGTACCCCTCCTCATTCCCTTTCTCCTGTGGTCCAGTCTCCTCTCCTATCAGATACCTTCCTCTCCAGCCCTTTACTTTTCCCACCCATCTGTCTTCACCTATCACCTTCTAGCCATTCTTCTTCCCCTCACACCCCCCCATACATTTTTTTATTCAGGCATCATCCTCCTTCCTTTCCAGTCCTGAAGAAGGGTCTTGGCCCGAAACGTTTGTTCATTTCTATGATGCTGCCTGAGCTGCATGTGGGCCAAGTGGTTAAGGCATTGGACTAGCGACCTGAAGGTCGTAAGTTTGAGCCCCAGCCAAGGCAGTGTGTTGTGTCCTTGAGCAAGGCACTTAATCACACGTTGCTCTGCGACGACACTGGTGCCAAGCTGTGTGGGTCCTAATACCCTTCCCTTGGACAACATTGGTGTCGTGGAGAGGGGAGACTGGTCTTCCATACAACCTTGCCCAGGCCTGCGCCCTGGAGAGTGAAGACTTTCCAGGCACAGATCCATGGTCTCGCAAGACTAGCGGATGCCTGAGCTGCTGAGTTCCTCCAGCGTTTTGAGTGTGCGTTGGGATGGCTAGCAATCAGTGAGCCAACAAAAGATCTCCCTCAAGTTCCAGGCAGATGACAATTCATCAGGTTCCATGACTTGGGACTACAATTGGTAAACTGGTTTAGTGTTGTCACATGATAAACTTCGTCCATCGTGCCATCTATACCGATCATTTCGGTACATCAACATAGTACAGCGGAAAAGCAACAACAGAGTGGAAATTATTGCAGAGAAAGTGCAGGCAGGCAAAAATGTGCACAGCTACGACGAGGTAGATTGTGGGTTCAAGAATGAAAGGGTTAATGAATGACAGAGCACCTACGCTCTGTCCGCCAGAGAAAGCAGGATCTCCCAGTGACCACACATTTTAATTCCACATCCCATTCCCATTCTGATATGTCTATCCACGGCCTCCTCTACTGTAAAGATGAAGCCACACTCAGGTTGGAGGAACAACACCTTATATTCCGTCTGGGTAGCCTCCAACCTGATGGCATGAACATTGACTTCTCAAACTTCCGCTAATGCACCACCTCCCCCTCGTGCCCCATCCGCTATTTATTTATATACACACATTCTTTCTGTCTCTCTCACTATACCCCTTGTCCATCCTCTGGGCTTTTCACCCCTCCCCTTTTTCCTTCTCCCTAGGCCTCCTGTCCCATGATCCTCTCATATCCCTATTCCCAATCACCTGTCCAGCTCTTGGCTCTATCCCTCCCCCTCCTGTCTTCTATCATTTTGGATCTCTCCCTCCCACTCCCACTTTCAAATCTCTTACTAGCTCTTCTTTCAGTTAGTCCTGACGAAGGGTCTCGGCCCGAAACGTCGACTGTACCTCTTCCTAGAGATGCTGCCTGGCCTGCTGCGTTCACCAGCAACTTTTATGTGTGTTGCTTGAAATTCCAGCATCTGCAGATTTCCTCGTGTTTGGGTTAATGAATGAGATGTGTTGGATGGCTCTGGGCCTGTACACACTGGAGTTCAGAGGAATGGAGGGGAGGGTCTCATTGAAACCTACCAAATATTGAAAGGCCTAGATAGTTCAGATTGACATGAACCCTCAATGAAGAGAAATAAATGTTTCACAATTGTTAGAATACATATAAAATATTATATATTCTGTGCTAGGGTAAGCAGTCATTAATTCTGAATAGGCAGAGAATGAAGAATGAGAAACCTATTGACTATTGAAAGGCCTAGATAGAGTGGACATGGAGAGGATGCTTCCTAGAGAGGGGAAGTGTAGAACCAGGTGGGACAGTCTTTGAATACACGGATGTACCTTTAGAGCAGAGATGAGGAATTTCTTTAGCTGGAGGGTGGTGACTCTGTGGAATTTATTGTCACAGATGGCTGTTGAGGTCAAGTCATTGGGTATATTCAAAGTGGAAGTTGATAGGTTTTTGGTTAGTAAGGACATCAAATAGAGGGCAGGAGAACGGGGGTTGAGGGGGATAATAAAGCAGCCATGATTGAATGCCAGAGCAATGTCCAATCACTTGATGGGCTGAGTGGCCTAATTCTGCTGCTATGTCTCATGGTCTCATGGTCAAGAATCCATTATTTGATGTTTAATCACCACCTTTGTAATTGTGTTGGGTTGCCAATGCAAGGCCTTCCCAAACTCTTCATAATCAGCGGCACCAGAATGATGAAAGGTCATCGATGTGGAACAAACGGCCTTTCAAGCATCACAGATGCTGCCTGACCTGCTGTGTATTTCTTCATTTCCAGCGTCTGCAGTGTTGTGTTTTTACTCCTTCCAATTAGTTTCTAGAAATAACAGAACGCAAGCACCAATTCAGTCAAAACGTCAGTTTGTCACTTTCTATTCTATCTGCACCTTTCAAAGACAAAGAACATCATCCCTGATTTCTCAAAGCTGTTGCTGCACAGATGAAAACAATTTTGCCACAGTGGTTAGTTCTATGACAGTGCAGAGCAGCTTACACAAAAATACAAAGGGAAATATTTTAGACAGACATACAATTACTGTCTGAACCATAGGAAAAAGGCACGAAGGTTTTCTTGAATTCTCTTTAATCTATTCAAAGTCCACCTGTTTTTTATTTATGACACCCTTAACTCGTGTATTAAAAGCAGGTACAGAGTTAGACATCGAGCTTCAGCGACCATTTGTTGCCAATCTTTTATTTCAGTTCCAGACTGAATTAATTTGCCTTTGGTTCTGCTAGTGACCAAACATCCATGTTATCTGTGACGGGCAGTGCCAAAGATCCACATTCCTCGGTTTTTATTCCGCAACCCAAGTGCTAGTTGTTAAATGCAGCAGTGGGAGAGTCGCAAATGGGAATGCTTAATTAAAACAAACACTTAGTGGGCACTTTATTAGGTACACTTGTACAGATGATCATTAATGCAAATGTCTAATCAGCCAATCACATGGCAGCAACTCAATGAATAAAAGCATGCAGACATGGTCAAGAGGTTCAGTTGTTGTTCAGACCAAACATCAGAATGGGGAAGAAATGTGATCTAAGTGACTTTGACCGTGGAATGGATGTTGGTGCCAGATGGGGTGGTTTGATTATCTCAGAAAATGCTGATCTCCTGGGATTTTCATGTACCTAGAGTTTACAAAGAATATGCAAAAAAAATCCAGTTCTGTGGATGAAAACACCTTGTTAACGAGAGGTCAGAGGAGAATGGCCACACTGGTTCAAGCTGACGGGAAAGCAACAGTAACTCAGATAGCAATCGGAGTGGGGTGCAGAAGGACATCTCTGAATGCACAACAGCTAAACCAAGATTAAACAGTCCCCCTTCACTTCTTCGTGGTAGTGACTGCTCATTAATCTCTGGTAGCACAGTATGACTGTGAAGCACTGAGCTAGGTAAGTTATTGTCTCATGTACCAAGGTTTAATGAAAAGCATTATATGCTATCTGTACAGATCATTTCATCACAATAGTGCATTGAGGTAGTACAAGGGAAAGCAATAACAGAATTGTTACAGCTACAGAGAAAATGCAATGCAAGCAGAGAATAAGGCACAAGATCGTGACGAGGTAGATTATAAAGTCAGGAGCCCATCCTTATCATAGAAGGGAACCATTCAATGGTCTTGTAACAGTGGGACAGCAGCTGCCCTTGAGTTTGGTGGTGTGGCTTCAGGAGCAGAATGAGGTTCAATATCACCTGCACATGTCCAGAACGAGGGGTCACAGTTTGAGGATAAAGGGGAAGCCTTTTAGGACCGAGATTAGGAAAAACTTCTTCACACACAGAGTGGTGAATCTGTGGAATTCTCTGCCACAGGAAACAGTTGAGGCCAGTTCATTGGCTATATTTAAGAGGGAGTTAGATATGGCCCTTGTGGCTACGGGGATCAGGGGGTATGGAGGGAAGGCTGGGGTGGGGTTCTGAGTTGGATGATCAGCCATGAATGGCCTACTCCTGCACCTATTTTCTAAGTTTCTATGAAATCTGACTTTACAGCTGCAGTACAATGCAATATGTAATAAGAGAAAAACTGTAAATTACAGTAAGTGTATATACAAAGTTTGTATACACACACACACGGGGTGATTTGATAAGTTTATGGCCTAAGGTAGAAGGAGATGAGTTATTAACTTCAAACTTTCTGCATAATCACTCAAAGAGTTGACCTGCATGTGCATGTAACGTGAGCTGTATAACTTATCTCCTTCTACCTTAGGCCACAAACTTATCAATCACCCCTGCTGTGGACACTTTCTGGAGGTCCAAGATCCGTATGCTCCACGACTGCTGGACTAAGTGTGTAAATGTAGGAGGGGACTATGTTGAAAAATAAATGTGCCAGGTTTTCTAAAATTGACTCCTACCTTAGGCCACGAACTTATCAATCGCTGTGTGTGTGTGTGTGTGTGTGTGTGTGTGTGTGTGTGTGTGTGTGTGTGTGTGTACTAAATTGTTAAATTAAATAAGTAGTGCAACAATAGAAATTTTAAAAAGTAACAAGGTAGTGTTCAATGTCCATTCAGAAATCGGATGGCAGAGGAGAAGAAGCTGTTCCTGAAACGTTAAGTGTTTGTCTCCAGGCTCCTGTATCTCCTTCCTGATGGTAGCAATGAGAAGAGGGCATGTCCTGGGTGATGGGGTCCTGAATAGTGGATATCACTCCTTGAAGGTGTCTTGGATACTACGGCGGCCAGTGCTCGTGGTGGAGCTGACCAAGTTTACAACTCTCTGCAGCTTATTGCAGTCCTGTGCAGTCGCCCCCCTGTACCAGGTGGTGATGCAGCCAGTTAAAATGCTCTCCATGGTACATCTGTAAAAGTTTGGCTTTTGCATCTTCCATCTAATGGGAAAGAGGAAACAGGAGAACATTGTGCGTTGTAAATAGAGCTGCTGCCTGACCTCTCTGGTGATGCAGGTTCAATTCTGACCCCGGGTGCTAAGTTTCTTGGGGCATCATTGTAGCAAGCAGTTAGGGGAATGCTATGCCAGCACCAGAGACCCTGATCCAATTCCCAGTGCCATCTGCAAGGAGTTTGTACACTCGCTCCGTAACCGTGTGGTTTTCCTCTGGGTTCTCCAGTTTCCTCCCACAAGATGTAGGTTGAAAGGTCAAACCGGTGTAATTGGGCATTGGGCTCTTTGGGCCAGAAGGGCCCATTAGTGTACTGTATCTCCAGAATACTAACATCCACATCTCACTGGTCATAAATCTCTAGTAACCTCAAATAGTGTCACACTGATATCATGAGCACTTTTCCTTCCATATGGGCTAATATTAACCATAATCACTAAGAGGAGACTTCAGATGTTTTCTCCCCACATATTATAAAACTACTCAAAATGTGTTCGAATAGCCATTAAATAGAGTGAGTCCATCTTCTTTGTTTATCCTTAGTAATGTAAAGGGCTTTTGAAAATGCATTTTAAAAAAATATATCATTCGATCATGTCAGACTACTTTGCTTAATGAGGTGTCTGGTTCACTTTGCTTCAGATTGCTTCCTCAAGCAGTGTAATCTGGATTTTGCACTGCTGGACTACGAACAAGCTCAAGAACTCGACCCTGAGGACTGGCGCATACAAATTCGGATTGCAGCAGTAAATAACGAGAAGGGCCTCCTCAGCCACCAGAATAGGTAAGGTGTTCAGGATCCGAGATTGTTCATTGTCATTCTTCAGTACACCAGTCTAGAGGAGAATAAATCATTGTTACTCCGGATCCGATGCAGCACAACAAGCATAAAGAACTCAATAATAAAAAACAAAAAAGGGCATAATTGAAGTTTGCAATTGTGAAGAGACCGTCCAGAAGCTTATTCTGTGGAGGGCTGATGATACTGTAAACCTCTCCCAGTGTGTCCTTGGTGTTAGCACTCGGAGTTGGGGGATGTAGACAGTGGTGATGAACACTGCAGTAAATTCCCTGACCAAACAAAATGGCTGGCGTTCACCTGCATGGTGTTCAGTTGCCGAGGAGTAGCGACTGGCCACTACAGGAGAGTCCGTGCTCCAGCCCTTGTCATCGTGCACGCAGAGTCTGCCTCCTCGCAGTTTCCCTGACCATTGCTGGTTCTGGCACTTGGGTGACATGAAGCTCGTGAGACAAATATGCCGTTTTAACCTTCTTGTAATGTAGGTCTCTCAGTAATGGACCATTTACACCTCGGACTTCAACTACTGCACAGAGTCTTGTCATCTTCAGAAGTTTTCGGATGACTCATAGTTGGATGCATCAGCAAAGGAGATGAGGCTGAGTACAGGACTACGGTAGGAAACTTTGTCACATGGTGTGAGCAGAATTATCTGCAGCTTAATGTGAAAAAGACTAAGGAGCTGGTGGTAGACCTGAGGAGAGCTAAGGTACCGGTGACTCCTGTTTCCATCCAGGGGGTCAGTGTGGACATGGTGGAGGATTACAAATACCCGGGGATACGAATTGACAACAAACTGGTCTGGTCAAAGAACACTAAGGCTGTCTACAAGAAGGGTCAGAGCCGTCTCTATTTCCTGAGGAGACTGAGGTCCTTTAACATCTGCCGGACGATGCTGAGGATGTTCTACGAGTCTGTGGTGGCCAGTGCGATCATGTTTGCTGTTGTGTGCTGGGGCAGCAGGCTGAGGGTAGCAGACACCAACAGAATCAACAAACTCATTCGTCAGGCCAGTGATGTTGTGGGGATGGAACTGGACTCTCTGACGGTGGTGTCTGAAAAGAGGATGCTGTCTAAGTTGCATGCCATCTTGGTCAATGTCTCCCATCCACTACATAATGTACTGGGTGGGCACAGGAGTACATTCAGCCAGAGACTCATTCCACCGGGATGCAACACAGAGCGTCATAGGAAGTCATTCCTGCCTGTGGCCATCAAACTTTACAACTCCTCCCTTGGAGGGTCAGACACCCTGAGCCAATAGGCTGGTCCTGGCTTAATTTACATATTACTATTTAATTATTTATGGTTTTATTACTATTTAATTATTTATGGTGCAACTGTAACGAAAACCAATTTCCCCTGGGATCAATAAAGTATGACTATGACAGCAGTGCCCAGTCACTGTGGCTTGGAGAGACATTTTCGGGTGGGATGATATCTACTATTGGGAAAGAGGCCATGTGGCCCATCAAGCCTATGCCAGCTCTCAGAGCACCCCATCAATCCCATTTCCCCACTAGTTCTCCCAACAGTCCCAAAGACTTTCCCCAGATTTTACCACTCGCCTACACTAGGGGGCAGTGTACTGTTGCCTAACAGCAGAGGAATTCCACGCGCTGACAGTGCAAACCCCACACAGACAGCAACTGAGGTCAGGATTCGTTAGAGCTCTGAGGAAGCAGCTCCATACCAGGCTGCTATTTGTAAATCTGCTTTTTCTTTTTAACAAAATAGTTGAAGAATAGCTGTGATGTGAATGTAAAAGATCCTGCTTTTCTTCTGAAACGTTAGTACAGAATCCTTTACATCCACTTCAGAGAGCACGCCCGGTCTCAGTTTTAACTCTTGTTTTTGGGACGTAGTAGTATAATGCTGTCACAACTCCAGCAAACCAGGTTTGCTTCCATCCCCTGTCGTAAAATTTGTACGTTCACTCCGTAACTGCGCGGGTTTCCTCCTACATTCCAAAGGCGTATGCCTACGGGTTAATTGGTCACATGGGTGCAATCGGGCAGCTTGGGCGCATTAGGCCGGAAGGCCCTGTTACTGTGCTGTATCTCTAAATAAAACAAAATGAGCTTCTCATCCAATAGATGGCACCTCTGACAGTGCCACACTCCCTCAGCACCACACTGGCACATTGAGCTAAGCGAAGGGCCCTGCAGTGGGATTTGAACTCACCCTGAGGTAGAAGTGCTCGCTATGGAACAAGAGCTGACTTTGCAGTAGGAAGAAACAGTTAAAAGACTTCGGAAGAGTTGAGGTCCCACTTCTAGGAATGCGACGAACAGCCTCACAGTGCACTCACAGCAGAAAACCAGAAACAATTAGATCTGCCCACATCACTGAGGAACTACAAACTGTGTTGACTGAAGTCACATGCTGCATGCCGCATGCTTGAACCAGTGCTCCAATCTCCCACTTTCTCACTCTGACAAGTGTTTCATTGTGTACGAGAATGAGAATGGCTGTTCAAGTTCAACAGTTAAATTGATTCGATTTTCCCTTTGTTTATTTCGGGCCAGGAATTACCAGGAAGCCGAGGAGCGATTTACAACTGCTATTGAAGGCAATCCGTGCATGTCCCAGTACTACCTCAACAGGGCAAAAACTCGCCAGATACTGAGGCACGTCACTGGTTCACAGGAAGATGCCGTCACGTCATTATTGTTGGACATAAGAAACAAACAGGTAAGAATTCAGGTCAGATCTATTACAAACAAGAGAAAATCTGCAGATACTGGAAATCCAAACAACGCACACAAAATGCTGGAACTGCCAAGGGGTCTTGGCCCGTAACGCTGACTGTACTTTTTTTCCCATAGATGCTGCCTGGCCTGCTGAGTTCCTCCAGCATTTTGTGTGTGTTGCCCAAATCTATTGCATCCCATTTTTCTAAATCATATCGTTAATTAGCTTGCTAACATTGCCTTGGGTATCTCCTTGTGATTAAGCAGCACCTTTCATGGCTTGAGGATGTACCCAAAGCTTCTGCCAGCCAATGAAGTGAGGAGTGGGATGATTGTAATCCAGAGAGTGCAGCAGCTGATCTGTGGAATGGAAAGCTCCCCCACAAGCCTCAGTATGGTGGTCAGCAGATAATTAGCTTCTTTCGTGATTGAGGTACAAGTATTACCACAGTCTTCCCTGTCTTCGAGTGTCCTCGGCTTCAGATCATCTCAGTGGGGAAGTCAAAGGCCTAATGCCTGCAAGTCCACTGGAGGCAGGAAGCCTGTAGGCTGTCCTGGGGTCAGAGGACTGTGTACAGGGTCTATTTTTCTGTATGTTAAATTTAAAGTGGCTTCTTTGTTATGTTAAACGCTGAGAAAGCTTTGTGGGTTGAGGGGTGATAAGAGGATGTTATGAACCAATTGGGATAGTTGTTATGACTTTGGTGTATCTGGAAGATTTGTATGTGCGGGGTTTTGGGGCAGAAGGTGGGAGAGAGAGAGACAGGGTGAGGCAGCTGCTGTGATGTCCGCTAACGGGGTTGGACCCCGAGGAGGGTGTTCGGCGAGGAGACGGAGATGGACTCGTGTGGAGCTTCTGGTCGATCACTGTTGTTGGTCCCAGGCGGCCGGTCGAGGTGGTCCGAGGGGTCGCAGGGTGAAGAAGAAGGGTCCTTGAGCTCCAACTGTTTTGTGCATGAAGAGATTGAACTTTGATAAGTGTGGCACCTCTTATTTTCCTTTTATATTTTATTCTCTTTTAATTATATAGCTCCAGTAATATCTATAAACTGTATCATTTAATTGCATCTGGTGTATTGTATGTTATTTGGGCGGGGTGGGGTACCTCACACAGCATCCACACAAACTATTACCCAGTTTGGCGGGGCCGAGGGCTGCTTCCCTAGACGACAGCGAGCCGAGACCCTGAGGCTGGCCGGGGGGGGGGGGGCTACACTGTGGGGGCTCGTCCGGGATTGAGTCTGCTGGTATGCTGTGTGGGTGCCCTGTTTAAATCTGTAGTGGCTGGTGATTACTGTATGCCTTGTGGGTGCAGTCTTTGTTCGAGTTCAGGCTGGCATTGACGAGTTGGAGGTGGCACTTGGGGCTGTCCATGCGGTTGGGAAAGAGAGGAAAGAGTGGCCTGATTTGGAGGTAGGGTCTGCGAATAAATATTCTAGCTCTGGCAGGCTCTGCCTGGCGTTTGGGATAGTGTCCACCCCAAGAGGGGCAGAGGCATGCGAGACGTGGGCGGAGCGGATCTCTCAGTTGTTAGATGAGTGGCAGTGATTGGTTGAGGGAGAGCGACAGGGATTGGTTGAAAGTTTAAGTAGGCGGGCTGGTGATGGTGTTCGAGCTGTCAGGGTCTTGAAATCCAGCACTAACATGATCATGGAGAGAATCCTAACTAGTTGCATCACAGCCTGGTATGAAAAGGCTACAGAAAATGGTGGATACAACCCAGGCAAAGCCTTCCTCAACATTAAGTACATTTATATGGAGTGCTGACACAAGAGAGCAGCATCCATCATTGAAGACCCCACTGTCCAGCCCATGCCATCTTCTCAGTGCTGCTATCAGGCAGGAGGTACAGAAGGCTCAGGTCCCACACCACCAGATTAAGGAGGAGTTATTACTCTACAGCCATCAGGCTCCTGAACGAGTGTGGATAATTTCAGTCACCAGTACTCTGAACGAATTTCTATGACCTTAACACTCATTCCCAAGGACTCCTTATAACTCGTTCTCAGTATTGTTTTTATGTGCACAGTTCGCCGTCTTTTGCGCATTGGTTGTTTGTCAGTCTTTGTTTATGGTACAGTTTTTCCATAAAATTCTATTTTATTTCTTTTTTCCTGTAAATGCCTGAAAAAATAAATCTCATAGTATATGGTGACCTCTACGTACTTGATATTAAATTTCCTTTGAACAATGATTACTGCCCATTCACTGTACCCACCAATCCACCTCGTCCCATCTGTGGAAGATGTGGTGGGCTCCACGTTGGCCTCAGAACCCACAGACCTAGAATACACTCAAACACTTCTTGCAATTCATTAATATCTAATTAAATGCCAAAAATGTAAATTGTAAATTATTTACTATGTTTTTAAAAGTTAGTATCTACATGTGTAGGAGTTATGCATGTTTCAATGATGTCGTCTCTTATTCTTCTAAAATCTGAATAGAGGCCAAGCCTATTCAGGCTCTCCTTGGGTAACAGACTTACCATCCCAGGAACTAGACTGGTGAATCCCCTCTGTATTCCCTTTAGATTCTGATTTATTTATCACATGCTCATTGAAAGATAAAATGAAATCCGTAATTTGCGTTAACAACTGACACACTTAAGGATGTGCTGGAGGCAAATGTCACCACACTTTCCAGCGCCAACATAGCATGGCCACAATGTCCACCAGAACAGCACAGAACACAACAAAATGCAAGTTCAAGTTCAAGGTTTAATTGTCTTTCAACCATGAAAACCTATGGATACAGCCAAACGAAACAGCGTTACTCTGGGACCAAGGTGCAAAACATAACACCAACAGTCATACACAACACAATTCACAGGTGGCTCATATAAGATGGCAGCACAAATATCATTAACATACAGTCATACAAAAACTAAAGTCCAAGACCTTGAGTCCATAAATATTGCAGCAGTCTGCAAGACCCAGCAAGCAAAAAACAAATAGAAGAACAAGACAGGCCCCTTTCCTCTTTTGCGCTCTCCCTCCCACCCAGGCATACCTTCAGGATAGGCCTCCAGGCCTTGGCCATCGGGTTTCGACTTCCGCTCACCCTCGGGCTTCGATCTTTGGTATCGACCATCATTCCCCGTCCCCCACTGGACTATGGTAAATATGTATATACACATTTATGTAGGAAGATCAAAATTGTTCCTTTATTTGAATCTAACCCTGTTAAGACCATTGGGAACAGTATTAGGCCATTTGGCCCATCAAGTCTGCTCTGTCATTCCATCATGGCTGATTTATTAAACCTCAACTCCATTCTCTTGCCTTCTACCTGTAACCTTTGACACCTTTACTCATTAAAACCCATCAACCTCTGCTTTAAAAATACTCAATGACTTAGCCTCCACAGTTGTATGTGGCAATAAATTCGACAGATTCACCAGCCTCTGGCTAAATAAATTCCTGTTCATCTTTGTTCTAAAGGGATATCTCCGTATTCTGAGGCTGTGCCCTTTGACCTAGTGAGGCTCTGGCAGTAAGTGGATTAATTCCTCTCTAATATCTTCTCTTTAGATTATCCCTCTTCTGACACACCTGTTCCCTGGAAAATCCGTCGATGAGATTATGGCCAGTAGAATTATGGAATCTGCGAGATTAAAGTTAAATACCAGCTTCCAGGCAGCTGCAGCGTTAATCTCGAAGGTGCTTCAGCAGAGGTGATGTACTGGTTTCAAGATAGTTTCTTGAAAGTGGCATTGCAGATAAATAGGGTTATGAAGAGAGCATTTGGCACATTGGTCTTCATAAATCAGGGCATTGAGTGCAGGAGCTGGGATGTTACTGTTCAAAGGTACAATTTAATGTCAGAGAAATGTATACAATATACATCCTGAAATGCTTTAACTTCGCAACCACCCACAAAAACAGAGGAGCGTTCCCAAAAGAACGAGCGACAGTTAAATGTTAGAACCCCAGAGTGAGGAGACTAGTGCCCATGATGGAGCTGGCTGTGCTTACAACTTTCTGCGGCTTTTTCTTAATCCTGCGCAGTGACTGCAACCCCCCCCCCCCACCCCGATACCAGACTGTGATGGAACCAGTTCGAATGGTAGTTGGGATCATGCAGAAAATTAGGTTGGCAAGGTCGAGATGGGCCCGTTTTAGTGTTTGGCTCTATAACTCTACAAGTACACTGATGTTATTTTAAAGTTCCAGGTATGCACTTGTCTGAGTTCCTTCTGTTCCTGTGGGCTGTCAGTCATTGTTACAGTCTCCCTTTAAGTTCATTCACCCCACGTTCTCAAAGTTAAGAACCTGCTCGTCCTTTCCATTTCTTCACCCTCCCTGCAATCTTCCACATTTTGTAAGCTAAACTGGGCTGGTTTCCAGTGTCACCCTGCACGATAGCCCATGCTGCAGTGTTCTCGTGGAAGAAACTGAAAATCAAACAAAAAATTGATACTGGAAATATGAAATGAAAACAGAAAGTGCTGATCATCAGTCATAGGAGCAGAATTAGGCCGTTCAGACTGACGAGACCGCTCCGCCATTCAAACATGGCTGATTTGTTTTCCTTCTCCACCATTCTCCCCATTACATTTAACACCCTTACTAATCAAGAACCTGTCAACTTCTGCTTTAAACATACCCAATGACATGGCCTCCACAGCCATCTGTGACAATGAATTCCACAGAATCACCATGGAAATTCCTCCTCATTTCTGTCCGTTAGTCTTGCGAAAGTTCACTCTCCAGGGCGCAGGCCTGGGCAAGGTTGTATGGAAGACCAGCAGTTGCCCATGCTGCAAGTCTCCCCTCTCCACAACACCAATGTTGTCCAAGGGAAGGGCATTAGGATCCATACAGCTTGGCACCAGTGTCGTCGCAGAGCAATGTGTGGTTAAGTGCCTTGCTCAAGGACACAACACGCTGCCTGGGCTGGGGCTCGAACTCACGACCTTCAGGTCGCTAGTCCAATGCCTTAACCACTTGGCCACGTGCCCACACAAGAGTGTCCTTGTATTCTGAGGCTGTGCTCTCTGGTCCTAGACTTTCCCACTGTAGGAAACATCCTCTCCAAGTCCATGCTATCCGGGCCTGTCAACATTCGCTTTTATGTAGAAAACATTGCAACTGATTTGTGCACAGCCAGATCCCATTAACACCAATGATCTTTAAGGCCCATTCCAGGGTCTTGAGATTAAAAATCTCTGCAAGTCCTTTGAAGCAGAAGAGTTCAATCAAGGCATCACGTGCTGTTGCAGGTGAATATGGAATCTGGCAGCACTCTATGTGGGATAAGTGCCTTGATTAATGTATTTCTCTCAAACACCACCACTAAAACAGATGATTATCTCAATCTGGGACACTGAATGTCCGTTTCCTCCACACATGCTGCCTGGCTGCCTGACTCATTTTCTCCACAATTTTGTGTGCTACTCCAGATTCTAGCGTCTGCAGTCTCTTGTGATTCCTCTGAAATGCCAGTGTTGGAATTTAGATTTCTCCTACCAATTTAAAAAATAAAATAAATAAAATCCCTCCCCTTTTTGTCTGTTCCCCTTTCTGGCCTCTTGCCTCTTCTCACCGGCCTATCACCTCCCCCGGGTACCTTCCTTTTCGATCCTGAAGAAGGGTTTCAGCTCGAAACGTCGACTGTTTATTTATCTCCGTGGATGCTGCCTGACTTTTTGAGTTTCTCCAGCATTTTGTGTGTGTTGTTTTGGATTGAATAGTCTAGGTTTGCAGAACACTTACAACACAGGAGGCCAGTCAACCATTAATATTGCTGCTGTTACTTTGAGATTTGGGAAGCAACCCAGAGATTTTACTATAAATTCTAAAACAGTGAGGTTACAATTTATGAACACTCTCTGCTGCAGGGAATATCACTTGGGGTATTTGATAGGGAAGTCTGTCAGATAGTTTGGGTTGCAATGCAAATTAGAATCCTTTTAATTTTTTTTGCATGTAATAGGTTGTTAGAGTTCACAGGATACTGATACAAAAATCATATTACTCTATCTATTTAGATTTACAAAATGAAAATGTTGGATGAACTCAGGCGGCATCTGTGGAAAGGAATAAACAATGGTTTGGGCTGAGACCCTTCATAAGTCCTGATGAGGGGTCTCGACCCAAAATATCGTCCATTTTTTCCTCTCTATAGATGCTGCCTGACCTGCCAAGTTCCTCCAGCATTTTGTTCAAAGTAAATTTATTATCGAAGTGTATATATATATGTCACCATATACAACCCTGAGATTCATTTTCTTGCAGGCAATCACAATAAATCCATAGATTAATAACCATAACAGAATCAATGAAAGACTGCAACAACTTGGGCGTTTAACTGGTGTGCAAAAGACAACAAACTGTGCAAATACAAAATAAACAAATACAGTACATACATACATAGATAAGCAATAAATATCAAGAACATGAGATGAAGAATAACTCTGTGTGTGCGTGTTCCTCTGGATTTCCAGCAACTGCAAAATATCTTGTATTTATTTATTTAAATTTGCTCAAGTAGAACTGACTGAAATTCAAACTTCATTTATAATGCACTGTATATCCAAGCTTGATCACTGAAGGTTAATTCATATGGACTGAAACAAAGGTCAAAAGAAAAATTACTATTAACCATAATTAAACTGGAAATGAAGTAAATTAATTTGAACTTCTGTTTACCTTGCAGACATTCTTTTCGAACAGTACCGAAGGCTCAGAGTAATAAAACTCTTGAAGCAGACAAAGAGGGTCAGAAGTCAGCCTCTGGCTTTGTGCCCTGCATAAGTGAAAAAGATCTTTATGACGAAATTATAGCGCGAAGGAATATGGTAAAAATTCCAATTTGGACAATTGCTCTTTGAGAAACAGTCTTGCCAGTGCCAAAAACATTATAATTTTCCAACAAAAGCTTATTAACTGTAAATAGAATAGCCAACGTGTTGTCTCATTTCCAGGCAACAGGCTTCAGGAAATATGTGGAGTGAGGATGTATTGCTGAGGCTTCATAAGGCCATGGTCAGATCACATTTGGAGTATTATGAGCAGTTTTGGGCACCATACCTCTGTTTTAAATATATCCAGTGACTTAGCTTCCACAGCCATCTGTGGCAATAAATTCCACAGATTCACCACTCTCTGATTTAAGACAAACGTCCAGAGGAGGTTTACAGGAATGATCCTGGAAATCAAAAAGTTAATGTATGATAAGTGTTTGATGGCTCTGGGCTTGTACTCATTGGAATTTAGGAGAATGAATGAGAGGGTATCTCATTGAAACCTAGGGAATATCGAAATATCTTGGATAGAACAGACATGGAGAGGATGTTTCCAACAGTGGGAGAGTTTAGGACCAGAGAGCACAACCTCAGAGTACAAGGATGTCCCTTCAGAACATTGATGGGCAATTTTTTTAGCCAGAGGGTGTCGGACCTGTGGAATTCATTGCCATGAACGGCTTTGGAGGCCAAATCTCTGGATATATTTAAAGTGGAGGTTGATAGATATGTAGTTAGTAAAGGAATCAAAGATTATGGAGGAAAGGCAGGAGAATGGGATTAAGAGGGAAAATAAATCAGCCATGATGAGCTTTGGCAGAATGGCCTAATTTTGCTCCTGTGTCTTATGGTCTGAAAACTGGCTGGATGTACAAATGGATTTTTAGATCCTGCATTTCCAAATGGGCAGAAACATTCATGTGCAGGGTCAGCAGCTTGTATCTACTGTTAACATATGCTACTATTTCCTTTAACATAGCTAACTCAAGAAATCAAGAGGTCCCTTCACGAGAGGAAACCCCTACAGGTTAACAGACCAAGGCTTCAGATGGTACGAAAGCCGACGGAAAATGCCTCCCAGACTTCAGAAGATGCATCCCAGGGAAAACCATACAAGTGGAGGAAGTTTGGCTCCCTTTTTGCAGGAGGGACTTGAGCACTTTCTCCTGATTCCAGTCAATTGTTTTGTTTGTTTAGTAGAATGGCAATGTAAAATTTTCCCAATACAAGCTGTAAGTGTGCACACACAGTGTATACAGACTCACACAACTGACTAAACAATACGTACAAAGTACTAAAACTAGTAAGAAAATTCCAACTCATTTACATAATATATTCTACCTCCAGCACTGGCTGGTGTGGAGGGCAAGCTTGCAATTTAACTCTATGGTTGCTGAATTTCAAAACTGTAATCTCAGAAACATTCTCCAACCTATCACACAAGTCCAGTACCCCATGTGAAATGGTACAGAATATTAAATAATAAATCTTCTCTCTGTATTTATGGGGGAATAAGTTTTGAATGATACATTGTATATTGAGTGCGTTGTATTGCTGAAATATTCAACTCACAATATCTGTTACCTGTTACAGGTAAAGGCTGCTACAAGATGTTCATGCTATTCCCCACTGAAGTGGAGGTACTTCCATTGTAAAGATTAACTGTATTTGTCACATGTACTGTACATTGGAACATACAGGGAAATATGTCACTTACATTGGAGATGTCCTGGGGACAGCCTGCAAGTTTCACCATGTTTCCAGCACCAACATAGCATGCTCAGAACTCACTAACTCTAACCGTACACCTTTGGAATGTGGGAGGAAACCGGAGCATCCGGAGGGAATCCACAGAGTCATGGGGAGAACGTACACACTCCTTACAGACAGAGGCGGAAATTGAATCCTGATCTTACAACTGGTACGCTGTGAAGCATTGTGTCAACTGCTATGGTACCATGCCACCAATTGTCAATAAAACTTGGTCTTTACACTTACAGCTTGACTTCATGCACATAAATACTGTGTCACTGTACTCTGCTAACTGCATATTTCCCTGAAGAAATTATTATGAGAATTTACTGTTATAGGTTCTGTTTCTTCCACTCTAACTTCCTGCCTAATTATGCCAGCCATTAAACTGGAGTATTATGTTTATATAGCTGGTATAAATTGCAGGGATTTTCCTTTTGAGAAGAATGGTTCACATTCCCATTCAGATATGTCCATACATGGCCTCCACTACTGCCATGATGAGGCTAAACTCAGGTTGGAGGAGCAACACTTCATGTACTGTCTAGGTAGTCTCCAGCCCTTTGGTATGAACATTGAATTCTGCAACTTCTGGTAATTCCCTCCCCCTCCCTCTATCCCTATGTCACTCTGCCCCCTCCCCCAGCTGCTTATCACCTCCCTCATGGTTCCGCCTCCTTCTACTACCCATTGTGCTTTCCCCTATTCCTTCTTCACCTTTCCTGCCTATCACCTCCCTGCCTCCCCTCCCCCACCCCTTTATCTTTCCCCTTTCTGGTTTTTCACCTGGAACCTACCAGCCTTCTCCTTCCCACCCTCCCCCCACCCTCTTTATAGGGCCTCTGCCCCTTCCCTCTTCAGTCCTGACGAAGGGTTCCAGCCCGAAACGTTGACTGATGGTTTCCACGGATGCTGCCCGACCTGCTGAGTTCCTCCAGCGTGTTGTGAGTGTTGCTTTGATCCCAGCATCTGCAGAGTATTTTGTGTTTGTGGTCCAAAAGTAGGCTGGTTAGCTGCAAAAGAGGAAATAGGAAGCAGATCTTCTCTCAAAATCACAAAGATCCACAAGTCCTTATTACGGATGATTGTAAAACGCAAAGTTGAAGGCTCTATAGATGTTGGTATATTCCTACTCCAGGATCAGGATTCAAGTTTCAAGTTTATTTTTCCTGTGTACATTGAAACATGCAGTGAAATGCGTCATTTGTGTTCACAATCAGCACACCCAAGGGTGGGTGGGGGGAGGTGGCAGCCTGCAAATGTCGCCACTCATTCTGGCGCCATGCTCACCGTGCTCGGCAGAACAACCCCGAACACAGGCAGCAAAGCAACAACACAAAACAAGCCCCAATGCCCTCTCACACGCACAGTCCTCTAACCCCAAGACAGACCATCTTCTGCCCAAAACAAATCTACCCTTACAATTTCACACATCTCTATTACAGTAGTTACACAAGCATTTAACTGCCCTGTTCAGTGTATCCCAACTATTCAATGCTGTACATAATAACCACGATTCTGCTGATAGAACCTCACTGTGCACAAATTTCAGTCCCATTTCCTTCAACAATCACAATCCACAATCTTGACAGAAGATCTGCTTCCTATTTTTTGTACTCTATTTGCTCTGCTTTGGGACTTCCTGTTTGTTCTGGAATGCTTTGGAACTTCCTGAGAAAGATGCACAAAATGCTTTGTGGACAGAGCAGTCCTCTCTTTTCTTCCTTCCAAGTTGTAGGAACCATGGAGCATATTATCAACGTTTAGCAACACACACTAATATCAGCAGGTCAACCTTTTCAGCTACTGACATGAAATAAAATACTGCAGCTGCCAGAAGTCTGAAACAAAAGCAAAGAATGCCAGAACTATTGGCAGGTCAAGCAGCATCTATGGAGAGAAAATCACTTAACATTTCACATCAACAAGCCTTCTAAAGAACTAGAAAAGAGAGAGTGTTTTCAAGACACATCTTGGTCAGTGGGTACAAACTCTCGCACAGGTTTCTTAAAAAATAAAAACAAGCTGCCATTTGAATAATTTTATAAAGAAGTATTGCACGCTGACAGTTTAGAACCTATAAATGTTGGATATGGCCCACTCCATGATGGGTAAAGCACTCCCTGCCATTGAGCACATGACGTTTTGTCACAGATAAGCAGCATCCATCATTAGGACATGCTCTCTGCTTGCTGCTGTCATCAGGAAGAAGGTACAGGAGCCTTGGGACTCACGCCACCAGGTTCAGGAATAGTTATTACCCCTCATCCATCAGGGTCTTGAACCAGAGGTGACAACTTCACTCACCCCATCACTAAAATCTTCCCACAACATATGAACTCACTTTCAAAGACTTCATGTTCTTGAATTTTATTGTTTATTTATTATTATTTCCTTTTTTGTCTTCTTACTTGTACAGTTTGTCTTTTGCACTCTGGATGTCTGCCCTATTGGGTGCAGTCTTTCACTGATTCTACCATGGTTATTGGATTTTTTGAATACGCCCACAAGAAAGTGAATCACGGGGTTGTATATGGTGACATATATGTACTTCGATAATAAATTTACTTTGAGCTTTGAACTAAACATGTTAGTACAAGGTCAGAAGATGATTAACTTCTACTGACTTCTCCTTTTGGCATAGATCCATTTAAACAAGAGGTGGAGAGGGTGTGGACAATGAAGGGATTGTGGAGTGGAGTCCAGTATTGTCCAGTAAGCAGTCAGTGCCAGCAATTAGTGAGAGTAAAGAATATTGGAACTGTGAGATGCAATAATGTTTTTTTTTCTCTCCTTTCCAGAAATCAGTTGTTTCAGACCTCCAGCAAATACATTCTGCATCTTTGGTTCTCTCTCTAACTTTGGGCACCAGAAATAATATTACCCACTCCATCTTGGTTTCCGTTACCCTTCCTCTTCCGTTCTACATCTAAAACATGCTTGTTTTCTCTTTTTTCCAGTTCTCACGAAGGGTTCTTGATATGGAACATTAATTCTGTTCCTCTCTGCCTGACCTGCTGTGATCATGTCTTCCCCCGTTCATGTCCCAGACTACACAGGGAATCAGAACTAAGGGCTCAAGTACTCCAGTCCAAGCTCTTGCTCCAGTTGTGACACAAGATTAGAGTTATAAAGGTATAGTGTGGAAACAGGCCCTTATTTATCACATTAGAATCAGAATCAGGTTTAGTATCACCTGCATATTTCATGAAATTTGTTAACTTTATGGCAGCAGTAGAATACAATACATAACAATGAAAAAACGGAATTACAGCACATATTAAATACTTAAGTTAGTGCAAAAAATAGAAATAAAACAGTAGTGAAGTAGTGCTCATGGGTTCAATGTCCATTCAGAAATCTGATGGCAGACGGGAAGAAGCTGTTCCTGAATTGTTGAGTGTGTGCCTTCAGATTCCTGTACCTAATGAGAAGAGGGCATGTCCTGGGTGATGGGGGTCCCTAATGATGGATGCTGCCTTTTTCAGGTATCATCTCTTGACGATATCCTGGATACGACGGAGGCTACTTCTCATGATATAATGGTGGTGATGGTGGCGGAGGGGGAGGAAGAGGAGGATTTCATCGAGCTAAGTTTACAACTCTTTGCAGCTTACTTCGATCCTATGCCAGATTCGCGGGCACCCCCCGTACCAGACGGTGATGAAGTCAGTTAGAATGCTCTCCACGGTACGTCTGTAGAAATTAACATCAAAACATACAGTGAAATGTGTTCATTTGAGTTAACAGCCATCCGTCACAACTCAAGGATATGTTGGGAGCAGCCCACACAATCATGCACCGACATAATGCTCAACACGGAACGGAACAGGACACAGCAAAGCAAGCCCTTCTGCTCCCTCACAGACAGTTAGCCCTTCAACTCCAGACCGGGCTTCAGCAATCAAACTTCAACTTCCGAATTTCCGACTTACCTTCAGGTTCCAACCTTCGGATCAACCTATGGCCTAGCCGCTGACGGACCTGGAGCTCCAGGCTCAAATTCCAGGTGTGTTGACTGACCAGCCCTTGTGACTCCCTTGGTCCACCTTGTCCATAATGACCAAGAAATCTATCCAAGTTAGTCCCATGTGCCTGGATTTGGCCTATATCCCTCTAAATCTTTTCTATCCATCCATCTCTCTAAATGCCTTTTAAACATTGAAAGTGTACCCAGCTGGAGAGCATGTGAGTGAAAAAGTGGCCTCCCAAGTCAACGTCATCATTATGCCGTGTCATATAACCTGGGGAAACAATCATTATTCTTGGCAAATTTTTCTACAGATTTATTGATTTCTCCTGGTAAACAAAATTCGCCCCCCCCCCCGCTATTCCACTCAGACCTTCTACCTGTTCCCCCTGGGTCCCCTCCTCCTTCCCTTTCTCCTATGGTCCACTCTCCTCTCCTATCAGATTCCTTCTTCTCCAGCCACCTAGTTTCACCTATCACCATCCAGGTAGCCTCCCTCCCCTCCTCTCCTTCACCTTTTTATTCTGGCGTCTTCCCCCTTTCTTCTCAGTCCTGAAACGTCGACTATCTATTCACGTCCATAGATGCTGCCTGACCTGCTAAGTTCGCGCGTGCGCGCTTGTGTGTGTGTGTGTGTGTCTGTCTCTATCACCTTTTTCTGAGCAGTGTCTTTACAAGACGGCTGATCCCAGCCATTATGCACCAGCGGCTCATTTGACCATCCATCACCTGCTCGCGTGGCTAAGCAGGTGCTACACCTTGCCCAAGGGTGACCTGCCGGTTATCAGAGTGATACACCTCCTTTGGTAGAGACACATCTCCACCCCTCAAATACCTTTAAAATTTAAGGTGAGAGAGAAAGTTTTAAGTCCTCTTGTTTTAGACTCTCCTACGTTGGGAAAAAGACAGTGGCCATCCACTTTACTCTGCCCTTCATGATTTTATAAACACCTATGAGATCATACTTCAACTCGCATAGTTAGAAACTCAACAAATTCTTGCACGGATTTCTCAAACAATAAAACAAACTGGCATTTAAATTATTTTATAAAAAGAGTATTGCACAATGACTATTTAAAAATTACTTATAAATGTAAGCATGCCATTACAAGGGCAGAAGATGATTGACTTTTACTGATTCCTCCTATTGGCATAAACTCACTCAAAATATAAAGGATCTGAAAAATGAAAGTATTAAACAGAACCATTTCAGAATGTACAAACATATAACATATTAGAGTATACACATTCAGATTTAGTTTTTTTTTAAACCATTTAGTATCACAGAAATTGTCATTTTACTGAAAAAAAGCAGCTATTCAGATTTACATTAGAGTAAGGTGAACACCAGCTCCACCATAGATGGTCCAAAGCCCAGCTGTGAAAGGAGGATTGTTAGTCACCCCATCCCACTGAAAAAAACCAATGCTATAGAAGCTCCAAAGACTGGGAGAGGAACGATCTTTAAAAGTGGGCTACACCTGGGGACAACTTGAAAGACTGTCCCAGGACAAAGGACTCTGACCAGCTGCTGTCAGCGGCCCATGCCCCTGTAGGGGAGATAGGCTTAATAAAAATGTGAGCTCCAATTATGAATAATTACTTTGAGAGTATTATACACTGGGCACCAAGTATTTCATAACTGTTTAAAAGGAAGATTAACCTGACTGGTCTAAGTTGGTCACACCTGCCACATGTGGCAAGAGAAAACACATCCAGCTTATGAAGAAGCCACAAAAGAAGTGGAAAGGGAACCCTATTCAGCCACAATACAGAGGTGTTCACTATCATATGCCACTTCCCAAGGTAAGGGCGCACACACAAATACACTGAAGATCATTATATCAACAAAACTGCAACCTTAAAATAAGTACCTTGAACTGCCTCTGTTGATGTGCCAATACTGGGTGGCAAATATTTCCACTACATTTTGGAATATAAAGTACACCTGATTGGAAACGGATAGCTAGGAATGTGTGTGTTATGATCGACTTCTGTCAAAGCATCACAATGTGTTACGGAGCGGGCAGGGACAAACATGTAACTGGAGCTTCTCATCTTCACGAGCTTAGTGGACGAGAAAGCAACTCATGGCAAATTGTTACACAATCTCTTGGAAAGGTAGTAGCTCTTGTGGGATTTGCTCACGCAAGCCTGCTCGATCTTCAGACAGGCCTCCCAAAACTACACTCTTCAATTGTCTCCTCATTCAGTCTCCCCCACCTCCTCCCCCGCCGTTATTCCTGTCCAGCTTTCAATCCCCTTCTGTGAAGCCTCTCCATCGTATCCCACTCCCAAAGTAAGGAATACTGACTGTCCTCTTCACTTGCCATGTGAAAAATATAACTTCAAAACATTTCCCAGGTTTCACCTCAGTGGTACCAGTGGTTAGAAGCTACTGGAGCAATTAAATATCTGACAACCCATTGGCCGACGTCAGATTTCATCTATCTACAGGATAGAAATCCTTCATATTCAATGTACACATTCACTTTTGACATGAGCACAGATGACTGATTATTAAATGTACCACATAAAAATAATAACACTTGCCCAAAATTATTTCAATACTTGGATATTAAATAGTCTCCATGCAGGCTGTGGGTATATCTACACTCAATAATCTGGCTGCTAAGTTCCCAATTTTAGCAACATCAAATCAAGCCACATACCTCTCAATCTTACTATCTGCCCTCCAGGAAAAAATACTTATGGGGACTTGAGAAATGGAGACTCGGGCCAATGCTCCAGGAACCCAAGTAGGTGGGTCTGTTCCTACCCTAGGATGTCCATAATCTTGTGGCAATGGTCAGAGATCAAAGGTCTCTGTCCTCAAGATTTGGGCAGGACTCTGTGGATAGTGACTCTGTGTCCAACCATCTGCCAACTCGCCGATATACACCCATGACTTTTCGTGCCATCTTACTGACCCCCATACAGTCTCACTGTTAACATCCCTCCACTTTCTCTGCGGGAACGGTAACCTGGGCAGGATTATATGTAAAACTAGCCTGCTGCTTGTACAGATGTTTGGCCTGATGTTTGCTTCCAGCTTCGCTAGCTACCTCCTGGAGCAACAAGAGGTATCTCTGAAACTGGACTTAAAGCCAAGAGTATATCAAGTTACTTATACCAGATAGTGAATAGATTCTTCTCCCCTATACAATCTCACTGACATACAAGGAAGACTCTTATGCAAATATTTAAACTAATTTCCTTTGGAAGCCCAGTTTGTTTCAGATTTATAGCAACTGTTTATCTGGATGCCTGCTCAGGATCTCTTCCTAAAGAGCAATGCTACATTATGTAATGCAGGCAATTACGAATCTACACAAGCTGGCAGTCATATCCGCCTGCCTGATTGGACTAACCACTTCCAACTGAGGCAAGACTGATCATTAAGGAATTCAGGAACAGCTACACTGTTCCCTTCAGAGAAGGGAATCTTGCCTGTGTGTATCTGACCAGCCCCCATGAGGACCACACTGTGTGTGCTGGGGTCTGTGTACATTCTGCTTTCAACATCTGCAGAATCAAGTGTTTTTGAAATGTACCTCACTAGCTGGCAGCCTGTCAGAACATTCTGGAGACAGGGGTGAATCCACCTTGCATCATCCCATTCCTGAAAACCTGATTCAGGGTACAAACCAGGATTCTGATATTGCATACAGATTACACCCCAGATTCCTAATGAACACAGGATATTCCATTTCTTTTTCCTGAATCAGTTAAACAATTTGATATATCAAATAATTTAAAAAATAAAGTAAACTTTCTAATTTTGAAAGTCAGGAATAAAGTCCTTAAAACAGGACATTAATTCAAAAGTTAAATGTAAATCACCAAATTATTTAGACTGACAAAGGACATGGTCTTCCCTTTCTATCGGCCAGGAAACAAAGGGGTCTCTGAAATATTGCCATGGATGTTTTGACAACATTCCTTATAAGCTGAAGTCCAGCTTGGTAGATACAGTCTTGCAGCCAGTTTGAGAAAACAGTTTCTCGTCCTCTGGGAAGAAGTTCATGGAGTTCACCACTTCTGCGATGATCTCTTTTCTAGGCTCAATCCCCCTGGAAAGCATCTCGCTCTTCACGCACTCCTTCACATGTTTCTGCTTCAGGGGCAGAAATGGCACAAAATAATCGACTAGCTCTTCGTTTATGATGTCGGAATTCCAGAACCCACCTGGAAATAAACACAGATACACATTAAGCTAACAACTCAAGACCAAAGAAAAACAAAAATCCACTCCACCGCTTGCAATGTCCAGGAGTAAATCAGCCGTGTTTTAAGTGTAAAATAGTAGAAAAGGCTGCAGGTTAAATATCAAAACCAAAGGCTTTTTAGCTGAATTCACATAGCATTTGAAGCATAACCATTGATCTGACAGTGCACCAGTCCATCATGCCACTGACGTTTAGGGCAGCAAAGAAGGTCCTCTATTTCTGTCTGTATAGGATTCTTCATTGCTGTTTCTGTAACAATTGATTTTTGACCAGTTAAGGGTGTTACCTCTGAGCTCAAACCCCCCTCCCCCCCGAACCTGGAGGACCAGTGGACCACTCTGAGTCTGGCTTCTACCCTTTGACCTGTTTGACATGGATGTCCCGACCAAAAGCCAAAGCACAAGGCCCTGACTCCAGCCAACATAGCTCCCCAACTCATTGATGCCTACAAGCCTCCAAACCCAACGACAAGGTTGTGGTCCTCTTGGAGGATCAGACAATGCAATTTTCAGTAAATATCATCCAAGAACTTATGGCAATAAATGAAATCTGAGAATTTATGAAGGGCTATAAATTGGGATGTGAATATTGAAGGTTCATGATATTTAGGAAAGTAGGAAAAAGTGGAGGAATGATGGTCTTTGTGACTGGTTAGATCTAGGCCCATTGCCCTCTCCCATCAGATTCCTTCTTCTTCAGCCCTTTATCCCATTCACCTATGACCTCCCAGCTTCTTACTTCATTCCGCTCCCCCACACCCACCTACCCCCTCACATGCTCTCTCCCATCATCTACCAGCTTGTACCTGTCCCCCACTTCCTATTTTGGATTATACCGTGGCGAAACCGGAGGTGACATCATCACATGCCGCGATATACCATACACAATGAATTTACCTTTGTTATACTGTAACATAATTATCAACCTTAACTTTAACTAGAAAATAGTTACAAACAAATCATTTAAAGTGTAGACCCAACAAAGTCAAATAAATGCCTTAAGGGCAACACACTCTGCTTCTAATTCCTACATCAACTCATTTGGTCTCACCTGGAGACGTTTCCTTTATTTCCACCTGACTTCTATCCTATGGACAAGCTGCCTATTCCAGGCATCAGTCATTCTGACATAAATTGGGCAGGCTAAGCTTAAATCTGCTGGAATTTAGAAGAGGGATCGGACGGGGAGTGACAGGTTGCTGCCGATTCTCAAAAATAAAAGCGGCACTATAGACAGAAAGTAACATTGAAACGTCAGCTGCTTGTCTCCCCTCACTGTGGGGGAAGTGATACCTCAAGGGAGGGAGACTGAGGGATGTCGAACTGCAGGGATGAACAGTAGTTTTTGATGGACTGTAGGTCAGCGTCTCTCTGTGGGCTTTGCTGTTGTTTGCACAGTGGGAGTGCTGATGCTGTCTGCTAGATGAGTCGGGGGGGGAGTTTAATGCTGTTTGCTGCTGCTTGTATGTGGGAGCAGGAGGAGGCTTTGGGGCTCTTATGTTTTTCTGTCGTTCATTCTTTGGGGGTTTTTCTTGTTTCGAGGACGTCTGCAAAGAGTAAGAATTTCAGGTTGTATATTGTATATATTCTGATATTAAATGAAACCATTGTATCCTGAGAGGCCTTCAGGGGCCCGATATAGAGGAAATGTTTTCTCTTGTGGGAGGAAAAATGGTCACTGTTTGACAATATATTATCACCTATTTAAGACAGAGATGAGGCCACATTTCTTTCCTCAATGTATCACTTTTTCTTGGAACTATCTTCCTCAAAAAAAGTTCATGGAAAATAGGGAAGAATAAGGAGGTGTTATATGGTCAGCACAGACAGCAGACTGAATGCCTGTCTCTGGGTGATTCCACTCTTTCTCAGGGTTAATACTGGTGCCTGAGGAGGTCAAATGCCCTTTTACATAAAGACTTACTGTTTTTGTTATTGAAAACAGCACTGGAGATGTTGGACTCTAGATCTTCCAGCTGAATTTCTTCTCGGTCTTTGCCATTCTTCCAAAATTCCAGCACCATCTGATTGATCTGCTCGCCTCCTGCATTGCTGATTACAAGACACAATCACACACAGTGAGCTGAGTGCACACTCTCAATAGCTGTTTATGGCAGAGGCCACAAACACCCAGTCATAAACATAAACCAGGCTGACAAGAGATTGGGGGGCAAAGACCAGATACGTGGCCCAAGGTCACATTGAAAGATTTACAAAGAGTTACAGGGAGAGGTTGACCAGGCTAGCCTTATTCCTTGGAACACAGGAGAAAGAGATGATTTTGTTGTACATTTACTATTTCAGTTATATTGAAGTAATCTTGCATAGATATTGTTTAAGTATTCTTGTTCATTTAAATAATTAAGGGTTATATGTAAAAATGTTAATTGCATACATCATCACACTACGACATGATACGTGTGCACCTCGCTTAAACTCGAAGATAGATTCACATTATTGGACTTCCTTATCTTCCTTTGAATTAATTTAATGTTTTGAAGTTACAAAACATAACAATCTTATTTATTTATTGAGATACAGCATGAAAATAGGCCCTTGCAGCTTTTCGAGCCACACCACCAAGCAAACCCTGATTTAGTCTTGCCTAATCACACGACATTCACAATGACCAATTAACCTATCAAACAGTTTGTCTTTGGACTGTGGGAGGAAACTGGATCACCTGCACACAAACTTATAGAAGTGTTTAAAATTTATGAGAAACATAGATAAGGTGGATGGTAACAGGATTCCAAAAGGATTCCAAAACTAGTGGCCATAGATTTAAGTGACGGGGGCAGGGAGGGAAGGAACGTCGATTCAGACCATGGGAGGCCTGCATCGGGCATTTTCATGCCTTACAAGGCGCAGGTTGGAAGTCTGTGTGGGGTGCCACTCCTCGCACAGACTAGAGCAATGTATGATTAAGTGCCTTGCTCAAGGACACAAACACGCTGCCACAGCTGAGGCTCGAACTAGCAACCTTGAGGTAACTAGACGAACGCCTTAACCACTTGGCCACGTGCCCAACACAAAATACCAGAAGTGAGAGGGGGAAGATTTAAAGGGGACATTAAGTTCAAAGTTCAAAATAAATTTATTATCTAAGTACATATATGTCGCCAAATATTTCATGAAATTCATTTTTGCAGGCATTCACAGTAGAACAGAGAAGTACAATGGAAATGAAGAACTACACACAAAGCCTGACAAATTGTGCAAAATACAAAATGAAACAAAGATAGATAGACAATACAGAGAACATGAGTTGTAGAGCCCTTGAAGCTCAATCAGAGTTGTGTTCAGCGATCGGTTCAGTGTTGTGGTGAGTGAAGATGAAGAACAATGTTTTCATGCAGAGGACAGTCATCAAGATCTTATTGAACTGGTTGGTTCTGAGATATTTCATTAGTGAAAAGTTAATGAGCCCAAAGACACAGAGTAGAGCTTACAGGCTGCTGAAGTACCCTGTACTGAGCTCAGAAGGGATTCTGAGCAGTCTCTAATCCTCTGCAACCAGGTTCGTGTTTCTAGTTGTTGGATTAGGGTGCAGAATTATTATTTTTCTAGTAATTTTCCTTGTAGTTTAGCTTTCTTCCACTTGTATTTTTACATATAATCCCCTTTGTCATTGTTCAGTAAATCTAGTAATTGTAGTATAGCTGATCCTGTATTTTTTGTTTAGAAGCTTCTCAGTTTTTCTGGAGCAGATGTGATGCCACTTGATTCTGGTATTTTATAGGTTAATTGTTATCACTGAAATGTTGTTTATGTCTAGACTGAGTATCAGACAGCACGACTTTGAGTTAGTCTTTTAATTGTTTGCTATTGTAACACTTAATAGAACAACTGGAACCATCAAGTTTTATACCTCATTGTTGTCTTCCAAAGAACCTCTGATCAATATCACCAGATCCAACGTAGTGTAACATTTAAAACACATTTTATATGTGATCTGGCCGTTTCCAAATGCAGTTTTCCGAGTTTGTGAAGACTACATTTTGAATCACCACAGGAATAAGTCAACAATCAGTAGCTTATAATATTTACTGTGGTAAAACTGAAAAGATGGTCGAGAATGTTGCCAGGACTACAGGGCCTGAGTTATAAAGAGAGGTTCATCATGCTGGTCTTGTTCAATGGGACACAGGAGGATGAGGGGTGATCTTATAGGAATCTTTAAAATTATGAGAGCATAGGTAAGGTAGATGGTAACAGTCTTTTCTCCAGGGGTATCAGAGTTCAAAATTAGGGGACATATTTTTAGGGTGAAAGGAGAAAGATTTAAATGGGACATGAAGGGTGGCTTTTTTCACGCAGAGGGTGGTGATGGTATGGAGTCAGCTGCAAGAAGTGGTTGAGCATAGTATGATAATTTAAGAAGCTCTCGGGGAAGTAGATGTAGGGGTGAACTTAGAGAGAAATGGGCCAAATGCAGGAAATTGGGACTATGGGTTGGGTACCAAGGTCGGCCACACACCCATTGGGGCAAGGGGCCTGTATGTCTGCTGTACTTGTCTCCGAACATAGAACAGCTCAGTACAGGCCCTTCAGCCCACAATGCTGTGCCAACCTTTAAACCTACTCTAAAATCAATCTAACCCTTCCCTCTTGTATGGCCCTCCATTTTACTACTATCCATAAGCCTAAGAGTTTCTTAAATCTCCTAATGCATCTGCCTCTACCACCACCCCAGCAGCGCGTTCCACACAGCCAGCACTCTCTGCATAAAGAACTTGCCTCCCTACACATCCCCACACACCTACTTCCCTCAAATCACCATGAAATTATGCCCCTTTGTATTGCCCATTTCCACCCTGGGGAAAATAAATCTTTGGCTATCCACACAATCTATGCCTTTTATCACCTTGTACACCTCTAATAAGTGACCTCTCATCATCCTTCGCTCTAAAGAGAAGAGCCCCAGCTTGCTCAACCTGTCTCCATAAGACACGCCTCGAGTCCATGCTGCGTCCTGGTAAAATCCATTAGCAGGATTAACGTGCAATGCAGCATCAGCTGTTATAAAATCAAATCTCAAGGTTGTATATGGTGACATACATGTACTTTGATAATACATACACTCTGCAAAGAACTGCTAAATACCATTAAAAAAGTAACACTAGTGAAGGTGTATAAATCACACCAGAGGGCACAGCCTCAGAATAGAGGGACATCCCTTTAGAACAGAGATGAGGGGGAATTTCTTTAGCCAGTGGGTGGTGAATCTGTGGAATTCATTGCCACAGACGGCTGTGAAGGCCGAGTCACTGGGTATATTTAAATCATAGGGTTGATAGGTTCTTGATTAGTAAAGGCATCAAAGGTTACGGGAAGAAGGCAGGAGAAAGGGGTTGAGAGGGATAATAAATCAGCCATGACTGAATGGTGGAGCAGACTCAATGGGCTGAATGGCCTAATTCTGCTCCTACGTCTTATGGTCTTATAAAATATTTACCGTAATTATTCCGGAAAAAGCAAACAATAGGAAAGGCTGGTGCTCTTTCCTTAGGATTGAGGTGGTTAAGGACTGACTGGATTAATCCCTTGAAGGTTAAATATTTTCCTCTGTGCTTTAGAATATTGTTAATATTAGGTTATGGTAAGTTCACAGCACTTAAGAGACGTGGAAGGGTCATAGAATACAACAGCAAAGAAACAGGCCCTTTGGTCCATTTAGTCTGTACTGAAATATTAATCTGACTTGTCCATCGACATGCACCCAGACCACAGCCCTCTCATCCATGTACCTATCCAAATTTCTCTTAAATGTTTGAAATCAAACCCGCATCAACAACTTACCTTATAAAAATAAATATTGCCTTCCGATAATTTGTTCCATACATAACGTGTGAGTTTCCCAAGAAAGGTTTGATCGCATCGATTAGACCAGGATGCATTTTATCCATTTCATCAAAGATAAACACTGATCTGCTGCAGTCGCTCAGGTTACCGGCGATCCAAGTCTTCAGCTGCTCCTGAGAGTGTAAAATGAAGCAAACGTTTACAATACTGCATCGGCCAGTGAGCAGTAACTAGGGCAAGGAAACATGACCCCCTGTAATCAGATGAATATACAGGAAACCAAGTCATTTCTCTCACATCAAGCCAGTCTAACAGACAGAAACTACACTGAATTCTCCCAAACTTCAGAGGGAAAAAAAACGTTAATGTAATAGGTGAAGGATAGGCAGATGTAAAATATGTACATAAAATCCATTAAAAAAAGATTAGCTTCATTTGTCACAAGTAGAGTACAGTGCAAAAGTCTTAAGCTCGGGTGCCTAAGGCTTTTGCACAGTACTGTATTTGTCAACGTGGAGCGGAGAGTGAGTTTGTAAATCGGGCGGGAGCAAAGGATGTTTGGAATGGCGAGGGGGGAGCACCACGGGAGGGGTGTGGGACAGGTGGCAGAGAAGGAATGCTGGGGGCGGGGGTGGCACAGGTGCAGACATGTCCAGCCCTGAGACACCAGGCAAGGTCATTTCATTGCAAGCAACTGGTTTATTAATTGTTACAGAGCATCTCTGGTGCTCCCGCACATTCCCCTCTCCCTTCCCCTTTTCCCAAACATGATTCCCCTCTCTTTGCCCCCTTCCCACTCTCAGTCCACAACAGAGACCCATATCAGAATCAGGTTTATCATCACTCACATGTCAAGAAATTTGTTTTTATATATATTATACACACACACAGATATATATATCCTGTACAGTGAAATGTATAGTAAAATACAACGTCTTTGTGTCAAATCAATTCAGCATGCCTCTGGGACCAACACAGCATGCCCATTACTTACTAACCCTAACCTGTATGTCTTTGGAATTTGGGAGGAAACTGGAGCACCTGGAGGAAACCCACGCAGTCACAAGGAGAACGTACAAACTCCTTACAGACAAGCAACAGGAATCAAACACTCTCACGGCCGTCACTGTAAAGGGGTGCGCTAACTGTACGCTATCATGCTGCCCTCATTTACTTATTACAGTACGGTGATTGTTCTGGATTATTCGGGAGCTATGGAATTATGTGAATATTGCAGATATTAATTCAAATAAGAACCAGTCTTCAATTCTTACTGTAAATTGCAATCCAATAACCAGTCTGAAGTTAAAAGGAGGCTTGTAAACAAACAGCAATATCTACAGTACACAGACTGCTGGCCCACAGCAAGGGTTTGGCCGCTAGTAGGGTTTGCAAAGTGAAGTGACCATGAGATGTTCTTGCATCAGCCAAACCTAAGACAATGGGGTTAGCTGAATTGGCCTGCGTCAAACCCGGCAACTACGGGCCAAGTTACTTTGCACCCTTCTTCCAGGCGTCAAGGAGGTCAGCCAGACCAGACAAAATTTTGTCATCTAACTTATCAAAGGTGGTCATAAGGTTGTTTACTCCAGCAATAACTGGGATATTTGTATACTCAGAGAAGCCCTCACAACATTAATCTTGCACATGTGATTCTCTGTCCTCAGAAGCTTTCTGACAATCTGTGTGAATTATTTTGTCCCAACTGTAGTGTATTATTACTGAAATATTAAAGGAGGGGAGGAGAAGATGGCGGCACATCGCAGCGTGCGCGGCCGCTCCAGAATGATATTGGTATTTGTTAAGTAGGTACCGTGCACAATCCTGATTTGATGGAGACAGACCTGAGAAGCACGGAGGAACATCTGGTGAAACTTCTGAAATGACCGCTTCGCTGCCACTGCTACGGTGCGATCGAGAATCTCCAGAGGGGAAGGCCCCAAATCCTCGGCTTTGCCTATTGCTTGGCGGCCAGGGTCGGGGTCAAAGTGCTCGGCAGAGATGGTGCTTGGTGCTTGGTGTCAGAGGGCTGGTCGGAGGCTCAAAGTTTTCGGACGGACTCAAGAGGCAGCTGTAGTTGGGTACTTCCAGGGTGCTGCATTGGCAAGTTTGCGGTGCTGGAAGTTCATGGCAGGGAGCATTTTTCTTCCTTCTACCGTCTGTGTGCGATAATGGGACTTTCGAGAGACTCTGATACTTTTACCGTGCCCATGGTCTGTTCTTTATCAAATTACAGTATTGCTTTGCACTGTTGTAACTATACGTTATAATTATGTGGTTTTTGTCAGTTTTTCAGTCTTGGTTTGTCTTGTGTTTCTGTGATATCATACTGGAGGAACATAGTATCATTTCTTAATGTATGCATTACTAAATGACAATAAAACAGAACTGCGTGTCCTCATAATCTCATCTAATCTAAAATATTTGAGTAAAATGTACTATACTAGAAAAGAATTATTGGTCAGACATAAAATATTGAAGTAAACAATGTCATTGTAACTAAGGAAATTCTATTGAATCACTGACTGTTACCTTTGATTTTAAGGGTACAAGACTATGATGTACTGAGAGTTTGGGAGGGTCTCCAGGAGCGAGTCTGCTTGCTGCGATGAATAAAAACTTTTATATCCCACCAGCTTCTCCAGTGACTTAGTCACAGTCACAATGGCGACCCTAGCAGTCACCTATTCACCAGATTGTCATCAGGGAGACGCTACAAGTCCATTGCCACCAGGACTACACGTCATCTCCAAAGGTTCTTTCCTGTAGCCATCCAGCTTCTCAACAAAACTCACTGAGAAGGTACCTAATAAAGTGGCCACTGAGTGTACTTCAGGAGTGCTCGTGACGGTGTTAGTCTTTGTAAAAAGCCTGTTAGAAACACTTCAGGGGAGGCTCGATCGTGTTGTGTGAGCCTCCGAGACAACAGGGCAGTGCAGGACTGGGTAGCCAGCCAGGCAAATGTACTACTTTAACTCGTACAACATAACTTTCACTTCTGATGGTACAGAGTCCACTGCAGTACGAGAGCAGGGAACACAAAGGAATACTGCTGAAATAACATCAAAGATTACCAACCCAACAACCTAACTACTTTGGCCATAATGACCAGCCATAAGTGTATAATCAACCCTCACCTTGTACAAATGGAGCTGGCCAGCATGGGGAAAGTGTAAGGTGGGCACAAACTGGTGCACGTAGATACTTTTCATTCCTTTCCGGTACAAATTCCTCATCAACAACGAGGTGACGTAGCTTTTCCCAGTCCCCGACCAGCCATGGAATGACAACACAAGCGGCTTCAGTGGTGCCTGGTTTTCTGTAAACTTCTTAATGGCGCCAACAATCACCTCTCGGGCTACATGCTGCCCGTACACGTGACGGCACAGATCAAGTTCCAGACCTGGAGGGAAGAAGGGTTCACAAAGAATGTTAAATCGGGAGACTATATTTTATATATGCTCTGTGGCCACATTATTAGGCAAGCCTCTCACCTACTTGTCAATGCAAATATTTGATCAGCCAATCATATGGCAGCAACTCAACACACAAAAGCATGCAGACATGGTCAAGAATTTCAGTTGTTCATACGAAACAGAATGGGGAAGAAATGTGACCTGTGACTTTGACTACGGAATGATTCTTGGTGCCAGATGGGGTGGTTTGAGTATCTCAAAAACTCCAGATCTCTTGGGATTTTTATGCGCAACAGTCTCTAAGGTTTACAAAGAATGGTGCAAAAATACAAAAAAACATCCAGTGAGTAACAGTTCTGTGGGCTTAATGAGAGAGGTCAGAGGAAAATGGTCAGGCTGGTTCAAGCTGATAGGAAGGTGGCAGTAACTCAAATAACCATGTTACAACAGCAGTGTGCTGAAGAGCACAACATGTCAACCCTCAAAGAGGATGGTCTACAGCAGCAGCTGGTTCCATCCCTGTACCCAATAAAGCAGTTATTGAGTATACATTGTTAATCCATGTCACCATTAACAATTTAAAGATTAGCTTTATTTGTCACATGTACATCGAAACATACAGTGAAATGTGCTGCTCGTGTCAACGACCGACATAGTACAAGGACGTGCTGGGGGCAGCCCGTAAATGTCGCCTTGCTTCTGGCACCAACATAGCAAGCCCACAACTTACTAACCCTAACCCATACGTGTTTGGAATGTGGGAGGAAACCCATGGGGTCACGGGGGGAATTGAATCTCGCTATGCAAAGTGTTGGAGAAAATCAGCAGGTCAGGCAGCATCTATGGAAATGAATAAACATTTCAGGCCTAGACTCTTCTTCAGGTTTCAGGTCTCAGCCCAAAACTTCAACTATGTATTCATTTCCATGGATGCTACTGAGTTCCCCCATCATTTTGCGTGTATGTGTGCTACTTGGACTTCCAGCATCGGCAGACTTTGTGTCTGCAAACTGTTTCTATTTTCTCATTTTTACATCCACACAGATATGCTGCAGCATGTTGTAATAAGTGCTTTTCACAAAAATGTATCCCAGTACCCAAATATCAGCGGCTGAAGAATTTAGATACACAAAGCCATAAAAGGGATTTTGATCTAGCTTAGGCAGCTTACCTCGTGAGTAACTGCAGACTCTAGGTGTAATTCAGACCTTTGTTATAATCAGCTTCAATGGCCTTGAGATTGGGGGACAAGGTTCATTGTTCCTAATCACTGTGCAGTGAGTTGTGCCGGAAATGCATCGTGTAAAGGTCTGTGGCTGTTAACGTGACACTTCACCGTGCCAGCTGCAAGATCAGGGTTCAATTCCGGCCACTGTTTACGAGGAGTTTTTACGTTCTCCCCTGGACTGTATGGATCTAACCCTCCTAGAGCTCACGTTTCCTCCCACACTCCAAAGGCATACGACTTAGGGTTAGTAGGCTGTGGGCATGCTACATTGGCACTGGAAGCCTGGCGACACTTGCGGGCTGCCTCCAGCACAATCCTCGCACTGTGTTGGTTGTTGATGTAAATGACACATTTCACTGTGTGTTTCAGTGTACATGTGATGAACAAACCTAAACCTCCTTAAAAGCAAATGGTTTGGCCACTTGTGCACACACCAAAGAACGCACATTGACTACAATACTTCCTGATTTCCTTTGGTTGAAACCACATCCCATCAACATGTCAGGGGACTTGAAGCATTTTTGACCCCATGTTCAGAAAATGAGTGAAATGTTCTACTGTTCTGAGGGACAGAAGCTATGGATCGAACCCAGCCTGGACTTTCCCCAAGGGAGAGAAGCCATGGATCTAACCGAGCCTGCACTCTCTCTGAGAGAGAAAATCCATGGATCTAACAGCCTGGACTTTCCCCAAGGGAGAGAATCCAAGGATCTAACCGAGCCTGCACTCTCTCTGAGGGAGAGAATCCATGGATCGAACACAGCCTGCACTCTGTCTGAGAGAGAGAAGCCATAGATCTAACCCAGACCGGACTCTCCCTGAGGGACAGAAGCCAGGGATCTAACCCAGCCTGGACTCTCCCTGAGAGAGAAAAGCCATGGGTCTAACCCAGACTGCACTCTCTCTGCGAGAGAGAAACCATGGATCGAACCCAGACTGGACTCTCTCTGAGAGAGAGAAGCCAGGAATCTAACCCAGACTGGACTCTCCTGGAAGGAGAGAAGCCATGCATCTAACCCAGCATGGACTCTCCCTGAGGGAGAGAAGTCATGGATCTGACCCAGTCTGGATTATACACGAGTGCACTCCCACTCCTCGTGAGCAGATTTTAAAGTGCCACCAAACAGATCTTGCAAATACATCATTCATAAGCAATTGATCCAATTGACAAATATGGGGAGCAATAGAATAAGACTTTGAAATTTCTGTCAACGCACTCAAAATGCTGGAGGAGCTCAGCAGGTCAGGAATTACAGCATCTACAGCGGGGAATTAGCAGTCAATGTTTCAGACCAAGAGCCCAAAATGTCAACTGCTTATTCCCCTCCGTTGATGCATCCTGACTTGCCGAACTCCTCCAACATTTTGTGTGTGTTGCTCAAGATTTCCAGCATCTGCAGAACCTCCTGTGTGTCTGAAATTTCTGCACAGTTGCTCCCTCTGCACTAATATTTGGGACTAGTCTCCAGTCTGGCAGAGTGGCCGTGCAGGAAGCTATTTTGCAACCAGCACCATCCCGTCCATCAGTCTCCCTGGTGTTCTTGTGCCTTGAGAAGCAAGGGTGCATTGAACATAAGAACATAAAAAATAGGAGCAGGAGTCGGCCATCTGGCCCATTGAGCCTGCTCCCCCATACAATAAGATCATGGCTGATCTGACCATGGACCCATCACTACCTGCCTTTTGCACATAACTCTTAATTCCCCTACTAAGCAAAAATCTATCCAATCTTGTCGTAAATATATCTACTGAGGTAGCCTCCGCCGCTTCACAGGGTCCGAATCAGACTCTCAGTCCGACGGAGGCCAGAGGCCTGAGAAGTCTCGGGGTTAGAAGACGGTGTAAGGAACGGGGCTTGTTTTGCTGTCATTTTGTTGCTTGTTGTGTTCTGGTTTGTGTTGGTCCTCGAAGCATCGTAGGCACGCCATACTGGCACTGGTATGTGCGGTGACACTTTGAGCTGTCCCAGCACAGCATCAGGCTGTGTTGGCTGTCAACACAAATGACACAATTCACTGTATGTTTCGATGTACACGTGATAAGCGAATGGATCTTGAAAAGTATTGAAATATTGAAATGGTTGTCTGAAGAACATGGATTCTTGGCCATGATTTCAGAAGCGTTCACAGCTTTTAGACAAATATGCTAATTATCTTGACTACAGAGGAGATTTACCTGGCGCTGCCTGGATTAGAGAGCGTGCTTTATGAGGATAGGTTGAGTGAGATAGGGCTTTTCTTTGAGTGAAGGAGGGAGGCAATTTGACAGAGGTATACAAAATGATAAGAGGCATAGGTCACATAGATTGCCAGACATCTTCTCCCAGGTCAGAGAAGATGGCGGTGCGCAGCCGTTCTGAATGATATCGATATGTGTAACTAGGGGTGCTGTGCACAATCTGGATTTGATGGAGACAGCCCTGAGAAGTGCAGAAGAACATCTGGAGTAACTTCTGAAATGCCTGCTTCACTGCTGTTGCTACTGTGCGATCGAGAATCTCCGGAGACGAAGGTCCCAAATCCTCGGCTTTCCGTATCGCCTGTTGCCGGGGCCGGGGTCGAAGCGCTGGGCAGAGATGGTGCTCGGTGTCAGAGAGCTGGTCGAAGGCTCGGAGTTTTTCGGACGGACTTGGAGTTGGACTGTGCTCGGATGCTTCCGGGATGCTGCATCGGCGAGTTGGCGGCGCTGGAGGTTTACCATCTGCGTGAGATGATGGGACTTTTGAGAGACTTTGAGACTTTTACGGTGCCATGGTCTGTTCTTATCAAATTATGGTATTGCTTTGCACTGTTCTAACTATATGTCATAACTACGTGGTTTCTGTTAGTTTTTAAGTCGCTTTGTCATGTGTTTTCATGATATCATTCTGGAAAAACATTTTATCATTTCTTAATGCATGCATTACTAAATGACAATAAAAGGGGACTGCGTGTCCTCATAATCATAAATGGCTAATACGATGGGGCATAATTTTAAGGTGATTGGAGGAAAGTATGGGGGGGGGGAATGTCAGAGGTAAGTTTTATAGACAGAGTTGTGAGTGTGTGGAAGATGCTGCCAAGGGTGGTGGAAGAAGCAGACACATTAGGGGCATTTAAAAGACTCTTAGATTGGTACATAGATGATAAAAAAAATGGAGGGCTATGTAGTAGAGAAAGGTTAGATTGATCTTAGGTCATAATAATACCATGGGCCAAAGGACCTGTACTGTGCTGTAATGTTCTAACTTCACCATTTCCTAGCCACCCACATCAGAATATCTACCCTATTCATTTCGCACCCCCAGCATCAAGCAGACACACTGCAGACTACAGAGTCCCAACAACATTTCGCTGGGGCCCCACACAACAGTTACCCATTTTCAAGGCTGGCCTGTTCTACGACGTCTGCAACAGAAGGACACTGTGATAAGATGCTTAGGAGAACCTTATGAAAAAGCAGGTAGTAAATTCAGTGCAGCAAATTACCATCCCATTCGTGTTCCCTCAATCAGTAAAAGTGAGTAACGGCCACTCATCAATCTCTCTTACAGTCTCCAGAATTTTCTCTGGCTTTGATTCAGAAGCAGATGAATTCTACAACAGAGGAAAACGGCTCTTAAAGATCACTACACCAAGGAACTGTATCAATACCAAGGTCATTTAGAGACAAAGGACAGAGCTCCCAAAATCTGAAGGGAAATCTTGTGGATGACATATACCAGTCACTGGATCCAATTCATCGCTACAAGATTTCTTCAAGAAAGAGTTCTAAGCCAGTTCATTAATTATTACAAAGTCATGAAAATTTGTCATACTTAAATTCTGGTTCATAAACAAACTAAGCAGATTCTGCTAACTATTCCTGACCCTAAACAGCACCACTGAACTTCTTACTAGTAACATTAGAGATTTGGATTTATTTATCACGTACATCAAAACATACGGTGAAACGTGTCATTTTCATTAACAATCAACACACCCAAGGATGTGCTGGGGGCAGCCTGCAATAGTTGCCTCATATTCCAGCACCAAAATAGCATCCCCACGTTATCAGAGTTAGGCATTGACCAGCAGTTTAAATGGAACCACTGCATCAACCTGGCCCTTTAAAATTAAATCATTAATGTCGGCTCAAACCAGGGATGAGAGGAAATAGCAACAAGGACCCTCAAAACTCCCAGCAACATTCAGAATCAGTCTGCTGGGCGGGTAGCCCTTCCACTACCATTCTACTCTGTGGCTGTACACTATCAACAGAACAGAGGAGATCTGAGATCAGATGCAGATTCATTTACTTATCACCTGTGTATCAAAGCATAGAGTGAAATGCCTCGTTTGCGTTAATAACCGACACAACTTAAGGATGCGCTGGGGGCAGCCCGCACACATCACCACACATTCAACACCGCATGTTCCACAAAATAACACAAGCAGCAACAACAAAACTAAGCAAGACAGCAATGGTAAAATAAGCCCCTTCCCCATCCCTCCCATCAACCTATCATCTCACACACCCAAACACCTAATTTTTCCCAAAGATAGTGGAAAGCCTTTGGGGAAATCCAGAGACAGGTGATTTTACTGATGAACAATCACCCTTCAAACTGTTCTTTCTTTCTTTTTAAATCTTTTTATTGAATTAGTACACAAAAGGTAAACCATATAGGCACTAATACACTGTTGCAATATAACTTTACAAGAGATATTAATACACAAAAAGTTAGTATAAACAGTGCAGTTTAGATACAAATTAACAAGGTAATATAATAGCATACTAATTTTCATACATGTCAATAAGGAAAAGAAAAAAAAACCCAAAGAAAAACCCCCCCAAAAAACCCACCATGCAACTAATCTAAAAAGCAAAGCAAAGCAATGGGCAAACTAGGTATCAAATAGAGTTAAACAACTTAAAACAATCACGTCCTCAAACCCGCCCTCCATTAAAAACAGTTAAAAAGCAAGAAGGGAATGTAAATATAGACAGAGAGAGAAAAAAAGTTACATTAAATGAAAATGTTGAATAAAAGATCTCCAGCTCTGTTCAAATTTAAACAAAGAATCACAGAGATTACTTCTAATTTTCTCCAAATTTAAACATAGTATCGTCTGGGAAACCAAAAGAACGTAGTTGGAGCATTGTTCCAAACTGTTCTTATGGTCATATTATTGATAGAGCAGACCCAACTTTCTACCAAATAAATCCTCCACCCCAAAAAATCCTCCTTGCTATCTTCAGAAGTTTTCTGATGACTCTGCCATAGTTGGATGCATCAGCAAGGGAGATGAGGCTGAGTACAGGGCTACGGTAGGAAACTTCGTTACATGGTGTGAGCAGGATTATCTGCAGCTTAATGTGAAAGAGACTAAGGAGCTGGTGGTAGACCTGAGGAGGGCTAAGGCACCGGTGACCCCTGTTTCCATCCAGGGGGTCAGTGTGGACATGGTGGAGGATTACAAATGCCTGGGGATACGAATTGACAATAAACTGTACTGATCAATGAACACTGAGGCTGTCTACAAGAAGGGTCAGAGCCGTCTCTATTTCCTGAGGAGACTGAGGTCCTTTAACATCTGCCGGACGATGCTGAGGATGTTCTACGAGTCTGTGGTGGCCAGTGCTATCATGTTTGCTGTTGTGTGCTGGGGCAGCAGGCTGAGGGTAGCAGACACCAACAGAATCAACAAACTCATTCGTAAGGCCAGTGATGTTGTGGGAATGGAACTGGACTCTCTCACAGTGGTGTCTGAAAAGAGGATGCTGTCCAAGTTGCATGCCATCTTGGACAATGTCTCCCATCCACTACATAATGTACTGGTTGGGCACAGGAGTACATTCAGCCAGAGACTCATTCCTCCGAGATGCAGCACAGAGCGTCATAGGAAGTCATTCCTGCCTGTGGCCATCAAACTTTACAACTTCTGCCTTGGAGGGTCAGACACCCTGAGCCAATAGGCTGGTCCTGGACTTACTTCCTGGCATAATTTACATATTATTATATAATTATTTCTGGTTTTATATTGCTATATTTATACTCTGTTCTTGGTTGGTGCAACTGTAACGAAACCAAATTTCCCTCGGGATCAATAAAGTATGACTATGACTATGAAAAAAAACGATAGCCTTGAGAGTGGTATAAGTACTTATCCGCACCAAAGGAAGAATAAACTGCCTCATTACGATTCATTTTAAAAACAGTCCTAAAATTATTAGATGTTCATATAAAGTAAAAGCAACGGCTGAAGAAGCAAAATATTTACATTTCACGTTTCCTTCCTGCTGTCAAGAGGATAACGGTGGCCGACCGTCTCGGTCATAAATCCTTTTGGTTTAAAGACTACTTACTATCCAGCTTAGCCTGGAAGGCGCAGGCGCAGGAGTCCGAGACTTTACAGTACATCGATCGGAAAGGGAAGGTCACCTCCCAGCACAGAACACCGGGAACGAAGGGACAACAAAAGAACCAAAGCCCCAACTTCCATCTCCTCAGCTCCATAGCTTGACAAGTTTGCTTCGCGCCGCCTAATACGCGTGCGCAGTCGCGGGGCCGGTCGCTCTCTATGACGTCACAGCCGAACAGCAACGCAAGGACAACAATGCGGAAGTCGGTTTGTTGTCACTGAGGGGGCTCGTTCGCCCTTAGTCTTTCTATCCCGCACAACAACAAAAAGACGAGCAATCGACCTGCTAGCAACCATTTCGTCTAGAATTTACACTTAGAATTTATATGCAGTTGAATGGTGACTTTTGACCAACGTATTGGGCAACAGCCTGCAAGGAAGGCAAAGGTTAACTGAAAGAAGTCGTCCCCGGTTAAGTGAAGGAATAGCCGGATTTTGAAACTCCACAGCCCTATCACTTTTACTTGAAATGGTGGTAGATCATTCTGGAGCCACCGTGAGGAGGAGGTTTCAAGAACATCCCCAATTTAGTAACATGACTTGAGAAACTGAGTTACAGAGAAAGGTTGAATAGGTTAGGACTTTATTCCCTGGAGCGTAGAAGAATGAGGGGCGATTTGATAGAGGTATATAAAATTATGATGGGTGTAGATAGAGTGAATGCAAGCAGGCTTTTTCCACTGAGGCTGGGGGAGAGAAAAGGGCATGGGTTAAGGGTGAAGGGGGAAAAGTTTAAAGGGAACATGGGGGGGGCTTCTTCACACAGCGAGTGGTGGGAGTGTGGAATGAGATGCCAGATGAAGTGGTAAATGCGGGCTCACTTTTAACATTTCAGAAAAACTTGGACAGGTTCATGGATGAGAGGTGTATGGAAGGATATGGCCAGGTGCAGGTCAGGGACTAGGCAGAAAAATGGTTCGGCACAGCCAAGAAGGGCCAAAAGGCCTGTTTCTGTACTGTAATGTTCTATGGTTCTATGTGGCTGAGGCAGCAGTTCCCCAAATTATCTTTTAAGTTCCCAGACCATATCCCCAGTGCCCTTTTTAGACATTACATAAAAGCTACAAAGAATATTGATTTACAATGCACAGTTAAAGAAAATAGGAACTGCAAATTCAAAGCCGTGACAAATAATTGTAAAAAATATTCAAATCTATTTAACACTACAGATAAAATTATTTCTTTAATTACAGTGAAACATTTTCATAAATTTCAGAGTGTGCATTAGTAGTTCAACTATTCATATACACTTTTTTAGTGAGCGTCTATCAGAAGTTATGGGGGTAGTTCTAGTGCTCGCTTCTTTCTGGCTGATCTGTCTTAGATTTAGCTTTGGGAGTACGGGGGGGGCGGTGGGAGGGGCTTCACTTTTTAGTTTTTTTTCTTCTTGGGCTACTTACATTACCGAAGTATTGGTCGCGTTCTCCTTCCCGTTATCTCTTGTTTGTTCTGTTCTCTTTCCGGGTTCGTGGGTCGATCCTATTGTCAATCCTTTTTTTTGCCGGTTGACTTTAGGGTTTATGGAGTCTACTATTAATTTTGTCTCTTGGAATACTAACGGTCTTAATCATCCAATAAAAAGGAAAAAAGTTTTTAAAGTATTCCAGAGACTTAAAGCACATGTTTTATTCTTACAAGAGACCCATGTGTGGAGGGGGTACATTTATTTTAAATTCTGGAAGGATCAACACTTCCATTCGTATTCTAATACTAAGATTCGAGGAGTTTCTATTTTTATAGATCCCTCAATCACTTTTGTACAACACAATATTATTTCTGATCCAAATGGTAGATTTCTATTGGTTAGTGGTCTACTCTTTAATAAAAAGGTAGTTTTGGTTAACATCTATGCTCCTAACATGGACTGTCCGGAATTTTATAAATCATTATTTAATCTGTTCCCGAATTTGAATGAGTTTTCACTAATCTGGGGCCGGGATCTTAATACTTGTTTATCCCCAGCTTTGGACCGTTCGGCTCCTTTACGGACCTTACCCAATAAATCTGCAACCTTGATTAACTCATTCCTTTCAGATTCCGGGTTGACGGATATTTGGCATTTTTTGCATCCTCAGGAAAAAGATTTTTCTTTTTTTTCACATGTTCACCGTTCCTATTCAAGAATTGATTCTTTTTTTATTGACTCAGGTCTTATTTCTTCAGTGGTTAAATGTGAATATGACTCTATAACCATTTCGGATCATGCTTCACTTAACCTTTCTATTAAAATGCTGACCAATACACAAAATAATAGACAATGGCATTTTAATTCGCCGTTGCTTCAGGACTTGGATTTTGTTAACGTTATGAATGAACAGATTGATCTCTTTTTTACAATCAACTATACAGAAGGTATTTCTATGAACATCCTTTGGGATACTTTTAAAGCTTATATTCATGGTCAGATCATCTCGTACTCTGCTGCTTTGAGGAAGAGGTTGAAGCAGGAGGAGCTGTTTATTGTGGACAAGATTAAGGAAATTGATAAGAAATATGCTACAGCTCCCTCTGAGAAGTTGTATAAACAAAGAACTGAACTTCAAATGGAACACAGTTTATTACTTTCGTCCTCGATTGCAAATCAATTAATGAAAACAAGAAGTGAATTTTATGTACATAGTGACAAAGTTGATAAACTGTTGGCTAATCAGTTGAAGACTAACTATACTAAATTTCAAATTAATCAGATTTATAATCAAAAAGATCAACTGATATTTGATCAAGCTGAGATTAATCAATCCTTTTTTGATTTTTATTCCTCCTTATATCAATCAGAGTCTCCACGAGACTCTAAATATATGTATGACTTTTTAGATAACCTAGATTTCCCTAAGATTTCACAGGATATATCTTCTATGCTAGACACTTCCTTTACCACTGATGAGATTAAGAATGTTATTTTCTCTATGAACCCTGGGAAAGCTCCTGGCCCTGATGGGTTTACCGCAGAATTTTATAAATTTTTTGCATCCTCATTAATCCCTTGGTTATTTAGGATTCTGGAGGCCTCATTAAAACTTGGTAAACTTCTCGAATCCTTCTATCGAGCATCGATCTCTTTAATATTAAAGAAGGATAAAGATCCTGCTCAATGTGCATCTTATAGACCAATATTTTATTAAATGTTGACTCTAAAATTTTTTCTAAATTATTAGCAAACAGATTAGAAAAAGCACTTCCTTATATTATTTCGGAAGACCAAACGGGTTTAAAGGTCGTTACTCTTTTTATAATTTTCACACACCGTTAAACATTGTTTATACCCCCTCACAAAACGATCCTGAGTGCATTATTTCCTTAGATGCTGAAAAAGCCTTTGACAGAGTCGAATGGCCTTACTTACTTAAGGTGCTTGAAATGTTTAATTTCAGCCTGAAATTTATATCCTGGATCAAATTGTTATATCATTCTCCTATGGCCTCAGTCCGTACTAACTCTTTAAGCTCACCTTTTTTCCCTTTTTCTCGAGGAACTAGACAAGGCTGTCCTCTTAGTCCTTTATTATTTGATATTGCATTAGAACCTCTTGCAATTGCTATTCGAGAATCTCCAAATATTATTGGGATAACTCGGGGCTTAAAGTCCCATAAAGTATCACTCTATGCTGATGACTTACTTTTATATATTTCTAATCCTCAAAAATCTATCCCCGCTGCTTTAGATTTATTAGCACAATTTAGTCTTTTTTCCGGTTATAAGTTAAATCTCAGTAAGAGTGAACTTTTCCCGATTAATTAGCAACTTCCCTTGTATCAGAACCTTCCGTTTAAATTGGTTAATAATCATTTTTCATATCTTGGGATTAAAATTACCTGTAAACATAAAGATTTATTTAAGACTAATTTCCTACCCTTAATTGATCATATTACTCAACTTTCATTTAAATCGTCTCCATTTTATTTAACTTTGATTGGTTGTATTAATGCTGTTAAGATGTTTATTCTGCCAAAATTTTTATATGTATTTCAGGCACTACTAATTTTTGTTCCAAAATCCTTTTTTGACAAAGTTGACTCTAAAATTTCTTCATTTATTTGGCAAAATAAAAATCCGAGACTGGGTAAAATACATCTACAGAAAGCTAAGAGAGATGGAGGTTTGGCATTACCTAACTTTAGATTCTATTATTGGGCAATTAATATTCGACACATGAAATTTTGGTTACTTGATCAAGATACACTATCCATTCCTAAATGGGTAGTATTGGAATTACAATCTGCTCAAGGTTATGCATTTGGCTCCATTTTAGGTTCTTCTCTTCCTTTTGATTTGAAACGCCACAAACAGGTTTGTAACCCGATAGTTAAATATACCTTACGTATTTGGTTTCAATTCCGAAAATTTTTCGATCTTAATCAATTTGGGCTTGCGATTCCTATTTTAGGCAACATATTCTTTCCCCCCTCTTCCATGGATCGTGCTTTTCAAATTTGGAAGACTAATGGTATTTCACGGTTTTTGGATTTATTTTTAGATGGATCCCTTATGTCTTTTGAACAATTATCTAACAAATATAACTTACCAAGAATACATTTTTTTAGATATCTCCAAGTTAGAAATTTCCTAAGTACTATACTATCCTCCTTTCCGACGCTACCTCCTACATATATTTTAGATACTATAATTAACCTTAATCCATGTCAGAAAGGTGTAACGGCTATTATTTATAATACTATTATGAAACTTAGGAAAGCTCCATTCGATAAGATTAGGTCAGATTGGGAAAAGGAATTGGGCTTTATTATTTTGGCGGATGACTGGGTGCATATTTTACAACTAGTCAATACTTCCTCTATCTGTTCTAAACACGCCCTAATTCAATTTAAAGTTGTCCATAGAGCACATATGTCCGAAGATAAATTAGCTCGTTTTTATTCTCATATTAACCCTCTTTGTGACAGATGTCATGGGGAGATAGCCTCCTTAACTCATATGTTTTGGTCCTGTCCTACTCTGGAAACTTTTTGGAAAGACATTTTTAATATTATTTCAAAGGTATTGAATATAGATACCTCTCCCCATCCTATTACTGCTATCTTTGGATTACCTAAAATTTCCCGTAATCTTTCTCCTTTAGCCCGTAGAATGATTGCATTTCTTACTTTATTGGCGAAAAGATGTATTTTACAACATTGGAAGGAGACTAATCCTCCAACTACGTTCTTTTGGTTTTCCCAGACGATACTATGTTTAAATTTGGAAAAAATTAGAAGTAATCTTTATGATTCTTCAGCTAAATTTGAACAGACCTGGAGATCTTTTATTCAACATTTTCATTTAATGTAACTTTTTCTCTCTCTCTGTCCATATTTACATTCCCTTCTTGCTTTTTAACTGTTTTTAATGGAGGTCGGGTTTGAGGACATGATTGTTTTAAGTTGTTTAACTCTACTTGATACCTAGTTAGCCCATTGCTTTGCTTTGCTTTTTAGATTAGTTGCACGGTGGTTTTTTTTTGGGGGGGCGGGTTTCGGGTTTTTTTTCTTTTCCTTACTGATATGTATGAAAGTTAGTATACTATTATATTACCTTGTTATTTTATATCTAAACTGCACAGTTTGTACTAACTTTTTTTGTGTATTAATATCTCTTGTAAAGTTATATTGCAACAGTGTATTAGTGCCTATATGGTTTACCTTTTGTGTACTAATTCAATAAAAAGATTTAAAAAGAAAGAAAACTAGTTTAACTACTCACTATTCCGTTGCTTTTTCACCTTTCAATGAGATGGGTGGGCTTGGTGTAGTGATATCACCTTCTCAACATCAGAAAGAGTCTCAGATCCCACATTCAGCAATTTGCAGTCTGTTTTATTGCTTTGAAAGAAGTTGAGTGACCGCATTGAACTGCACTCCACTAAATATGATATTGGAAAGGCAATAAAGAACATCTTGACCTTTTTCCACAGTGCAGGCTAGAGTTCAGAGATTTCTTTCTGCAGCCAAAAATCTTGCTGTTATTTTTTGAGTTTCAGCTTCAGCTCAGTCATTTTTGCAATGACACCAGTTCTTCCTCGACCCTTCCTGTTAATTCCTCATTACAAGTGCTCAGGAATGGGTTCAGTTTAATATCAGAGAATGTATATGGTATACAGCCTGAAGTCCTTAGCCTTCGCAAACATCCACGAAACAGAGGGAAAAAAATCCCAAAGAACGAATGTTCGAAAAATGTTAGAATTCCAAAGCTCCCTCCCTCTCCCACGCACGCAGCAGCAGAAAAAGCATCAACGCTCCTCCCTCCCCCCACTGGCTCCAGCGAAAGCATCAGCGCCCCCCCCACCCACCTTGCAAGCAATAGCAAGCCCCCAGACACCATGATCTAGAGTCCATCAAAAACTATTGTCTACCCCTACACTTTGACGTCTCAGACAGACTCTCTCTCACACTTTAGAGACGGAGAGAGATATATCACTCCAGCCTCAGCCAGAGGGGAGGCCAACAGCTCCGCAGGTTGTCCTAACTCGAGAATCAGCAGAGTCCCGCTCACCATTGAGAGAGGGAAATGACTCGAGCGCAGACGCCTCTGACAGTTGCGGCTGCTGTCTTGATGTTTCAACCTCCCACGATGCTTCAGTCAGCAACATTACCGAGGAATCAGGTTGCTCACGGGCCTGAATGCTGCAGGCACATGTCTTCCAAGTCACTCCTGGATTTCATTACCTAATCTGGAATTTGGATCGAGGGAAGATCCTGGAATCTCTCTAACATGTCTTTTCGCAACTCACCAAGATGGGCACCGTATGCTTGAAGATTATCATCTGATACTCTTTCTTTCTCTTCCAACTCAGAAATTGGGAACGGTCGCGATGGCCAATAGGGTTATCCTGGACAAAAATGCAGAGACGACTTATTTGACTTTGATAAGAATCACATCATTTCCTTGTAATTGAAGACTGACTTCATTAAACTTCACAAATAATTCTAACAAATAAGCAATGTCATGCCCAATATTCTTGAGTTGATTACTAAATGAAACACTTGAGTTGTCAAAGAATTTTATTACAGTTTCAACAGCATATGAAAGCATCTCAGGCAGTTTCCTTTTGAGAGTCACCTGACTTCTGTGTGCAACAGCAAATGTTCAAACTGTTTATAATTCTCAATACAAAGCTCTCGAAATAGTCGAGAACTGAGAGTATGGGGCTTGATTTTATTTACCATTGTGATAACAGCATTTAATGATCTGTGCAGGCGATCAGTTTTTGTGACAAGGTTGGCTGGGATGGTAAACATGTTAGGTACAGTTTTTTTTCAAAAAAGTAATAACCCCGTGATGGCATCTTGCCATTGATGATGCCCCATCTGCTGGTCAAGCAAGAATGTTGGTGAGCGGAATGTCCTTCTCTTTGAAAAATGGCACAACAACCCAAAGTATTGACTCCTCTTTTGTATCTGTTTTGAGTGCCCTTGAAAATAACAACTCTTGAATGAATGCTTTTGATTTTCATGAAGTGAACATTACCAAGAAGCAATGATTTGTTGCCAGGAAAAGTTGAATCATCCAACCACAGAGCAAATTCTGTTGTCTTAACTATATTGCACAATTTGTCTTCCACATTCTCGGAAATTTAATCTATTCACCTTTGAACAGAGTTCCTGCTGAACAGAATTACTAATTATTTGGACTGGTGACTAATGCAAAACTGTGCTCAAAACCTCCCTTACTACCGGCAGAATCAGCTCTTCCCCAATTGTGTGGGGCTTTCCAGATTTAGCCATGAAGCACGCAAACCATCACTGTTTTGTTATGAAGTGCTGGCAAGCATGCTTTGAAGTGTTTTCTATTTCTGAAAGTTTTCAGAAAGTTACTGAAAATAACCCAAGTTCTTGTTTGCTTTATCAGAGTGTATTCTCTTCAAATGTTCAAGAAGGCTGGACGGTTTCCTTGCCTCAATTGAAAAAAAAACATTTTCACACAACAGACACTGGCTGCTGTTGGTTGCTTGGTGCTGGTATAAATCCATATTTCAAACACTCCACAGTATACTGTCTGCACTTCTTTTTCATTTGGTCTGCTCTGTCATTTTTGTTATAGATTAACGACCACGGTCAGTCACCTAGTATCATGGCCCAGTCTGTGAAGTCCATATTCCGGCTCACGGTCCAGTCCATCGACCCTTGCTCCAGGTTTTCCTGTCTACCCCATTTCTGTTCCTGTTGAGCACTAATTGAGGCAGCTGATTCTCGTTGGGGCTGGCTGCATAAATACCTCCAGAGACAAGGGCGTGGCTGCTGGATTGTTCTTGTCCTTACTTCTTGTATCCCTTCCCCTGCCTTCTGTTTCCTTGCCTGAAGCCCTGCCTTGTCTTGCTGGTAACTCTCGCCTCGCCTGAAGTTCTTGTCTCACCTTGCATTGCCTGAGGCCTTGCCGGTAATTCTTGCCTCGTCTCGCCTGCAGTCTTGTCCTGGAGCCCCCCTGTACCTAGCTCCCTTCCTGTCCCTTGCCTCCGCCGGGTAAGTCAGGTCATCTTGCCGTTACCCTGTGGTTGGTTCTGTCCCTTCCTGTCCCTTGCCTCCGCCGGGTAAGTCAGGCCGTCTTGCTGTTACCCTACGGTTGGTTCTATTCCTTCCTGTCTCTTGCCTCCGTTGGGTAAGCCAGGCCGTATTGCCGTTACCTACGGTTGGTTCTGTCCCTTCCTGTCCCTTGCCTCCGTCAGGTGGAGAACTGCACCCTGCCCAGGTGATCCGCGCCCTGCCCAGGAGGAGCTTCAAGACCCCAAGCCTCTAGCCAAGCCTCGCCTCAAGACTGGTCTCCAGCCTTGCCTCAAATCTCTGGTTTCCAGCCTCCCCTCAATTCTGAAAACTCCAGCCTCGTCCTGCCTGCCAGCCTAGTCACGTCCTTGCCTAGTTCTGGGGTCCGAGCCAGAGGCAAGACCCAGGTTCTGGGTCCTTGTCCAGTCTCTGGCTCAGAGTCCAAGCCCAGGCTCCTAGCTCTCTTGTCCAGTCCTGTTCCGGGTTCCCGGTTTTCGTGTCCATGTCCTAGCCCTCACCCTGTATCATAGTCCTGTCCCTAGTACTTCAGTGTCTGTGTCTTGCACTTGGGTCTGTTCCCAGCCACCTCCTTATGACACCTAGTAAGTCCAACCTCAAGCGCTGCGATCAATAAAAGGGAAAATTGTGACTTCATAATGATGACATCCATCTGTCTCAAAGGACATTGGAGAGTGCACTATGGGCCAGTCCATTGTAGAGTTGCAATGCCTGCTATGGCTGTACAGTCCAATTTTGGAGCGACAGGTCTTGCTGTAGTTTCTGCAAGTGAACGCTGTGCCAGGCTTTGGAGGTGCTGATGTCAATCCTTCCCTCAGCCATCTCTCTCTTTGCTTCCCGCTGCTCTCCTCTCTTCTGCTCGCTCCTCTTCAAGCTTGCCTCCAGCTGCTGCGGTTGGCTATCACGACTCCCCAGGTTGTTGGGTCAACATCCACCAGCTTTCTTGTTGCACTTACGGACGTCTTTTATAACGCAAGGCTGGTCTTCCAGTGGGTCTGGCCCCAGTGGTGGGCTCTCCATGCAGTACGCCTTTGGGGAATCCGGCCGTCCTTCAGGCGGCTGACATGACCAAGCCACTGTAAGCAACGCTGAGTGAGGAGGCCGAACATGCTTGCAATGCCTGCTTGTTCTAGAACGTTCTTGCTTGGGACGTGATCCTGCCATGTGATGCCCAAGATGCGTCAGAGGCAGCAGAGGTGGAATGCGCTCAGGTAGCGCTCTCGGTGAGAGTAGGTCGTCCATGATTCGCTGCTGTACAGGAGAATGCTGAGCACATAGGCCTGGTAGACCTTCATCTTGGTGTTCTTGGTCAGCATGGAGTACTCCCAGACTCTTATTGCCAGGTGAGACATCATTGTTGCTGTTCCGGCAACCCGCTTATTAGGTTCGACTTCGAGGGAGAGGTTGCTTGAGATGGTGGAGCCGAGGTAGGGAAACTCATCCACCACGTCGAGGGTGTAGTCACCTGTGCAGACTTTTGATGTGTTGTTGACATCTTGACACATGATGTTTGTCTCATTGAGGCTTGTAATCAAGCAAGTGCGAAGCAGTTGATAAGACTCTGGAGGGCTTCCTCTAAGTGTGATGTCAGGGTGGCATCGTCTGCAAACAGCAACTCCATTATTAATACCAGCCACACCTTGGTCTTTGCTCTTGGACGTGCAAGGTTGAACAGCCTGCTGTCACTTCTCGTGTGAAGGTATACACCATGCTCCAAAGAACTGAAGACATGGGACAGCAGAAGGGCGAAGAAGATGCCGAAGAGTGTAGAAGCCAGTCAGCAGCCAGGCTTCACGTCGCTCTTGATTGGCAAGGGATTTGAGGATGAGCCATCAAGCTGGACAGTGCCTTGCTTGTCTTCCTGGAATGATATGATCCTCCTGGGGAGCTTGTGGGGATATCCAATCGTTTGGAGCAGTGTGAGGAGGTTGTTTCTGCTGACCAGGTGGAAGGCCTTTGTCAGGTCGATGTGGGCAATGTACGGCGGTTGTCTCTCCTCTCGGAGCCGGCGTAGTGGGAAGATCATGTCAATTGTCGACCGTCCCACTTGCAGCCCGCACTGTGATTCTGGATATACGCGAGCAGCCAGTGCTTGTAACCTGTTGGGTGCCTCGTGAGCAGAAACCTTGCCAGTGACGCTGAGAAGTGAGCTGCGTGGTAGATTTTGCAGTCACCACGGTTGCCTTTCTTCTTGTAGAGGGTGAAGATGTTGGAGTTGTGCATGTCCTGAGGCACTGGCACTTCCCCCCAACACCGACAGAGACGATCAGGTAGGATGCCATCTCTTCTCGGAGCCTTACCACTTACTAGGCAATCGATTGCCTTGTTGTTGAGTTCATCAACAGGTCAAGTTCTTCCATGACAGGCAGTCTCATAATGCCCTTGAGAAGGCATCCGCGATGAGGTTCCCTCTTGAGTCCAGGGGAATGTCGATTGCTCAGACAGGGGCTCAGCCTCCGGATGGCAGTGTCAGTGAGGAAAGCAGCGAGCTTCCCGCTGCAAATTCAACGCCATGCTGCCGCAGTTCCTCTGGCTTCTTCCCCTGCCAGAGGAAGGTGTAGCCCTGTTCCCTGAGGCTGCTGTCTGAGGGGACCCGCTCTCCTGCACCGTAGCAACGCCGCTGTTCAGCTTCTGGAGGCTGGCGGTCTTCCTGTTGTCATCGACGTGTCGTAGGTGATTGGAGAGGCCAGGACACATGCTCGTGATGTTCCAGCTCAACAATCATAGGATTGGAAATTTCATTTCTCTTCTTGGTTGTTCTTTGACTCTTCTATCTTGTTATTTCATGCTCATTATTTATTGCTATTTATTTATATCTGCGTTTGCTCAGTTTGCTTGCAGCTTACAGTTACTGTTCTATAGATTTGCTAAGCATGCTTGCAGAATAAAAATCTCAGGGTTGTATGTGGTGACAATGTATGTACTCCGGTAATAAATTTTACTTTGAACTTTGAACTATGCCTGGTGCGATGTTTGCAGTCTGCTTGTCAAGTTGATCCTCTGAGCTCCAAGCACCCATTGAAGCAGGCAGGCTGTGGCGGGTCAGCACCTTATTAGCCAAGGGCTGCCCAGCTTGTGGTGGGCGGTTGCTGACCAGTGGGACATGAAGATCCCCTCCACCGCCGAAGACAGCCCATAGTGACCTACGCTGATCAGTGAGGGCTTATCGCTTGTAACTGCTGCCTTCTTGTTGGCGCTGCCGCTGTGAACAGTAGCCCTGGAGTGACCTCTCCAGGCCACAAGCCTGGGTGGATAGTATGGAGATCCTGGGATGCCCAGTCGTCAAGATCCTCTGCTCGGACTCACCGGTGTAGTCGAAAAGAAAGCAAAGCAATACATTTTGACCATAAGATCATAAGACATAGGAGGAGAATTTGGCCATTCAGCCCATCAAGTCTGCTCCACCATTCCATCACTGCTGATCCTGGACCCCACTCAACCCCACACACCTGCCTTCTCGCCGTAACCTTTGATGCCCTGACCGATCAGGAAACAATCAACTTCCACCTTAAATATACCCACGGCCTTGACTTCCACTGCAGTCTGTGGCAAAACGTTCCACAGATTCACTACTCTCTGGCTAAAAACATTCCTCCTTACCTCTGTTCTAAAAGGTCACCCCTCAATTTTGAGGCTGTGCCTTCTAGTTCTGGATACCCCCACTATAGGAAACATCCTCTCCACATCCACCCTATCTTGTCCTTTCAGGAGGTTTCAATGAGATCCTCCCGCATTCTTCTAAATTCTGGTGAGTACAGGTCCAAAGCTGCCAAACACTCCCCATATGTTAACCCCTTCATTCCCAGAATCATCCTTGTGAAATTCACCTGGACTCTCTCCAATGACAACACAACCTTTCTGAGATATTGGGCCCAAAGCTGTTGACAATACTCCAAGTGCCACCTGACTGGTGTCTTATAAAGGTTCAGCATTATCTCCTTGCTTTTATATGTTATTCCCCTTGAAATAAATACCAACATTGCACTTGCTTTCTTTACCATAGACACAACCAATAAGTTAACCTTTTGGGAGTCTTGCATGAGGACTCCTAAGTCCCTCTGCACCCCGGATGTTTGAACCTTCTCCCCATTTAGATACGTAAACACGAGGAAATCTGCAGATGCTGGAATTTCAAGCAACACACGTAAAAGTTGCTGGTGAACGCAGCAGGCCAGGCAGCATCTCTAGGAAGAGGTACAGTCGACATTTCGGGCCGAGACCCTTCGTCAGGACTAACTGAAGGAAGAGCTAGTAAGAGATTTGAAAGTGGGAGGGGAATGGGGAGATCCGAAATGATGGGAGAAGACAGGAGGGGGAGGGATGGAGCCAAGAGCTGGACAGTTGATTGGCAGAAGGGATATGAGAGGATCATGGGACAGGAGGCCGAGGGAGAAAGAAAAGGGGGGGGGGAGCCATGTTCTTCCTGCATCTAGAGGTAGGAGCAGAATTAGGCCATTTGGCCCATCGAGTCTGCTCCACCATTTCAACATGGCTGATATATTTACCTCTCAGACCCAATCTCCTGCCTTCTCCCCATATCCCTTCAGCTGCCAAATCATCCTATTCTTAACCTCACTGGTGCGTGGTAGGCAGCAATCCAGAGATTTACTACCCAGGAGGTTCCACTCTTCAGCCTTCTACCTCGCTCCCTAAAATCTCTCTTCAGGATCTCCTCAGCTTTTCTACCTATGTCATTTCTGCCAATATGTACCAAGACTTCCGGTTGCTCACCCTCTCCCTTTCGAATGCTGTGGACCCAATTCAAGACATCCCTGACCCTGGCACCTAGCAGGCAACATACCAGCCGGGTGTCTCTATTACACCAACAGAATCTCATCTCTACCCCTCTAACTATAAACTCTCTACTGCAGTCCCCTTCACCTCTCTTCTCTTCTGAGCCACAGCATCAGATTCAGTGCCAGAGACCTGGTCGCAATGGCTGCCCCTGCTAGGTCGTCCCCCTCAACAGCATCCAAAGTGTTATGTATACTCATTATTGAGGGGTATGGCCACAGGGGTACTCTGCACTGGCTACTCATTTCCATCTGCCTCCTGTAACCTAGGAGTGACTACCTCCCTGGAGCTCCTATCTACCACTTCCTCTGTGAACCGTATGACCTGGAGGTCATCGAGCTGCAGCTCCAGTTCCTTAACACATTCTCTGAGGAGCTGCATCTCGGTGCAGCTGTGGTTATCCGAGTGCGCTGGAGATCTCCCAGAATTTTCACATCTCACACAAAGAACACAACACAGCTGCTGGAGCCATTCTCTCTGCACCAACTGTACCCTAACAGATGAGGAATGCAGAATAAAGAAGAAGAAGACAAAATTTCCCTGATACTTACCTTGCCCCAGCCAGATCTTATCTATATCTGATGAGCCAAATCCACTCTAACACTGGCCCACTCACACAACGGCCGCTCCACTTGCCCCTGCCTCATTTTTATTCACCCTTTCTCATGAATCTGTTCACTGATTGGGCGCAGCCAACTCCGAAAACTGCCACGAAGCTCTGCCTGTTTTAGTCTTCAATTGTGGACCTAAGTGAAATGGTTCCTTCTTCTCATGCTCCGGTTCACTGACTGGGTGCAACCAAATCCGAAAACTGCCACAAAATGCTGCCTTTTTAAATCTTCAATCACAGACTTAAGTGAAATCGCTACTGCTTCTCATGGTCCTGTTCACTGACAGTCCTGTTAGTATATATGTGAGATTTCTTCTCAATCTTCGAAACTCCAGTCAAAGAAAGTCCAATTGCCCTGGTCCTCTTCATGTGTCAGTCTTTTCACCCAAGAACCAGCCTAATGAACTTTCACTGATGTCCCTTCATGGCAAGAATATCTTTCTCAGGCAGGCTAAAACTGCACACAATGTTCAAGGTGTGGTCTCATGAAACCCTGCACAGTTGCTCCTTTTCTCAAATCCCCTTGCTATGATGGATAGCATACCATAAGACATAGAAGCCGAATTAGGCCATTTGGCCCATCCAGTCTGCTCCACCATTGCATCATGGATGATTTATTATCCCTCTCAACCTTCCTGCTTTCTCCTCATATCCTTTAACACCCTTATAATCAAGAAGCTACCAACCTCCGCTTTAAATATAGCCAATGTCTTGGCCTCCACAGCCATCCGTAGCAATGAATACCACTGAGAGTCAACCATGGTTATTGCATCCTAACTGTCTAGATACGCAAGCCTGGGTAGTACTATATGGAGAGCAAGCTGTTGCCCAGGTCGCAAGCTCCCCCTCTCCATGCAACTGATGAATCCAAAGGGATGGCAGAGACTAATACAGTTTGGTACTAGCAGCATCGCAGGAGTTGCCAGTCAGTGTTGAACTCAATATAGAACTGCCTTAGGGACTTCAGCTCCGGATTTTTCCCTCGGGGGTCACTCCCGAAGCCTTCCCCCTTGAGTGGATATAGTTGCAAGGCAGTGGAGGTTTGAGATCAGACGTTCCCTTCTCCTAGTTCTTCTTCTTCAAGGAGTTTGTACACTCTGCCCATGACTGTGTTGGCTTCCTCCAGGTGCTCTGGTTTCCTCCCACATACCAAAGATGTATGGGCTAGGGTTAGTGAGTTGTGGGCATACATTTTTGGCACCAGAAGCGTGGTGACACTTATGGCTGCCCAACATCATCATCATTGATTTAATTTGGCGCAAACAACACATTTCAGTCTAAATTTCAAAGTTTTGATGTACATGTCACTAATAAAGTTAACCTTAATCCATTTTACTGCATTTGCACAGTCTCTCAATCATTCCACATGAAACTGGACCATCTTCTGCATTCTCTTCACAGCTCACTCTTCAGCTTTGTGTCAACTGCAAGCTTAGAAATATTATATTTAATTCCGACATCCATGTTAACAAAATGTATTATGAATAGTGAGACCCCACACCTCTTACCTTTATGGTTTCTTTTATTTGGTATCATAACCTTGGTCTCAGACCTAGTTCTCTCACTCTCCTCCTTAATGAAAAATGGTATTATGTTGTGATCACACTTCCCAAGTGACTCTACAGAGTCATTTGTTAATTAATCCTTTCTCATTACGTAGCATACATTCTAGGTTTGCCTGCTCCTTATATGTTTCCTCAACAACCTGGCCCAAAAGGCCAACACAAATACTGTCCAGAAATTCCTCTTTTGAAGTATTATTGCTAATATATTTTGCCCAATCTATCTGTAGATTGAAGTCACCCAGAATCAGAATTGTATACTTATTGCATATCCTGTCTAATACCATCCCCCTACATTACTGCCATTGTTTGGGGATCTATATACAAGCCCACTTACATTTCCTGCCTCTTGATGATCTGTAGTTCCACCTGAAGAGTTTCCACTCAAGTGTACTTGCAGTTATGTTCTCTCTGGAACTACACACATCTCCGCTGGGTGCTCCAGTTTCCTCCCACATTCCGAAGAGGTACGGGTTAGTAGGCTGATTGGTCACATAAGTGGGCTCGTTGGGCCAGTAGAGCCTGTAACTGTACTGTATCTCTTTCTAAAAAAAAGTAACTTCCACCAGTGAGTTTCCATATGCCACAATCCTGATATTTCTGCAGCTCCACGAGTTCACCAGTGATGAATGATTTGTAAAATGCAACGGGTGGGTCTCTGGTCAGCCTATACTTATCACTGTCAAATAGTTGCCACTGTACGACCCAGAGAGGGCTGGCATTAATTGGACAGATCTACCATTGAGACAACACTGGCTCAGTGGGCCAAAGGACCTTCTGGTCTGCATCGATGACTTGTGTATCATGTAGCAGCTTTGGAGAATTTCTCTTCTTTCTCTAATCGGTTGAGGGTTTTTTTGTTCCGCTCCCTGCAGATTCCATGGGTGTGTGAGTTGGTGTTTGGTGTGTGCAGGTTCAGTTGTTCATATGGCATATGGCAACTACAGCAGATTACAGGAGGACAGGCTGGGTGAACCACTTGGGCTTTACCAAGGATTGCATTGATCCAAAGTTTATTGACCAAAAGTGCAATTTATTTAGAGTAACAGGCCCTTCAGCCCAATAAGTCTACAGGACCTAATGTGACCAATTAACCTACTAACCCAATCGTCTTTGGAATATGGGAGGAAACCAGAGCACCCAGAGGAAACCCATGCATTCATGGGGAGAATGTACAAACCCTTACAGGCAGTGACAGGAAATGAACCTGGCTCACTGATGCTGTAATAGCAATACAATAACCACTATGTTACCTTGTAACCGCTATCTTAACAGCAAACTAGTGCAGACTTTTAATATGTCTACTGCTTAGGGTGGTGGGGTGGAGATACGTCTCTACCAGAGGAGACGTAAGGTGCTCCTTCCCTCCACTAGCCTGCGGGTCACCCTTGGGCAATATGTAGCACCTGCTTAGCCCTCGATCAGGGTCACATGAAGCCATGGGAGCAGGTGGTGGATGGTCGTACGAGCAGCCAGTGCACATCACAAGTCCTTGTTATGCGACCACTGACACCAGGCAGACAATCTCTGAAGAGTATTGATAATGACTGGGGTCACTCAGCTTGTAAAGGCACTGGCCAGAAGAAGGCAATGGCAAACCACTTGTGTAGAAAAACTTGCCCAGAACAATCGTAGTCATGAGACCATAGGCATGACACATGATGATGAAGATGACTGTTTTGGATACAGTGGGAGTAGAGGATGGATTATCAGGGAAAAGTAGCGGCAGCATTCAAATAAATGGCACCAAAAACCAGTTTAATTGTACACAAAGTCAAGACAGGACTTCCCCTGTACAAAACCAAAGCAGATTGCCTTTTCTGAGGAGTAAGTTAAATAAAAAGGTGAAGCCAATGCAGTAGACCTGGTTTGCATGGACTTGGTGGGAGTCTCGGCAGGGTAGTGGCCAGCCTGACACTCTACAGTGCCAGCCGTAAGATCAGGGTTCAATTCCCACTACTGTCTGTAATTACTTCCAAAGATGCTGCCTGACCTGCCGAGTTCTTCCAGCATTTTGTGTGCGCTGTTTGTATGTTCTCCCCAAGACTGCCTGGGCTTCCTCATATATTCCAAAGGTGTTCCAAAAATTTGCCAAGAACAATCATAGTCATGAGACTATAGGCATGACACATAAGGTTAGGGTTAGTAAGTTGTGGCCATGCTATGTTGATGCTGGAAGCACAGCGACATTTCAGTGCTGCCCTCAGTACAGCCTTGCATTGAGCTGCTTATTGACACAATCAATGCATTTCACTGCAGTAGGAACAATCACTCAAGGCAAGAATGAGGTTCTCCTGAGGGGCTGTCTATTGGTTGGTCTTCAGGCGGCTGTAGAGGCCGATCTGGGATCCACAGATTATGAAGAGCTTCCAGGCCTTTCAATCCTGCCCTCTTCACCGCTTGTTGATGGAATGCAAGACGACTGGGGACCCTTCACTGCAACAGCCTTCCGCCATCTTCTCTGTCACCGTCTTCTGCAAGCTCCACCGTTGAGGTCTTAAGAACATTGTGTGTGTGTGTGGCCTCTGTCGGTCGTGGTTGACCATGGGTACTGCGCCTCTGGTAGTCACTGGGGAGTGGCCTCTCCAGGGCACAAGCCAGGGCAGAGTTGATATGGAGATCCGTCTGTTGCCCATGCAGTGGGACCCCATGCTGATGACAGGTCCAAAGGAACAACGAAAGTCAGTACAGTTTGGTGCCAGCAGCATCGCAGGAGTTGCTATGCCGGTGCTGGGTACAGCAGTCAGCTGCCCACGGGACTCTGACTCCGGATTTTTCCTCGGGGTTTACTCCCAAAGCCTTTCCCGTGAGCGGGTATAGCCATAGGGTAGCGGAGGTTTGAAATCGGAGTTTTCCCTCTCCGAGATGAGCTACCATCTGTGGTTAACCAGCCCAATCTGCCTGGAGAAACCGGTTTTAAGGCGCCAGTGGCCCGCCTTTGTCCCTTCTCCTGTCAGTGAGAACAGCTCCGCCGGGCATAAGAACTATGCCACACGTGAAGGCCAGGAGTTGGACTTGGTCATCAGAGGCTGTTTGAGACACACGCCATGAAGAGTATTTGTTTAGCAGTGGCAGCTTGTCCCCACTACCTCCCTTTGGTTACGACTATCTTTGGAGCCTGAGAACATAAGAACATAAGAAATAGGAGAGGAATGGGCCACTTGGCCCATCAAGACTGCTCCACCATTCAATAAGGTCATGGCTGATCTGGCCATGGACTCATCTCCATCTACCTGCCTTTTCCCCAAAACACTTAATTACTCTACTATGAAAAAATATATCTAACCTTGTCTTAAAAATAGTTACTGAGGTAGCCTCCACTGCTTCATTGGGCAGAAAATTCCACAGATTCACCACTCTCTGAGAAAAGCCCTTCCTGCATCTTCCTATGTCCCCTAGCTCTAATCTCACCTACCAGAGAAAACAACTTTCCTTCCTCTACCTTATCTATCCCTTTCATAATTATATACGTTTCTATAGGATCTCCTCTCATTCTTCTGAATTCCAGCGAGTATAGTTCCAGTCTTGGTTGGATCGCTCTTTGTCTGGAATCACCCCTTGACTTTACTACCAAGAGCTAAGTGACGGATGGCCAAGCTCCAGACAGCATCGATCTTGGGACGCCAGGAACACACAAGCCTCACCATCATGACAAGGTAATGTGTCACGACGTGCGCAGGCAACATCAGAACCCAAGTGCGGAGGAAAGACAGGCTCTGATGTAGAGATGGCGACAAGAGTTTATTCACAACTAGACAACGGGGTGACCCATTGGGGCACCCTTTGAGAGAAGGATGGTGCAGTCTGATGTGACCAGAATGAACATTAAGTTTTCCTGAATGCTACTGGTATCGCTTTGCTTTGGAAACTGAAGTAGAAAACCTCAGTTTATTAAAGAAGAATGACGCGTAGCAAAGCAAGTATAGCTCTTCCTCATTTAATGAAGGACACTTTTGATGGCATCATTTCTGGCTTATGTACCACCCTGGTGCCTCTTGTTGTCTTTCTGGAGACATGCAGTGCTTTCATCCCCCGTCTCTTCATCTCTTCTGTTGTTTGTTGTTTGTCTCTGATCCTGGAGACGTGCATGCCTCTCCTCCTCTGTCTCTTCTTCTCTCATCTTTTTTTGTCCTGACTCTTTGATCCTGGAGTCGTGCGGCCCTGGCCTCATCCGATTCTTGTTCTCTCCTTCTCCTCGCTGCTTCCCGACGACGTTTGGCGTCATCTCTTTACCATAATGTCCCCCTTCCCTTTCCACGCGGCATAATTAGGCTGACCATTTTTTTTTTACCCAAATGCTGGATAGAAGATACAAAGCAGTAACACCAAAGGATGCTGATTATTCTTGATGTGGTTGGTGCTCTCCTAAATGGACGTGATATAGTCACCGCTGTCCTTTGACTGCAGCAAAGGGTTTTATGGGTGTCTCGAATTATGTCATTACAATAAGATTTAATTATCTCTTATTGATGGGTGGCAGTTAGATCTGTTCTAATCCTGCTGATGGTGATTAGCAGAATGTGACTCCTCGAAATAGAGCTGCCCTGCCCTTTTGGTCCGGTAGGTTTCATTGCTGAGGCTGGGCGTGCACATGCATCGGGCTGTCGCGTCCCGATTTCCATGATGGCCTATCAGGTCTCGGGTGAAAGCCAGCCTGTTGATTTCTGGGGAATGAGCAATTTGATACGAATATATAACCCTGAACTTTGCCTGCATTCTGTAAGTTAGTGCATTTTAATTCGATTTAGCCAAAAAAAAGTGCCGCTGTAATGCACCGTTTGCGCTAATTGGAGGTCACAAACAGACAAACAGAGCATGAGAGTTTTAGTAGTATATAGATTACTCCAAAAGAATATCCATGGCTTGGCTAAGCGTCATCATGAGAAGCAACATTCTCAAAACTAGGACCCCCGATTAGCACTAACCAGGGGTCCACTTTAATAATACAAGTAACACAGAACTCCTGAGCTTATCAAAATAAACTGAACAAGCTTAAATGGAAAGCTCCAGGAGACTGTATTACAAAGAAAAAGCACAAGGAACTCTAAGCAATTAATAACTCTCATTAAGCAACAATTAATCAATTCAAATGCTCTAAAAACATTGGAGCCCAATGCTCTCCAGCACCCTGCACAGGCCTGAAGAGCTCATTACAGTAATGATCTTTAGAGAAGCATGTATTTCACTGCATGTTTTTGATATTTCAACGTAGATGTGACTAATAAGGATTAGCCAAAGGAAATTGTAGTTCAATTGCTTTTTTGAAAATTTTGCATTAATTTCTTGTTGGACTAAATGGAAAGGTGTGGTTGAACTTGAATTCACTTGATTGCTTGCATTACCTTGAGCTTTGTGAAGATCTTAGACCCAATTGATTTTCACAGGTTTGAAGCTGCAGAAATGGGACAATAGTGAGGATATTGTTTATGGAGACTCTATTAACAATTAATTTTGAAGCTGTAAATGATACAAAACGGCCTGACAGCCTTTTGTTTCCCATTCTTGATTAATGAAAGTAATGGCTGTGTCAGAGTCAAGTCACATTGTATCAAATGCTCAGAAACATGCAAGGCACAAGAATGTTTTGCGTACAAAATTTTCCACTTTTGTAATGGTGTTTTGGCAAAGCGGCAATGAGCCGATACCAGTGCGCCTCATTAAATTAATTACCAGCCTGTTTATTCATCTTTTTTTTAAAGAATTCCTGCTCATTATTGTGAGCAAATAGTCCCACTGCAGATGAATTCAGTCCTACAACAAACTACATTTTAGCATATAATCCAAGCATCAGGGGCAGAGGAAAGAAAACGGAAAAATGCTGTTCTTGAAGTAAAATGAGTGGATTATTTTGGTTCCAATTCAATTTCCTGCCTTGACAAACAACTAATGTCCCTAGAGATTTAACCCATCCATGTAAACAGCTCAATCCCATTGTCAGGAGTTGATAACTGATTTATAAATAGGTTTTTAAAGGATGAAATTACTTATCTGGAGCCATACAGTACAGACACAGGCTATTCGGCCCACCCAGTCTATGCTGACCACCGAGCATTGATTCACACTAATGCTTCAGTAATGTCCTTAGATTCTCACCCCATTTCCATTAATCACCACACCCACAATCATACCTCTCAGCTACGCACTAGGGGAAATTTACATTGACTAATTAATCTATCAAGCCGGGATGTGAGAGGTATCCATCAATCCTGAATTTACTGAATCCTTGTCATTCAATAAGCCTGGTATCCTTGAAAATAGGGTCCAATGTAGCTATAACATAAAAAAAAAATGAACCCTGGTCAGACCCCACTTGGAGTACTGTGCTCAGTTCTGATTGCCTCACTACAGGAAGGATGTGGAACCATAGGAAGGGTACAGAGGAGATTTACAAGGATGTTGCCTGGATTGGAGAGCATGCTTTATGAAAACAGGTTGAGTGAACTCGGTCTTTTCTCCTTGGAGCAACGGAGGATGAGACGTGACCTGACAGAGGTGTATAAAATGATGAGAGGCATTGATCGTGTGGTTCGTCAGAGGCTTTTTCCCAGGGCTGAAATGGCTGCCACAAGAGGGCACAGGTTTAAGGTGCTTGGGAGCAGGTACAGGGGAGATGTTAGGGGTAAGTTTTTTATGCAGATAGTGGTGAGTGCGTGGAACGGGCTGCCGGCAACGGTGGTGGAGGCAGATACAATAGGGTCTTTTAAGAGACTCCTAGATAGGTACATGGAGCTTAGAAAAATAGAGGGCTATGGGTAACCCGAGGTAATTTCTAAGGTGGGGACATGTTCTGCACAACTTTGTGGGCCGAAGGGCCTGTATTGTGCTGTAGGTTTTCTATGTTTCTATAAGAGTTATAGTCAGTCAAAGTAAATTTGTTATCAAAGTAGATCACCATAAACTATGGAGTTGTGGTGAGTGATGTTATCCACGCCAATTCAGGAGCCTGATGGCTGTGGGGTAATAACTCTTCCTGAACCTGGTGGTGTGGGACCTAAGGCTCTGTATTCACCTTAGGCAGGATTCCCACCGAATCCAGTCCCATTTGGCCCACATCCCGCTAAACCTTCCCTGTCCATTGTCTTCCAAAACATTGTGAATCTTGGTGATTGCAGCCGTGGAGTGCTTCATTACCTGAGGGACTGCAGGCGGATGGACAGAATGTTATTCCACCAGCAGTAGTCATGTTTACATCTGACCTTAAGATGGAGTGAAGTTCATCGATACAACTGAATGTACTGCATTGTGGGACTCACAGCAAGACGTCCCAGAGCTGAGCTGGATTTAAACAACATTCAATCACTGTGAGTCATGTCCATAGATCCACCGTTGCTATGGATGACATTCCCTGATACCAGTAATTCAGGACGGAATACTTAATGCCTGCAACCTAAGTTAACAAGCTGCTTATTTCACTGGTTTGTTCAGCTCTTAAACCAAGTATGGTGGGCATGCTCAGGGACTGACAACCTGTGCGAAATACAACATCAGGTGAAGCCTACCCCATTCCTCCTGAGTGAGTGTGCCGGCTGGGACTGAAAGGGATTATTTTGCCTTATCAAACTCAGGCAAAATTCCACCACGGACAGTCCCAAGCCCAGCTCTGGAAGCAGGAGATTTGGGCATAGGGCCAGCAACCCCATGCCGTAAAAACCAAGAGCTAAAGAAACACCGACAGAGAGGAATGATCTTCACCGAGAAGACAGGCAAAGTTGTGCGGTGAAAGCAGAAGCACAGGGCTGACCAACCTGCAATCGGCCCAGGGCAGAGGGTTCTGGTGAGCTGTCATTGCCGACCTGTGCCCCAGTCGGGGTGATGGGATTAAGAAGAAGAAACTCAGGCAAGCACACTTCTTAAATTTTCTAAATCGTATTTTCCCAGTATAAAACTATAGAGCATAGGACTGAGGTGAGAGGGTAGAGAATAAAAGGAGACCCAGTGGATAACTTTTTCACACAGACGGTGATGGCATACAAGGCGGTGGTTCGCATGGTCTCAGCGGCCACTCTGGCTCCAACCAACGGTGAAATTTCTTGTCCTGTTCATCCTTTACACGACCAAGAACACTGCTGAACATTAGGAATACTAAAATCTGCAAGTCTACTTTGCTAGCAAGCGGAATTACGAAGGTGCCGGCAATTACGGATTAATGTGAGGAGCAGGCGCTCGCTCTGCACCGCGGTCTACTACAGCGACTCGGGGAAGTGGTGCCCTTGAACGCAGAAGCATGGTAAGGGCACCAATATTAAACCGACCCCGCAGGTCAGCAGTCCTGTCGATTCTACTCACTAACGCCCAATTGCTGGAAAATAAACTTGTGCCCGTGTCTGAACCAGTGGGAGATGAGAGATTGTTGCACACTTGTCCTGACAGAAACATGGCTTCAAGACACCATTCCAGAATTGGCCATCCAGTTAGAAGGGCTAATCTCCTTTCAAGCAGATAAGTGATGCAGCCTCAGTCTAGGGGCTCCTACAATCCACTGACCCATCCATCCCACAACCTTTTTGATCTCGACCATCAGGAAGGAGGTATAGAAGCATCAGGGCGAGGACTGCCAGACTGGACAACAGCTTCTTCCCTCAGGCTGTAAGACTAATGAATACCCTGCCACCACTGAAGTCTCATCACCAGGACAGTGAGATGTTCACTGTTTACTATTTATCTGTGCTGCACTTTACTGTGTGCATTTTGAATTATGTTTTATTAACTTATTTGTAGTATAATATTTTGGGTTAGTGTGCTGCGTGTGATGTATGGCGTGCGGATGCACTGTGATCTGAAGGAATGCTGTTTCATTTGATTGTATGTGCAGTCAGATGTAGGGGTGTGTAGCCAGGGAGGGGTAGCACCTCTGGTGAAGGTGTTTGCCGTGTCCATTCCAGGACAGCTCACTCACCTTTGCTCCCCACTGGACGCTCAGCTCTCATCTGTGTTTGCATGCGGCCGCAGCCGCACCCCGGTACACCGTTTCGACAGGTGGGTTAAACCAGGTGGGGGTAGCTGAAAGCCTCATACCCCGGAGAGATGGGAACATGCCTGTCCTAGCATGCGAAGTCAGCCCCAACGGACTGGGTGGATGAGATCTACAGTGAGATCCAATGGCAGGAAGACGGTTCTGCAACGCTCTGTGGAGAGCGAAGAGGGTGACGAGGCACAGAAGACGTCACGGTCATCTACTGCAGCCAAGGAAGTCCCCAGTTTGTGACACTTGTTCGTTCCACTGGATCCGGACTTCTGAGGTCGAGAGAGTGGAACTGCCCCAGTGCGATGGCTTTTCCACTTTAAAAACTCTCCCGTATGGGTTTCCTGTCATCGTCGGGCACGCTGGAGAACCATCACAGGTAGATGACAATAAATCTGAACTTGAATTTGTTGGGTATATTTAACAAACTGCCGGAGGAAGTGGTAGATTAAGTACAATTACAGTGCTCAAAAGGCGTTTGGACATGTTCCTGAAAGGCTAAGAGGGATATGAGCCAACCGCGGTAAATGGGACTAGTTGCAGGAAGGGACCTGGGTTGGCATGGATGAGTTGGGCCAAAGGGCCTGTTTCTATACTGTATAAGGCTGGTCTACAGTATGAACGCTAGGATTTTGGAGTGAAGGACACTGAGGGACGATCTTACAGAGGTGTATACTCACAAGGGGCAGTACAGGATAAATGCACTCAGTTTTTTTGTGGGGTTGGGAAATCAAGAATTAGAGGGCAATAGATTTAAGATGAGAGGGGAAAGGATGGATAGGGACCACCAGAAAAAGTGGCTGAGGCAGGTACAGTAACAACTTTTAAAAGACAGTTGGACATGGATTGGAAAGGTTTAGAAGGTTATGGGCCAAGTGCTGGCAAATGAACCAGTTTGGATGTGGCATCTTGGTTGGCATAGACTTGATGGGCCGAAAGGCCTATTTCCATGCTGTATACAGAAATAACTCTTCGTATTTCCTTTTTTTGTATTTCCTTACTTTCCTGGAAATACCGGCAAGAAAATGAATCTGGAGATATTATTTGATGATATAACCCTACTTTGATAAATTTACTTTGGTTTTGACTCTTGTAACCCTATCTTCAAGGACACCAGGCATATTTACTGACAAGGATTCAGTAAGAGCTTTTAACGTCAATAAAGAAACTAAAATAAATACGCAGAAGGTTACAGGTGGAAAAAATGTACTGAGGAATTTTTCAAACCACATAAACATGTGTGTCAACAACTCGAAAGAATGAGCAGAGGCCAGGATTAATTCTTGCAGTAACTGGTTATGGCCACCAGATGGAAACAGTGCAACAGGGAGACAACTTGATTTGGTAATGGACATTCTGCAGCAAGCACATTCAACACTGCAGTTTGCCTCGACCTCATCTCAGCCTCACTCCCCACATGCAATGTCAACCTCTTCTTCTAATACAGAGTTATCCCAAATTAAGGCTCTAGTTACACTCAGCCAGCTCTGATGGTGGGGGAGGGAGGCTGTGACATCATCCACATTGCCTGATCCCCATTCCTGAAACAGTCTACATGAAGTCTCCAGTTCAGCAAGAGAATTTTATTTCGAGGTACAGTATGGAATAGGCCTTTCGAGCCTCACGATCCCTGATCTCACTCTAGACTGATCACGGTATATATTACTATGACCGAGTAACCTACTAACCAGTTTGATAATCTGGGGTCTCTGAATCCCAGACTGGGAACTCCTGATCAAAGAGAAAGAACAATATTAAAGAGTCAGGCAGCATCTATGGATCAGAATAAAGAGCTAAAGGTTCGGGCTGAGGACTGATGAAGGGTCTTGGCCCGAAATGTCAGCTCTTCATTCTGATCCTCAGCCTGACCTGCTGAGATACATAAACTTTTTTTGTGTGTTACTCTGGATTTCCAGCAACTGTAGAACCTCTTGTGTTTATTGAAGTGACTCACTATCAAATTGTTCACCCCTCTCTTTATCATTGATTGGCTGAATTAATTCTATTAAAATGAATATTTTGCCTAAATTTTTATATTTATTTCAGGTTGTACCTGTTTTTATTCCTAAATCCTTTTTTGATTCTTTGGATTCTTTTATATCTTCATATATATAGAAAAATAAAATTTCTCGATTAACCATATAACCATATAACAGTTACAGCATGGAAACAGGCCATCTCGGCCCTTCTAGTCCGTGCCGAATTCTTACTCTCACCTAGTCCCACCGACCTGCACTCAGACCATAACCCTCCATTCCTTTCCTGTCCATATATCTATCCAATTTAACTTTAAACGACAACATCGAACCTGCCTCAACCACTTCTGCTGGAAGCTCGTTCCACACAGCTACCACTCTCTGAGTAAAGAAGTTCCCCCTCATGTTACCCCTAAACTTTTGCCCTTTAACTCTCAACTCATGTCCTCTTGTTTGAATCTCCCCCACTCTCAATGGAAAAAGCCTATCCACGTCAACTCTATCTATCCCCCTCATAATTTTAAATACCTCTATCAAGCCCCCCCCCCCCGCAACCTTCTACGCTCCAAAGAATAAAGACCCAACTTGTTCAACCTTTCTTTGTAACTTAGGAGATGAAACCCAGGTAACATTCTAGTAAACCTTCTCTGTACTCTCTCAATTTTGTTGACATCTTTCCTATAATTCAGTGACCAGAACTGTACACAATATAATTGGGTGACCAGAACTGTACACAATATAATTCGGAGACCAGAACTGTACACAAATAAAGTTCATCTTCAAAAAGCTAAAAAGAATGAAGGTTTAGCTTTATCCAATTTTAGGTTTTATTACTGGGCAGTCAATATACAGAATCTTACGTTTTAGATTAATATATATATATTAGATTAATATATTAGATTAATCAAGGACTGTCCGGTCTGGGTTTCTTTAGAAGCTAATTCTTTTAATAAATTTTCTATCATTTCTCTTCTCAGATCCTCAATTCCTTTATCTTTAAGTAATTTAACTGATAATTTTGTAGTTAAACACACCCTGAGGATTTGAGTACAATTTAGAAAATATTTTGGTTTATTGAGTTTTTCACTTTCAAATCCCATTTTTTCTAACTTTTTTTTAAACCTTCTAAGACTGAAGTAATTTTTAAAGAGTGGAATAGATTGGGTATTAAATGCTTTCAGGATTTGTTTGTTGGAGATAGTCTCTCTTCATTTGAACAATTGTCAGCTAACTATAGCCTACCGAAAACCCACTTCTTTCGATACTTACAAATTAGAGATTTCTTTCGTTCTCAAGTACATACATTTCCTAAAAGTCCAGATAAGAATTTACTTGATACAATTTTTAATTTGAAACCCTTCCATGATGGATCTATATCTAATATTTATGGTATGCTGTTGGGAATGAGAAATATTCCTTTAGACAAAATTAAAAATCTCTCGGAGCAAGATTTACAGATTCCAGTTTCTGAGGATACTTGGAATGAAATTTTTAAGTTGGTTAATACCTCATCGCTATGTGCCTGTCACTCCCTTCTACAACTTAAAGTGGTTCATAGGGCCCACATGACTAAAGATAAGCTCTCTGGTTTTTATTCGGATATATCTCCCTATTGTGATAGATGTAATAATGGAGAAGCTTCACTAATTCATATGTTTTGGACTTGTCCGAGTCTTGAATAATATTGGAAGGAAGTGTTCCAAACTTTTTCGGCGCTTTTTAAAGTAAATTTTAAACCTAATCCTTTGACTGCCTTATTTGGAGGAAATGATATTATTTTGGAGTTAAATGATTTGCATACTTTGGCCTTTATGTCTCTTATAGCCAGGAGGGCATTGTTGCTTAAGTGGAAGGATGCCACTCCGCCTACTCATAATCATTGGTTACATGATGTTATGTCTTGCTTAAATTTAGAGAAGATTCGCTTTTCAATTTCAAAACCTAGACAAGATTTTTTAACATTTTGGGGACCTTTTTTGAATTATTTTCAAAATCTTTGATTTGCTATTAAGCACAGATGTTGGCTAACAATATGTTTTACTATATGATAAGGATTTTTTTCCTTTTCTTTTTTTTAACCAAACAGCTGTTTTTTTTCCTGGTAGTGCGTTTAGATTTTTTATGGTTTAATTATCTGAACTCAGTTTTCAACGCTGGAAAATTATAATAAATACTTGGTATATTCTTTGTAGAAATTTTTGAATTCGTGTGAAGGCATGCTATTGTGTCAGGTAACCCTTCTGCTTTATTGAACCATGGTCTGGGGACTTCTATTCTCTTCAAAAGCTCTGATTACATTTCCCCATTCCCCTACATTTCTGATTACTGCTTTGCATCTCCATGCAACCTCACAGGTTTTGAATAATTTTAACTTGGCCTCTATTCTGCACACAGTGAACTCTCCCCTTTAGGTTAGACAGTGATTCCCTTCCTGCTTAACCTTTCTGAAGAATCTGATGCACAGTCTTCTCCATCATTACCTCTTCCCTATTCCACCCCTGTGGCACTGATCTGTTCCAATCATCCCAATGAAGCCAATGCATTGCCAAGAAACCTTCTCCTCTCTTGCCTAAGGCCCAGTGTTCAGGGTCCTGTTGTCAGCGAATCCAGGGTTCAAGGTTTGGAGTTCAGGGTCCTCATTTATTGTTATTGGTGATCAATGCCGAAGATCGAAGCCCGAAGCTCCATCGGACATCTGGAAGGGAGGAGAAGGGAGGAAGGAGGAGAAGATGGCGGCGCGACACAGCGTGCGCGGTCGTTCCAAATGATATCGTATCTGTGAAGTAGGATGCTGTGCACAATCCTGATTTGATGGAGACAGACATGAGAAGCACGGAGGAACATCTGGAAAATGCCCGCTTCGCTGCCATTGCTACTGTGTGATCGAGAATCTCCGGAGGGGAAGGCCCCAAATCCTCGGCCTTGCCTATTGCCTGTTGCCAGGGCCAGGGTCGAAGCACTCGGCAGAGATGGTGCTCGGTGCATCAGTATCGGGAGAGCTGGTCAGAGGCTCGGAGTTTTCGGACGGATTCGGAGTCAGACTGTGGTCGGATGCTTCCAGGATGCTGCATCGGCAAGTTTGCGGCGCTGGAGGTTCACCGTCTGTGTGAGATGGTGGGACTTTCGAGAGACTTTGAGACTTTACCGTGCCCGTGGTCTGTTCTTATCTAATTACAGTATTGCTTTGCACTCTTGTAACTATATGTTGTAATTATGTGGTTTTTGTCAGTCTTTCAGTCTTGGTTTGTCATGTGTTTCTGTGATATCATTCTGGAAAAACATTGTATCATTTCTTAATGCTTGCATTACTAAATGACAATAAAAGAGGACTGCATGTCCTCATAATCTAAAAAAAAGTTGAGGCCTGATTGCTGAAGTGTTGGTCTGTGAGTCTCTGTGATTTCACTGGGGAAGTCGAGGCCCAATGTCTGTCAGCTCGAATCTACTGAAGGTTGGAAGCCAGAGACAACCTGTCCTGCGGGTTAGAGGACAGTCTGTCTCTGTGCGTGGGTGGTGGGGTAGGCTGGAATGTGGGTTGTTTCGCTGATGCTTTGTTCTTGTTGTTGATAGTGTGCTCAACTAACGATTCGACTAATGATCAGGTTTACATGTCACATGCACATCATACAGTGAAATGCATTGTTTGCATCAACCACCAGAAAATATGTCGGGGGCAGCCCACAAGTATCGGCGTGCTTCGAGCACCGACATAACATGCCCACAATTTATTAATCCTAATCTTTACGCCTTTTGAAATGTGAGGGGAAACTCACTAGCCATGCAGAGAGCGTGCAAATTCCTTACAGACAGGGGTGAGAATTGAACCCGGGCGGCTGGAACTGTAAAACATTGCACTGGCGCCGGAGTGTGTGGCAACACGCGCGGACTGCCCCCGGCGCATCTGCAGGTTACGTTGGTTATTAACGTAAGTGACGCATTTCACTGTGTGTCTTGACGTAGCATTCTCCTAGGGTGCATCACAACCTGGTATGGAAGTTGTCCTGTCCAAGACAGGAAGAAGCTGCAGAAGATGGTGAACACGGTGCAGCACATCACACAAACCAATCTTCCGTCCTTGGACACACTTTACACCGCACGCTGTCGGGGCAGTGTTGCCAGGATAATCAAGGACACGACCCACCCAGCCAACACACTTTTCATCCCTCTTCCCTCCGGGAGAAGGCTCAGGAACATGAAGACTCGTACGGCCAGATTTGGGAACAGCTTCTTTCCAACTGTGATAAGACTGCTGAATGGATCCTGACCCTGATCTCCAAGTATCCGGACCTGCATCTCGGTTTTTTTGCACTACCTTACTTCCCATTTTTCTATTTTCTATTTATGATTTATAATTTAAATTTTTAATATTTACTATCAATTTGTAATCTAGGGAGTGGGAAGCGCAGAATCAAATATCGCTGTGATGATTGTACGTTCTAGTATCAATTGTTTGGCGACAATAGTGTATAAAGTAAAGTAAACGAATCTCGATCTGAATCTTGTTGGTTGACTGGCTTGTCATATGAAGAGTGTCTGATGGCTCTGGGCCTGAATTCAGAGGCGTGAGGGGTGACCTTATTGAAACCTATCGAATGGTGAAAGGCCTCGATAGGATGGATGTGGAGAGGATGCTTCCCATGGTGGGGGCTATCTGTAGCAAGTGTAAATTGTTTTTTAAATCCTTATATATAACCTTTTCCCCCACTTCACTTGATCTTTCCCCATATTCAAAAATAATATCAAGTGGTTAATATTGGGTCGAGTTGTTCTCCGATCTTGGCCACTTACTTGCAACCGTTTCGTCGCCATACGAGGAGACACCATCAGTGCGCTATCAACTGTGGTGCGTCCTCCGCATGCTCGGCCTTTACGTACTCATCAATCAGCCGAATAGTCGTCATTACGAAAACTCAGTTGTGCCGTAGGGAGGAGATCTCATCACTCATCGGTTGCGCGGCAAACTTCATGCGTTGCAGTCTGGAAATTTGCCTGCGTTGGCTCATAAATGGGATCAAGGTCTCCATGTCTGTTTACAGAACAGTCTGCGGAAAACCATGCTTCTAAGAATTCTCTCGCGTACTGCCTGTTATTGTACTTGTCTGCCCATCACCCTACTCTCCCTTCTGAGACACCCTGCCTGTCTACATTATCAGACATCTTTTAGATTAAATATTAATCTTGATGTTTGCCTATCCATTCGGCTATAAGTAAAAGGATCCACTAAACTATCTCCAGGAACGGGAAGGAGAGAGAGGATAGGGATGTCACAGTGGGTGCCTGGGTGAAATGTACCTTTCAAACAACACCACTGAGTGATTACTAGGCCTTTATAAAAACGACTCGCACGAAATGCTGGGGGACTCATCAGATCGGGCAGCACCTATGGAGAGGAATAAAGGTCTCGGCCCGAAACGACGCCTCTTTATTCCTCTCTGTAGATGCTGCCTGACCTGCTGAGTACCTCCAGCATTTTGTGTGTGTTACTCTGGACTTCCAGTGTCTGCGGAATCTCTTGTGTTTATAATAATGGTCTTTGTTGAGCTTAATTCTACACATTTGCCTGTCATATTTCTAAATTTCTAGCAGTGATCGCACATCAGAAGAGCCTTATTAGCTGTACAGGTTTTTTTAGAATGTTAATGGAATCTTTATTTCAATGCAATATTAAAACAATAAATAATATGTTTACATCACCACCAGTACTCTCTTGGCCAGACAGTAGTTTGGCTTCATATACAAAATGGCCTGGGTACCAGGAAGAGCTGGAGGAGATGCACTCTGGCTTCAGTCTCCCCAATGAATACATTATTCAAATTGAAGGTTTAATGACTACAGGACCGGTATGATGTCAGTGATAGGAATACTGCATTAGACGAGCAAATGGCTCAATGGACAAAACAAGCAAGGATTCTGCAGTTGTTAGGAATCAGAAGTAGAAACAGAAAATGCTGAAAATACCCAGCATCTGTGGAGAGAAAATCAGAATTCAATTTTCAGGATGACGACATTTTATCAGAAAGAGGATGCAGGGGGAGGGGGAGAGAGCATGCGGAATAGCTTGATACGAGGGTCTGAATGGGGCAAATAGACAATAGGGCCATTCGGCCCTTCGAGCCAGCACCGCCATTCACTGTGATCATGGCTGATCATCCACAATCAGTATCCAGTTCCCGCCTTCTCCCCATATCCCTTGACTCCACTATCTTTAAGAGCTCTATCTAACTCTTTTTTGAAAGAATGCAGAGAATTGGCCTCCACGGCCTTCTGAGGCAGAGCATTCCACAGAACCACAACCCTCTGTGTGAAAAAGTTTTTCCTCAACTCCGTTCTAAATGGTCTACCCCTTATTCTTAAACTGTGGCCTCTGGTTCTGGACTCCCCCAACATCAGGAACATGTTTCCTGCCTCTAGCGTGTCCAATCCCTTAATAATCTTATATGTTTCAATCAGATCCCCTCTCATCCTTCTAAATTCCAGTGTGTACAACCCCAGTCGCTCCAATCTTTCAACATATGACATTCCTGCCATCCCTGGAATTAACCCAGTGAACCTACGCTGCACTTCCTCAATAGCAAGAATGTCCTTCCTCAAATTTGGAGACCAAAACTGCACACAATACTCCAAGTGGGGTCTCAGCAGGGCCTTGTACAACTGCAGAAGGACCTCTTTGCTCCTATACTCAACTCCCCTTGTTATGAAGGCCAACATGCCATTAGCTTTCTTCACTGCCTGCTGAACCTGTATGCTTACTTTCAGTGACTGATGAACAAGGACACCCAGATCTCGTTGTACTTCCCCTTTTCCTAACTTGACATCATTCAGATTGTAATCTGCCTTCCTGTTCTTGCCACCAAAGTGGATAACCTCACATTTATCCACATTAAACTGCATTTGCCGTGTATCTGCCCACTCACCCATCCTGTCCAAGTCACCCTGCATTCTCATAACATCCTCCTCACATTTCACACTGCCACCCAGCCACACTGTCATCTGCAAATTTGCTAATGTTACTTTTAATCCCTTCATCTAAATCATTAATGTATATTGGAAATAGCTGTGGTCCCAAATACTGTACTATTGGTCCTGGCTGTAACATGGCGATAAAGGCATCATAGTAAAAGCGAAACCAGCTCTCCACCCCCCACCCCAAAAGAAAATATTAGAGGAACTCAGCAGATTAGGCAGCATCTATGGAGAGGAATGAACAGTTGACTTTCAAGATAGACCGTTCACTAAGATTGGAAAGGAAGGGGGAAGAAGCCAGAGTAAGAGGGAGGGGAGGGGAAGGAGTACAAGCTGGAAGGTGATAGGTGAGGCCGAATGAGGACAAGGTAGGTGGGTGGAGGAGGGGGATGAAGCGAGAAGCTGGGAGGTGACAGATGTTAAAGGTAAAGGGCTGGAGAAGAAGGAATCTGATAGAAGGCCTTCGTATTCTGGCATCTTCCCATCTTCCCCGTTCCTTTCCAGTCCTGATGAAGGGTATACCCCCCCCCCAACGAAACGTCGGCTGTTTATTGCTCTCAGAAGCTGCCTGACCTGATGAGCTCCTCCTGCATTGTGTGTGTGTGTTGCACTGGAGTTCTCGCACCTCTTGCGTCAAAGAGAAGTATTTATGTTGCTGAACAAGAAACAAAAACCGTTCCTTATTCTAACTGTATAGCAAACTTGAGTACCTGATGACAAAACTGGACCAACACACACAGAATGCTGGGGGAACGCAGCATCGGATGGAAGGAAGAGTCAACAGTCGGCCGTCTGGGTCCCTCCAGCATTCTGCCTGGGTTGCTCTGGATTTCCAGCCATCTGCAGACTTTCTCGACTGCGGCGGACGCGCACCGCAAGCAGCAACAAATCCGTCTGTTGAGTGAACTCAAGCGGGTCGAGGGAGGAGGGCGGACTTTGCGGCTCGAAACCCGCGCACCAGCTCACCAGCTCACCAGCTCACCGCAGAGACGCCCGCGCCCCCGCACACAGACAGATACAAGGACGGAGGCGGAGGAGGGGGAGGGGCTTCCCGCACGGAGGAGGCGGGGCCTCGCGTGATTGACAGCGCGGCCTGGAGGGGGCGGGGCGTGCCGGTCACGTGGGGCACACCGAGGCGGTGGTCTGTGTGGTCCTGGCGGAGCGGTGCGACGGCGGGAGAACGTTTGAGGCTTTCAGTCTGAACAGAGTGAGCCCCGAAGAGCAGTGGGACGGGACGGAGATGGAGGCGGACGCCACCGAGCAGCTGAAAGTGCGCCGAGTCGAAGACAAAGGTAGAAAGGCTGAGGGAGAGGAGATAAATGGGGTGGAGGATGGAGAACCCGATGCCCCCGCTGTATTGCAGGTGGACGCGGACGCCCGTGTGAGGGGGCAGCGGGGTTGCTGAGGGAAGGAATCACGGGGAGGAGGCTGTAGCCGCGGCCGTTACCTGTTTGTCCGCAGTCCCAAGCTCAGGGGGCGGTGTCGGGGATTGCGGCCGGCCGATCGATCGGACCTGTTGACAGCGGCGCTGACTGCGGCTCTTCTCTCTCTTCTTCTCCCGCCCCCACCCCCCCGCCCTGCACCGTTCTTTTGCCCCCTTCCTGGCCCTGTCCTCTGCCGCTGCCCCCTCCTATCCTCTGCCCCCTTCGGTCCTGTCCCGATCCCTAGCTCTCCTGGAGCCATCCCCAATCCTCTTTATCTTCCCCTCCTCTCCCATCCCTTACCTCCGTTATCTCCCCCGCCCCCCCCATTGTCACAACCCCGATATTCTGCCTCTACTCCATCTGCCCCACCCTCTGCTACCCTCCCTCCCTCTCTGTCTCCCCCACCGCCAGTTGTTCCTCTCACCTAAACCACCACCACCTCCCCCGTCGCAACTCTGGGATCTGTTTCTGACTTTGTCCAAGATGAGGGGCACTTCAATCAGTTAAGGGGGTTATGCCAACCTCTAGTACCTACCACTTCCCTTTCAAGTTTCCGTTCCCAAAGTAATATTAAAAACAGGGAAGTTGTGGCTGACTCCTCTGGCTACTGTATTTCAAAGGGCACATACCAGGTTTACCTAACATATTCCTGAAATTTTATCATGGTTTTAATAGGGGAAAGATATATCTGGCAGTATGTCTAACCATCCCTTGTTGCAGTTCTGTAAACAGAAGTCCTGTTTTCAGAAGATTAGCAGAACTTGATTATTTACTGTGCAACAAATCTGGAGGTGTTGATATGATGGTGCTAATATAATTTCATGAAATGATATAGTGGTTGTTGAGGAAATATTAACACAATCTGATCACTAATGTTCCTTTTTTGGGGGGGATTTATCACTAATCCCAAATTTTATTTTGTCTATAAAATTGAGCAGCTGCATCTCATTCCCACAATTTTAGTTAGATGTAGAATGTTTATTATTCTAGTAACTTCTGCTCTGCTTCAGATTTGGAACCCATTTTGTTACTTATTTGTTAACAGGATGTAGCATCCATAATTGCCACTGAACTAACAAGGCAGGGAAGATCAGTCTGACTGATGCTATAGCAGTCACAGCAACCAGAATAGGGTGTCAGATTTCCTTCCCGGAAGTAGACTGGATGGGTTTTTCCATCAACATTTTCATGGTTACCATTACCACGACTATTTGTAATCCCAGATTGATCTTACTGACATGAATTTAAATTCCACAACTATCACAGTGGAATTCAAGCTGGTTTATAGTCTAGATCTGGGATAGTAGGGGAATTGAGGGTTATGGGGAAAAGGCAGGTAGATGGAGATGAGTCCGTGGTCAGATCAGCCATGATTTTATTGAATGGTAGAGCAGGCTCGATGGGCCAGATGGCCAACTCCTGCTCCTATTTCTTATGTTCTTGTATCTCATGTGGTTTTCCAATACATCATTATTGCTTCCCTTAACTCCTGGGGTTGGAGACCGGACTGTGTGCGTGGGAGAGTGGAAAAGGGGCTTATTTTGCTGTTGTGGTTGATGTTTCTTAAGGTTGTTAGAGCCAGAGGTGGTTAATGGGGATAAGCTCCCACTATCAATTAAATGCTCCCAGTGGTGTGTGTCTCAAATAGCCTCTGACAACCAGGTCAGGCTCCTGGCCTTCATGCGTGGCTGAGTTACTAAACCAGATGGAACTGTTTCTACTGGCAGGAGAAGGGGCAAAGGCGGGTTACTGGTGCCCTAAAACCAGTCACTTAAGGCAAAGGGGGTTTGTCTGCAGTGGTTGGCAGCTCAACTAGAAGGGAAAGTCTGATCTCAAACCTCTGCTGCCTTGTGGCTATACCCACTCACAGGGGAGGCTTCAAGAGTAAACCCCAAGGGAAAAATCTGGAGCTGGAGTCCCTAAAGTAGCCCTACGTTGAGTTCAGTGCTGACTGACAACTCCTGCAACACAGCTGGTGCCAAACTGTATCAGTCTCTGCTATTCCTTTAGATTAATCGTGTGTGTGTGTGTGTGTGTGTGTGGTGTGTGGGGAGAGCCTGCAGTATGGGCAACAGCTCGCTCTCCATATTGTACTGATCTGGCTTGCGTGGACAGTGAGGATGCAGCATCCGTGGTTGACCCTGATCTTCGGAGGGATTACATTTGTTTTGCTGTTGTTGCCTGGCAGCGTGTGGCTCTATTGGCGCTGGAATGCGGGCTGCCCCCAGCACACCTTCAGGTTCTGTTGGTTATGAATGCAAATGGCTTATTTCACTGTATGTTTCGATATACATGTGGTGAATCTTCTCTAGTCTAAAACACTTATGCCACTGTAATATGTTCTGGTGTACCAGAAATTAGATCTATTAGCACCTTTCAAAGGGGGAATTGTACAAATACTGAGCTCAGAAAAATAGTTGTATGTGTGGGCAAACTGAATTCTTGCTTGAAGGAACCAGTACAGATTTGATGGGCTGAATGGGCTCCTGCTGTGGAAGATTATTGTGTGATTTCAGTAGCAGGCTTGTGAAGTATCTTGGGATGTTTATCTCTGTTAAAAGTAAAAGGAAATTGTTGATAGTTCCCTGGATGGTCAGCAGGGGAGGATATTCCCACTATCCTCACTTGGTGACATTTGAAAAGGTTCTAGCAACACAATAGATTGTAGATGTTGAAAAGCTGGAATGACACACAAAATGCTGGAGGAAATCAGCAGGTCAGGCAGCATCTATGGAGGGAAAGGAGCAGTTAATGTTTCAAGCCTCATCAGGGCCGGCATTTTGTGTAAGATTCTGACAATAGGTTTTCTCTCTGTGGTTCTTTTTGGAGAGGTCTTATTAAAATTATGCATTTGGGCTGGTGTAACATACCTGCTTTCCCAGAGTTTTGAAAGCAGTGATGAGTAATAGTATTAGGGCTAGTTATTATTTAGCACCTTTGTGTAAGTGCTAGTGACTGAAGAGCGTTTCATCCTGTCTGTGCTGAGACTCGTACCTGCTTCAGAGATAGTATTGTTGAATTTGGTTGTGAAGCTTTCCAATGAAACAGTCTGCTGGAGGAACCCACTGGGTCGAGCAGCATCTATAGGAGGAAAGAATTGTCAACATCTTGGCTCGAAATCCTATACCAGGACTTGATATTGAAGGGTTTCAGCCCAAAGTGTCAGCAATTCCTTCCCTCCTATGGATGCTGCTTAGCCCAGTTTGTTTTCCAGCACATTGTTGCTCCGTATTTCAACATCTGCAGTTCCTTGTGTCTCCTTTCAGTGAAATGTCATGTGACTAGCAGGGAGTTAGCAGAGAGCAACCAGCACATTCTCAGAAGAGTACTTCTGTGGAGTTGATGAAATTGGTATAGGGTGGAATTGACAGGATTAGAAAAGAAAACAAATCCTACTTGTATAGTGTAGGTATGTAGGTAAAATAAAAAATGGATTTGTGTAAATGGTGCTTGATGGTCAACACAGGGTCAGTGGGCCAAAGGGTGTATGATTCTCACTGTTTCTCTAATTCATTACCTTGGTATCTATGCTGTAGAACTAATCTCACTTGAGCCAGTACTTCAGTATATGATCCATTTCTTGTTAATTCTTCACCTCTTAATCATTCTCAACCACAGGTACTTGGCTAAGTGTTGTGCACTTTCAAATGTTTAAAAAGGCAAAATCTATAATTGTATCCTTGGGTGTAAAGATTTAGATCCCGTGAAACTTCTTTCTTTGCCTATTTTACACCCACTGTGTCTTACTGAATCCTAGTGATGGTGCTGGTGAATTCATTTTGAAAATCTTAAAGAAATGAACTTCTTTCTTCCCTTTTTCATCATGCCTTTACAAGTGTTCCTTTTTCTGAACCTGTTGACTGCCACCACTCTCGAAATGTCCTCTATAAAGTATCCATGTAATGTTATCAGTATTTGAAACTCATTAAAATCTGTTCACTAGAAGTGCTGGGAGCCCGAGATAGTCTGACTACTGCTGCATTTCAGCAACTGCCTCTTCCCAAGACAAGCAGAAGACATTTCTCGAGGAGTTGCTGTTACCTCATCAATAACTTGTCCTATCATTCTGGGGCCACCTTTACCCTTTTGCTTAGACCTTCATAGTGATTCATTCATTTTGGTTTTCCCAATGATTAATGCATTTGCTGAGGTTAGGCTAGACTTGAGAAAAGTGAATGATGAGAAGTCCTTACAGTAGAATAACTTTTAGAATTTTGCTTATGAGGGTGGGGTTCTGAAACGAGGGAGAGTGTTTGATCAGTAATAAAGTAATTACCAGCTGATGGTGTTGTGGCATCAGCACTGGACTTCGAGGCAAGTGGTCCCTCGTTCGAATCTGGCCGGCTCCTTGCACACTCTCCACCGTGCTGGGTTGAGCATCGAACTAGCAACTCGGCCTTGTAAAAAAAAAAGACAAATTGAAAAGAAATAACAAAGTTGCTACTCGATGTGCCACAAGGTGCAGAGAGGAATAATAAGTAATGAAGTAATAAAGTTTAGGTTTTTTCTCCCAGATTTAAAGATCTGTAAAGATTAGCTTTATTTGTCACTTGCACATTGAAACATACAGTGAAATCCATTTGCATCAGTGAGGATTGTGCTGAGTTGGCTGATGCAAGAAGCAATTGAGAGATCAATTTAGGCAGCTTTTTCAAATGGAAGCTAGGTTAATACAAGGGAAGGTGAAGCGCATTATTCGAAAAGGTTCAAGGTTAGATGCTCTGGGACATTAGGAGATATGAAGACATGGGTCAAACGTATTCCTGTGCTGCCATTTCTATGTAACAAAGCTTGAATTGTTTAAACATCTTTCAGGTAGACAGGAAAGTTTTGGGCATGATCAAAGGGCTAATGGAGAGCTGGAGACCAGAATAAAGCAGATTTAAATTGTATTACAGTTAGCGAAAGTCTTGTTAATACTGTAAGTAGTTCCTGCACCACACTTTGGAAGGATATATTGACTTTTGGGGAATGCATTGCAGATCTACCAGACTGTACGTGGATAGTTAAATTACTGGAAGGGATTGTCCACACTTTTGTTTAATCCCAAGAAATTTAGAATGTTGGTGGGGGGGGGGGAGGATTTGGTTTAGATTTGTTGTCAGATTTTTTTTGTGTCTTTTCAATTTGACGAGGTTAAAAATTAATACCTTGGGAAGTCTGTTTGCATGTCAGGCCAAAAGTTAGCCATTCTCAGATAGGAACCAAGACCATTCTCTTCAGTGCCTCAAGTAGCTTCGGTTTTGATGCTCTCCTTACTCACCCTTTAATAAACACTGCACTGTATGTGCTCTTGATGCTTGATTCCTTTTCCATGCCTGATACATCACCAGAGTCAGTTCTTTCTGTTCTTGTCATAATGTTTTGATAGGTCTCCTCCACAATGTAACCACTTCCATTTCTTAATTTCCAGCTCCATGTTGACGTCCATAGCTTTGCTATTTTGGGCATGGTCTGTGGAATCCTTCCCCCTAAATTTTCTAACTGCAGTTTTGTGACTCTTATTTAATTTGTAATCTCTGCTATAACTCTAATTTCTGCCCTTTTGGGGTTTGGCACTTGATTCTGGTACTCTAGTAATAGAATATCTCCTCATTGCCACTTCTTTTCTGTGTCCTCAGAAAAATTCATCTGTTTTTTTCCATTCTTTTTCTTATACCGTAAATCAAAAAGCACTAGACGTCTATTACGTCATCCATCGTTCAGCAGTGTCTCTTGCTTAGTTAGGTCGAGCATTCAAGCCCTACATTGTACAGAGTAGAGATGAAGGAGAACAGTGCAATGGATGGTGTTCTTGTTTAGCCAAGACATTAAATTAAAGCCCTGTCTTTATTTATTTGCTTTTCAGGCTGAAGGTACCATTGATAAGGCCTGCACTTTTGCCCATCCCTAGTTGTGCATGATATGGTAGTGATCTACTCTGTACAAATGTAAATAGAGATTCCGTGATACTAATTTGAAGAGCAGGGACTTTGTGCGCAACATGTTAAAATGCCATTGAACATCACATGGTCACATAATTTTATTGAGTGTGCATTTCTGGCATTTAAACGGTAACTGAACTTCAAAAATACTGCTTTTGCCGTTAAAGCATTTTGGCACATCCCAAGCCTGAGAAATGTTTTGTACAAAGGCAAGACTTTTTACAGATATATAGAACTCTAAGGGAGGCTATAGTTGATGGAAGCTAAGAGGGTTGGATTTCTTCTGTGCCGTATCTGAGATGCAGTTCAAAAATCTTTGGAGTAAATTAAAGGGGACATTCAAAGTAAATTATGTCACCTTATACAATACTGAGATTCATTTCCTTGTGGACCTTCACTGTTTAAAAAGAATGAAAATCTGCACACAAACAACCAATGTGCAAAAGACAACAAATTGTGCAAGCACAAAGAAGAAATAAACAAAATAATTCATTTCAAGATAATACAATAAATATAATTCTGTACATGAGAAAACTGCAGATGCTAGGAGTCGCTCCCAACATGATTGCCTTGTCCATTTGCCCCTCCCCACTGATCTCCCTCCAGTTACTTATCCTTACAAATGAAACAAGTGCTACACCTGCCCGTACACCACCTCCTTCACTACCATTCAGGGCCCTAAACAGTCCTTCCAGCTGAGGTGACACTTCACCTGTGAGTCTGTTGGGGTCATCTACTGTATCTTTTTCTCCCCAGTGTGGCCGCCCATACATTGGTGAGACCTGACGTAGATGGGTAGATGCTTCGCCAAGCACCTATGCTCCATCTGCCAGAAAAAGCGGGATCTCCAGGGGGCCATCCATTTCAATTCTACACCCCATTCCCACTCCCACATGCCAGTCCATGGCCTCTTGTGCTGCCATCAGACCACACTCAGGTTGGAAGAACAACACCTTATGTTCCATCTGATAGCCTCAAACCTGATGGCATGAACATCAATTTCTCGAACTTCCAGTAATTGTCCCCAACTCATCTCCTTTGCGATTCTCCATTCCCATTTCCCTCTCACCTTCTATTCTTATCTGCCCAACACCTGGTGCTCCTTCCCCTTCTCCCATGGTCTTTTATCCTCTATCAGATTCCCCTTTCTCTAGCCCTTTATCTCTTTCACCAATCAAATTCCCAGCTCTTTACACCTCCCCCTCACCCGGTTTCATTATCACCTTGTACTACTTCTGCCCCTCCCCAACTTCTTACTCTGACTTTTCATCTTTTTTCCAGTCCTGATGAAGGGTCTCAGCCTGAAATGTCGACTGTTTACTCTTTTCCATAGATGCTACTTGACCTGCTGACTTCCTCCAGCATTTTGTGTATGTTGCTTAAATAATTCTATGTTCATTTATTGTTAAACATTAAGGAAATTACTGTAATAGTTTTATATCATTATATACAGTGGCATGCAAAAGTTTGGGTACCCCCTGGTCAAAACTTGTTACTGTGAATAGCTAAGTGAGTAAAAGATGACCTGATTTCCAAAAGGCGTAATGTTAGAGATGACACATTTCTTTAATATTTTAAGCAAGATTACTTGCTTATTTCCATCTTTTACAAGTTTCAGAATAACAAAAAAGGAAAAGGTCCTGAAGCAAAAGTTTGGGCACCCTGCATGGTCAGTACTTAGTAACACCCCCTTTGGCAAGTATCACTGCTTGTAAACGTTTTCTGTAGCCAGCTAAGGGTCTTTCAATTCTTGTTTGGGGGATTTTCGCCCATTCTTCCTTGCAAAAGGCTTCTAGTTCTGTGAGATTCTTGGGCCGTCTTGCATGCACTGCTCTTTTGCGGTCTATCCACAGATTTTCGACGATGTTTAGGTCGGGGGACTGTGAGAGCCATTGCAAAACCTTCAGCTTGTGCCTCTTGAGGTAGTCCATTGTGGATTTTGAGGTGTGTTTAGGATCATTATCCTGTTGTAGAAGCCATCCTCCTTTCATCTTCAGCTTTTTTATAGACGGTGTGATGTTTGCTTCCAGAATTTGCTGGTATTTAATTGAATTCGTTCTTCCCTCTACCAGTGAAATGTTCCCCATGCCACTGGCTGCAACACAAGCCAGGGCATGATCGATCCACCCCCGTGCATAACAGTTGGAGAGGTGTTCTTTTCATGAAATTCTGCACCCTTTTTTCTCCAAACATACCTTTGCTCATTGCGGCCAAAAAGTTCTATTTTAACTTCATCAGTCCACAAGACTTGTTTCCAAAATGCATCAGCTTTGTTTAGATATTCCTCTGCAAACTTCTGAGGCTGAATTTTGTGGTGAGGACGCAGGAAAGGTTTTCTTCTGATGACTCTTCCATGAAGGTCATATTTGTGCAGGTGTCTCTGCACAGTACAACAGTGCACCACCACTCCAGAGTCTACTAAGTCTTCCTGAAGGTATTTTGCAGTCAAACGGGGATTTTGATTTGCCTTTCTAGCAATCCTATGAGCAGTTCTCTCAGAAAGTTTTTTTTAGTCTTGCAGACCTCAACTTGACCTCCACTATTCCTGTTAACTGCCATTTCTTAGTTACATTACGAACTGAGGAAATGGCTACCTGAAAACGCTTTGCTATCTTCTTGCAACACACATCAAAGTTGCCTGGTGAACGCAGCAGGCCAGGCAGCATCTGTAGGAAGAGGTGCAGTCGACGTTTCAGGCCGAGACCCTTCGTCAGGACTAACTGAAGGAAGAGTGAGTAAGGGATTTGAAAGTTGGAGGGGGAGGGGGAGATCCAAAATGATAGGAGAAGACAGGAGGGGGAGGGATAGAGCCAAGAGCTGGACAGGTGTACAAAAAGGACGGGTTACACTTGAATCCTAGGGGGACCCATATCCTGGCAGGGAGATTAGCGAGGGCTATTGAGGTGACTTTAAACTAGAATGGTTGGGGGGTGGGAATCAAATTATTAGAGGCTAGGCGAGAGGTGGTTAGTTCACAACAGGGGGATGGGAACGAGTGCAGAGAGACAGAGGGGTGTAAAGTGAGGGTAGATGCAAAAAGTACTAAGGAGAAAAGTAAAAGTGGCAGGCTGACAAATCCAGGGCAAGCATTAAAAAGGGCCACTTTTCAACATAATTGTATAAGGGCTAAGAGAGTTGTAAAAGAGCGCCTGAAGGCTTTGTGTGTCAATGCAAGGAGCATTCGTAATAAGGTGGATGAATTGAAAGTGCAGATTGTTATTAATGATTATGATATAGTTGGGATCACAGAGACATGGCTCCAGGGTGACCAAGGATGGGAGCTCAGCGTTCAGGGATATTCAATATTCAGGAGGGATAGACATGAAAGAAAAGGAGGTGGGGTGGCGTTGCTGGTTAAAGAGGAGATTAACGCAATAGAAAGGAAGGACATAAGCCGGGAAGATGTGGAATCGATATGGGTAGAGCTGCGTAACACTAAGGGGCAGAAAACGCTGGTGGGAGTTGTGTACAGGCCACCTAACAGTAGTAGTGAGGTCGGAGATGGTATTAAACAGGAAATTAGAAATGTGTGCAATAAAGGAACAGCAGTTATAATGGGTGACTTCAATCTACATGTAGATTGGGTGAACCAAATTGGTAAAGGTGCTGAGGAAAAGGATTTCTTGGAATGTATGCGGGATGGTTTTTTGAACCAACATGTCGAGGAACCAACTAGAGAGCAGGCTATTCTGGACTGGGTTTTGAGCAATGAGGAAGGGTTAAATAGCAATCTTGTCGTGTGAGGCCCCTTGGGTAAGAGTGACCATAATATGGTGGAATTCTTCATTAAGATGGAGAGTGACATAGTTAATTCAGAAACAAAGGTTCTGAACTTAGAGGGGTAACTTTGAAGGTATGAGACGTGAATTAGCTAAGATAGACTGGCAAATGACACTTAAAGGATTGACGGTGGATATGCAATGGCAAGCATTTAAAGATTGCATAGATGAACTACAACAATTGTTTATCCCAGTTTGGCAAAAGAATAAATCAAGGAAGGTAGTGCACCCGTGGCTGACAAGAGAAATTAGGGACAGTATCAATTCCAAAGAAGAAGCATACAAATTAGCCAGAAAAAGTGGCTCACCTGAGGACTGGGAGAAATTTAGAGTTCAGCAGAGGAGGACAAAGGGCTTAATTAGGAAAGGGAAAAAAATTATGAGAGAAAACTGGCAGGGAACATAAAAACTGACTGTAAAAGCTTTTATAGATATGTAAAAAGGAAAAGACTGGTAAAGACAAATGTAGGTCCCCTACAGACAGAAACAGGTGAATTGATTATGGGGAGCAAGGACATGGCAGACCAATTGAATAATTTGGTTCTGTCTTCACTAAGGAGGACATAAATAATCTTCCAGAAATAGTAGGGGACAGAGGGTCCAGTAAGATGGAGGAACTGAGAGAAATACATGTTAGTAGGGAAGTGGTGTTAGGTAAATTGAAGGGATTGAAGGCAGATAAATCCCCAGGGCCAGATGGTCTACATCCCAGAGTGCTTAAGGAAGTAGCCCAAGAAATAGTGGATGCATTAGTGATAATTTTTCAAAACTCGTTAGATTCTGGACTAGTTCCTGAGGATTGGAGGGTGGCTAATATAACCCCACTTTTTAAAAAAAGGAGGGAGAGAGAAACCGGGGAATTATAGACCAGTTAGCCTAATGTCGGTGGTGGGGAAACTGCTGGAGTCAGTTATCAAAGATGTGATAACAGCATATTTGGAAAGCGGTGAAATCATCGGACAAAGTCAGCATGGATTTGTGAAAGGAAAATCATGTATGACGAATCTCAGAATTTTTTTTTGAGGATGTAACTAGTAGAGTGGATGGGGAGAACCAGTGGATGTGGTATATTTGGATTTTCAAAAGGCTTTTGACAAGGTCCCACACAGGAGATTAGTGTGAAAACTTAAAGCACACGGTATTGGGGGTAAGGTATTGATGTGGATAGAGAATTGGTTAGCAGACAGGAAGCAAAGAGTGGGAATAAACGGGACCTTTTCAGAATGGCAGGTGGTGACTAGTGGGGTACCGCAAGGCTCAGTGCTGGGACCCCAGTTGTTTACAATATATATTAATGACTTGGATGAGGGAATTAAATGCAGCATCTCCAAATTTGCGGATGACACGAAGCTGGGTGGCAGTGTTAGCTGTGAGGAGGATGCTAAGAGGATGCAGAGTGACTTGGATAGGTTGGGTGAGTGGGCAAATTCATGGCAGATGCAATTTAATGTGGATAAATGTGAAGTTATCCACTTTGGTGGCAAAAATAGGAAAACAGATTATTATCTGAATGGTGGCCGATTAGGAAAAGGGGAGGTGCAATGAGACCTGGGTGTCATTATACACCAGTCATTGAAAGTGGGCATGCAGGTACAGCAGGCAGTGAAAAAGGCGAATGGTATGCTGGCATTTATAGCGAGAGGATTCGAGTACAGGAGCAGGGAGATACTACTGCAGTTGTGCAGTTGTACAAGGCCTTGGTGAGACCACACCTGGAGTATTGTGTGCAGTTTTTGTCCCCTAGTCTGAGGAAAGACATCCTTGCCATAGAGGGAGTACAAAGAAGGTTCACCAGATTGATTCCTGGGATGGCAGGACTTTCATATGAAGAAAGACTGGATGAACTGGGCTTGTACTCGTTGGAATTTAGAAGATTGAGGGGGGATCTGATTGAAACGTATAAAATCCTAAAGGGATTGGGCAGGCTAGATGCAGGAAGATTGTTCCCGATGTTGGGGGAAGTCCAGAACGAGATGTCACAGTTTGAGGATAAAGGGGAAGCCTTTTAGGACCGAGATTAGGAAAAACTTCATCACACAGAGAGTGGTGAATCTGTGGAATTCTCTGCCACAGGAAACAGTTGAGGCCAGTTCATTGGCTATATTTAAGAGGGAGTTAGATATGGCCCTTGTGGCTACAAGGGTCAGGGGGTATGGAGGGAAGGCTGGGGCAGGGTTCTGAGTTGGATGATCAGCCATGATCATAATAAATGGCGGTGCAGGCTCGAAGGGCCGAATGGCCTACTCCTGCACCTATTTTCTATGTTTCTATGTGATAGGCAGAAGGGGATACGAGAGGATCATGGGACCGGAGGTTCGGGAAGAAAGACAAGGAGGGGGGGACCCAGAGGATGGGCAAGAGGTATATTCAGAGGGACAGAGGGAGAAAAAGGAGATTGAGAGAAAGAATGTGTGCATAAAAATAAGTAACAGATGGGGTACGATGGGGAGGTGGGGCCTTAGCAGAAGTTAGAGAAGTCGATGTTCACGCCATCAGGTTGGAGGCTACCCAGATGGAATACAAGGTGTTGTTCCTCCAACCTGAGTGTGGCTTCATCTTTACAGTAGAGGAGGCCGTGGATAGACATGTCAGAATGGGAATGGGATGTGGAATTAAAATGTGTGGCCACTGGGAGATCCTGCTTTCTCTGGCGGACAGAGCGTAGATGTTCAGCAAAGCGGTCTCCCAGTCTGCGTCAGGTCACGCCAATATGTAAAAGGCCACATCGGGAGCCTCCAACCTGATGGCGTGAACATCGACTTCTCTAACTTCCGCTAAGGCCCCACCTCCCCCTCATACCCCATCTGTTACTTATTTTTATGCACACATTCTTTCTCTCACTCTCCTTTTTCTCCCTCTGTCCCTCTGAATATACCTCTTGCCCATCCTCTGGGTCCCCCCTCCCATCTTTCTTCCCGAACCTCCAGTCCCATGATTCTCTCATATCCCCTTCTGCCTATCACCTGTCCAGCTCTTGGCTCTATCCCTCCCCCTCCTGTCTTCACCTATCATTTTGGATCTCCCCCTCCCCCTCCCCCTCCCCCTCCCCCTCCCCCTCCCCCTCCCCCTCCCCCTCCCCCTCCCCCTCCCCCTCCCCCTCCCCCTCCCCCTCCAACTTTCAAATCCCTTACTCACTCTTCCTTCAGTTAGTCCTGACAAAGGGTCTCGGCCTGAAACATCAACTGCACCTCTTCCTACAGATGCTGCCTGGCCTGCTGCGTTCACCAGCAACTTTGATGTGTGTTGCTTGAATTTCCAGCATCTGCAGAATTCCTGTTGTTTGCTATCTTCTTATAGCCTTCTCCTGCTTTGTGGGCATCATTTATTCTAATCTTCAGAGTGCCAGGCACCTGCTTTGAGGAGGCCATGGCTGATGATTGCTAGGACAAGGTTTGAGGAGTCAGGGTATTTATAAGGCTTTGAAATTTGCGACACCTGGCCTTTCCTAACAATGACTGTGAACAAGCAATAACCCTAACAAGGTAATTAAGGTCTGAGACCTTGGAAAAGTTATCTGAGAGCTCAAATCTCTTAGGGTGCCCAAACTTTTGCATGGTGCTCCTTTCCTTTTTTTCACTCTAAAATTGTAGAAAACAAAAATAATACACTAATCTTGTTTAAAATGTTGACTTTATGACTTTTGGAGATCAGTTCATCTTCTACTCAACTATTCACAGTAAACAGAAATTTTGACCGGGGTGCCCAAGCATTTGCATGCCACTGTACATTTGATAAGGTTTGTAAACAGGTATGGCATAAAAGCCTTTTCTCTGATTAATTTTTTTAATCACTGGAATTTCACTGAGGAACGATGGCAAATTGTGATTCTTTTTGCACTCTCCATTTGAATTGAAAAGCTCCAATTCAATTGAAGTTTATTTCTTAATTCAGAGAATAATTTATAACTGCATTAGTGGTCATGATTGTGGGAGATTGAGGTGATGAATTAAAATATCATAACTCATTTGAATAAATTTGTTTTTCACTTTTTCAAATACAGTAGATTACATTTAATTGGGCCGTGGGTTAATCAGGAGAGCTGCTTATTTGGGACAACTCTTGAAGAAAAAAACCTAATCGAGAAAGTAGCTGAGATTCCCTTCATTTATTTGGGACACTATGTCGCTTGATTGGGACAGAAGCGTATTGCTGAACAGTTTCTAACTTAGCCTCAGTCACTGTTAGACACTGTGCAGCGCTTAGAGCGAATAGTTTTTAAGTAGTCAGTTGCATGTGCTTGTCTTAAAAGAGCAGTGGATTTTTGTCACTGATAGTTGCCGAAAGATAAGTAATAAGACAATTCAGAACTGTTTTGCTCACTGAGGTTTCAATCATTCAGGCTTGGAGTTTCCAAAACAAAATGTCTGGGGGTGAAAATGAGACAATTTCACTACTTCAACAAGTTAGGAACTATGAAGGATTTGAAGGTATCAACAATCATCTTGAATGTTACAATGAAAATGAAGATTTAGAGAATGTAATCATGGGAAACATTATTTGAAGGCAGTCCATTATCTGCACTGGGTGTCTGCGCTGATTTTGTTCATTTACGGTCCAAGCAACATGGCAGTATACATTGGATGAATTCTTCCATCTAACAGTTTTACACACTGCAGTGCTTTAATTTGTTCTGTATTTCATTTATATACATAATTTGTTTCTCAGTTTGTCTTTTTTTAAATACCTTTTTAACTATTTCCATGAAACTTCAGCTAATTGGACAGCCACTTAATTTGGCCAAAATTAACTGATCCTGATGTGTCCCAATCAACTGGAATCTACTGTATATTGAATGTGCGAGTGTTAACCTTTCAAATCCCTCCATGGGCTTGCCTTTCCCTCTCTTTAACTTTCGCTAGCCCTACAACACCCAGCATTAATGCTTATTGAATTCAAACCTCTTAGTAATATAATTAATATCTTATTCTTAGTAACTAATCTTTGCCAATGTTGTCAAAAGGAGTGGAATTCCCCCATCAACACTATTCGACTTTATGTCTCTGAGTCAGAGTCAGAATCAGAATCAGGTTTATCACCGGCATGTGACATGAAATTTGTTAAATTAGCAGCAGCAGTTCAATGCAATGCATAATCTAGCAGAGAAAGAAAAATTTGTAATAATAATAAATAAAATAAAAATAATAATAAACAAGTAAATTAATTACATATATTGAATAGATTTTAAAAAGTGCAAAAACAGTAATATTGTATAAATTTTAAAAAAAGTGAGGTAGTGTCCAAAGATCCAATGTCCATTTGGGAATCGGATGGCGGAGGGGAAGAAGTTGTTCCTGAATCGCTGAGTGTGTGCCTTCAGGCTTCTGTACCTCCTACCTAATGGTAACAGTGAGAAAAGGGCATGCCCTGGGTGCTGGAGGTCCTTAATAATGGACGCTGCCTTTCTGAGACACCGCTCCCTAAAGATGTCCTGGGTACTTTGTAGGCTAGTACCCAAGGTGGAGCTGACTAGATTTACAACCTCTCTCTTCATTCCTCAAAAGTGACCTAGCTTGTTGTAAAGTTTTATGCAGAACACTTAATATATTTAAGGCGCTGTATAAATTCACATTGAATCAACTGTTTCTATGTCCTTTGTATGTGTGGAATGTGTATTGGAGGCTGGGATCTTCTTTATTTTTAAACCTCTGCTAGTGTTCAGCCCTAAAATGTGACAGAACAAACCATAGAACATTACAGTACAGAAACAGGCCTTTTGGCCCTTCTTGGCCATGCCGAACCATTTTTCTGCCTAGTCCCACTGACCTGCACCTGGACCATATCCTTCCATACACCTCTCATCCATGTACCTGTCCAAGTTTTTCTGAAATGTTAAAAGTGTGCCCGCATTTACCACTTCATCTGGCAGCTCATTCCACACTCCCACCATTCTCTGCATGAAGAAGCCCCCCCCTCAATGTTCCCTTTAAACTTCTCCCCCTTCACCCTTAACCTATGTCCTCTGGTTTTTTTCTCCTCTTGCCTCAGTGGAAGAAGCCCGCTTGCATTCACTCTTATCTATACCCATCATAATTTTATATACTTCTATCAAATCTCCCCTCATTCTTCTACGCTCCAGGGAATAAAGTCCTAACCTATTCGACCTTTCTCTGTAACTCAGTTTCTCAAGTCCCGGCAATATCCTTGTAAACCTTTGCTGCACTCTTTCAACCTTATTAATATCCTTCCTGTAATTTGGTGACCAAAACTGCACACAATACTCCAAATTCGGCCTGACTAATGCCTTGTACAACCTCACCATAACATTCCAACTCTTATACTCAGTACTTTGATTCATAAAGGCCAATGTATCAAAAGCTCTCTTTACGACCCTATCTACCTGTGACGCTACTTTTAGGGAATTTTGTATCTGTATTCCCAGATCCCTCTGTTCTACTGCACTCCTCAGTGCCCTATTATTTACCTTGTATGTTCTACCTTGGTTTGTCCTTCCAAAGTGCAATATGTCACACTTGTCTGTATTAAACTCCACCCATCTGCCATTTTTCAGCCCATTTTTCCAGCTGGTCCAAATCCCTCTGCAAGCTTTGAAAACTTTCCTCACTGTCCACTACACCTCCAATCTTTGTATCATCAGCAAATTTGCTGATCCAACTTACCACATTATCATCCAGATCATTGATATAGATGACAAATAACAATGGACCCAGCACTGATCCCTGTGGCACACCACTAGTCACAGGCGTCCACTCAGAGAAGCAGTCCTCCACTACCACCCTCTGGCTTCTTCCATTGAGCCAATGTCTAATCCAATTTACCACCTCTCCATGTATACCTAGCGACTGAATCTTCCTAACTAACCTCCCATGCAGGACCTTATCAAAGGCCTTACTGAAGTCCATGTAGACAACATCCACTGCCTTCCCTTCATCCACTTTCCTGGTAACCTCCTCGAAAAACTCTTAATAGATTTGTTAAACATGACCTACCACGCACAAAGCCATGTTGAGTTTCCCTAATAAGTCCCTGTCTATCCAAATACTTGTAAATCCTATCTCTTAGTACTCCTTCCAATAATTTACCTACTACCGACGTCAAACTTACCGGGCTATAATTTCCCGGATTACTTTTAGAGCCTTTTTTAAACAACGGAACAACATGAGCTATCCTCCAATCCTCCGGCACCTCACCTGTAGATACCGACATTTTAAGTATATCTGCCAGGGCCCCTGCAATTTCAACACTAGTCTCCTTCAAGGTCCGAGGGAATACCCTGTCAGGTCCTGGGGATTTATCTAGCCTGATTTGCCTCAAGATAGCATGTACCACCTCCTCTTCAATCTTTCTTTCTTTTTCAATCTTTTTATTAATTTTAGAATATATAAACAAAACATAGCAATGATACAAATAATAGGAGATAAATTGTTACACTTACGAACAGTAATCGTAAAGTCCAATATTGAAATTTGAGAAAGCTCCCAATCATATAAAACTAACAACGGATAATACAAATCAAAAAAAAACTTTTAAAAAACCATGAAAAAAAAACGAAACCAAAAAAAAAAAAAATCCCATCCCAAAAGAAGGACAAAATTAGTCAACTGAACTAAAAGACTTGGGCAAATCCAAGAGCTTAAAAATGAAAAAGAAGAAAACCTCAGTGCCGACGACTCCATTCCCCTCCAACAGCAATACAGAGAAATAAAACAAGTTTGGAAATAAAGATATTACATTAAATGAAAATGCTGAATGAATGGCCTCCAAGTTTTTTCAAACTTAATGGAAGGGTCATAAACTGCACTTCTAATTTTCTCCAAATTCAAACACAGCATAGTTTGTGAAAACCAATGAAATATCTTAGGAGGGTTAATCTCTTTCCAATTCAACAAAATAGACCTTCTAGCCATTAAAGTAAGAAATGCAATCATCCTTCGTGATGAAGAGGTTAAATTATTTAAATCTATCATTGGTAGTCCAAAAATAGCAGTAATTGGATGAGGTTGTAAGTCTATATTTAAAAACGTTGAAATAATATCAAAAATATCTTTCCAATATTTCTGCAACAGGGGACATGACCAAAACATGTGGGTTAGAGAAGCTATCTCGGAATGACATCTGTCACATATTGGATTAATATAAGAGTAATAACGAGATAGTTTATCTTTGGACATATGAGCCCGGTGCACTACTTTAAACTGTATCAACCTATGCTTAGCACACACAGAGGATGAATTCACCAAGTGAAGAATCTTTTCCCATTTTTCAGTCGGTATATTAATCTCAAGTTCTCTTTCCCAGTCAGCTTTAATTTTATTAAAAGCATCAGGACATAAATTCAAAATTATATTATATATGATTGCTACAACACTTTTCTGAGAGAGATTTAAATCTAAAATTTTTTCCAAAATATCAGTTGGATATGGATGTGGGAAATTAGGGGAAACAGTAATTAAAAAGTTCCTAATCTGTAAATATCTAAAAAAGTGAGATCTGGGTAAGTTATATTTATTAGAAAGTTGATCAAAAGACATAAAACAATTATCCATAAATAAATCGCGAAAAGATATTATACCTTTGATTTTCCTATCAGAGTAAGCTTGATCCATCGTGGAAGGTTGAAAAAGAAAGTTTGACAAGATGGGGCTTGCTAGGATAAATTGATTGAACCCAAAAAATCTTCGGAATTGAAACCATATACGTAAAGTATGCTTAACTACCGGGCAACACACATCAAAGTTGCTGGTGAACGCAGCAGGCCAAGCAGCATCTATAGACCCAGGGTCTCGGCCTGAAACGTCGACTGCACCTCTTCCTACAGATGCTGCCTGGCCTGCTGCGTTCACCAGCAACTTTTATGTGTGTTGCTTGAATTTCCAGCATCTGCAGAATTCCTGTTGTTAACTACCGAGTTATTCATTTGTTTATATAATTTTAAAGAAGTAAAAGGAAGTGAAGTTCCTAAAACCGAACCCAAGGAAAGCCCTTGTAATGAATTAGATTCAAGATGTACCCAATGACGATTTAAAGATACGTCCAGATCTCGTAACCAAAATTTTAAATACCGAATATTAATTGCCCAATAATAAAATCTAAAATTCGGGAGGGCAAGCCCCCCCTCCTTTTTAGACTTCTGTAAATACCTTTTACCTAACCTAGGATTTTTATTCTGCCAAATATATGAGGAAATTTTTGAATCTACATTATCAAAAAAAGATTTTGGGATGAAAATTGGAACTGATTGGAATATATACAAAAATTTAGGCAGAATGATCATCTTAATAGCATTAATCCGACCAATCAAAGACAAAGAGATTGGCGACCATTTGGTAAATAACAGTTTAATCTGATCAATTAAAAGTAAAAAATTAGCTTTAAATAAATCTTTATATTTTTTTGTAATTGTTATCCCTAAATATATAAATGAATCAGTAACCAGTTTAAATGGTAAATGTCCATAAATAGGTACATGCTTATTTAAAGGGAATAATTCACTCTTATTAAGATTCAATTTGTAACCAGAGAGGTTACTAAATTGAGCTAACAAATCTAAGATAGCAGGAATTGACTTCTCCGGGTTAGAGATGTATAACAGCAAATCATCTGCATATAACGATAACTTATGTATTTCGTTTCCACGGGTAATACCAACAATATTTGGCGAGTTACGAATAGCAATTGCTAAAGGTTCAAGAGCAATATTGAATAGCAAAGGACTAAGAGGGAAACCTTGCCTAGTGCCACGAAAAAGACGAAAAAAGGGAGATGTATAGTTATTTGTACAAACCGAGGCTACCCGGGAGTAATATAACAATTTAATCCAAGATATAAATGTCAGATTAAAATTAAATTTCTCAAGAACATTAAATAAATAAGGCCATTCGACTGTCAAAAGCTTTCTCAGCATCTAAAGAGATAATACATTCCGGGGTGGTAAATGAGGGGGTATAAACAATATTCATTAACCTCCTAATATTAAAGAATGAATAGCGATTCTTAATAAATCCGGTTTGATCCATAGAAATAATTTGAGGTCTTCTTCAATCTGTATATGTTCCATGACTACTTGTTTGCCTTATTTCCATTGAGTCCATGCCAGTTTCCTTAGTAAATACAGACACAAAAAACTTATTTAAGATCTCCCCCATTTCTTTTGGTTCCATACATAGCTGACCACTCTGATCTTCAAGAGCACCAATTTTACCCCTTACTATCCTTTTGCTCTTACTATACCTGTGGAAGCTCTTTGGATTATCCTTCACCTTGACTGCCAAAGTAACCTCATGTCTTCTTTTAGCCCTTCTGATTTCTTTCTTGTATTTTTTTTGCACTTTTTATACTCCTCAAGCACCTTATTTGCTCCCTGTTTCCTATACATGCCATACATCTCTCTCTTCTTCTCTATCAGAGTTCCATTATCCCTTGAGAACCAAGGTTCCTTATTCTTATTCACCTTGCCTTTAATCCTGACAGGAACATACAAACTCTACACTTTAAAAAATTTCTCTTTTGAAGGCCTCCCACTTACCAATCACATTCTTGCCAGAGAACAACCTGTCCCAATCCACACTTTTTAGATCCTTTCTCATTTCTTCAAATTTGGCATTTTTCCAGTTTAGAACCTCAACCCAAGGACCAGATCTATCTTTATCCATGATCAAGTTGAAACTAATGGTGTTATGATCACTGGAACCAAAGTGTTCCCCTACACACACTTCTGTCACCTGTCCTAACTCGTTTCCTAATACGAGATCTAATATTGCATCCTTTCTAGTTGGTACCTCTATATATTGATTTAGAAAATTTTCCTGAACACATTTTACAAACTCTAATCCGTCTAGACCTTTAACAGTATGGGAGACCCAATCAATATGTGGAAAATTAAAATCCCCTACTATCACAACTTTATGATTCCTGCATTTGTCTGCTATCTCTCTGCAGATTTGCTCCTCCAATTCTCGCTGACTATTGGGTGGTCTATAATACAACCCCATTAATGTGGTCATACCTTTCCTGTTTCTCAGCTCCACCCATATGGCCTCATTAGAGAAGCCCTCTAATCCGTCCTGCCTGAGCACTGCTGTAACCTGCAGAGAAATGGATTGAAGCCACAAAGAATGTTTTTCTGCATGGATAAAATGGAACCGGGCATAGGGCCAGAGGGAGAAAAAAGGGGAAATTTGCCATACTTCTTTTCTGCAATACATCTAGAAGTAAATAGGCTTGAGCTTTTTTTCTTGGCACTGGTGGGGTGGTTTAGGAAATAAAGTGGCAGCTTTACTAGGCAAAGATTACAATACAGATTGCATCAAATAAAATTAGTTTGAAGGACACCAGGTTGTTTATTCCCACTCATTGTTACTTATGTCACACAAACTAAAGAATGCAAGTGGAAGTTTTTAATGCTGCTTAACGTGTGTACTTTGTGCTTAAAATAGTGCATCGACACAGCTTTTAGTTGTGAGTTCTTGTGTTAAATAGAAAGTGAATAATTTATGAGGTACTGAACAGATGTCTGGATAATAAGTAATTGAGATAGTTGCATTGTTAGACAAGAGTCTATTGCTTAAATAACATTGCATTGTAGTTACAAGCTTTATAAACAGAGTAACAAGAGTTGCCCTTGTTGGGGCAGCTTTGGTGTGGTAACCACAAAGCCACCTTCAAGTTAAACCTATTTAAACTGATGATTTACACACAGTGGCCACTTTATTATGTACCTCTTGTACTGAATAAGTGGCCACTGAATGTATGTTTGTGATCTTCTGCTGCTGTAGCCCATTCACTTCAAGGTTTGATGTGTTGTGTGTTCAAGGCTGCCCCTTCATTCACTATGATCGTGCCAGATATATATTGGCTTCAACTCTCTGCTGCACCATTCCCCATTGCCTTCAATTCCCCAATCTTTCAAAACAAAACTGTCTACCTCCACCTTAAATACTTGTAATGATCTAGTCTCCACGATCCTGGGTGGTGGAGACTTCTAGAGATTCATCACTCACTGTGAACAGAAATTTCGACACAACTTAAGTGACTTCTGTACCTAACAAACTGGCCACTGAGTGTATATTCATGGTCTTTTGCTGTAGTTGCCCATTCACTTCAATGTTTGATATATTGTGAATTCAGAGATTTTCTTCTGCACGCCACTGTTGAGAAATGTGGTTATTTGAGTTACTGCCACCTTCCTGTCAGCTTGAACTAGTCTAGCCATTCTCCTCTGACCCCTCTCATTAATAAGGCATTTTTCCTAAACACTGAATGTTGTTTTTGCACCATTCTGTGTAAACACTAGAGGCTGTTGTGCATAAAATTCCCAGGAGATCAGCAGTTTCTGAGATACTCAAACCTGGCACCAACAATCGTTCCACAGTCAAAGTCACCTGGATCACTTTTCTTCACCATTCTGATGTTTGGTCTGAACAACAACTAAACCTGTTGACCATGTCTGCATACTTTTATGCATTGATTTGCCGCCACTTGATTGGTTAAATAGGTATTTGCATTAATGAGCAGATGTGCAGGTATACCTAATAAAACTGCTGCTGAGGGTATGCTTTCAACAATTGAATGAGCCCCAAATAGAACATAAGACATAGGAGCAGAATTAGGCCATCTGGCCCATTGAGTCTGTTCCGCCATTCAATCATGGCTGATCCTTTTTTTTTCTCCTCCTCAACACCAGTTCCTGGTCTTCTCCCCATAACCTTTGATGTTATGTCCAATCAAGAACCTATCAATCTCTGCCTTAAATACACCCAATGACCTGGCCTCCACAGCTGCATGTTGCAACAAATTCCACAAATTCACCATCCTTTGGCTAAAGAAATTGCTGCGCATCTCTGTTTTGAAAGGGCGCCCCTCTATCCTGAGGTTGTGCCCTCTTGTCCTAGACTTCCACCATGGGAAACATCCTTTCCACATCTACTTTGTCAAGGCCTTTCGCCATTCAACAGAATACTGTTCTTGCAGCATTTTTTTTAGTATCAAGCCTAAACTTTGAGCTCTACTTCCATTTCCCCCCAAAAGCATTATTTTGAAGTGTTTAAAATTAGACATCCTTTGCAATATCTGCATTTAAGACACTTGATTAGAAGACACTCCCAGGACTTCTCAATTAACAACTGTGCATTTCATAATTCTGCTAGAAGCAATTCCCTTGTTTCACCATTGTTCGGGATGGAGGGTGGTGCTGAATGCAAAGCAAAAGTCTAAAAAAGCATATTACCTGTGTAGCATCCCATCCCCAAATGATGTGACAGGTCATCACTTGACTGACGGGAATGAGAGGCTAGAGAAATGGGTTTAGTGTTGGGTGTGTCTAGTGTTGGGATGAAGGAGCTTTTATACTTTAATTCCAGAGCAGTTCCTGTGGAGATTTGCTTTGTAGTTTTCCGACATTGTTTAGTAGGAACCTTTTTATTACTGTTGCAGGTAGATTACTTATTGCAGCACCGCCCACTGGGAATAATTAAATTATTCTTAGGCAGGCAATGTCATGAGGAACTGACTGTAACTGGCCTCCCTTACCTTGATGGAATAACCAACCTAGCATTCTGTTACAATGTTCTACCTAACCATGTGTTGATTGTTGCACTCTAGCTCAGTTACCTAATAGGCTATTGCATAATCTTAAAAAATCCCCTACCTGCCCCTACACTTTCTCCCTCACTACCACTCAGGACCCCAAAGGGTCCTTCCAGGTGAGGTGACACTTCACTTGTGAGTCTGTTAGTCATTTACTGTACTTGATGCTCCCAGTGTGGCCTCCTGTGTATCGGTGAGATCTGATGCAAATTAGGAGACTGCTTTGCCAGGCACCTACGCTTTGTCCACCAGGAAAATAGGATCTCCTTCAATTCCACTTCGCATTCCCATTCTGACGTGCCAGTCCATTGCCTCCTCTCCTGCTGCGATGAGGCCACACTCAGGTCAGACGCGCAACACCTTGTGTTCTGTCTGGGTAGCCTCCAACCTGATGGCATGAACATTGATTTCTCAAACTTCTGGTAATCGCCCTCCCCTTCACCATTCCCCATTCTCATTTCCCTCTCACCTTATCTCCTTACCTGCCCATCACCTCCCTCTGGTCCTCCTCCCCCTTCCCTTTCTTCCATGACTTTCTGTCCTCTGCTATCAGATTCCTTCTTCTGCAGCCATTTTATCTTTTTCACCAATCAACTTCTCAGCTCTTTACTTCAACCCTTCCCCTCTCCCAATTTCACCTATCACCTAAGACATCTTCAGCCCCTCCCCCACACTCTGACTTCTCATCTCTTTTTCCAGTCCTGATGAAGGCTTTCACCCCGGAACATCAACTGTGTACTCTTTTCCGTAGATGCTGCTTGGCCTACTGAGTTCCTCCAGCATTTTGTGGATATTACTTCCCTATCACAAAACCTGTTTATTATTTTTGTTTTACAGACGTACCCAGTAACAGCCTTGGATGTTGTGGATGGATCTTGGTTATAATCTCTTACTTCTTCATGCTCATCACTTTCCCCTTTTCCATCTGGTTATGCATTAAGGTAAGACAATAAGGACATAAAGGAACCAACCAGGTTTCTAAAATCATTGCACTGGTGTATTTATGGCAGGTGTGTGAGACACACCATTGTTAAGCTAAATGGAATCATAGAATTGTTCCAGCATTAGAAGCTATTTAATCCTTCCCAGCTCCAAGTTGAGCAATGTCCTTTTTTTTACCCCTCATCCCTGCAAATTGTGCTCTGTTGTGACTATTCAGTTAACTTTTGAAAGCTTTGATTTTTTTCCAGCATATTTCCAGACAGTAAGTTCTCTGTGTTTTTTAAGCTTAATTTTCTCTCTCATCTGTGTTTGTTAACTCCATACCTGGGCTTTGAACTGTTTGCTAATAGTAAGAGCTGCCCTCAGTTTACTCCATGTAAACCTGATGTTATCTCAGACTTATCTACTCTGGGAAGAACAGCTCCAGCTTCTCCAGTCTGAGCTTAGACAATAATCTTAAACTTGGACTAACCCTACAGTTACAATCATTCATTCGGGAACCATTCTTATACAAGTTTGATAGTTTTTGAAGGGGAAAATTTAACTTTTTTAATATTAAATACATTAATTAAACATTATTGAAAGGCTCACTTTTTAAGGCCTTACCTTATACTCAGATCTACTTCTGTGAGGGAGTCTGGTCCTAGCCGCCCCCACTTTACATATAGTGGGGGAAGTCTAGGAACAGAGGGCATAGTCTCAGAGTAGAAAGTCAGCTCTTTAGAACAGAGATGAGGAAGAATCTCTTTAGCCAGAGGGTGGTGAATCTGAGGAAATTGTTGCCACAGATGGCTGTGGAGGCTAAGTTGCTGGGCATATTTAATCAGCCTTGACTAGCAAGGGCATCAAAATTTATGGGGAGAAGGCAGGAGAATGCATTGAGAGGAGTATTAAATCAGCCATGATGCAATGGCAGAGCATACTCGAAGGGTCAAATGGCCTAATTCTGCTCCTGTGTCTTTTGGTCTTTTTATCCATTTTTATCTCGTTTACTGTTTATTGACCACATGGGTTCTGTAAAAGGAACTTTTGTAATAAAAAGAAAGTAGGGCTTTTATGTGTTTGACTTTCACCCCAATACTTGGGGCTCTGAGATGAATAAGTCCCTGTCATGACATTCATTTGTGACATATAAACTATAAATAGCTACATGTAAACTGTACACGGCTACCACCCTGAACTAGGCGTGGAGGAAAATTTAATGCTTGTGGTGGAGCCTTTTCAAAATGTGAATCTTGCTGTGCTACGACCAGAACACCCTCTTTTCAGACATAAATGAAGAGATGTAATCTGTCCCTCACTTAGGGCTGCTAGTCTTTCTTTTTCCTCAGAAGTTTCTGCATTGTGTGGGATGGACCCTCAGAAAGATGGGAGCTATAGGCGCTGGTGGGAAGCATAGAAATGCTTTCTTGAAGTATGTACTGTACATTTGCAGTTGACTGTCATCAGACCTTGGCATCATGTATGATAGCATAGTTGCTGGCAATAGTGTTGATGTTGTTAATGGGCACTCTGCATAAAATGAGGATAAAGTCACTTCAGGAAGAGGACTGACCGATTGTTCAATGTTTAAAACAGGCTGCACATTCTGCCTCACAGTTGCAAAAATCAGACATGCACTTCTAAAAGATAATGAGATCTTTCACTGCTGATTGAATTAACCTTGTGGGGAACTGAGGCTTTTGATACTTACTCACCTCCAGCATTTGATATAGCATGGCCATGTGTAGAGCTTTCTCTGCTATGTTCCAGTGGTTACTCAACCCAAAACCTCTAAAATAGCACCAATATGTGAATTTACCAGCTGTGAGCTGCTGAGATTCTTAGAGAAGTGGGTTAGTTACTCATTGCTTCTCTGCAAAATGAGATTGAGGGCAAACAAATCTGCATAGCGATTTCAACCAAGAAATTGCCAATTGACAGCTGACAGCTGCACCAGTCCAAAGCGGAGTCAAAAATTGCAGATTATTTTAACTTTTCAATTTTTTTGGTTCATTATTTGTTGTTAATTTACAGTTCCCAAGTATCATAATCATCATGCCATGTCGTATAAAGTGGGCGATCATGGTCTGTGACCATGATTGTTCTTGGCAAATTCTACAGGAGTGGTTTGCCATTGCCGCCTTTCCGCTTCTGGGCAGTGTCTTTACAAGGCATTGTCAGTTCTCTCCAGATACTGTCTGCCTGGTGTCAATAGTCACAAAACCAGGACACGATATGTGCTGGCTGCTCATACAACCATCCACCATCTGATCCCATGGTATCATGTCGCTGATCCGGGGGTGGGAGGGGGGGTGGTTGCGGCTAAGCAGGTGCTACACCTTGCCAAGGGTGACCTGCAGGTTAGTGGAGGGAAGGAGCGCCTTACATCTTTGGTCGGGACGTATCGCCACCCTCATCACCCCATTCCTGAGTATAAGTATATTAAACAGAAACAAAATAGGATGTATAGATATTTGTGTTTTTTTCCCTCTCATAGATTGTCAAGGAATATGAACGAGCTATAATATTCAGGCTTGGCCGAATTCTAGCAGGAGGAGCCAAAGGGCCAGGCAAGTATAAGAATCATCTGTTATGTTTAAATCCAAAAATTGTATATCAGAACATCAATTATTCTTTAAAAGCTGGGATTTTGCATAATTCTTTTGTATATGTGTAGTATTTCCTGTTGTTGCCTTGAATGTTGGTTAGACGCTTGGTGTCAGCATTTAACTTCCTGGCACAGAAATACGTTTGGGAGCCACTGACATTCACCCATTGATATTGATGTACATCTCAAATATCTCAAACATGGCACTGCTGGTCCAGAGTTTACTGAAGGTTGGGAGGGTGAAGGTTCTGCTGTCTGATGCTTCATGGCAGGTCTCAGGTCTTGCTGGGCTGTCTCAGCATTTTGCCTTTTATTTCTGTGCCACTGCGGAGGACTGAAGATTCATTGATTTCAGTGGGAATTCCAGGTCTGTGAATTGGGAGACAAAGTAGAAGGTGAGTTGCTTGTTGATTCTGCTTTAGTTTTAATGCTTTCAATAAAGACTATTACTTAATTGGTAAGTTTTTAACTTGAGAAGTAATAGATTTTAAATGTCTCTGAATGTCAGAGATATTAAACTTCTCACTCCATTGACAGCTTTGACATAAAGTAAAGCCTCACCTGTGCTTACTGCTGTCAAAGATTGTCAGAGATGTTCCAAGGTCAAATCCGCTGCACCATCCATCCCAAGTCAGGTGTAGAAAACCAGAGAGGTGAATCCAGCCCAGGTGACTGCAAGAACCATGGGCACAGATTCTTTGCAGTGGGCCCACTCGGCATCTTCTGGCCCATTCTAATAACATTTGCCAATAAACTAATAATGCAAATGCTTCCAGAGTGCATTACAGTGAGGCTAATTCATGAAATCTCCTCATTCTCCAACTGCTTCTTTAAAAACTTTTTCTTTTGTTTCTAATGGCTCATAGTTTTCAGTAAGTTGGGTGTAGTTAATGTACATAAGCCACATCTGTAAAACACACCCGTATTTTAAAATTGTGCACTTTTAAGGACGTGCATAGGCAGGCGTCCCTGTGCCATGCATGTTTCTTTTGTAGGGGCTGAGCTCTTCAGATGGTCTGGCTGGACTTCTTAAAGTTGCATGATCACTAAATATAAACAAAACAAAATTGCACGCTTTGTCAAACTACTCTCTGCAAAAAAAAATTATTCTTTTTCAACAATTTGATTTTAAAGTTACAGCATTATGATTATGAAATAAATGTAATGCTGCTTTTTAAAAATGTTCTCCTCTCCTCTCAAGGCACTGACTCGCGGTGGGGTTTGGTTCCACGTGCGCTGTCAGCCCTCAGGTACCTCGCCCAAGTGGCCATTCTTAAATTCCTAACACTGTTATTTTTCTGTGCTGTTCTGATGCAGCAATCAGTCTTGTAGTGGTGTGCAGGAGAATTGCAACCAATTGTTAATTATTCAAACTTTCCAAATTTTAACTCTGATCTCTGTTGATCCTTTGCAAAGCTAAATACTTGTATCTCATTGCACGGTCACACAGTTCATGTAAAAAAGCCACACATTTTTTTTTGATTCCACCACATACATCTTGCACTGCAGAAGATAACTCCTCCACTATATTCTTTTCAGAGCTGATTGGGAGGGAATGATCTTATACAAAGACTGCTGCTTCGCCCCACCCATCCCCAAGAAAGGTCCTTTAACTGAAAATGTGTTAAGAAAGGAAGAATTGTTTCAATTTTATCTTTGAATTAATTCTTATGAAGAGAGCTGGTACAGACCTCCACCAGCATCACAAACCTTACTGTCAAATGTCCTATATGTTAGGTCTTTGCCTGCTTCAGTGTGTCTAGGGTGAGACAAATTGGTGACGCCCTGGGAGAACATTTGCTCTACAAGATATAATACATTATTTCACAAAACCTGTACATAATGTTTTGCAGTGATATTACATAGCCTTCATCCATTTCTGGTTGTACATTGTTCTATTGTATTTAATTCCAAAATTTCATCACAGATTCTTTTGTGTATTGGAGGTCAGCTGTGGGAGGCTTTGTACAATAGCCTTCCTCCAAGTTTTTTTTTACAAAAATAATTTATTCCACTGATTCTGTAGAAAATTATTGTTATTACATTGTTCAAGCAAACACAGGCACTATTTTACTTAAGGGTAATAAATTCATAGATGGTGGTGAACAGCCTCATTTCCATTATGAAAACTATTTATGAGACCTGCCTGTACATGTGTAAAGGTGTTCATGGTAGCTTTACATAGCAGCCCACTTGAAAGCTTCCTGCCTTGCACTGTGATAGTCATCAAAGCTTAGTCACAGTTGGGTCCTTTGACCAGCAGCTTTCAGAAACCTCAGCAATCAAGCTGGATTCAGATTCAGATTTATTTATCGCATGTACATTCAGGCATACAGTGAAATGTGTCATTTGTGTTAAACAACACATCCTGGGATGTGCTGAGGACAGCCATAATGCTCAGCACAGCACAACACAGAACAACCAAAGCAACAACAACAGCAAAGCAAGTCTCTTTTCCACCCTCCCATCCCCCTCACACACATACACACACAGGCCTCCAACCCCAGTATACACAGCCTCTGAGCCTTCAGCCCTTAGCCCTGGACTCTCAAACTTGCAGGTAGTAACAGGTGACTTGTCCTATTAACTTCTAGCCACTTCCCCCTCATATTCCCCACCGTGTAGCCTTAGGAAGAGAATTGCTATTTTTCCCTAATTCTATTAAAGGTATTGCATGTTAATACCTCAATATTTTATCTTGACAGATTTGGTGGAATAATGGCTGTGCTTAATGTGAATAAAATGACAACCTGTATATTGACTGTACAGTTTTGAATCTTTATTCCCTATTTGTTACCTTCCTGAAACAATGCCACCTGTCTCATTGTAACTGATGCCAGCACTGCTTTCTTTTTGCTGGCTGCAGTGCCAGACTTTTTTCTCATTTTCCAGCCCCCTATACTGCTGCTCAAACATAAGAGGTTTAGAATCAGAATTCAGTTTATCGCTGATGTCTGTCATGAAGTTTGTTGTTTTTCAGCAGTAGTACGGAGCAATACACTAAAAATTATTTTAAGAAATATAAAAAGTAGTGCAAATAGGGAGCAAAATACTGAGGTAGTGTTCATCGACTGCTCAGAAGTCTGATGGTAGTGGGGAAGAGGCTGTTCCCAAAACATTGAGTGTGTGTCTCCAGGCTTCTGTACCACCTCCTTGATGGTAGTAAAGGCTCAGCATCCAGGATATGCCTCTTCTTGACACATCACTTTTTGAAAAGTCCTCTGAGGTGGGGAGGCTAACAGAGATAGCCGAGTTTATAACTCCTGCAGTTTTTCATGATCCTGTGCATTAGCACCTTCTTACCAGACAGTAGTGTAGCTGGTTTAAAGGAGGTAGGTTTAGGATTTGAAATGTAGGAGAGGGAGGCATAATCTTTAACATATCTCCCTACTTTCCCTCAAAAGTGGCCTGCTACTCCATGTTGCTTTCTATTTAGTTTTATTTTGTACATCTCCCATCTGCCCTTCCTGAGAATTCTAGCGTTGGAACTAGTATGTGAAGTGAGGTGGGGAGAGAAGGAAAGCACAGGATATCTAGGTTGAAAAGTGAAACTTTTAGTAAGTCGTACAAGGTACTCAGTGGTGATAGATAATTTCAGCCATGTGGTGAGTGGGCTGTGATTATCTTGGCAACTATTCATTCACATCCTTTCAAGACTCACACCATGCATTGATAAGTCTGCTTGTAACAGTTGAGTTTAGTGTGGGGATTTAGTACTTTCTGTCCTCGAGTAGTTTGATATTTTGAATGCCTGTTAGTGGAAAGGGTTGTGTGATTTGACTGAATATCACTACCAAGGTGGTGCCTCTGCTGCACTATTGGGCGTAATCCAAAAACAACACAGCACATTTCATGAGTGGATTTGGGAAACAATAAGAGAGAAGTTTGGACTCTCCTTTATTAAAATCATGGTAGCTCCAAAAAGTTCAAAGTTAAATTTATTATCAGAGTACATACATGACACCACATACAACCTTGAGATTCTTTTTCTTCAGGCATACTTAGCAAATCTATAGTACAGTAACTATAAACATTAGGTACTGTCAACTGTAAACAAATTGCAAATGCAGATGTAAGTAAATAGTAATAAATAACAAGCATGAAATAACATATAACAGAGTCCTTAAATGAGTGTAGCTATCCCCTTTTGTTCGAGAGCCTGATGGTTGAGGGGTAGTAACTGTTCTTGAACCTGGTGGTATGAGTCCTGAGGCACCTGTACCTTCTACCTGTTGGCAGCAGTGAGAGAAGAGCATGGCCTGGGTGGTGACGCCCAGGTATTTGAGTTTACTGTTTAGTTTTGAGGGGATGATGGTGTTAAATGCTGAGCTGTAATCGATAAAGAGCATCCTGATGTATACATCTTTGCTGCCCAGATGTTCCAGGGTTGTGTGAAGAGCCAACAAGATAACATCTGCTGTAGACCGGTTGCTTTGGTAGGCAAATTGGAGCAGATCCAAGTCACCATTCAGACAGGAGCTGATATACTTTAACACCAGCCTCTCAAAACACTTCATCACTGTGCATGCCAGTGCCACTGGGCGATAGTCATTTAGACAGGTTACCATGCTCTTCTTGGGTACCGGTACAATTGAGAACTGCTTGAAGCAGGTAGGTACCACACACTGCCGGAGCGAGAGGTTGAAGATATTCACAAATACGCTAGCCAGTTGGTCGGCACAGGTCTTCAGTACTAAGCCAGCTACTCAGTCTGGACCGAATGCTTTCCTTGGATTCACTCTCTTGAAGGCAGCCACACGTCAACTTCAGACACTGAGACCAAAGAATCATCAAAAGACATGGCTCAGTGGTTCCTCCCTGTTCTGGTAGTCAAAGTGAGCATAGAAGGCATTGAGCTCATCTGGAAGCGAAGCTCTGCTGTCCCCTATGTCACAAGATTTAACTTTGTAGGAAGTTATGGCATTCAAACCCTGCCACAGCTGTTAAGTATCCTTTGCTGATTCCAGTCTAGTCTGGAATCTCCACTTTGCCTGAGAGATGGCTTTCGGGAGATCATACCTGCACCACTTGTAGCATTCTTGATCTCCATACTGGAATGCCTCTGATCTGGCTCTCAGCAGCTTCCAGATTTCATTATTCATCAGGGCTTCTGATTGGGGAAAGCTCTGAATGATTTAGTGGGGGCACACACATCCACAGCTGTTTTTGTATTGACTCTGGTGTAGTCATTCAGGTCCTCAGATGAGTTCTTGAACGCAGTGCTGTCCACTGACTCAAGGCAATCCTGTAACTGTTCCTCAGCCTCCCACGACCGACTCTTGGCCGACTTGATCTCTGGAGCCTTGCTCTTTAGGCTCTGTCTGTATGTAGGTAGCAGGAGTACATCCAAATGTTCCGATTTGCCAAAATGAGGTCTCAGGACCTCATTTAGGCATTCCTTTTCATAGTGTAACAGTAGTCTAGTGTGTTGGGACCTCTGGTGCAACAGACTAAGTTCTGGTGATAATTGAGCAGGCTTTTCTTCAACAGCTCTGGCTAAAGTCGCGGACTATAATGTTAAATGTGTCGGGATGGGCCGTTTCTTGTGCAGTTTGGCAAGTGCTTGATTATGAATGGCCACTGGTGGAATGTAAACTGCAGTCAGGATTACAGGTGAGAAGTTGTGAGGCAAATAGAATGGTTTACATTTAATCATTAATTATTCTAAGTCAGGGGAACAAGAAGTCGACATAAACTCAACGTCTGTGCACCAGCAAGAATTGACTAAAAATTATACGTTGCCACCTCTTTCCTTGAGGTTTGATCCATTCTGAAAATAGTAAAACCTTGTTGGATAGCTACATCGGGTGTGTTCGCTGTTAACCAAGTCTCAATGCAGTGAACAGTTGAGATCTGCCTCTGATACAGCAGCCTTGCCCTGGGGTCATCAATCTTACTTTCAAGTGACTGTACATGCTGGATCTAGATGGTAGGCAGAGAAGGCCTCATCCTTCTGCATTTTAGCGTGGTTCGAATCTTCCCTCTCCTGCCATATTTTCAACCTTGGCCTTGGCCTTGACCTTTAAAGGTGCCGTGTCTTAAGGATCAACATATAACCATTGAATGTGAGGTCTGAAGATCATTTTGTAGTCTGTTGTCGAGAGGAAATTGAATGCTGCAGATTGCAGCAAAAGTAGTTAAAAAGGAGTATATTTAAGAGGAAAACTGGTACAAATTCCTGCAGCCCGCAGAGAGCTGCCAATGTACACTGGTACCATGTTCATTTCTGCTGTCTCTGAAAATAAAATAAAATAACTGGATCCAGAAAACACACATCCTTACAATTCAAACCCACTTTATTTTACTAGTGCATAAGCAGAGCAGCATGGCCCATGCCAGGATGGGAAACAACAGCACCAATTGTCACCCTCAAAAACTTCCTTCAAGCTGAGATGCGTCCCTGTTGTTGCCGATTAACTGGACTCTGAGACCTTGCACTCATTTCTCAATCATAATTTATTTTACTTGTGCACAAGGAAAACAGCCCCTGTCACCACTCTGTTCTGTAGTCTGAACAGAGAAATACCATTTTTATACAGAATGCACCAGCAGTTACAGATGTTGACCATTTGGTGAATTCCTTACTTGCAAGATCACTCTCCATTCACAATGCGGGTGTAGAAGTCAATAGCAACTACAAACTGGCAACTAATGATATTTCAAAGTTAGTAAAGCAATTAGCCCTTGGTGAATGTGCTTTGGATCACTCATCTTGTTTGCAGATCCCTTATGTGCAAACGGAAGGTGTGCTCTCCAAAGACCTTTCTTGCTTGGGCTGCTTGTACTCTATATGCAGTATATCCTTGCCTAGACACTTAACTCTTACCTTACTGCAACTTCCACATGGCTTTCTTTTATCTATTTTTTATATTAAAATTCTTTATTTCACGGAAAATATTTATATAGTGCAATTGCATACAGGTTTTATTTCATACTGGCAATATTAACAGTAAAAAGAATTGATGCCAAGGCTGCTTCCTTTCACAGTATATTGTAAGTAATGTGGATGCAGGCACCACTGGTATGGTTTCTAAATTTCTTGTTGAGGCAAAGAAAAATAAGCTGTAGAAGAGGCTACAACGAATATAGGTGAGTTAAGAGGCAACTATCTAGGAAATGGAACATGATGTTGGGACATGTGAACTTGCCCACTGTGGCAGGAGGAGACTTGGCAGATTCAACGTGCATGGATATTCAGCACTTCAATTTAATTCGGGTCACTTACCCTGCAGTTGCATACCCATTAAATTAGGAGATCTAAATGAAAGATTGTTTTCAATTAGTATAATGACTGGTGCATTTTGTTTCTGGCTGCTAATTTAGGATGGGTGACTTACTTGAGTTACAGCTTACCTGATTTATGGCAGACCAGAGAGAGTACTGTACAGAGAGTTCTCTCTGGTCTGCCAGAGCTCTCATTTTATCATTGGAAACCTAAATGTAGAATGGCCCAGTCGTACCTGAAGTAGAAAAGCTACAATCCCCTCTTTCCCTGGTACACAAATCTCTTGCTTTGAAATGAAGAAAGTAATTTCTAATTACTGCTGCAGCAATGAACTGAAGTGTGAGCTCACGTCCCACCCTTTCTCCTTCCACATCTTTTCCCTTCCTATCTTCCCTGTCATGTTGCACCCCACTCCATTATTTGATGTGTGTTGCTTGAATTTCCAGCATCTGCAGAATTCCTGTTGTTTCCATTATTGAGACCCAATTTAGTGTATATAGAAGTTCGTCTGTCTTCCAGCCTCAAACTAGGTGATGGAATTGAGTAAATCAAGCTGCAAAACATGATTTCCCAATAATTACAAGTCCTCAACCACAACCATTTGTACTTACTTAGAACCTTTAACATAATATTTTAAAAAGCTGAAGCATCATAAACTTAAATAAGACCACATGACCTCATCTCTTTTCTAAATGTTCGTCCCTCTTTTCTGAGACTGCCCACTGGTTCTAGACTCCCCCACTATAGGAAACATCTAAATAAACAATTTTATATCAGGTCAAATAAAGAGATACAAGGAAGTTAGCCAAAGGCTTGATTAAAGAACTAATTTTGGTTAAAGAGACAGGATTATGTGGTAATTCCAAAGTTGAGGACCTTGGCAACGTTTAGTGAAGCAATTTAAATGCAGGATTGAGCAAGTAGCCAGAACTGAGGAAGTACAGATAACTCTGAGTTGTAGGGTTGGAACAAATTAGACTGCTGTGGGATACTGTAAGGGGTGAGAATTTTAAACTAGACATCTCTTACTGGGCATTGTCCATTTATACATTGTTGAATGTTGTGAGAGATTATGTCTGTCTTCTGTGCTCAGCCAGCCTGAGGGAGAGTAGTACAGGGGCAGGATGTGGTATTTGTCTCAATTGGAACTGTGACTTCATATTTCCAACCACCATCTAACCATGAAATACCTGTCTTATGTGTGAAACCAGATTAATAAATATGAAAATTGTTCCAGTTTTCTAAACCAGATAAACATTCACGCACAGATTAACAAAATACCTTTATTTTACAGATGGATCTTTTGTTTCTTTTCGCTAGATAGGAACAGGTTAAGGCAATTATGAGCAGCTAGTCCAACATTTTCAACTTAAAATTGGTGCCTTTCCCGTGGATGGAATTAAGTGTTGTTTATTATTAACTGCACAATCGGTCTTGCATCAGGGTGAGATTAAGAACAACGTGTTTGTGCATTGTGAATGGAATCTTCCCATTTCTTTGACATAGATGGACCTTTACAGTTAAGGGTATATAAATTTTGAGCTGAATATGACCAGTCCCATTATTCAGAATCTGTAGCAGGGGTCCCCAACCTTTTTTTTAATGCCATGGACCTCTACCATTATCCTAGGCGTCCATGGGCCCTTGCTCTGATGTTTGAGCACAGCAATGTATCTTCTAGTTTAGCAGTTTAGGATCTAAGAATTCTGCAATTTACAGTACTAATGTTTGAATTTCGTACTACATGTTGAAACAACTGTTGTAATGTGATTAACCCTGGTCAGAGAGAACATTTGCTTGGGCAATGGAATTTTCCGTCACTAGCTGTGGCAACAATTTTTGTTGCAAACCTGCTGTTCCCAATCCCTAACTCTTTGCCACTCATACAGTCTGTTACTGCTGCTTTATTATTTCCTACATTTACCAGTTAAAGTACTCCCTTCGTTAAAATATGTCTTAGATGTTTGGAAAAGTACTTTATTAAATCAAGTCCATTCTCACTGGATCCTTGTCAAACATTGGCCCTAAAACGGTAAATTGATTTTGAAGACGCGACTAAACCCAATAACCTGTCAAAGGTTGGTAGAAGTAGCAAATTAATTTTCTTTAAGAGAGATATGGATAGATAATTGATAAACAAGCTGGTGAAAGTTTAGCTCTGGCAGACAGGAATGCAGAGTGGAATTTACAGAACCATAAATAATCCTTATTAAATGGTAGGGGTCTCAAGGGCCTGAGTGACAGCTTCCTGATCCCAGTTCATATGTTTGTATCACTCTATGGGATTATCTTGTGATGCTTTACCAAAATTCATTTGTTAAACCTAAATAGGGAAGGTATACAGCTTGCTCTTCTTTTTGATGGAGTTTTAAGTCCGTAACCTATCTATTGCACTATGAAGTTTCTTTATCATTCTGTAGGCTCCCAGAGTGACATGGCACCAGCTGTTGTGGTTATTTTTAACTCTGGGTGATGCTGCTGCCACTTGCTGTGCAGTGTTATGTAGTGAGCAAACAAGTTCAGACTTGCAACCAAATATGTGAACCTGAAGTGAAAAACAAGTCCTGGTCTTCAACCAGCTCACATGAACCTGGACCCTCACATGGGTGACTCTATGCCTTGCTTTCTCCAGGCAAACCCTTTTACACCAGGGTGGCTGGGCAAAGAATTACTGTTCAGCCTGTGAATCAACTAATTACATGGGATTTTCCAGTTCACAGACATTGTTTTGAAAGGGAGTAATGGATAGTGAGCTTGAGGGAAGTAGTGAACGAAATACACTCAGTGGCCGCTTTATTGCTCGTTAATGCAAATATCTAATCAGCCAATCATGCAGCAACAACTCAATGCTTAATAACATGCAGACTTGGTCAAGAGGTTCAGATGTTGTTCAGACCAAGCATCAGAATGTGATCTAAGTGACCTTGACTGGGGAGTGTTTGTTGGTGCCAGACTGGGTGGTTTGAGTATCTCAGAAAATGCTGATCTCCTGAAATTTTCATGCACAACAGTCTCTAGACTTTACAGAGAATGGTGCAAGAAACAAAAAAAAAAGCATCCAGTGAATGGCAAAAACACCTTGTTAATGAGAGAGGTCAGAGGATAATGGCCAGACTGATTCAAGCAGACAGGAAGGCAACAGTATCTCAGATAACCATGTGTTACAACAGTGGTGTGCAGAAGAGCATCTCTGAATGCACAATACATTCAACCTTGAAGCCTTGAAGTGAGTAGGCAACAACAGCAGAAGACCACACCGCATTCCACTCCTGTGCCTAATAAAGTGGCCACTGAGTGTATATCCCACTGTGATAGACTGCTCATTGTAATTCACTGCTGAATTAAAACTTGTTCCCAGCCTGTGCCATGCCCTCAATCTTGTAGATACTGTGCTGAATAGCTTAGGCTTAACTCCCAGAAAACTTTCTCTTTCTTAATAGCACAGGATGATTCAATGAACATCTGAAAGAAATAACTCAACTTCAAATTAAACAGAGTCATAAGAGCCATACTGTCCAAAGTGTCCAGCAGATCTAGTCCTATTTAAATGCATTTGGCCTATACTCCTCTAAACCTTTCCTATCCAAGTATCTATCTAAGTGTCATGAGCATTGCAATTATACCAGCCTCCACTGCTTTCTCTAACTGCTTGTTACATATACTCACCATCCTTCATGGGGAAAAACCTGCCCCTTGGGTCCTCTTTGAATCTTTTCCCTGCCAAGGAAATTTTATGCCTTCTGCACCATAGGAAAAAAGGCTGAGACCATCCACATTCTGTGCTCATTGTAAACATCTAAAACGTCACCCCTCAGACTCCTATGATCCAGGTAAAACAGTTCCAGTTTATCCTTATAACTGAAGTTTTCCACTTCTGGCAATATTGTTGACTTTTCTACACCCTCTAGCTTAATCATATCCTTCCTAAGCTATGACAACCAGAGCTGCACACTATGCTCCAAATGCAGACTCACAACATCCTAAACAACGGTAACATAATGTCCCAACTATACCATGTCCAATATGTAACCAGTTTTGGTGTCATCCACAAACTTCTAATCATGCTACTTACTTACATCAAAATTGTTGAAATATATGGCAAACAACAGGGAACCCAGTACTGAACCCTGAGGCACATCTTTGGTCACAGGTTTTCAGTCTGAAAAACAACTCTTCAGTACAGCCCTTGATTCCTATAACCAAACCAATTATGTATCCAATTGGCTGGCTTATCCTGAATTTCATGTGATCTAACCTTTTGGACCAGCCTGCCATGTAAAACTTGTCAAAGTCTTGCTAAATCCATGTACCCTGCCCTGATCAGTATTCTTGGTCATCTTTGCAAACCATACAGGGATTTGATAGACACAATTTGTACGTGCAATGCTATTGCAAACATTCCTAATCAGTCCTTGCCTTTCCAAATACAGATTAAAATCTGTCTCTCACAATGCCCTCCTGCAACATTCACACCACTAATGTTAGATACATTGGCCTGTAGTTCCCTGGTTTGTCCTTGAAGCCCTTTTTCAATAAAGACTTTAAAGGGGTTTTAGAAGTTCAGAGTGCATTTGTTATCAAAGTATGTATGCAGTATACAACCCTGGGATTCGTCTTCCCCTCAGCCACAAAACAAAAGAAAACCATGGAAGCCACTCTGATTCAAAGTCACCCAAAATAGCAGCAGAAAAAAATGAGCAACCAAGAACTGCAGTCCAATCCCCAAGCTGCAGACCCAGAACATCGGTACCATACTTCGACAGCATTGAGGGAGAGATAGGCCATTCAAACACAGGTTGGTTTCTAGGAATTGCTATCTACAGTATTTTGACTTTCCATTAAAATCGAGCTTTATACTATGTTATTATAAGTAATACAGCTTGCATTTTTAACCAAAGTATTTTAAAAATACTAAACATTCTTCCTGCTCTGTCCCCATATCCTTTAGCTTTTTTTTAATATCCTGAAAGCTGTTCATGTCTGTTTTGAAAACAATCATAACTGAGCCTCCGCAATCTTCAAGGAGAGGCAGGAGAAGTGGGAGAAGAGAATTCCAAAGATTTTCTTCATTAAGTGAAGAAAAATCTCCTTGTTTAATATCTAAATGGCCTTTCCCCTATTTTTGATATGCTTCATACTCCATAGGCAAATCCCACCCCTGCCCATTTTCCAGATCTCACTTATGGTAGTACATTTAGTCATTGTTGGTAGTCTGATAATCACTTTCTTCTGTTTCCTACTGTTAACATTGAATGTTTCCAAAATTGCCTGTAACTCATATGAACCTGCAATGGATAACTACACCTGATTCATTTGGTAGTTAAATCTATTTAGATAGTATTTCCAAATTTTTAGTGCTTTATCTTCGTATACTCCAGCAAGTTGTTAATGATCTACTTTGGAATACTGAGTTAGATAAAGCAAGATTAATGCAATGTGAAATGTCATTAAAGGAATTCAAAGAAGGTAAACTGCTAGAAGAACTTGGGAAATCAAACTGCAACTGTGGAGGCAAAAAGATTGTGTCTAGGTTGTGCAACATCCTGTTTCCCTCCTCTTTATGGTAATGAAGGGCTGAGTGATACAAGAGTATGTGCAGGAGAAGCAGTAGACCAGTCAGCCCTTTGGAGCCGACTCCACCATTCTGTACGTCATGGCAGATCTATAATCCTCAACTTCCTTGTATTTTAAATATATTCGATAGCTCTACCTCCATGACTCTCTGGAGTAAAGAATTCCAAAGGATCACGTCCCAAGGGAAGAAACTTTCTTGGTTCCTATTGGGAAAAAGTTCACTCCTTATTATGAAGCTTATACAATCTACTTCAAGATGCCCCCACTATGAGAAAAAATCCACTTTCTCAATCCCCCACAAGAAAGATAGATTTTAGTAAGGTTAGTTGTTATTCTTTCAATCTCCAATGAATATAAGACAATGTTCTCAACCTTCTTTCATGCAGCAACCCCTTCATCCACTAATGAATCTAGTGAACATTATTTGTACTGCGTTCAATGCAGGCGCATGTCATCTTAAATTTGGAATCCAAATCTGTTCTCAGAACTCGGGGCTCAGTATCAGCATCACATTGTAAAGTTGCATCAAAATGCCCCAACTTCTGTATTCTACATCTTTGCAATAAAACTCAAACGTTCCATTAAAGATCAAATTTATTTGTCACATGTACATTGAAACATACTGTGAAATGTGCTTTTGTGTCTATAGCCAACACAGTCTGAATATGTACTGGTGGCAGCCTGCAAGTGTCGCCATGCTTCCAACACCAGAGTTACACACCCACAACTTGATAACCTGAAACTGTACATCTTTGGAATGTGAGGAAACCCACACTGTCACAGGGAGAATATACAAACTCCTTACGGACAGTGGCGGGAACCAAACCCAGATCGCTGGTGCTGTGAAGTGATACTCTGTCTGCTGTGCTCCATGCAGTAATCAATTCAAAGGTTAATTACTTGCTCTTCCTGAATGCCATTTTTTTGTGTTACAGATATTAGAATGTCTGATCCCTTTGTTCTACAACATTTTGTAGTCTCATTCTGTTTAAAACAAAAAAAGTTTTAATTGTTCCTCCTCATGTTTCATCTGTCATCTTCTTTCCCAATTATTTAACCTATCCACACCTCTTTGCAGACTCATTGATTCCATGTCATGATTTGCTATCTCTCTTATTCTTGCACCATCAGTGAATTTAGCTGTCATACACAGCGTCCCCTTATTGGCAATGTAGTCATCAATATAGATCTTAAATAACTGAGTACAAGGCTCTGATCCCTGCGCCACCTCATTAGTTACTAATTGACATTGTGACTCACAGATTACCGATGATCTTCCTGCGTTTTTCTCCCCTGCGTAATCTTTTAACAACAGCTGCTTCCATTCACATGGTGCCTTTTAAAGTGACAAAACAATATTAGCAAACAAAGTTAAAACCAAGATCAGCACATTAGGAGAAAGCTTGATCTTGAGGTTGAGGTTGGTTTTAATGGATGCTAAAAAGGAGAAAAGGGAGATGGAGAGGTTTATGAAGGAATTCCAAGCTTTTAGGACTTTGACTACTAAAGGTTAGTTTCCCAACAGCAGAAGATTTAAATTGGGGAATGTACAGAAAGCAAATCATAGAGGAAGGCAAATATCCTGGAGTGTGATAAAATGAATGATTTAGAAATACTGAGGAAGGTGTCACTGGGAGGCAATATAGTCTACAACACACACAATCTGCTGGAGGAACTCAGCAGGTCAGTTATCATCTATTGAGGGTAATAAACAGTTGACATTTTAACCCTTCACCAGGACTAAAGGTTCTCAGCCCAAAACTTTGACTGTTTATGCCCATCTATAGATGCTACCTGACATGCTGAGTTCCTCCAGCATTTTGTGTGTTGCTCAAAGTTTCCAGCATCTGCAGAATCTCTTGTGTTTATAATCGTGCAGGTTCATGTGGGAATACGAATTGACGAGAATTAATGCAGTTAGGATTCTGGATGTTTTAAAGTTTACACAGGATGAGAGAGACCAGCAGGAGTGCCCTGCTCCTGTTGTCTCTGTCAGATGCTAGGGGCACATGGCAGATAAGAAGTTAAAAACAGTATCTAGATTGATGACTTTCAGCAACATCCAGGAATACACCGGATGTTTTCATTCATCTAATCCTTGGATTTGGGGCAAAGGCTGCAAGATGTAATTGTACCTAGAAGCCCACTGAAACATTGTTCTCAAGTCATGTGTCTGTGGCCAACAGTTTTGAGTTCTGCAAGTATTGCTGCCCCTGTCGACTATTGAAACCCATGCAACGCACGCAAAATGCTGGAAGAACTCAGCAGGTCAGGCAGCATCTATGAAAAGAACAGAGTCGATATTTTGGGCCAAGACCATTCATCACCACTTGCTCATTAGAGTCCTGATGAAGGGTCTTGGCCCGAATCGTTGACTCTTCATTCCTTTTCTCCAGTGTTTTGTGTGTGTTGCTCTGGATTTCCAGCATCTGCAGAATACCTTGTGTTGTTGAAACTCGTGCAAGTGAAAAAGGAACTGGCATTTAACTCTGGAGCTGGAGATTTTGGGACCAGAAGCAAAGTGAAAGGTGAGGAATTGAGATGAGTAGGGTATTGGTTTGTTATTGTCACATGTACCAGTAAAAAGCTTGTCTTGCATATTGTTCATACAGATCAAGTCATTACACAGTGCATTGAGCTAAAAAAAAGTAAAAATAACAATGCAGAATGAAGTGTAAAACCGACTAAAAAGAGTGCAGTGCAGGTAAATGATAAAGTGCAAGGTAAATTGTGAGGCCAAGAGTCCATCTTATTGCACAAGAGGTCCATTCAGGAGTCTGATAACAGTGGATAGAAGCTGTCCTTAAGCTTGGTGGTATATGCTTTCAAGCTCTTTGATGGGAGAGGAGGAAAAGAGAGAATGTTTAAGGTGGGGGTGTGATATTTGAGTATGCTGATTGCTTTACTAAGGCAGCAAGAAGTATAATCAGACACTATTGAGGAGAGGCTGTTTTTGGGGAAGCACTGAAAGACTGAAAATGGTATACAAAAGAAATGGTGCTACATGCAGAGTAAACATCTGGTTGAATTTAAGACCTAGAGTAACACTACTAGTTGTTTGAGCTATGGTGAGATTCTGCTATACTTAGACAGTGATGTTGGGAGAGGCAGGTCAGCCAGGTTCCAAGTGCTAATCATGACACTTCTCAGATTGCTTTTGTAAAGATAGTGCTGTGTCGACTGTTTTACTTCTTTGAAATGAGTAGGTCTTTCCGGGGCACACAACTGTTGCCTTCCCAATATTCAGTAATGTTCTCTGTGTCTCCGATTGGGACGTGGGCCACAGCCGGGAACAAGCGTGCCTGTCAAAGTTCTGTCAAGCTGGCAACTTTGGCCAGTGCTTTTGTGGATTTACAGTTCGAGTGTTTATGACCACATGGCTAATGTGGTTAGTCAACAAGGTCAGAGGCTCACTGTGATCGTTAAATATCAGCTGAATTGCTAAACGATGAGGGTTCCTGAATTAAATAGCCAATATGCATCTCCTCTCTGTTTATCCTTGCATCCTTCTTGTCGAGAAGTGAAGAGAATTGGTTATGGAACAACCCCTCACTGTCTCAAACATGATCTATGTAAAATGGTATATCAGTGGATAGTCACTGACTTTCCCAGGACAGAAATGGCTAATACAAGGGGACATAACTTTAAGGAGATTGGAGAAGTGAATGGGGGGAGGGCGGATGTCAGAGGTAAGTTCTTTACACTGAGTGGTAGTGGTGGTGCATGGAACATCCTGCTGGGGATGGTAGTGGAGGCAGATGTATTAGGGGTATTTCGGAAACTCTTAGATAGGGACATGGATGATAGAAAAATGAAAGGGTATGTCAGGGAGAAGGGTTAGATTAATCTTAGAGTAGATTAAAAGGTTGGGACAACATTGGGCTGAAGGACCTGTACTGTAATGTTCTACATTATTAAAGTGGAACCCCATGGCATTACAAACAAGAAAAGCAAATTTGTTCCTGGTGTCTTTGACCATTTTCAATCATTTATTTGGTCATGGACCAGGCTGGTGGTGTAGTGGCATCAGCGTCGGACTTCGGGACGTAAGGTCCCGAGTTCAAATCCAGCCGGCTCCCCTGCACGCTTTCCATCCATGCTGGGTTACGAGCTGGTGATCTCTTTGGAAACTCACCCGGCAGAAGGCAATGGCTGCTGTAACTTGCTTTGTACGCAGTTCCCCACTACGTCAGAGAGGCGTGGAGAGAAATCGTCCGCTATCTGGAGAAACTCTGGATGTGACGTACCTTTCCTTTTTCCATTTGGTCATGATCATATTGCCATCTGTGCACTGTTCTTCTCCCATATTCCCTACTTGGTGAGCGCTTCAGAAACATTCCAGTGGAATAAAGTTATCCAGGTCATGTGAATGAGGCCAGAAGTACACTGTATAAATGATTGTCCATTGATTCTACTTCATTTTATTTCCTGTACTGGACCTATACAATGATGTTGCTGGGATTTGAGGACCTGAGTTATAGGGAAAGGCTGAATAAGTTAGGTCTTTATTTCCTGGAACACAGGAGAATGAGAAGATTTCGTACAAAATTGTGAGTATAGATAGGGGTAAGTGCATGCAGGCTTTTTCCACTGAGATTAGGTGAGACTAGAACTAGAGGTCATAAGTTAGGATGAAAAGTGAAATATTTTGGTGGAAACCACTCAGAGGCTGGTGCGAATGTGGAATAAGCTGCTAGCTAAAATGGTAGTTGTGAGTTCAATTGCAATATTTAAGAGAAGTTTGAATAGGTACATGAATGGGAAGGATATGGAAGGCTATGATTCAGGTGCTGGTAGATGGAAATAGGCAAAAGAAATAGTTAGGCATGGACTTGATGGGCTAACGTGCCTGTTTCTGTGCTTTAGTGTTCTGTTAAACACCTGCCTAGAGCGTTTCCTCCCTCAGCTGTTGGTAAATTTCCACAAGCAATACTGACATCCCTTGAGTAATCTTGTCTCTTAAAGGCTCTTGCAATGTTTTCCTATGCAATTCCCGTATCTTGTGCTCACTGTTGATTTTGGGTGCTGATGTTATCCATTGTGTCAGTTAAAGGTTAGCTTTATTTGTCACGTGCACATCGAAACATACAGTAAAATGCTTTGTTTGCTTCAACAGCCAGCATCGTCGAGGATGTGCTGGGGGTGGCGGGGAGGTGACAGCCCACAAGTGTTACCATGTTTATGGCGCCAACATAGAATGTCTACAACTTATTACTCTAACCTGTATATCTTTGGGATGTGCGAGGAGACCAAAGGACCCAAAGGAAACCCACGTGGTCACAGAGCGAACATACCAAATCCTACAGACAGCAGTAGGAATTGCACCGGGGTCACTAGTGCTGCAATAGCATTACGCTAACCACTATGGTACTGTGCTGCAGACAAAATCAGGCTGAGTATAGATACTGTAAGTAAAATTGAAATGATAAATTAAATTCAACTGCAAACCATCTCCTGTTTAATCTAAAGCGACAAGGTCAGTATAAACCTTTGAGTAAACCTCTGTAGAACGGATATTATCAAAGCTAAAACTGATAGCTTAGAAATCAAATTGTGCTGTTGAGATAGCTTGCCATTTCCAAAATACTCCAGAAACTGTTTAATGGCAAAATTGAGAGAGAGCCCCACTGATGTTGAATCAGATTTGGTCCCATCTATAAATAATCATCCCACCAAGCTCTCTGTACAGCACTGAAGTGGAAAGCCATGGTAATCATAAGATATAGGAGCAGGAAATAGGCCATTCGGCCTATCGACATTTCTTCCCTTGACGTTCTCTAAGTAAGTTTAGCCATTGACGAGGCATCTTTATTTTTTTACAAACCTGCATGTTAGAAATATGGCTGGTGGTGTAGTGACATCAGCACCAGACTTAGCACTTCCCTGCTATGCAAGGTCGAGCATTGACCTGGCAACTTCGTTTCATTAAAAAATGGTCAAATACTACGGAAACAGCAGGAAAAAAAATGCCACCTGATATGCCACAAGTTGCGAAAAGGAGCAACAACAATGTGTTCAAAGTTCTATACATTTTAAAATTTCATCTGGAGAAAAAAAGTGAAAGATACTATTGGTAATTCAAAGGATCCTGTTCTGATATTGACTGGTTACTGGTTAATACTGTGTTGCCTCTAGTCTTTCTGATTTGCAAAGATTAGCATTCACATAGGTTTAATTTAGTGTTATTCCCAGCCTGATTGCAAGTGATGGGGCAACTCCCCTGCATCAAGTCTGATGACCGTACTACCGTGTGTGACTGAGATTGATTTTGCAAATATACTTATGCAGATAGAACAGCTGATAGAAAGTACAATGGGTGCAATTACCGCTCAGTCGCTTGAGGGATATTTCACCCATACCACTGTCTGTGCTGTGGAAGTAGCCTGAATCTTAGTGATTGCATTTTGGTTTGCCTTACTGTTTTCACTGTCTCCTAGTATCCAATTTGGACTGGGCCCTCCAACTGAGAGCTATTATTTATGTTATGAAACCAAGTGTGAAACGTGTACCTCTGGCAATTATTAATTTACCCTGAAAACCAAGAGAGAGTAGATAGAAGGAAATGAATTGCCATGACCTTTGCACTGGTCAGAAAGGTGGAAAAACAACAAAATTAGGCATCTGATAAAATGTGAGTGGAAAACTAGTTATCTGTGTGTCTCATAAAGTGCAATAAAGTGAAGAGGGATTGTACAATGAACATGCAATTATCAGATTAAATCCAATGTGAGTGTGTAAGTGGAGGAGTTCCCTTTGGAAAATTTTACAGTGTGTTGCAAATAAGGTTGTTTCAGATTCCATTATGTAATGATTTTCTGCTAGTTGCTGGCAGACGGCCCTGTTCCCCTACTATCAGCTAACGCCAGGGTTTTGGAGCTTGCCCCATCTCAGTGATGACAGTCAAATCAAAAATTGTGTAACAAGCCAGAGTTGCCCTTAGACACAGCAAACCTTTTAGGCTACTTGACCAACTTCCACAATACAAAGCTGTTCGTTACAACTGGACGTGACTCTCAAAGTTCTGAGGGGTTTTCTAGATTGATCTGACTTGTGATTGTAAGATCTGAAGACTGTGCAAATAGTTTGAAGTAGGATGTGTTCGTTACCTTTATATTCTGTTCAGCACTATCACCCATTCATCCCTCATTTGTGTAGTCCACCTCAATTCTCCATTAGCAAATGCAGGGATTTTCACCAAGATCTCCAGCTGTGCTCCTTTTGGGTGGAGATTGCATTAGCTGGTTGTGGCATATAATGAAGGTGTATAACTTGGTGTTGGCAGTCTGTGAGTGCTGATGTTATCCATTGTGTCAATTAAAGGTAGTTTTATTTGTCACGTGCATATCGAAACATACATTAAAATGCTTTGTTTGTGTGAACAGCCAACGCAGTCAAGGATGTATTGGGGGGCAGCCCACAAGTATCGTCATTTTTCTGGCACCAACATAGAGTGCCCGCAACTTACCAACCCTAATCTGTACGTCTTTGGGATGGATGAAAAAAACAAAAGACCCAGAGGAACCACACGCATTCACAGGATGAGCATACCAATTTCTACAGGCTGGCGGGAATTGAACCAGGGGTCGCTGGTGCTGCAATAGCATTGCACTAATCACAATGCTATCATGCTGCCAACAAAACTAGGATGAGTATAGATAGAGTAAATAAAAATTTAAATGGTAAATTCAATTCAACTGCAACCAAACCGTCTCCTATTTAATCTAAAACAGCAAGATCAGAGTAAATGTTTGACTCTGTAGAATGGATACTATCAAAGCTAAAACTGATGGCATCTTTGATCAGTTAGAAATCAGATTGTGATGTTGAGATGGTTTGCCATTTCCAAAATATTTCAGAAACTGTGTGATAGTAAAAATGAGAGAGAGCTCCACTAATGTTGGGTTCTGTTATGGTTCCATTTATAAATAATCATCACATAGTCATAGTCATACTTTATTGATCCCAGGGGAAATTGGTTAACACCAATTTCACACCATGCTTTCTGTACAGCACTCAAGTGGAAAGCCATGGTAATCGGGTTTCTTCCCTTGACATTCTGTAAGTAGATTTAGCCATTGTCTAGACATCTTTATTTTAATACAACCCTATATGTCAGAAATTCTATACATTTTAAAATTTCATGGAAAAAAGAAGTGAAAGATACCATTGGTAATTCAAAATATTCTGTTCTGACAATGACTGGTTACTGGCTGATCCTGTGTTGCCTCCAGTCTTTTTGCAAGGGTTAGTATTCATGTAGATTTAATTTAGTGTCAATGTTATTCCCAGTCCGATTGTAATTGATTGAGTAACTCCCCTGTATCAAGCCTGGAGACTGCACTGCCACGTGTGACTGAGACTGAATTTACAAATGTAATTGTAAAGATAGAACAGCTGATAGTACAATGAGTGGAATTTCCTCTCAGTCGCTCAAGGAATATTTCACCCGTACCACCGTCCGTGTTGTGGAAGTAGTCTGAATCTTTGTGATTGCATTTTTGGTTTGCCTTACTGCAGTAGTTCCCAATGGGTATAGTTACATGTCCTAAGGGGGCATTATGGGGGAAATGGAAATCGCAGGAATGTATTCAAGATTTGGGGGCGGGGGGGGGCACGGTAAGCAGCCCCCAAACTAGGGCACTATAATTATGAGACCTTACATGATTGCTCAACTGCACTAACTAGAATAGTATAAAGGTAACTTGCTGAACACCAGCTCTATTCCAACTAACATTCATTCACTCTGAATCCTTGTCAATGTAATTTTCACTGTTGTGATCGTCTTCATTTTTGTCTTGTTGTTCCTTTGCGTGCCTCTACTGTCACGATGAGGCCACACTTGAGTTGGAGGAGCAACTCCTTGTATTCCATCTGGGTAGCTAGCCCCCAACCTGTTGGCATGAACAACGATTTCTCGAACTTCTGGTAATGCCCCTCCCCCTTCATTCCCTCCCCATTCCCATTTCCCTCTCTGACCCTATCTCCTTACCTGCCCATCACCTTCCTCTGGTGCTCCTCCCCTTATTCTTTCTTCCGTAGCCTTCTGTCCTCTCTTATCAGATTCCCCCTTCTCCAGCCCAGTATTTGTTTCACCAATCAACCTCAGCTCTTCATTTCACCCCTCCCTTCCCGGTTTCACCTATCGCCTTGTGTTTCTTCCTCCCCTCTCCCCACCTTCTACCTCTGACTCCTCATCTTCTTTCCTTCCAGTCCTGATGAATGGTCTCAGCCCAAAACAATATTCTTTTCCATAGATGCTGCTGAATTCCTCTAGCATTTTGTGTGTGCTGCTTGGATTTTCAGCATCTGCAGATTTTTTTCTTGTTTGTGATTGATAGTGGTCTCATTGCTATCATTTTGGAAATGTTATATGAAGCAAAGTGTGGAAAATCTCATACAATTGGTGAAAGATTAATAACACTCGCTGTATCAGAAGTGCTTACCACTGTTCTCAAAATGGATGTTTTAAAATCAATTCCTCTGAGTGATAACTCTGTAGTTCATCATATGAATTGCCATGACCTTTTGCACAGGTCGGAAAGATGGGGGGATAATACACGATAGAATTACACACAAGATAAAATGTGAGTGGAAAACTAGTTATCTGTGTCTCATAAAGTACAATCTAAATTGGAGAGGGGTTATACAGTGAACATTAATGAATATTAGGGTGTAAGTAGAGGAGTTCCCTTTGGAAAACTTTACAGTGTGTTGCAAATAAGGTTGTTTCAGATTCCATTACGTAATGATCTTCTGCTGGTTGCTGGCAGACAGCCCTGTTCCCCTACTATCAGCAGACACAAGGGCTTTGGAGCTCGTCCCTTTTCAGTCTTGTGACGACAGTCAACTCAAAAGCTGTGCAACTGGCCAGAGTTGCCCTCAGACACAAACCTTCAGGCTGCTTGACCAACTTCCACAACACAAAGCTTTTCTTTATGACTAGACAGAGCTTTGAAAGTGCTGAGGGATTTTCTGAATTGATTCTTTTGGTGATTTGAAGATCTGAAGACTGTTCAAATAATCTGAAGTCGGGTGTGTTTCTTACCTTTTATTCTGCCCATCACGATTGCCCATTCATCCCTCATTTGTCTAGTGCACCTTAATTCTCCATTAGTAAATACAAGGATTTTCACCAACATCTCCAGCTGTACTACTTTTGGGGTGGGCATTGCATTGACTGGTTGTAGCGTATAATAAAGAGGTATTATTTAGTGTTGGCCATCAGAGGTTTATAATTAGGCCTTTGGTTCTCTGAACAAGATTTTAAAGACTGTTCTGGTGAGTTATCCTCTAGTATTTCTTCCAGTTCATAAAATTTGAATGAAAAAGGCCTTTTTTAATGAAGGAGGATTTGTATTTTAATACTATCATTGGGCTTTCTTTACAGATCCCCACCTAACCTCCCTCCCTCGCTCCCTCCAACCCTTCAAAGGGTAAAGGATGAGAAGACTCTTAACTGAATGGAATGGTCCACTGAAAGGAATAGAGTCATTGAATTATATAGTACGGGCACTTGGGCCCAACTCATTCATGCTGACCAAATTGTCTACCTCAGCTAGTCCCACTTACCTGTATTTGGTGCATCTCTTGCTAAACCCTTCCTGTCCGTGTACCTATTCAAAGGTCTTTTAAAAGTTGTAGTTTTACCCGCCTCTACAGCTTCATCAACAGAACATTTAATATACCCACCACCCTCTGTGTGACAAAGTTGCCCAACAGGTCCACTTTAAATCTTTCCCTTCTCAGTTTAAACCTATGCTTTTAGATTCTCCTACCATGGAGAAAATCTGTGACCATCCTTCTTTTCTTTGGCCTTTGTATACCAAGGTTACACCTCAGCTTCTTTTGCTTCAGGCCAAGGTACAAAACACAGTACCAACAGTCACACACAGCACATATGGTTATGATAGCCTATACAGTCACAAAATAATATTAGCACAGATCCATGAGTGACGTGGCCTGAAAATTGATGATGCATGGGATGTTGTCCTGGAGCCATGTCTCCACAAGAACAAGCACGCAGCAGTTCCTCATCTCTCGCAGCCACAAACAAAGGCAACCAACCTGTCTTCCAGGGAGTGAACTCTGAGAGATCCAGCCTTCAGAGGCCAGCACAGATTCCAGCGCACCCTTTGTGCCTCTGTTCTCTCCTACACCTCCTCTGGAGCCTTCTCCAGGGCTGCCGCCACCTTATTTTCCCCACAAGCTATTTTCATTCATGTGTTCCCCTGATTCTCCTATTACGTAGCTGGATCAGAACTAAGAAACAGTCACCAATTAACCTATTAGCATGTCTTTGAGATGTTGAAGGAAACTAGAACATCTCTTTTTAGCAGCCCTGATATTTGTATGAAAGCATGCGCAGGAGATGCAGTTAAAAATTTAATGAAGCATCCCAGAGTTTTCTAGAAGTTGCAGAGAGCCACAATGTTACAGGAAGGTCAGTGGGGTCGATGAGGTTTGTAATGGTGTATTTAATATTTAAGTATTAGTTTAGTAATCTTGTATAAGTTGATTAAGCATTCTTGCTCATTTAAATCATTACGAGTTATGTGTACAAATACATGAATTGCATACATCATCACACTACCACATGATACATGCATGCCTCACTAAAAGTAAACTCGAAGCTAGACTCACATTTTGGACTCCTGGGTCTTCCTTTAAATTAGTTTAATTTTTTGAAGTTAACAAACATAAACAGTTTTGTGCTTGTTTGTGCCTTTACTGTGAGGTTGCACCTGTTGAGAAGTCATCAAGCCAAACTGTTAATTTTGTACCTCTCCACAGCTGCTGAGTTTTTCCCGGATCTTCTGATTTTGTTAACGAATACATTACTTGAAACAGAAGTGTTTGTAAGGCTGTGGGGAAAGATCAAGGGAAAGTTATTAATTGCATCAATTTATAAAGTGCCAGTATATGCAGAATAGATCAGTAGTATTTTATTTATTTATTGACTTACAGTGCGGAGTAGGCCCTTCTGTCCCTTTGAGTTGCTTCGCCCAGCAATCCTCCAATTTAACCCTGGCCTAATCCCAGGACAATTTATAATTGCCAATTAACCTACCAACCAGTACGTCTTTGGACTGTGGGAGGAAACCCATGCGGTCATGGGCAGAACATACAAACTCCTTACAGACCGCAGCTGGAATTGAACCCAGGTCACTGGTACTGTAAAGCACTATGTTACCATGATTTTAGTTCACTCTGCATGTTCCCTGAGAGTTTGCATCATTAAATTAATAATAATTGAACCTCAGTTGGGTTGGTGATGTCACATATCAGTTTTTATAACTATTAAAAAAATTAAATTTATAGAAAAGTACTAATTCATTTAGGACCTGATACGGGGCAAAAGCCTTTGGGAGAGGAATCTTTCCCATTGGGGCAGCATTCTGTTGTTTTTTGTTGTCTTACTAATTTCTTTGCCACTCTTCCATAAAACTACAACTGGTGAAGCACCCAGGCAACAGTAGTTGTATGTGCAGTCTCTCCCATCTCAGCCACTGAAGCTTGTAGCTCTTCCAGAGTTGTCATAGGTCTCTTGGTGGCCTCCCTCACTAGTCCCCTTCTTGCAAGGTCACTCAGTTTTTGAGGACAGCCTGCTCTAGGCAATTTACAGCTGTGCCATATTCTTTCCATTTCTTGATGATTGACTTAACTGTATTCTAAGGGATATTCAGTAACTTGTAAATTTTCTTGTATCCTTCTCCTGACTTGTGCATTTCAATAAACATTTTGTGGAGTTGCTTGGGGTGTTGTTTTGTTGTCACGGTGTAGTTTTTGCCAGGATACTGACTCACCAGCAGTTGGATCTTCCAGATACAGGTGTATTTTTACTACAATCAATTGAAACCTCTTGACTGTGCACAGTTCTCCAAAAACAGATCTCTATTTAACTAATTATGTGACTTCTAAAATTAATTGGCTGCATCAGTGATGATGTGGTATGTCATATATACTTATTCAGTCAATTGTTTTATGTACGTAATTAATTTAGATCACTTTGTAGATCGGTATTCACTTTGTAGATCTGTTTTCACTTTGACCAGAAAGGAGTCTTTCTGTTGATCAGTGTCAAAAAAGCCGAATTAAATCTACTGTGTTCAATGTTGTAAAACAATAAAATATGAAAACTTCCAAGAGTAGTGAATACTTTTTAGGCACTATATGACTTTAATATAATATTAATATAGTGTATATATTGAATGTATAATGAGTTGCAAGATATTGTAATGTATATATGTAATGTAAACATTGAGGAAGAGGGATTTTTGGGGTAAAAAGACTATTTTCATCAGAAATGGGAATTTCTGACTGCCTAAAAATTTTAAATAGAAATGTATGGGTTTCTTATTTTGTGTGCAATCCTTTTGAAATGTAAACACTTTTTTTCTTGAATCCTGTAGGAAATATGATTATAAGTCACCGTTTTTAAAGATGTGTAATATTTGCGTAGTGTTCAATGTAAATAAGTAAAATAATGATTAAAATGTGAACCTTGTAAAACAATTTGAGATATATATGCAATTAAAGTGGCACTTAGCTGTAATTGCACACTCTGGTGTTTATAAATTATGAGTAAGTAAAATTAACGTCCATTTGTCTCTGTTTATTTTTGTGATTTTTTTTTTCTCTCTCTCTAACTATAGGTTTGTTCTTTGTCCTGCCATGTACTGACTCCTTTGTTAAAGTGGATATGAGAACTATTTCATTTGACATTCCACCTCAAGAGGTAGGACATATAAAAATTCAGTGCTATTTAAAACTTCCTTGAACATTGATGTTTCATTTAATGCTCTCTCATTTTACCTACACTGTTAAATAAATTTTTTCCTTGGATTTAGATTCTCACCAAGGACTCTGTGACAGTCAGTGTTGATGGAGTTGTGTATTACCGTGTCCAGAATGCAATACTTGCTGTTGCAAATATCACCAATGCAGATTCTGCTACCCGCCTTTTGGCCCAGACCACTTTGAGAAATGTACTTGGAACAAAGAATCTGTCTCAGATTCTCTCAGACCGGGAGGAGATTGCCCATAATATGCAGGTGAGTTTTGTGGGCTTCTGGTGCTAGTTCATTAGAGTTTTTGTGTAGCATGGAGTTTGCATCAGAACTGGCCATTCTGGCCAATAGATGAATACTGATCTTTGAACCTTCATTTCCTGTAATCCTGGTCACCTTTGTATCTCACTTTATGTGCTCCCTTCATTCCCCACTGACCTTCAGCCCTCATATCAAAAACAAAAGTGTTGACCAGAATTAACAGAATAGGCACATTTATTAAAGTCGGGATCACCAATTGTAAATTCAAGAGCTTTCTAGCAGATGTGTATATCAGTAGTTTCAATCATAATACCTCAATATAACAACTTGGACCTCAGCAAATGCTAAGGGGAATAGATGATTTTAAGAAGAATTTGTAACATTCAATGTTTTGTTTAGGATATTGAGCAACAGGCAAGATAAATAATAAAGGAAGGAGAGTAAGGCATGAGTCATTAGCTTTTCCTGCAAATAGATTATGGCTGATTGTCATCTCATTGCCTTTCGAACAGAGAACAGCGTTGTGCAGGAACAGGCCCTTCAGTTCACCATGTCTGTATCAATCATAATGCCTGTCTAATCCTCTGTTCACTCTTTATGTGTCTCTAAGTAAAATTAAATCTGCTTCTACTACCTCCCACTCTGCATATCAACAAGATCCTGTTTAGAGATAAAATGAAAGGGGAGTAAGACGTAAATCATTAGCTTGTCTTACAAATAGATTATGACAGATTCTCATCTTGGGGCAGATACGTTCGGGACTTTTAAGAGAAGTTTAGATAAGCACATGAATGTAAGGAAAATGGAAAGATATGGATATTGTATTAGGCATAAGGGATTAGTTTATTATGTCGTTTGATTACTAATTTATTTAGTTCTGGATAGCATTGTGGGCCGAAGGGCCTGTTCGTGTGCTACACTGTTCTGTGTTCTGTGTTTAACAGAACATGTTCACAGCCGATCTGGAAGATGGTATTCCATTTGATCTCATTCCAAAGTTCCATTTAGAAACACACCACGAACTTTCTCTGCATTTATCTTTTCAATCCCAGTATCATTTTAAGACATTTAATTTGAGTACCTTATAACTTTCTAATCTGGAGAATTTAGGGCAGGTTAATCCAACCTATCCTCTCAATTTTAACCTTTTAAGCCCACATGTTTTAATCCTTTAAACTGTGTGTTATTCTGGTGAACCTGTCCTATAGTTCTTCTAACCTCAGTACATCTTTCCTTAGGTTTGGTGATCAGTACTGAGCAGTTAGGATTTGCACAGACTGTCATTTCTGTCACCCTAAGCTATAGCCCTTTCAGCCTTTTGATGGTTTGTTGGTTACTCTTTGTATCTGTGGAAATGCCTTCGTTGATTGAGTAGTTAGTTAATTCCGTCATAGTAATAGCTTTTCACCTCATATTCTTTGATCCAAAATGACCTCTAGACTCCTCAGTACCCCACATTAAATTCCATCAGGCATTGTTTGAATCTATCCCTTTCATGCTGCCTTCAACATAACCAAGTGTATCTCCTAAAGTTATCTGGAGAGTTAATTGGCAAGCACTGTCAAGCCTATACCATTTCTACATTTTATGTAATGCTAGTATTGTTATGCAGTAGAGTTGATTACTGTATCTATGTTTGGACTTGGTAGCTAATGGAAAAATCAAATATTTTGTTTTCGTCAGTTTTGACCCTTGCCACACAAGTATTTATTAGTATAATGATTGGAATCAGAATACCAATCTGGCAGGGGCACGTTATGAAAATAGTTTCAAAGTTGAATAATTGCTAAGTTTGTATATTTTATACACTCTGAAATCTGTCTCCTCTTTACTTAAGTTTTCGATCATTCTATTGTAAGCTGTGACAAACACCACCAGTGATTACCATGATTAATGCACTGGGTTATTCATGGTGGTTCAGTTGCTTTTTCCTTTTCTCTATCAGGTAAACTTGCTATTTTATTTCACCATTTTCTTTTATCCCCAGCTTGATTTTTAATGATTTGAGTAATCTTTCAAAATGTTCTGTACAATGGATGTAAAGTGTATTTTATCCAATGAGGTGAGATCCACCTTGTTGGTTGATCTAAGATTTCCTTTCACCACATGGCCCCTAGGTAGAAAATGATGAACATGGCTAGCAACACTTATTATGATAGTACTTTGTTCCGTGCGATAGGTGTGACCTGGAAACCATCCACAGCTCCTGCCTGTGATTAGATCTGTATGCCTTATGCCTTGCGCTTTTTGATGCAAGACATCCAATATAGTATTCTCCCCCTTAGTCATCATCCCATCCTGTCTCTGATCCCTGTCTACCTATATAGCACTCAGAACATTTGAGCACCTCCACTTTTGACCTCTTGATCTTCCACAAACATGTTGTTATTGTCTGTGCATCAGTTTCTTTTTCTTTCTTGAAGATGCTCCTTAGGGATGTCTTGCTTTGACATATGCTATAAAATATGTAACAAAAGGGAGCCTACTCTTCAAAAGGTGATGCCTCAAAAAAGCAGCATCTATCATTTAGGATCCCCATCACCCAGAACATGCTGTCTTCTTATTATAACCAAAAGGGAGGTGGTTCAGGAGCCTGAAGGCACACACTCAATGTTTTAGGAACAGCTTCTATCCCCTCTGCCATGACATTTCTATATGGACCAATACCTACCCATTAACACCACCTCACTATTTTTGCTCTCTTTTTACAATAATTAATTTATTTATTATCTTATTGTAATTTATAGTATTTTATGCACTATACTGCTGCCACAAATCAAATTTCACGACAGTCAGTGATATTAAACCTGATTCTGATAATGAACTGCTCCTCATAATTCAAAGCTGTCAGTGTTGCTGTCTTCCATATGAGGTAGGGAAGGAAATGGTGTGACAATTTGCTGTGGACCTGCATTGGGAACAAAGAGCAGATCAGAGGATGGGCAATTTTCATTTGATGATTCACTTCTTGACTCCCCAAAACACTTCTGGCATCTCCAGTCACCAGCCAGGTGTATGGTTCAATTCTGTCCCATTTCCTGCAAGGCTATAGTTCCAAAAATACTTATCACCATTCACAAGAAAGTAACCTGCTTGATATACATTTCATCCACTTTCCTAAATATTAACTCCCTCCACCGGTGCAGTATGGCTTCAGTAGGTACCATCTAAAACAAATATACTAAAGCAGCATGACTTTAACAGCACTTAAACATATAAAGTGAATTATCAAACAAGCAGGTGCAGCAGGTATACAGAGGAACCATCAACAAGTCCCTTCCAAAACAGATACTGCCCTAACCTAATGTCATTCTTTTGTCACTGGGTCTAAAGTCTTGAATTTCCTTTAGCACTCTGAGGATTCCATCATCAAAAGGAATTTTAGGGGTATTTGGGAAGAGACATTTCATGAATGACGGAAAATGGCTCCATGTCAAATTATGTTCATTAATTCTTCTGTAAAGAACCTTAGGGTAATTTTCTCTATTCAGTATAAATGAGATTTGAAGATGGGGGAGGACTTCGTGTTGTGTCTTTACTTTGAGAGACTTGCATTCTGTAACCACTTTATTTGCTTGTTAATGCAAATATCTAATCAGCCAATCATGTGACAGCAAATTGATGCATAAAAACAACAGATACTGTATGGTCAAAATGTTCACATCAGAATGGGGAAGGAATATGATCTAAGTGACTTTGATCGTGGAATGATTGTTGGTGCCAGACCAGATAGTTTTGAGTATCTCAGAAACTGTTGGTCTCTCTGGATTTTCACGCACAAGACCATAAGATATAGGAGCAGAATTAGGCCACACGGAGACTGATGCAGAAAACCATCTAGTAAGTGCTAATTCTGTGTGTGAAAACAACTTGTTAATGACGATGGTCAGAGGAGAATGACCAGATTAGTTCAAGTTGACAGGAAAACGATAATAACTCAAATAATCATGTGTTACAAGAGTGGTGTGCAGAAGAGCCTCTCTGAATGTACAGTATGTCAAACCTCGAAGTGGATGTGCTACAGCAGCAGAAAACCACTGTGTGTGTTGATGTAAAGAAGGATTGGCTACTTTAAGTGCTATTAGAGACTGACGTTTCCAGACCCACAAAAAATTGCGCAGCTTTGGTGATTGTGCACCATTAAATTTCCTGCTTGATGCTCTCTCTCAGACAACCCTCGATGTTGCCACAGATGAATGGGGAATTAAGGTTGAGCGTGTGGAGATCAAAGATGTGAAGCTGCCCATCCAACTACAGAGAGCGATGGCAGCTGAGGCCGAGGCATCAAGGGAGGCCCGAGCCAAGGTAAGAGAAATGAGATTGGCTGGTTCTAAAAGTATTCTGTGTGGCCTAATAACTGAAGTTTCGATCCTGAATTTAACTAATTTTACTAAGCTGCATTTGGACAAGTAATGATTTCTTCCCAATTGTACATTCTAATGCAGTGTATACCAGTCCCGTATAAAGAAAAATAACAGGAATAGCAAATCACATCAAGGATATATTCCTTCAACAGTCATATATACATAAATTGTGCAATTAATTTTCTAGGGATTCATATAGTTTGACAATTCTTTTGCTTAGCTGATTGCTGCTACATTAGAAACCCTATTTGGATGTCCTGTTTTCTCAGAATCAGCATTTCTATTTTGATAAGCACAAGCTTCTTTGAAAGGTTACGTGATAGTCCTGTCATATATCTGTAGTGACTGCTGAGGGACTCTCTTGAATCTTCGTTGGCTGATCTTTTGTCACTTGAAGTTGTTAGGTGAAGGAGTATTGGCTGTGATAATCTCTTGGACTTTGTGCCTATCACAGACTCACTTAAGTTTTGCCCTGTTTAAATCAATACCCCTACTCAGGCCTTTTACTGCTACTTGAATTAGTGAAGTGGCTTTTGATGTATTTGGACTTTGCTTATTGAGTATTAGATTATAGACTGCTGGAGACTTTTAGGATTTATTTACACCCAAGCCTGCCTTGGGTTGCCAGAATTGGATACCTTACAAGAGATCATGCTCAAACTGCATCTGACTGAGATGCAGCTCAGAATTGCAAATATTTCTGTATCAAAGATATTTACTGGAGGAAAATTTAAAGTAAATTTATTATCAAAGTAGATGTATGTCACCATATACTACGCTGAGATTCGTTTTCTTGCAGGCATTTTCAGAAAACACAAATAAACATAATAGAAACAATGAAAAATCTACACACAAAAACTGCCAAACAACCAATGTGTAAAAATTCAGACCATCCCATACAAAAAAAACACAAATAATAATAAACAAATGAATAAATAATATTAAGAATATTATAGACTGCTGGAGACTAGTTCCGCTGCACACAGTGGGTGGAGAATGGAAACACTGGTAGCTTTTCAGTAGATAGTTATGGTCGTAGAAACACTGATAGTGTTAACCCCATCTACACATTAGAAAGATTAAGTGCAGTAAGTTCGGTTTTTGTCAAAGTTATACCTTGTCAATTAATGTTTATTTTGATTGTGGAGGTCTGTGCATTCTATGCCTTTAGTAAGTGAAAAGGATCCTTGCTCTGCATAAGCATCTTACAGAGCATTAATTGATAACGTTACCACAAACAGCTACTTCCAATCTGTCTCTGGTGGATAAATCCTCAGTGGAAAATTAGTAATACAGAAGCCCGGACAAATGTTCCAGAGTCCTGATTTCAAATTCAACCATGGCAGCTGTGGAACTTAAATTCAGTTAATAACTTGCTAGTTGCAAAGTTAGACATCTTAGTGATGATGGCCACAAAAATACCAGAGTATTACAAAAACCCATCTGGTCCCACCGCTGTACTTTAGAATGAAACCTATGGTCCTTGAACTGAGCAACACACATCAAAGTTGCTGGTGAACGCAGCAGGCCAGGCAGCATCTCTAGGAAGAGGTACAGTGGACGTTTCAGGCCGAAACCCTTCGTCAGGACTAACTGAAGGAAGAACTAGTAAGAGATTTGAGAGGGGAGGGGGAGATCTAAAATGATCGGAGAAGATAGGAGGGGGAGGGATGGAGCCAAGAGCTGGACAGTTGATTGGCAAAAGAGATATGAGAGGATCATGGTGTGACCTTAGACCTACCCCAGGTGATAAATGTACATGAAATGGCCTACAGTTCACTCAGTTGTCACCTCTCCCCCTTCTGACTGGGCATTCATTGGTGGACAACAAATGCTGGCCTCGTCTCTTGATAAATGAAGTTTTAAAATAAAAAGTTAATAAGAATTTATCTTTATCAGATGTGTAAAGATGGATATAAGTGAAGATTCTTGAGTAGTGAGGAGCTTTGTAAGCTGCAAGTTCAAAATCACCTGCTCTTTCTATGTGAACTGCATTGTATGTCTCAATTTAAGTGGGTATTATTCCAAAATTTATTTCCTTAAAAAAAGCTTACAGGATCCTGGATGTGTTAAGACTAGGATTGGGAAAGGTAAGTAACCCTGAGGTCAAAAGAATAACTTGCCCAATCAGCTGGAGAATAGAGTGAGCATGAGTGGAGAGGGGAAGTTTCCCCATGACTTCCTCCCCTGGGAAGGTATTTTCTGATGTGTTAACACTTTACTAAAAGAATAGATAGTACTTGCAGCAATGTAAGTTTCTGAAGCCTAGAAAAATATGTTGTGCCCACCAGACAAGGCAGAATACCTGCTCAGCTCAGACTAGATGGGCTGGAGTGCCTGGTTCTGTGCTGTAGTGCTCTGTGGCTCTATGATGTATTCTGAAGCATGGATGAACAAGATCATTCATACAATATGGTTCCCACGAGGAGCAAATTAAGTGATTGATGAACTAATGTTTCTGGCAGTAGTAGTGGAAGGGGGAATATTGACGAAGGTGCTGAGAACACTCTGTTCTACAATAGTCCAATGAAATGTTTCACACTATTTTAATGATCAAATATGCAGTACGTGTCTGCCACCTACTACCAAACTACGTTTGTAGATTGGATGTCCTAGTCTTCACATGAGCAAATTTTATTACAAACTAACAAAACTGGCATGATTATGTTCAATTTTTGTTCTTGTCCCTTCCCTGCCTATGTCTTAAGAGAGATTGAGCAAGTTACGATGATCACCAACTGTATGTGGGCCCAAGTGCTGATATTAGAGGAAGACTCAGCTGTTGAGTTATTACTAAGCATTATCTTTGCTCACTGAAGCGGCAGTCTCAACCACTTCATGTTCTTCTCCTTCTTGAAAACTTGGGTTCTGAAGTTTCTTGCAGATCCCCTCAGCAAGCATTTTATTCTCCTTTACTCTTGTGCACTGAAGAATGACAATCAGGAATCTTGAGCAACCACTGACCAATTGAGCTCATAGCCAGCCAGTGGTGCAGTGGCATCTGCACCGGACTTTGAGATGAGTGGTCACAAATTCGAATCCATTCGGCTCCTTGCTGGGTTGAGCATTGGGCTTGCAGCTTGGACTCGTTAAAAAAACAGACAAATGCTAAAGAAACTGTAAGGTTGCCACCCAGCATGCCACAGGGCATGGCGAGGAACAACAATTGAACACATGAACTTCCTGGTCTTAGTCCATCTACCACTTGGGAGGAAAAAAATAACTCATGGATTTTTATTTGCATCATTTTTCTTAAAAGTGGCTTTTTCCTCAAATAACTACAGTTTGTGTATATGATTTGTTGGTTTTATATATAATCTCCACTGAAACGTGTTTTTTTTTAAAGATTAACTTGGAAGTATATTTTTTTGGTAGTTAAAATGTCCCTTGATAAAGTGCCAGTTATATAACACGGCCATTTATATACTCAGTACTGGACAACAAGGTATTTTTTTTGTAAACTGGATAAACAATGTAACTGTCACATGATAAGTTCAGCTCTCTTGAGACAACTATCAGTAACCAAGCTCTGTATAGCTGTTAGTCTTGTAAGAAAATTTTAAGTAAATTGATATATTTAGTTTATGTAAGATGATAATGAGGTAGGTTGTGAGGTCAAGAGTCAACCTTGTACTAGAGAGCCATTCAGTAGTCTTTAACAGTGGGATACAGGCTGTCGTTGAGTTTGATAGTTAAGAGGTGGTGATGAAACCTCACAGTCTGCTATTCAGATTTATTTATCACATGATCATCGCAACATAGAGTGAAATGCATCGTTTATATTAACAGCCAGCACACCCATGAACATGCTGGGGGCAGCCCGCAAGTGTCACCGCATATCTGGTGCCAACATAGCATGCCCCCAATGTACAGAACAGTGCACACAGTGACAATAATAACAGTGCGCGCACGCGCGCACACACACACCACCACCCCGCTCCCCCCCCAAAAGCACTGGTTACTTCCAGACCTTGTCCGTCTCTCAGCCACCAGGCCTCCAACTTTGGACTTCAGCCCAGGATTCCAATCATGGGTCTGACCTTTAGTCCTCGACTTTTGGACTCTCATGGACCTCTGACCTTGGTGACCTGGTCTCTCGTAACTCTTTCAGCCATCTACCTTCACTCTTCGACCTTCAAGCTTCTACCTCTGCACTCACTCCACCAATGCAGCCAAACTAGTTTATCAACTCTAGTGCCACGTAACCTGGAAGCAGCATTAGGCATAGCTAAAATCAAGATGCTATCCAAGTGCTGCTACACCACAGGACCAGAGCGTGGGAGCAGAAGGCAGAGGCAAAAGACTGAAGCTTGAAGACCAAAAGAGTCTCAAAGGAGGCACAAGGGCCTAGGTCACTGGTGGTGGAGGTCCATCTGAGTCTGGAAGTGAAGATCTGAAGGTTTGACCTGTGATCTGCATCCTGGAGTGAAGTCTGAAGTTGGATGCTCTAGATCCGGGAGTCTGAGAGTCTGGGGCTATGACTTGGAGGCAAGGAGGCAGCTTGTCTTGGGTGTGTGAGTGGATGAGAGGGATGGGAAAGGGGCTTATTTTGTTATTGTTTTATTTGTTGTTTTGCTGAACATTATGGACATGCTGTGTTGGTGACAGAATGTGTGGCAACACTTGCAGGCTGCCACCAGTACATCCTTCAGTGTGTTGGTTGTTAGCGCAAATGACACATTTCACTGTATGTTTCGATGTACCTATGATAAATAAGTCCAAATCTGATATCCAGGCAGCATTTCACTGTGGCATCAAGATCTGGTAGAACTGAAGTCAACGAACAAAAAGAGAAAATTGCTCCAAAATTTGGTGGCATCCCTCATGTAAAGGGAGCTGATGGTTGTCAGAAGTCAAACATTCCAATCTGAGTAAGTTAGTTAGAACTTTATTGATATTGCCCAGGACAACAAGATTGTTGTCCAACTCCAGTCAGTGTAAAACTGCATACTGGCAATTCAGTTACTAAAAACACAATGACTAAGTTTAAAATAACATCTGAGCTATTTAGAGTGACATCTAGGTTACAACTGAATTAAAAACAAACAACTCTAAAATTGGATATTGTTCAGTTGCATGACAGCCTTGGGGCAAGAAGCTGGATGTCTGTGCAGAGATGTTTCTATATCTCGTGCTGGGTGGTGTTACTGGGGTGGGATAAGTCCATCATGATGATGTGAGCCCACCATAGACATTGTGAGTTGTAGATGGTTTCCGTATCTGGTTGTTGTGTCCCATTGATATTCTGTGCAGAAGGGATCACTCACTGAAGTTTTTTTTTGTTCATCTTGTTGCAGCTAGTGTGCCGTACTGTCATGCAGTAGGTCAGTATGTTCTCAATTACACATCGATGAAGGTTTACCAGCAGCTTCTGGGGCAGATTTGCTCTCTTTGAACTCCTAAGATAGTATAGGTGCTGCTGAGCCTTCCGTACTATCAAGGAGGTGGTGGTGGTGCTCTAAGAAAGGTCCTCTGTGATGTGCACTGCCAAGAATTAAAGCTGGAGGCTGTCCATTGCTTCACCATTTATGAGTAGTGGAGCTTATTCATACCACCTTAATTTTCTGAAATAAATAATTTTTTTATGTTGAGTGAAAGGTTATGGTTATTGCACCATTCAGATAGTTTCAATGCCTCCTCTCTGTGTGCTGTTTTCTTGTCAGTTTAATTTGTTGTACCAAGCAGGAATACTTAGTCCCGACCATCTTTGACTACTTCCATTATACACCTAGAAGCAGCTTTGTGAGGTTGTCAGTGAACAATGTCAATTCCATTTCCAACACTTCAGAAAATGAACTATTCAGCAAAGCCTACACGTTATTTAGTCAGGCATGGGCTCAAAAGTGACGAGTTGCATTCATAGCACAACATGGCAGACAATGGCCATCTCCAACAAGAGAAAATCTAACCATGGTATTTGGGGCATCACCAAGTCCCCACTAACTAAAAACTCAACTCAAATGGCAATATAAATACTATGGTGATAAAATATCCACAGTATTTTTATGTGTGCAAGTCTGAAAGTCCAGGGCCAGGGACTGTCCTGGTGTTGGAGGGCTGTGAGTGTGTGGGTGGGTGCATTGGAGTGAGAAAGGGACTTTTTTGCTGTTGTCTTCTTGTTGGTGGTGCTTGTGTTGGTCTGTTGGATGTGTTGGGCATGCTATGTTTGTGGGCGAATGTGGCGACACTTGCGGGCTTCCCCCAGCACATCCTTTGGTTGTGTTGGTTGTTCAAACAAGCAATGCATTTTACTCTATGTTCCAATATGCATATGATATTTAAATGAATCTGAATTGGAAAATCAGGTCAAATGTTGAATATCCTGCAGTGAGTGACTTCCTAAAATAATAATGCGTTTCCATTATATACACACACAATTGGGAAGTTGATGAAATGCCCTCCGTTAGACTGCATTAACGCAGCTTCAATAACACTCGAAGCGAGACAAAACTATGAGGAGGAGGAACATCTTTAGCCATAGGGTGGTGAACCTGTGGAATTCATTGCCACAGGCGACTGTGGAGACCAAGTGATTGGATATATTTAAAGTGGAGGTTGATAGGTTCTTGATTAGTAAGGGCATCAAAGGTTATGGGGAGATGGCAGGAGAATGGTGTTGAGAGGGAAAATAAATTAGCCATGATTGATCAGCAGAGCAGACTCGATGGGCTAAATGGCCAATTTTGCTCCAATGCCTTATGGTCTAAAGCAAAGCTGCCTACCATCATAAATGCATATTTCCTCCGTCATTGTCACACAGTGGCTGTGGTATGTGGCATCTAGAAGATGCACTGCGCTAGTCGAGACTGCATCAATTGTACTTTCCAAACCCACTACTTCCCCTGTTGAGGGTACCAAGGCAGCAGGAGCCAGAGCCTGGCAGCCCAGACTGAGCCTGATGGGTTCTGATTACGTGTGTTATGTTTTGGTTGAGTGCATAATCCTGATAGAGCCTGCCAACTGGACCTGAAACAGTCCTCCTCCTACTTTATCATCAGCACGATGACTGGCTTGAGGTTACTGCATACATCCTCTACTCTTAATCATTGTTCGGTGTTTAATCACAAGCAGATCAATGGAATGTTGCCGAATTGCTGGAAGAACTTTTCAGGTCTAGCAGCATCTGTGGAAGCAAAGGGGTGGTTAATATTTCAGGTCAAGTTTGTGATTCTTTTTGCAAAGTTGCTTGACTTTGGGGAGGAAGTTGTACAGTAACTGCTTGGCTTGCATTTGGATCAGATTTTAATTTTATACCCGAGCAAAATGGGAACATTATCACCTTATTTCCTTGGAGGAAAGATGTGGTCTTGTGTACGCAAACACGAGGAAATCAGCAGATGCTGGAATTTCAAGCAACACACATAAAAATTGCTGGTGAACGCAGCAGGCCAGAGCGCAGAACGCACGGGGGAGAGGGATCCTCTCCCCTTCCCCCTCCCACTTTCAAATCTCTTACTATCTCTTCTTTCAGTTAGTCCTGATGAAGGGTCTCGGCCCGAAACGTCAACTGTACCTCTTCCTGTAGATGCTGCCTGGCCTGCTGCGTTCACCAGCAATTTTTATGTGTGTTGCCTGTGACCTTACGTAGTTAGAGCTGTTCTGAAGTTGGGGTTAAGAGGCTAGTGGGAAGAGATGACAAATGTGTGAAAGGTGATTGCTTTCCATGTACATGATAGATTTTTGTCTTAATTTACACGTTACAAACAATGGAATATTTGTGCATCTTAAGTACTTAGGTACAGACACTCCTGTGCCTAGCGCCACTTTATGAACATCAATCTATGTATATAAGCTATCTTGTGTATTTATAGTCAGAATGTCTTTTTTATTGTTAATATCTTTATCTTGCTGGGGGTTTTTTTGTGCTGCATCTGATCCGGAGTAACAATTGTTTCATTCTCCTTCACACTAGTGTACTGGAAATGACATTAAACAATCTTGAATCTTTCTCCTGTATGCTTAAGCATAAGTGTGGTATTTTTGCAAATCATTTTGCAGTGAAATTGGTATACGGTAACTCTTGTTGATTAAAAGAAGTGCTTTGCAAGAAAGTTCCAATTTCAGCTCTTAGTTCAATAACCTTCCACTTACTTTTGCCATGGTCAAATATTTCACAGAAATGAAAGCTATGATTTAATATCACAATCTAAGGTGTCTTCATTTCCTGGTCTCCCTTGTGGGCTGAAATATTACTAGCCTATCAAACCCTTTAAGTTTCTTTCCTGTGAACTGTACCCACTCAGTTCTATGAAGTCTTCTTTGTACTTTCTTCAGTCTCGAGATATTCTTGCTATAATATGGGGACCAGCATTGTTCTCAAAGTACCAAAGTAGTGTGTAAGCAAGGCCTGATCATCACTGCTTTCCAGTTCAATCCCTCTAAAAATTATTTATTTAGAGGTACAATATAGAAACAGGCCCTTCTGGCCCATGGAACTCATGCCACCCAGTTACACCCATGTGACCGATTAACCTATGGCCCCGTACATCTTTGGGATGTGGTAGGAAACTGGAGCACCCGGCGGAAGCCCAAGCAGTCACGGGGAGCATGCAGTAACTCCTTACAAACAGCAGTGGATTTGAACAAGGTCACTGGCTCTGTAATAGCTAACTGGTACACTACTATGCCCTTAACCCCCACCCGGTAATAGCATTATGCTAACCACTATGCTACTGTGCGACCCTTGTATTAGGGTCATGCTAACCACTAGGAAAACTGTGCCCCAAGTGTTTTATTTAAACATCAATACCTTCAAGTATTTCTACTCTTCTGTTCAGGCACTCATTCCACCCCACCCCAGAGCACAAGAACTTCTTTAAACCAAAATTATTCATATTGAAGATCACTTGTCAATTACATAACAATTCTGGAAAATTATTGATGTATGTAATCTTTCTGTCACCCTTTGTATCGAGTACATATTCCATTTTTGATAACACCTTTATGTGAGAGACTACTTGAAACTATGCTTTGAATAGTTTTTCTGTGAGAAAATACTCCCCACTCCCTGTACTTTGCTACCTTCTTTGTTTGTGTTGTTATATTTGTATTGACCTACTTCTGAAAGCTTTTCCATTTATCTAGCTGGATGTGTTTGTTTGCCTCGTATTCCTTGTGGACCATTGACCACATTTGCTTGTTCTTGCAGGTTATTGCTGCCGAGGGAGAAATGAATGCTTCCAGGGCCCTGAAGGAAGCTTCTATTGTGATTTCCGAGTCTCCAGCAGCTCTGCAACTTCGTTACCTGCAGACCCTCACCACCATTGCAGCTGAGAAGAACTCCACCATTGTATTCCCTCTACCAATGGACCTGGTGCAAAATATTATGGGGGCAAGAAAGTGACATAACTAAACACAAAATATGACCACTGTTTGTATGTCTGATTTTCCAATGACACATTTTTGGTTAGAATGACTTCTAATTTTTTTCCATGCAAGGGTACTGGTTTACATTAGTGATGGATTGATAGTCACACCTTAATGGGCTATCAATCTCACACATTATGTGAATGCTTTCGCTTTGATCATTTGTTAAGGCAAAGATTGAGAATGTAATATATACAGGGACGGGCAAATTCACAGCAAGTGGTTGTTCTCTAGAACCAAGTAGACTGTTAATTTAGCTGTGGCAGTTTTTACCTTTCGATTGTACTAGTGTTGACCTAAATCTTTCAACAGTAAACCTGAGCAGCTTGCTAGCCATTCATTCACAAAGCCAATACTGTTCTCCACAATTTATCAGTTTGATATAACTCAATTGATTCTTCATGACACACTGCAGTCACAATCCTAAAACCTGTCCAGTCTAAATGAACCCATTTCCGTTTAACCCTACACTTAAAATCTTGAGGACAACACTGACATAAAATGTTTGTTTCCTTTGAGGTGCTGTAAAATTTTTGGAAATCTGTATCAGAGCATTGCCCTCCTTTCCTGGCTAGTTAATCAGCATATCTTTATCTGTGTGTGAAGTATTCAAAAGCAGACGTCCATCAAGCATGTGGTTTATTTCCAAATGCATTTGAATTTCTGTATGTTCTATCAAGCCTACAAATTTGAAGAAATCTTGTGCCTGCTGTTTTGCCTGTAACAATATTATCAGAAGTGTGAAAAGAAGCTAAATTGACTTAAACCATCTTAAGCATTAAGAGTTTCCAAAAATAATCCTCCATGCAGATATTTGCAACCTTATTACAATCTGCAGAGCATGCCTGGTCTGTGGTTTTAATGTGCAGTACACGTTAGTATTTTCTGTACAGTAGATTTATGAGGAAATGGTCTAGTCAATTTATTGAAATCCGCCCACCAATCTGTGAGAGGTATGCTCATTAGATCTGACTGAAGAATCTCTGCACTGGTAGTCTCCTTGGTTGCTGTAGAATTTGGTTGTATGCCATTTGATTAGCACTTCACACCGACCAATCAGTACAGCAGCTTGATGATGTAGCTTGTACGTGTCAAAACTTTAGGCCATGTCTAGAAATGGAGGGAGGGTGACTGTTAAATCTCAATTTCTTTCCAAATGATTTTTATTTTCTCTTCAAATCAATTGTTTTTTTTTGTGTGGTTGGGGAAACTACTCTGTGAACAGCTTTGCCAGAATAATTTCCCTCTAACCTGTCCGGCAAATGTATTGTTAGTTGTCATATTCCGGCCATGTGCATCAGGTTAAGTTGAATGTGACCACGTAACTGCGAGTATATGGTTGGGCCGTTGCCCATTAAACCCACTCTTCCTGCCTCCTAATATTGCAAGGAAGTGGTTTGAAGGCATGTTCAGTTTCTGTTCTACTTTTGTTTGGAATGAGTGACACATAACTTGAAAATCGCAATACATTAAAAACCTTCTTACTGAAATCCCATCGTTGCAAGTTCATTGCATTAAGTATCCTAGGGTTAGTCTCAATTGCAATTTAAAATGCAAATTAAAATTGAGTAAAGCATAATCTCTCCATTGCCATGAGATTCAAGCAGTTCAGACAAACCCCAAGCCTAACATATGGGAGTGAGGTGGGAAAAGGCTGGGTAATGGGAATGCTGTGAGACTGCTAATGCTGTTGTAAAATCTGGCCAGATTATTACAAATGTAAACATTGGTAGGGTTATCTGGGTAATGTTCACATTGTGGCCAAGGCTTTAATAATCCAGGACAATGTGACCAAATGCATGAACCCCGAGTTTGAGGGGTGGCTCTAAGGTGTAGTCGTGGTGACCTCCTGCTCAGAGAGGGAATTTTAGATTGGCTTTATTGCAAAAGAAGTAAGAAAGGGTTTCACTTTAAACATAGTCTGTTTGATCACTTTGTAATAAGTGGTGTTGCTGTTAGAGCTTTGTGGTTATTTTAATATCAGCAGTTTCACTGTGAAAGCATGGTACCAAAACGATTTTAGCCTCTATAAAATGAATATTGGTTAAGTACTCAAAGCAAAAAAAACCCAAAATATCAGAAAGAAAAGCAGAAAATGCTAGAAGTTCTTAGCAAACTAGGCAGCATCTGTGGAAAAAGAAACAGTTAACCCTTTCAGGTTGATGGCATTTTCTCAGAACCAAATTAAATACCTGCAGGCAATGCAATGTATTTGTACAAAATGGTTGTTTTTGAGAACATATCATTCCCATCTTAAACAATAGTAAGGAATTTCACTTCCTTGTACTTCGTTATCACTGCTAGCGGTAGGAAAATGAGTTCATCAGATTGGTATGAAATAATAGTTCATTTCAGCAGGAAGCTAAATCACCATGTTCCATGTCTGTTTCTCAACCGTCCCACACACTTGTGGTACATTACAGTCTGGAATACATTGGATAGTCATTGTTTAATTATCTCTGAACAAATTTGTTTAGTGGTGGCATGACCAGGAGCTTTTTGAGAATGGACAAATATTGGCACTGGCTAGGCTGGTTTTAAACATATCATCCCATTTTGAGTCTGGCCCTCGTCAAGTCTGCACCGTGGTTGCATGCAATGTGATTTTAAACTGTAAAAGTGGCAAACTAGCTCAGTCCTAAGAGGATATTGTAATAAGCTCAGCCTGTAGTGTGTGCCTACTAGTATACAGTAGGAATTTAAGGTAAGTTGTTGGAGCAGGGAACACTGCTCTCTATCTGGCCAAGAGCTATTTCTCCTGGAAGCACTTTCTGCTAATATTCATCACAATTTAAAAATTAGCCATATCTGCAGATTTTTTTTCATGGACTTGCCTTGTCAACATTTTGAATCCCTCAATCAGACTTAATCCAACCCTGCACTAGATTGGTGTTTTTCACATAGATTTGCAGGTGACCATTCTTGTTTTTTTTAATGTCGCTGTTTGAATCCACTTTGGAAAGAAAATAGTCAACCCAAGAATGAATAGGTCCCACATACAAGGTAAAACTTGATCTTCAAGAAAGTTGAGGGGGCTTGTATTTACCTTAAGTTACTATATATTGATCAAGGCAGGGTTTTAGAGGCCTTACAACACAATGCTATACACTGTATCACTTTATCACTCTTAAAGTTTATGAATGTATGTTCAATAACATTATAGAATGTAATCAATATGTATGTACTAACAAGACTTTTCTTCCAAAAGTTAATCTTTTTCATATTAATGTTTCTGAAAGCATGATCAACATGGTTGTAGTAGTATACTTTTATAATTAAGCTTGCAATGCATTTAATAAATGTTATCAATCAACATCTCCATTGCCTACTTGTAGCTTTCTTCCTCCCTAATGGTGTGGCTCCCCATCAGTGATGCATGGAGCTGTCGCTGGTTTACTTATCAGAAGCTGAACTGAACACCAACCTTCCAGTCGAGCTAAGGTTAATGTACCAGGCTAGCTATCAACTGTTCGCCATGGAGCAATAACCTTTCTGTGGGTTCTTGGTGAAATACGTCTTCAGCAAGGTGATGGCATACAAATATTTTTTGAAATCTGAGATCTCAGATCCTATGAGATGGGCTGTCATTAAAAGGTTTAGATAGAATGGAACATGAGAGAATGTATCCCATCGTGAGGGATTCTAGGACCAGAGGGGACAGCCTCAGAATAGAAAGGTGTTTCTTTAGAACAGAGACAAGGAGGAATCTCTTTAGCCAGAGGGATGGTGAATCTGTGGAATTCATTGCCACTGATAGCTGTGGAGGCCAAGTTATTGGGTATATTTAAAATGGAAGTTGACAGCTTCTTGATTAGTAAGGGTGTCAAAGGTTATAGAGAAAGACAGGAGAATGGGGATGACAAGGGATAATAAATCAGCCATGATCAAACAGTGGAGCAGACTTGATGGGCCAAATGGCCTAATTGTGCCTCTGTGTTTTGAGAGTCATTGATACTATTGAGTATAATCATACAATTACTTTAAGAAGGAATTTTTTCTGGTGCATTCCCAATTCACATGCCAACTCTGCTTGTAGCTTAACTGGAGCTGTTACTTCAGACAGCAAAGATCTAAGGTTTACGGTTGTGTGTATGGGTGTGTATTCACATGCAACACTATTTGTGTGTTGCATCAACTTGTATTTGTATTATAATTCTAGTAGATATATTTCTTTTCAGTTTGTATCAGGCATGTTCTCTAAATATAGCTCAGCTAGGGATGACAGCAAAGTGATAATTATCATGAAAGTCTGTTCCACATTGGTGATGTTCTAGTTTCCTTTCAGATAAATTGAAGGAAGCTGGACTTTCCTATGTTAAGCTGCTTCTTTTCTCTTTAGATTTGGGAGTGCCGTGTTGCACTGTCGCAGAAAATGCAGACAATGCTCTGCATTCTTTGCAGTGCCACAGTGTCAAAACATACACCTTCCATTTTCTATCCACAATTCCCCCATTGTCTCCAAGGGAAATTCCTCTTCGCAATGAAAAATTAGCTCAGATCAACCAGGTCTCATGAGGCAACATGAGTGTAATTTGAAAATATCATGGCATTTCAATGGCATCAATCTAGAGACTTGGGGCTGGGTTACTATTTAGAACATAAGACATAGGACCAGAATTAGGTCATTGAGTTTGCTCTGCCATTCCATCATGGTTGATGGTTGATCCCAGATCCCACTCAACTCTATTCACCTGCCTTCTTGATATATCCTTTGATGTCCTGACCATCAGGAAACTATCAACTTACGCTTTAAATATACCCACAGGCCTGGCCTCCACCGCAGTCTGTGGCAGAGCATTCCACAGATAACACCACTCTGGCTAAAAAAAAATTCTTCCATGCCTCTGTTCTAAAAGGTCATCCTTTGATTTTGAGGCTGTACCCTCTAGTTCTGGATTCACCCACCATAGGAAACATCCTCTTTCCACCCACCCTATCTAGTCCTTTCAACATTCGGTAGGTTTCAATGAAATCCTCCCACAGCCTTCTAAATTCCAGTGAGTACAGGCCAAAAGCTGCCAAATGCTCTTCATATATTAACCACTTCATTCCCTGAATCATCCTCGTGAACCTCCTCTGGACCCTCTCCATTGACAACATATCCTTTGAGATATGGGGCACAAAACTGTTGGCAGTACTCCAAGTGTGGCCTGACCAGTGCCTTATAAAGCCTCAGCATTATGTCCTTGTTTTTTATATTCTATTCCCCCTGAAATAAATGCCAACATTGCATTTGCATTCTTTACCACAGATTTAACCTGTAAATTAACCTTCTGGGAGTCTTGCACAAGGACTCCCAGGTCCCTCTGCGTGTCTGATGTTTGAACTTTCTCCCCATCTAGGAAATGGTGTGCACTATTGTTCCTTTTATCAAAATGCATTTTCATACATTTCCCAACACTGTATTCAATCTGCCTCTTTTTTGCTCATTCTTCCAATTTGTCTAAGTCCTGCTGCAATCACATTGCTTCCTTGGCACTACCCATCCCTTCACCAATCTTTGTATCTTCCGCAAACTTTGCCACAAAGTCATCAATTCCATTATCCAAATCATTGATAAACAATGTGAAAAGTAGTGGTCCCAATACTGACCCCTGAGGAACACCACTAGTCACTGGCAGCCAACCAGAAATGGCCCCCTTTATTCCCATTTGTTGCCTCCTGCTTGTCAGCCATTCCTCTATCCATACCAGTATCTTTCCTGTAATGCTATAGGATTTTTATCTTGGGAAACAGCCTCCTGCATGGCACCTTATCAAATGTCCACTGAAAATACAAGTAAGTGACAACCACCATCTCTCCTTTGTCCACCCTGCTTGTTACTTCCTCGAAGAACTCTTAACAGATTTGTCAGGCAAGATTTCCCTTTACAGAAACTATGCTGGCTTTGACTTATTTTTTCATTAGTCTCCAAGTACCCCGAAACCTCATCCTTAATAATAGACTCCAACACTTTCCCAACCACTGAGGTTAGACTACATTGTCTATAATTTCCTTTCTTTTGACTTCCTCCCTTAAAGAGTAAAGTGACATTTGCAATTTTCCAGTCCTCCAGGACCATGCCAGAATCAAGTGACTCTTGAAAGACCATGCATCAATTTTCTCTTCAGCAACCTCTCTCAGGACTCTGGAATGTAGTCCTTCTGGTCCAGGAGACTTATCCACCATAAGATACTTACTCCTTTGTAATAGCAATAGCACTCACTTCTGCTTCCTGACATTCACGGACTTCTGGCACACTGCTGGTGTCTTCCACAGTGAAGACAGATGCAAAGTACCCATTAAGTTCATCTGCCATTTCTTTGTCCCCCATTACTAGGTCACCAGCATCATTTTCCAGTGGTCCAATGTCAACACTCACCTCCCTTTTGCTCTTGATATAACTGAAAAAAAACTTTTACTATCCTGCCATTGGCTAGTTTGCACTCATATTTCATCTTTTCCCTTCTTAGAGCTTATTAGTTTCCTTTTGTTGGATTTTAAAAGCTCCCCAATCATCCAACTTCCCACTCACTTTTGCTGCCTTCTATGCCCTTTCATAGAAAACATTGGAAAAACTACAGGCCCTTCAGCCTCAATGCTGTGCCGAACATGTACTTACTTTAGAAATTACCTCAGGTTACCCATAGCCCTCTATTTTTCTAAGTTCCATGTGCCTATCCAGGACACTCTTAAGAGACCTTATTGTATTCCCCTCCACCACCGTTGCCGGCAGCCCATTCCATGCACTCACCACTCTCTGTGTTCAAAACAAACGTACCCCTGACACCTCCTCTGTACCTACTTCCAAGCACCTTATAAATGTGCCCTCTCAATTTAGCCATTTCAGCCATGGAAAAAAGCCTCTGACTATCCACACAATCAATGCTTCTCATCAGCTTATACAACTATATCAGGTCACCTCTCATCCTCCATCACTCCAAGGAGAAATGGCCAAGTTAGCTCAACCTATTCCTCATAAGGCATGTTCCCCAATCTAGGCAACATCCTTGTAAATCTCCTCTGCATCCTTTCTATAGTTTCCACATCCTTCCTGTAGTGAGGTGACCAGAACTGAGCACAGTTCTCCAAATAGGATCTGACCAGGGTCCTATATAGCTGTAACGTTACCTCTCAGCTCTTAAACTCAATCCCACGGTTAATGAAGGCCAATACACTTGTATGCCTTCTTAAACACAGAGTCAACCTGCGCAGTAGCTTTGAGTGTCCTATGGACTCAGACCCCAAGATCCCTCTGATCCTCCACACTGCCAAGAGTCTTACCATTAATACTATATTCTGCCATCATATTTGACCTACCAAAATGAACCACCTCACACTCATCTGTGTTGAACTCCATCCGCCACTTCTCAGCCCAGTTTTGCATCCTATTGATGTCCTACTGTAACCTCTGAGAGCTCTCCACACTATCCACAACACCCCCAACCCTTGTGTCATCAGCAAACTTACTAACCCATCCCTCCACTTCCTCATCCAGGTCACTTATAAAAATCACGAAGAGTAAGGGTCCCACAACAGATCCCTGAGGCACACCACAGGTCACTGACCTCCATGCAGAATATGACTTGTCTACAACCACTCTTTGCCTTCAGTGAGCATACCAATTCTGGATCCACAAAACAATGTCCCCTTGGATCCCATGCCTCCTTACTTTCTCGATAAGCCTTGCAAGGGATACCTTGTCAAACGTCCTGCTGAAATCCATATACACTACATCTAGTGCTCTACCTTCATCAATGTGTTTTGTCACATCATCAAAAAATTCAGGCTCATAAGGCACAACCTGTCTTTGACAAAGCCATGCTGACTATCCCTAATCATATTATGTTTCTCCAAATGTTCATAAATCCTGCCTCTCCGGATCCTTTCCATCAACTTACCAACACTGAAATAAGACTCACTGGTCTATAATTTCATGGGCTATCTCTACTCCCTTTCTTGAATAAGGGAACAACATCTGCAACCCTCCAATCCTCCGGAACCTCTCCTGTCCCCATTGATGATGCAAAAATCATTGCCAGAGGCTCAGCAATCTCCTCCCTCACCTCCCACAGTAGCCTGGGGTACATCTCATCTGGTCCCAGAACTTATCCCACTTGATGCTTTCCAAAAGCTCCAGACATCATCTTTCTTAATATCTTACATGCTCAAGCTTTTCAGTCCGCTGTAAGTCATCCCTACAATTGCCAAGATCTTTTTCCATAGTGAATTATGAAGCAAAGTACTAATTAAATATCTCTCAAATACGAGGAAATCTGCAGATGCTAGAAATTCAAGCAACACACACAAAATGCTGGTGGAATGCAGTAGGCCAGGCAGCATCTATAGGAAGAAGCACAGTCAATGTTTTGGGCCGAGACTCTTCGTCAGGACTAATTGAAAGAAGAGATAGTCAGAGATTTAAAAGTGGGAGTGGGAGGGGGAGATCCGAAATGATAGGAGAAGACAGGAGGGGGAGGGATGAAACCAAGAGCTGGAAAGTTGATTGGCAAAAGGGATACAAGGCTGGAGAAGGGAGAGGATCGTGGGACGGGAGACCTAGTGGAGAAAGAAAGGGGGAGGGGAGCACCAGAGGAAGATATAGTGAGAGAGACAGAAGGAGAAAAAGGGGGCAAAAAATAATAATACATAACAAAATAAGGGATGGGGTAAGAAGGGGAGGAGGGGCATTAACGACAGTTAGAGGAGTCAATATTCATGCCATCGGGTTGGAGGCTACCCAGATGGAATATGAGGTGTTGTTCCTCCAACCTGAGTGTGGCTTCATCTTGACAGCAGAGGAGGCCATGGATGGACATATCAGAATGGGAATGGGACGTGGAATTAAAATGAGTGGCCACTGGGAGATCCTGCTTTCTCTGGCGGATGGGCACAAGTGTTCAGTGAAACAGTCTCCCAGTCTGTGTCGGGTCTCACCAATATATAGAAGGCCACACCGGGAGCACCAGACGCAGTATATCACATCAGCAGACTCATAGGTGAAGTGCTGCCTCACCTGGAAGGACTGTCTGCGGAACAAGTGCTACACATGCCCTTACACTTCCTCTCTCACCACCATTCAGGGCCCCAGTGAATTGAATTGATTTATTTCTTACATCCTTCACATACATGAGGAATAAAAATGTTTATATTATGTCTCCATTTAAATGTGCCATGTGCAATCTTAGTGATTTATAATAATGTATAGTAAATAGAGCAGTCAATGTAATATAGAGCACACTCAAATCAGTATGAGTTCATCAGTCTGGTGGCCTGGTGGAAGAAGCTGTCCCAGAGCCCGTTGGTCCCGGCTTTTATGCTGCGGTACTATTTCCCGGATGGTAGCAGCTGGAACAGTTTGTGGTTGGGGTGACTCTGGTCTCCGATGATCCTTCAGGCCCTCTTTTCACACTTGTCCTTGTAAATATCCTGAATCATAGGAAGTTCACAACTACAGATGCGCTGGGCTGTCCACACCACTCTCTGTAGAGTCCTGCAATTAAGAGAGGTACAGTTCCCATACCAGGCAGTGATGCAGCCAGTCAGGGTGTTCTCAATTGTGTTCCTGTAGAAAGTTCTTAGGATCTGGGGGCCCATACCAAACTTCCTCAACCATCTGAGGTGAAAGAGGCACTGTTGTGCCTTTTTCACCACACAGCTGGTGTGTACAGACCATGTGAGGTCCTCGGTGATGAGGATGCCGAGGAACTTAAAGCTGTTTACCCTCTCAACCCCAGATCCATTGATGTCAATAGCCCATCTCCATTCCTCCTGTAATCCACAACCAGCTCCTTTGTTTTTGCGACATTGAGGGAGAGGTTGTTTTCTTGACACCACTGTGTCAGAGAGATGACTTCTTCCTGTCGGCTACCTCGTTATTGTTTGAAATAAGGCTAATCAATGTAGTGTCCTTGGCAAATTAATTAGTAGATTGGAGCTGTGGGTGGCGACACAGTCATGGGTATACAGAGAGTAAAGGAGGGGACTTAGTACACAGCCCTGAGGGGCTCCTGTGTTGAGAGTCAGAGGGGCAGAGGTGAGGGAGCCCACTGTTACAACCTGCTGGTGATCTGACAGGAAGTCCAGGATCCAGCTGCACACGGCAGAGTCAAGGCCGAGATCTCTGAGCTTCTTGTCAAGCCTGGATGGAACTATAGTTTTGGAGGCTGAACTGTAGTCCAAGATCAGCGTTCTCACATAAGCATCCTTCTTCTCCAGATGCGTAAGGATGGTATGTAGAGCAGTGGCTTTTGCGTCATCTGTCGATCGGTTGTGTTGGTAGGCAAATTGTAGAGGGTCCAGATTGGATGGTAGCAAGCTGCAGATGTAATCCTTGACCAGCCTCTCAAAACATTTGCTTATTATTGAGGTGAGTGCGACAGGACGCCAGTTGTTCAGTCACGTTACCTTGGTCCTTTTTGGTACAGGGACAAAGGTGGATAATTTGAAGCAGGAGGGCACTCTACACTGGAAGGTTAAAAATACCAGTAAACACAACTGCCAGTTGAGCTGCGCACATCCTGAGTACTGGCCCTGGGATGCCGTCCGGTCCTGCAGTCTTGCGACTGTCCACTCGTTGGAAACATCTGCATACCTCAGCAGTGTATCTCTGTGTTACATTGACTGTTCTATTTATTATAAATTACTATGATTGCACATTGCACATTTAGACGGAGACATAAATATTTTTACTCCTCATGTATGTGAAGGGTGTATGAAATAAAGTCAATTCAATTCAGTTCATTTCATAGCACTTGGCAGAGTCTCTGAACCTGCTTTGTTCTGGGCTAATTAGAGTTAAATGTTCATTCTGGCCTTATCGCCAATGATGACATCTCCTCCATCAATGGGCGAGGTGGGGGAAACACACATTTCCTAGTTTTGTCGATATTTTCATTTCCAAGCCGAACTCCTCCTCTGCCGGCAGACTGTTTCACGCTCTGAGTGATCTGTGCTGTTCCACTTATTTGTAACTAGATGCAAGTTGATCTATAAGAGCAGCACAGAGGAACTTAGTGTTCCTCTGAGCTATTTTTAGCGCACTATTCCATATATTCACATCTTGTTTCCAATATTTCAGCAAGAATATTCACCCATTTAAAAATAAATGTTAACCAGCACACAGAGATGAATTTAAACTCTTTGACCTCCTGACTTGTGTCTTTCTGATTGGTCTGGATTGAGCAGACACAGAGAGGGTGCTCCCATTAGTAGGGGAGTCTAGGATCTGAGGGCACAGCCTCAGAATAAGGGGGCGACCTTTTAGAACGGAGATAGGGAGGAATTTCTTTAGTCAGGGGGTGGTGAGTCAAACTCTGAGGGGTGTGGTGGCCAAGTAATTGGGATGTATTTAAGGCAGAGATTGATAGGATCCTTACCAGCAAAGGGGTTAATAAATTATGGGGAGAATAGAGTTGAGGAAAAAATTAGGCAGAACACTTGACGGGCTGAATGGCCTCATTCTACTCCACTGTCCTGTGATCTTCCTTCCACTACCAAGTAGCCAGTGCTTTCACAACTTGCCCAGTGGCCAGAGCAGGGGCAGTGATCCTTTCACCTGTGTAATCCAATCATCAAGGCAGCAGGACTTCCAGTTCCCATTCTGACATGTCTGTCCATGGCCTTTTCTACTGTCATGATGAGGCCAAACTCAGGTTGGAGGAGCAACACATCATACTCCATCTCATCTAGGTAGCCTCCAACCTGAAGGCATGAATATCAATTTCTTTAACTTCTGGTAATTACTCCCTCCTCTCCCCTTCTCTCTTTTTTCCATTCCCCATTCTGGTTTCCTCTTGCCTCTTCTCAGCTGCCCAACATCTCCCTCTGGTTCCCCTTTTTTTCCCTTTTATTCCATGGTCCACTATCCTCTCGTATCAGGTTCCTTCTTCAGCCCTTTTCTTCTTCTACCTTATCAACCTACCCTCCCTGTCACTTGAACTTGAACTCAACTTCCCCACCTCACCTGGGTCTCACCTATCACCTGTAACATTTGTACACCTTCTCCTCCCCCCAACGACTTATTCTAAGTCCTGCCCTCCTCCTTTCCAGTCCTGATGAAGGGTCTCAGCACAAAACGTTAACTGTTTATTCCACTCCATTGGGGTCTCTCTTCCATTCATCATAGATATTTATCAGGAGCGCTACGTACACAGGACCCTTAGCATTGTCAAAAATCCCTCTCATCCATCCAATGATCTCTTTGACACCCCCCCCCCCCCACCATCAAGCATGAGGTACCATAACGTTAGGACAAGAACAAAGATGGTAAACAGCTTCTTGACTGAACTCCTTGCCTCTACCCAGGTCTCATCACTTATGCCAGTAGCATAGAACAGCTTACTTTCAAATAGTCTTGCAAATTATTATTTGTTAATTTACTAGTAGTAATATTACTTTGTGTTTTGCATGTGAGCTAGATGTACCGTGTTGTGTATTGAATTGAATTGACTTTATTTCTTACATCCTTCACACACTTGAGGAGTAAAAATCTTTACGGTATGTCGCCGTCTAAATGTGCAATCATAGTAATTTATAATAAATATCAAGCTGTATCGGCCCTAGTGCCCTTCCCTTGGACAACATCGGTGGTGTGGAGAGGGGAGACTTGCAGCATGGGCAATTGCCGGTCTTCCATACAACCTTGACCAGGCCTGCGCCCTGGAGACCTTCCAAGGCGCAAATCCATGGTCTCACGAGACTAACAGGTGCCTATAATAAATAGAACAGTCAATGTAACATAGAAATACACTCAAATCAGCGTGAGTTAAGCAGTCTGATGGTCTGGTGGAAGAAACTGTCCTGGAGCCTGTTGGTCCTGGCTTTTATGCTGCGATATTTTTCCTGGATGGCAGCTGCTGGAATAGCTTGTGGTTGGGGTGACTCGGGTCCCCAATGATCCTTCGGGCCCCTTTTCACACCTATCCTGGTCCAGAGGAATGTTTTCTCTTTTGGCGGTATACATGTGAAAGGTTGAATGACAATGAACTTGCACTTGAACTCAAATTTAAACCTGCTGAGTGTCTCCTGCATTCGTGCGTGTTGCTCAAGACTTCCACATGGGTTAAGAGGTCCTTCCTCCTGGGGCAGAGTGTCACAGCCTCTGTGTTTGGCATGTATATTTGTGGCCCAATCATTCTGAATGGGGTGGAGACACATCTCTACCAAAGGAGGCATAGGGTACTGCTTCCCTCCGCTGGCCTGCAGCTCAGGGTCATGTGAGGTCATGGGAGCAGGTGGTGGATGGCCGTATAAGCAGCTGGTGCATTTCACAAGTCCTGATTGTGCAATCATTGACACCAGGCAGACAATCTCTGAAGAGTATTGACAATGGCTGGGGTCACCCCTCTTGTAAAGACGCTGCCCAGAAGAAGACAATGCAGACCACTTCTGTAAAATTTGCCTAGAACAATCATGGTCATAGACCATGATCACCCACATCATACGGCACAACACATAATGATGATGAATTCTGAGCAGCCGAATTATTACCGACCTTCGCCAAAGTGAACTGGACAGTCTGTACAGCTGCTGAGCAGATCTCAATGCGTCCAGGTTATGGTAAAGAACTTTCAGCAAGTTAGACAGCATCGGCGAAGGGAAACCCATTAACTGTTCTGATGGAGTTTTATCATCCTCTAATGTTAGTCTGTTTCTCCCTCCATAGATACTGCCTGACCTACTGAATGTTTTCAGCCCCTGCCTTCATCCCAAATTTCCAGCACCGCAGTGCTTTGTGCTGGAAAGCCAACTCTCCTTTTCCACCACCCTCGAATGCAGATCGGATTCAAATGTAAATTCATTTATTTATCACAAGCACATCGGAACACACAGTGAAGTGCATTGTTCGCGTCAGCAACCAACACAACCCCAACGTCAGGCAGCAGCGCTAGAGCAATTGACATTTCAGGCCAAGGCCCTTCCATCAGGAGTGGAAAGGAAAGGGGCAGAAGGTGGACCGAGAGAAAAGGAAGACATATTGGAGCTGATAGGTGACGCAAGGTTAGGTCGAAGGTGGTCAAGTGTGGAAGGGGGGGATGATGTGAGAAAATAGTGGAAGAGAGAAAAAGCTGAAGACGAAAGAATCCTGATAGGAAAGGACAGAGAACCACGGAATGAAGGGGAAGGCAGGGAACCACAGGGAGGTGATGGACAGGTCATGAGGATGGGAGAGTAGGGGTGAGAACGAAATAGGGGAGAGAAGGGTTTGGTTACCAAGAGAAATCAATGTTCATGCCATCCAGATGAAATGAAGTGTAAACACGAGAGTCTGCAGATGCTGGAAATCCAGAGCAACACATGCAAAATGCCGGGGCACTCAGCAGGCCAGGCAGCATCTATGGAAATGAATAAGCAGTTGACCCTTCTTCAGCACTGGAAAGGAAGGGGGAAGATGCCAGAATAAAAAAGGAGGAGGGTAAGGAGGATAGCTAGAAAGTGATAGGTGAAGTCAAGTGGGTAGGAAAAGTGGAAGTCTGGAGAGAAAGGGATATGACAGGAGAGAAGAGTGGACCATAGGAGAAAGGGAAGTGTTGCTTCGTCAACCTGTGTTGGGCCTCATTGTGACAACAGAGGAGCTTATGGACGGGCATATTGGTGTGGGAATGGGAAGCAGAATTGAAGTGAGTAGCACAGGCAGATCTTGGCTGTTGTGGCAGACAGAGTGAAGGTGTTTGAGATTTCCTGCAACAGTTTGCTTTTTGCCCCAGATTCCAGCATCTGCAGTCTCCTCTGTCACTAATTTGATTTAACTGTGGTAAAAGCAGAGGGATATTTTCTAATTTCCACCTGATCATTAACAGATCTTGCCAATTGCTCAATCTCTGATGAATCAAGATTCTGGGTTTCATCAGCTTCAGATGAACATGAGCAACTAGTTTGCAACTCCATGACCCCTCAGTGAGGAGCGATAAATGTTTCACAATTATTATAATACATTTAAAAATGTATACATTCTGTGCTAGGGTTGACAGCCATTCATTTTGAATATGCTGAGAAAGAAGAATATTGAAAAGCGTAGACAGAGTAGATATGGAGAAGGTATTTCCAGTAGTGGGGGAGTCTAGGAGCAGAGGGCACAGAGCCTCAGAATACAAGGACTTCCCTTTAGAACAGAGATGAGGAGGGATTTCTTTAGCCAGAGGGTGGTGAATCTGTGGAAATAATTTCCACATTCAGCAGTGGAGGCCAAGTCATTGGGTATATTTAAAGCAGAGGTGGATAGGCTCTTGATTAGTAAAGGCATCTAAAGTTATGTTGAGAAGGCAGGAGAATGGGGTTGGGGGGAAACATAAATCAGGCATGATGCAATGGTGGAACAGATTCGATGGGTCAAATGGCCTAACTCAGCTCCTAGGTCTTATTTTCTTATAGCGAGGATTAAGACAGCCCAGGTTCACTCTGCAGTAAAGAACTGGGGTTTTTGCTATCCTGAGCTGTTTATCTGCAATGGATTAGCAGCCCAGGGTCCTCCTCATGGCACAATCCCATTGCAATTTGCTTATAGCATATGGCAGTTGTGAGACTAATTTAGCGAACATTGGGGTGGGGTGAATTAGTTAAATTAGACACAGCACTGTGCTGCCTTATGTCACTTTTCAGCAAAATGTCAAATAATATCTAGTTTCCAAATAGATTAAAGTACAGCATTCTGGCAATGCTTGTATTTCAATGTCACCGATTACTACCTTTTACCTTTAGACAAGATGTTTTTAATTGTCTCTTCCTGCCCAGCAAGCTGGCAACGGATATCTTGTTCTGCTGTTAGGAACTTGGCACCTCTGCCTCTTTTCTTCAGCAATTTCAAATATGACTAAATACTGTAATTACCTTCTGCCTTTTGAAACAGGAAATGTTTCTTTTGTGTGTAAAGTGGACACATTCTATGGTTTGTTTTCACGATTAGAAGAATTCTAATTCAATGTGTGAAAAACGTGGGTGGACAGAAACGTTACTGGGTAAGGCCAAAGCCTTTCTCATTCACTTAACTGGCTAATATTGAAATGGGCGGTGGAAGGGGGATGTGATTTACCATTTATACGCAGCAAGACCCCAACAGTGGGTCTTGACCCGAAATCTCAACTCTTTGTTCCTTTCCTGGAGCTGCCCCGTGATATACGGGTGGTGTCTGACCTGCTGAGTTCCTTCAGCATTTTGATGTGTGTTACTCTGGATTTCAGCATCTGCTGAATCTCTTGTGAATTTTGAAAAGCCTAGATAGATAGGATATTGAGAAGATGTTTCCAACAGTGGGGGGAGGGGGGGTTCTAAGACCAGACGGCGCAGCCTCAGAATACAATGGTATGCCTTTAAAACAGAGACAAGGTGCAATTTCTTTAACCAGAGGGTGCAGAATCTGTGAATTCGTTATCACTGGTGGCTATGGAGAAGAAGTCATTGAGTATATTTAAAGCAGTGGTTGACAGGCTTTTGTTTAGTAAGGTCGTCAAGCATTACGTGGAGAAGACAGGATAATGGTGTTGAGGGGGATGATAAGTTAGCCATGATTGAATGGCAAAGCAGAGTTGATGGGCTGAATGGCCTAATTCTGCTCCTTCCTCTATCTTGTGGTTTTACAATGATCATAAGATATAGGAGCAGAATACGGCCACTTAGCCCATCGAGTCTGCTCTGCCATTTCATCATGACTGATCCATTTTCCCTCTCAGCACCAGTTTCCTGCCCATCCCCGTATACCTTCATGCCCCAACTAATCAACAATCTATCAACCTCTCCCTTAAATATACCCAATGTAAGCGCAGCCCTCTGTAAGAATGAATTCTACACTCTCTAGCTAAAGAATTCCTCCTCATCTCTGTTCTAAAAGGATGCCCCACTATTCTGAGGCTGTGTTCTCTGCTCCCCAATAGGAAACATACTCTTATTTCTCTTCCTTCTACCATCTGCGTGAGATGGTGGGACTTTCGAGAGACTTTGAGACTTTTTTTTACCGTGCCCATGGTCTGTTCTTCATCAAATTACGGTACTGCTTTGCACTGTTGTAGCTATATGTTATAATTGTGTGGTTTTTGTCAGTTTTTTCAGTCTTGGTCTGTCTTGTGTTTCTGTGATATCTTTCTGGAGGAACATTGTATCATTTCTTAATGCATGCATTACTAAATGACAATAAAAGAGGATTGTGTTCCTCATAATCTGATCTAATCTAATCTAATCTACTCTCCAGAACCATTCTATTGAGGCTTTTCAACATTCGATATGTTTCAATGAGGTCACCTCTCATTCCTCTGAATTCCAACAAATACAGGCCCAGAGCCATCAAATGCTCTTCATATGACAAGTCATTCATTTCTGGAATCATTTTCGTGAACCTCCTTTGAATCCTCTCCACTGTCAGCACATCCTTTCTTATATAAGGGGCCCAAAACTGCTCACAATACTCCAATACTCAACAGTGATTTATAAAGCCTCAACATTACATCCTTGCTTTTATATTCTAGTCTTCTTAAAATGAATGCGAACATCGCATTTGTCTTTCTCAGCACTGACTCAACCTGCAAATTAACCTTTAGGGAATCTTACACATGGACACCCAACTCCCTTTGCACCTCAGATTTTTGAATTTTCTTTCCAGTCAGCAAATAGTCCACCCTTTTAGTTCTTCTATTTGTATGACCATACACTTCCCAACACTGTTTTCCATCTGCCACTTCTTTACCCATTCTCCCAATTTGTTTAAGTCCTTCTGAAGTCTCCCTACTTCCTCAAAATTACTTGTCCCGCCACCTATCTTCGTATCATCCACAAATTTGGACACAACATCATCAACTCCAGCATCCAAGTCGTTGACATATAACGTAAAAGGAAGCAGTCCCAACGCAGACCACTGTGGAACACTACTAGTCACCAGCAGCCAAGCAGAAAAGGCCTCCTTTTTCTCCAGCCGATCAGCCAATGCTTTATCCATGCTAGTATCTTCCCTGTAATACCACGGGCTCTTAACTTGTTAAGCAGCCTCGTGTGCAGCAACTTAAAGAAACCATGCTGACTATGGCCTATTTTATCATGTGCCTCCAAGTACCCCAAAACCACATCCTTAACAATCGACTCCAACATCTTCCCTACCACTGAGGTCAGATTAACAGGCCTATAATTTCCCATCTTAAAGAGTGGAGTGACATTTGCAATTTTCCAGTCTTCTGGAACCATGCCCAGAATACATTGATTCTTGAAAGACCATTACTAATGCCTCCACAATCTCCTCAGCCACCTTCTTCAGAACCCTGGGGTGTACACCATCTGGTCCAGGTGACTTATCTAACTTCGGACCTTTCAGTTTCTCAAGCATCTTCTCCCTAGTTATAGCAACTTCACACAGTTCTGCGCTGTGGCACTCCTGAACCTCCAGCATACTGCTAGTGTCTTCCACAGTGAAGACGGATGCAATTGATAGGAAAGGATTGGGGCCAAATGCAGGCAAATGGGAGTAGTTTAGTTGGGAATCTTGGTCATTTTTCATGCTGAATGAATGCATGACTAGCAATAGATCAGATTGAAGTCCGGGCAGAATCTGGAAGGTGAGCAGAGCAATGTCTAGACACATGTTGTGAAGGTGGGTCAGAACGGAGGATCAGAATCAGAATCAGATTTAATGTCACTAATATATCTCATGAAATATGTTGTTCTTCACCAGCAGTACAATGCAGCACATCGTCTTAAAAAAATATAAATTACAATAACAAACAGAAGGAATATAAGTACTTGGAAAGACCAGGACTGATTAGGGAAAGTCAATATGGCTTTGTGCACGGTAAGTCATCTAACCAATCTTACAGAGTTTTTCGAGGAAGTTACTAGGAAAGTTAATGAAGGCAAGGCAGTGGATAGATAGATAGATACTTTATTGATCCCAAAGGAAATTACAGTGTCACAGTAGCATTACAAGTGCACAGATGTACAAATATACAAATATTAGAAGAGAAGTAAGAAAGAATTTTTTTAAAATGTTACCTTAAACAGTCTAACAGAGGGGGGCCATCACTTCCCCAGCGATAGGTTGACTCATTATAGAGCCTAATAGCTGAGGGTAAGAATGACCTCATATAGCACTCTTTGGAGCAGGGCAGTTGTCTTAGTCTGTTACTAAAAGTGCTCCTCTGTTCAGCCAAGGTGGCATGCAGAGGGTGAGAAACATTGTCCAGAATTGCCGGGATTTTCCGTAGAGACCTTTGTTCTACCACAGCCTCCAGTGTGTCCAGTTTGACTCCTATAACAGAGCCAACCTTTCAAATCAGTTTATTGAGCCTGTTGGCATCACCTGTGTTGATGCCATTGCCCCAGCACTCCACCACATGGAAGATTGTTCTGGCAGCAACAGACTGGTAGAATATGTGAAGGAGAGGCCTGCATACTCTAAAGGACCTCAGTCTCCTCAGGAAGTAGAGGCAACTCTGGCTCTTCTTGTATGCAGCCTCTGTGTTGGTGTTCCTCTCAAGTCTGTGATCCAGGTGCTTGTAAGTTCTCACCATATCTGTCTTTAGCAAGGCCTTTGAAAAGATCCCACATGGGAGGTTGGTCAAGAAGATTCAGTCACTTGGCATTCACGGTGACATAATAAGTTGGACTGAACATCGGCTTAGCAGAGGAAGCCAGAAAGAAGTTGTAGATGGTTCCCTCTCTGACTGGAGGCCTGAGTCTAGTGGAGTGCCGCCGGGGTCGGTGCTGTGTCCGTTATTGTTAGCCATTATATCAATGATCTGGATGATAATGTGGTCAACTGGATCAGCAAGTTTGTGGATGACACCAAGATGGGGGCGGGGGGGGTAGTGTAGTGAACAGTGAGAAAGAATATCAAAGCCTGCGGTGGGATCTGGGCCAGCTGGAAAAATGGCGGGTGGAATTTTAATGCATGCAAGTGTGAGATGTTGGGCTTCAGTAGGACCAACCAGGGTAGGTCCTACACGGTGAACAGTAGGACACTGAGGAGTGCGGTAGGACAGAGGGATCGGAGAATACAGATCCGTAATTCCTTGAAAACAGCGTCATATGTAGATAGGGTCCTAACAAAGCTTTCGACACATTGGCCTTCATAAGTCAATGTATTGAGTACAGGAATTGGGATGTTATGTTGAAATTGTATAAGACATTGGTGACACCTAATTTGGAGTATTGTGTGCAGTTCTGTTCACCTACCTACAGGCAAGCGGTAAATAAGACTGAAAGAGTGCAGAGAAAATTTCCAAGGATGTTGCCAGGACTTGAGAGCCTGTGTTTATAGGGGAAGGTTGAACAGGTTAGGACTTTTTTCTCTAGAACGTAGAAGATTGAGGGAAGATTTGATAGAGGTACACAAAATTAAGAGGGGTATAGATTGGGCCAAATGCAAGCAGGCTTTTTCCACTGAGGTTGGGTGAAACTACAACTATAGATCATGGGTTAAGGGTGAAAGATGAAATGTTTAAAGGGAACATGAGAGGAAATTTCTTCACTCAGGGAGTAGTGAGAGTGTGGAACCAACCACCAGTATAATTGGTGAATGAGGGGTTGATTTCAACATTTAATCGAAATTTGGGTAGGTACATGGATGGGAGGGGTAAGAAGGGCTATGGTCTGGGTACAGGTCAACGGGACCAGGCAGATTACTGAACAGGCTAACTGCCTCCAAGAGGATCACAAGCTTGTCATAGGGTTTGGAGGCTTGCCTACCTCAATGGCCCGGAGAGCTATGTGGCTAGAGTCACTTTGGCTCTTGGTAGGGTCACCCATGCCAGGTCAAAGGTCAAAGGTCAAAGTTAGAGGCCAGAATAGAAGTGGTTCACTGGTCCTCAACATCCAGGGGTTCGGCTCAGGGCTAACAACCCTGACTGGTAAAACAAAATTGTGACAGCAACAACGATAAAGAACCCTTCACGATCTCTGTGTTGATGTCAGCATTTACTATTGAACAAAAGCCCGAAGCTACTTCGTGATTGAGCCTGGAAAAATGATCCTTTAGTGCGCCATTGTCTGGTAAGTAAACATACACCTAGAGTCAATTATCTGAATAATACGTCACATTTTTTGTTTCTAAAATTAGCACCAAAAATCTACATGTTATTGCCACAGCCACACTCGTGACTGGTTTGTGATTCCCTTCAGTCAATGTTTGGAGCTGCAGAATCTTATTGATTAAAATTTATCATTATTTCAGATTAATGTTTAGCCTTGACTGCAATGAACACGGAGAGCGATTTAACATTTTAAAGGTGGTTAAATGGCAACTGACCCTGAGAAAAGACATGGATCATATAAATAAGCCCTACCCATATATCACAGGGAAAATGCAAGTTGTTCATTTGAATGATTTCTGAGTCAAGCCAGTGGCTGGGTAGAGAGCCAAATGTACCGGGTGGCTGGGTGTGGTTAAAGTTATTCTGCGCAGCTTGGAGTTTGTTCCTTGTAAAGGAGAGCTCTGTTATTTCTGAGTCAAGAGTAGAGAGTAGGGTAAGGGGGAGTAACCTGAGCTGGCTTACAGTGAGAAAAGGCAGAAAAGCTAAAGAGAGGACAAAGAGTTCAAATAGTAGTCTCTGAAGTTTACAAGATTCAGCGGGTGACCTTATTAAGGCATGTAAGGTCCCAAGGGGGAATGATGGATAGCTGTTGAGGTGTTATCTTGAGGAAGGGGACATACACCATGTGGTCACTTCATTAAGCACCTCCTGTATTTAATGAAGTGGCCACTGAGTGTATGTTCATGGTGTAGCCCATCCACTTCAAAGTTCGACATGTTGTGCATTCAGAGATGCTCTTCTGCACACCACTGTTGTAACATGCAGTTCTTTGAGTTATTGTCTATGGTTTGATGTACAAATAAAACTAATTTTTATATTGGCTGAGAGCAACTGGCATGGGTTAGTGATGAAAGTAGTGCAGATCAGCCATGATCATACTGATTGGCCGGGGCAGGTTTGATGGGCCAAATGCCCGTTCATGCTCCTATCTTGTGCTGGCCACAGTGTTGTAATGAATTTCTCATCTCACTAGAGGGGTCACTGTCCAAGTCGCATGTCCCAGTCACTCAGTGCATTCTACCTCTGTCACCCTGTCAATTTTGACTCAACATTCAACGTTCATACAGTCCACCACACACCTCACACACATCTCATTGGCTTTCACACAATGCCAGCTATTCAACTGTGACAGTCACATCACCCATATTACAACATAGAACATAGATGAGTACAGCACAGTGCGCACCTTTTATCTCACCTATATAAATCTACTCCACTATTTAAACCTTTCCTCCTACATAGCCAATAAACCTCCCTTTTTTTCTACGTCCACATATCTAAAAGTCTCTTAGATGTCCCCAATATATCAGCCTCTCTGGCAGTGCAATCAGACACCTACAACTCTCTGTGTAAAAAACCCACCTCTGACATCTCCCCTAAATGTCCCTCCACACACTGATATCCCCTGACATGTGAACATTGCCACCCAGCGAGAAAGGTGCTAACTGTCCACTCCGCCTATGTGTCTCATGATCTTATACTATTAATAATCTAAGAAAAAGTAGATATTGTGCAATACCTACTGCCACTTCCCTCTCTCCAACAAAACCGGGTAGAGCACAGACAGAGAGGACAGGAAGGAGATTCCCTGTCCATTATTGTTGCAGTCAGGCTGAATCATGATTTCTTCTGACTGCCCTACCACCCAGGTCATGCTCTCTTCTCGCTGCTGCCGTCAGGAAGAAGGTACAGGAGCCTCAGGACTCACACCACCAGGTTTGAGAACAGTTATTACCCCTCAACCAGGCTCCTGAACCAAAGGGGATAACTTCATTCAACTTCATTTGCCCATCATTGAATGTTCCCACAACCAATGGACTCACTTTCAAGGACTCTTCATCTCATGTTCTCAATATTTATTGATTATTTCTTCATTATTATTACACCTTTCTTTTTCTATTTGCGCAGTTCGTTGTCACGTTCACGATGGTTGAACATTCAAATTGGTGCGGTCTTTCATGGCTACTAACCTATCGATTTGGGGAGTATGCCCACAAGAAAATAAATCTCAGCGTTGTATGTCGTGACATTTTGATAATAAGTTTACTTTGAACTTTGAACTCTGACTGAATCCTCCTCCTCACAATCTCCTTTTCTTCTAATTCCTTCCAATTTGCAAGCTGCAGCTGGAGTAATCTGTAATCCTTTCCCTTCGACGTTCCTCTGGGAGGTGGCCAGCGGTGAGGGAGCATGGAGAGAAGGGGGAGCATACGGTCACTCTCTGACTCATCAAGGCGCTGAGACTGGGTGTAATTCAGAGCACAGCTTGAAGGATCAGCATCTGACAAGATGGTGGTGGCCAGGACAAGGGTGTAAGTTCAGAGCTGCTTCCAGCTGGCTGGAGAGCAAACTTCAGAGTCAGATTTACATTCATTGACTTATCGTGTGTACGTTGAAAGAGAGTGAAATGTGCCATTTGCTTGAACAGTCAGCACAACATAAGGCTGTGCTGGGGGCAGCCCGCAAGTGTGCCACACACTCTGGCATCAACATAATATGCCCACAGCGTCCAGCAGAACAACCCAAGCAGCAACAGCAGTAGAACAACGACGAACAGCAACAGCAAAACAAGCTCCTCTCCTCCCCCCACCTAACACACACACACACACACACACACACACACACACACACACACACACACACACATCCAACCCCGGGCCTCCATACTCCATCCATCCACGTACCCATCCAAATTTCTCTCAGATGTTGCCACTGAACTCAGATCCATTACTCACCACCCTCTGAATAAAGTTCCCCTTTAATAGTCTATCTTTCATCCTTAACATATGACTCTAGTTCTGTTCAAAAGGTTCAAAGGGACATCTAAACAAGCCTGATGCATTTTGGAAACAAGTCCTGTGGACTAATGAAGTTAAAATAGAACTTTTTGGCCGCAATGAGCAAAGGTATGTTTGGAGAAAAAAGGGTTCAGAATTTCATGAAATAACCCTTCTCCAACTGTTAAGCACAGGGGTGGATCGATCATGCTTTGGGCTTGTGTTGCAGCCAGTGACATGGGGAACATTTCACTGGTAGAGGGAAGAATGAATTCAATTAAATACCAGCAAATTCTGGAAGCAAACATCACACCGTCTGTAAAAAAGCTGAAGATGAAAAGAGGATGGCTTCTACAACAGGATAATGATCCTAAACACACCTCAAAATCCACAATGGACTACCTCAAGAGGCACAAGCTGAAGGTTTTGCACAGTCTCCTGACTTAAACATCATCGAGAATCTGTGGGTAGACCTCAAAAGAGCAGTGCATGCAAGGCGGCCCAAGAATCTCACAGAACTAGAAGCCTTTTGCAAGGAAGAATGGGTGAAAATCCCCCAAACAAGAATTGAAAGACTCTTAGCTGGCTACAGAAAGCATTTACAAGCTGTGATACTTGCCAAAGGGGGTGTTACTAAGTACGGACCATGCAGGGTGCCCAAACTTTTGCTTCGGGCTCTTTTCCTTTTTTGTTATTTTGAAACTGTAGAAGATGGAAATAAAAAAGTTTTCTTGCTTAAAATATTAAAGAAATGTGTCACCTTTAACTTTATGCCTTTTGGAAATCAGTTAATCTTTTACTCGCTTAGCTATTCACAGTAACAGAAATTCTGCCCAAACTTTTGCGTGCCACTGTATGTGAAACGTTACGATAAAAAAGCAGCATCCATCGTCAGAGATCCTCACAGCCCAAGCCATGCTCTTTTCTCGCTGCTGACAACAGGATTAAGGTCCGGGAGCCTTAGGCCTCACACCACCAGGTTCAGGAACATTTACTACTCCTCAACCATCAGGCTCTTGAACAAAGCTGGATAACTACACTCATTTAAGGACTCTGTTATATTGTTATTTCATGCTTGTTATTTATTGCTATTTACTTACAGCCTCTCCCCAGTTTATTCTCCCTGGCTGCCGCTGCCCCAGCTGAACTCGAGCCCAAGGCCATGTTGCTCGGCCCTTCCTTAGGCGGAGGCCTTGGCCACGGTGCACCGCCCAACTTCATCATGTCTCTTCTAACTAGATGCATAGCGTACGATTCATAGATACGTGGTGAGGCTTTAATCTTTTCCACGGAAGATGGCCGTTGGCTCACAAGGAGCTCATCCGTCCTTTATCAGGTCTTGTTGTTTTTAGTCCTGCTGGGTGTCCTCACACCCTCCTCACCAGACTAAGTCCGGTGGGGGGAGCCGGCCCAAGTTGCCGACCACTCGGCCATGGCCCCCGGCCGAGCGCCGGACGCCCACCTCCCCGCCGAATCTCTCCGAGCGTCCGGCGCCTGACCGAAAACCATGGTCTGTATGTCTCCCCAAAGAATGCATGGGTTTTCCCTGGGTGACTACTAGACATCCACCTCAATGCAAACTTTTCAAAAGGGAAGATTGTAATACAAATGTAATTACACCAAAGAGGCCACAGAGTTACAGAGTCGTAGAAGACTACAGCACAGAAACAGGGCCTTCAGCCCACCTGGTCTGGTCTAAACTAATAATTTGCTTAGTCCTGTCAACCTGCACCCAGACCATGGCTCTCCATACACCTGCCATCCATGTACCTATCCAAATTCCCCTTAAGTGTTGAAATCAGATCTGCCTCCACAACTTTTGCGGGCAGCTTGTTCCACACTCTCACTACCTTCTGAGTGATGTATTGATAAATGTTTAGATACACCCAAAAATGCGGCTTTAATATAGGTCACCTTGCAAGAAATTCTTCCTGTGACTGCACAGGTTTCCTCCGGGTGCTCTGGTTTCCTCCCACATTCCAAAGTCACATGGGTTAGCAGGTTAGCTGGTGACATGGGTAACTGGGCAGCCCAGGCTCGTTGGGCTGGAAGGGCCTATAAATTAAAATAAAAATAATTAAAGTTACTCATTCCTGTCTCTCTATTGTGTCTTCGTTGCCATGTGCACATTATCAAAATTCAAAGTGAATTTTATTACCCAAATACATATATGTCACCTGTGACGAGAATACACATAAATTAAGATGTTTGCTGGCCTGGGCTAGCACCGGTGGCATCAGCAGTTGGTCTGCCACCTGTCCTCAGGGGAGGGAGAGATAAGGCACACAATGAAGCAGCATTTGGAGATGTTAATGAAGGAGCCATCAGTCTGGGTATTGTCAAGAGCGGCTCCCCCTTTGAACCCTGAACTGTTTGAAGTGATGGACAGGCGATACCCCAGCAGGGGGATAAAAAGGGACAGGTTCGCTAAGGCAGCACACACACGACACCCGAGGTAACGAGACCCTGGAAGCGGTGCGCCTCTCACTAGTCAGTGGGAAGTACCGGGCCACAAACGCACAGGGTGGAAAGGTACGATCAGCGGGAAGCCTGGTGTGTGTCCGCCCTTGCCTGGGGTGCCAGGTTCACTGCAGAGGATCGACCGCATCTGGAGGAGGGGTCACAGTCGGTGACCTCAGGTGACATCACAAAGGACTCGCCCAAAAGCTGCTTGTGAGCAATATCGCAAGTCTGTGAGTGGAAGCCGTTCTGAATGATCAGTTGTTCCTGTTCTCTCTCTCCCACCCCCCACATTGTCCATCGCCATGGCAATGATTACTGCAAACTGAACTAAATTGAACTGGACTTTGTGTCACTTTGAAATTGGTCATTTACCCCTAGACAACGATAGAGCTTGATTGATCCTGTTATTTTAATTCTGTGCACATGTGTGTTTATCATTGCTGAACTGTTGCATTTATTATCCTTTCGATTACTGCGTTGCTTGTTTCTTTAATAAAACTTTCTTAGTTCTAGTAATCCAGACTCCAACTGAGTGATCCATTTCTGCTGGTTTGGCAACCCAGTTACGGGGTACGTAACACACCATATACAATCCTGAGATTAATTTTCCTGTGGGCATACTCAGCAAATCTATAGAACAGTAACTATAACAGGATCAATGAAAGATTAACCAGAGATGAAAGGTCAAGCAGATACCAAATAACGCCTCTCAAGATCTGGTGCAAGATTGCCCCATTACCAAGCAGTCTGCTGAACATACACAACTTCCGGGCCGTCTACTTTAGTGCTGGCGGTGAACTAACTGCAGTCTCTTGTCAGGTCAGTAGTGTTATGCACCTTGCACTTTCACCTCTGACGCCGGTGGCATTCAGAGCTCCTCTTGTGGGCGTGAGAAGCAGGAGCCTTTCCTTATCTCTGAGCAAACCGTGGGCTGAAATTCTCTATACCAACCATGCTGTGTTTGCTAACAGAGCCTGGTACATATGCCAATTTCTAAATTACAAAATAAGCTTAACTCATAATAGAAATATTCGCATGAATAAAGCATGCAGCTCCTTTTCATTCTTACATTCGTAGACATGAGGGTCAACATAGTCAGACGTTGACCTCTGAGGTTGGATGAGACTAGAACTTAGAAGTCATGGGTTAAGGGTGAAAGGTGAAATGTTTAAGGCGTAATTGATGGGGGAACATCTTCACTCAGAGGTTGGTGAGAGTATAGATCGAGCTGCCAGTGGAAGTGTGGATGAGGGTTCGAATTTAACATTTAAGAGAAGTTTGGATTGTAAATGGATGGCAGTGGTTTGGAAGGCTATGGTCCGGATGCAGGTCAATGGGACTAGGCCGCATAATAGTTCAGCATGGACTAGAAGGGCGGAAGGGCCTGCTTCTGACCTAGTGCTCCGTGACTCTATCACTCGGTGGCAATGTGTTACAGACTTACTTACTGCCTGTTAGGGCAGCAATGAAGGTCATCCATCTCTGGCAGTGTTCAAGTCTTCCTTCAGCATGTCAGCAGCTTCCCCTCGGTTTTCACTACTATCAGCCACGTAAGCCCCAGGTGAAGATTCAGAGATACCGTCACACACAGATCAAGAACGGTTCTTCATTGCTGTTTCCATAACAGTTTTGTTTGACCATTCGGGGTTGTTAGCCCTGAGCTGAACCACCCCCCACCCCCAATCTGGAGGACTGGTGGACCTCGCTTAGTCTGGCTTCTACCCTTTGACCTGTTCGGTATGGGTGACCCTACCAAGAGCCAAACCACAAAGCCCTGACTCTAGCCAACACAGCTCTCCAGGTCACTAAGGCATGCAAGCCTCCAAACCACAACAAGTTGTGGGTCCTCTTCAAGGGACAATGTGTTAAGTATTGTTAACTTACATTATAAAACTATGGAACCGTTGCCAGTCTCGTGACCTGCAAGTCGACAATTTTATTTATAACAGTCTGCTTCACATGGGCAGTGTTGCAGAAACCAGAGAAAACCAGGGTCTGGTTTCTCTGACACTGAGGACAGGGCTGCCCACCTTTCGGTAACATGACCTGAGGTTTTCGTAATTTGTGGGTTTCCATAGTCAGCTGGTTTCCGGCCAGGATGGCCCATAATGACCTGGTGACCAAGTCCTGATGCTCATAGCTGTAACCACTATCACTACCACGTGGCTGTGATCACAGATAAACTCCTTTATATTCCTCGATGTGTGTGGCCGGTAGGGGAGCAACACTTGCCAGTTAACCCCAGCACGACCGTTGCTGATTTGATAAGACCCAAACAAGGCATCTCATTGCAAGTTTTGATGTATGTGTGACAAATAAAGCTAATCTTTAAAAATAATGCAATCAAAACTTCAACTTGCCTCGCCTTAAGGCTTTGGCCTTGGAATTGGAACTGGAATTGGTTTATTGTCACATAACCGAGATACAGTAAAAAACTTGCATGCTATTCATAAAGAGCAGATTATTACACAGTGTATTGAGGTAGAAAAGTAGGATTAGAAAGGTCATGGGTCAATTGCAAGCAAAGGAGATCTCGGTGAGTTTGGACCAGTTTTGCCGAAGATCCTGTTTCTGTCCTGTACAACTATGGACTTGCAATGGAATTAGAATTAAAAGCCCAGGGTAAACCACAACATAGTGGGGCAAATCTTACTGATGCTTGCATAATAATTGGCTCTCTGTCATGTTTCAAAAAGGCATTGTCAAAAGATAATCAAATTATTCTGGCAGGTGTAGTTAAAATATTCAACTGCAGTAAACTTCTGACCAAAAGGTTTTCCAGACAATTGGATGATACTCACATACATTTATTATAAGGCCATAAAACCATAAGATATAGCTGCAGAATTAAGCCATTTGGCCCATGGATTCTGCTCCGCCATTTTGTTATGGCTGATCCATTTTTCCTCTCAGCCCCAATCTCCTACCTTTTCCCTGAATCCCTTCATGCCCTGACCAAGCAATAATCTATCAACCTCTACCTTAAATATACCCAGTGACTTGGCTTCCACAACCATCTGTGGCAAAGAATTCCACAGTCAGCACTCTCTGGCTAAAGAAATTCCTCCTCATCTCCGATCTAAATGGATGTCCTTCTATTCTGAGGCTGTGTCCTCTTGTCTTAGACTCCTCCACCATAGAAAACATCCTCTCCACGTCCACCTTTCACCATACAATAGGTTTCAACTAGGTCACCCCTCATTCTTCCGAATTCAAATGAATATAGGCTCAGAGCCATCAAACGTTGTTCACATGACAAAGCGTCCAATCCTGGAATCATTTCTGTGAACCTCTTTTGAACCCTCTCCAATATCAGCACATCCTTTCTAAGATAATCTAAGGCCATCAAACCTTGCAGCTCCTCCCGTGGAGGGTCAGACACCCTGAGTCAATAGGCTGGTCCTGCGCTTATTTCCATCTGGCATAGTTTGCATTTTGTTGTTTGATTGTTTGTGGTTTTGGTATTGCTATATTTATGCTCTATTCTTGGTTGGTGCGGCTGTAATGAAACTCAATTTCCCTCGGGATCAATGAAGTATATCTATCTATCTATCTATCAATAAGGGGCCCAAAACTGCTCACAATACTCCAAGTGAGACCTCACCAGTGCTTCATAAACTCCCAACATTACATCCTTGCTTTTACACTCTAGTCCTCTTGAAATAAATGCTGACATCGCATTTGCTTTCCTCATCACAGACTCAATCTGCAATTTAACCTTTAGGGAATCTTGCACAAGGACTCCCAAGTCCCTTTGTGCCTCAAATTTTTGAATTTTCTTCTCCTTTTAGAAAATAGTTAACCCTTTAATTTCTTCTACCAAAGTAAATTACCATACACTTCCCGACGCTGTATTCCATAGTAAACACAAAATATTCTGCAGATGCTGGGGTCAAAGCAACACTCACAACACGTTGAAGGAACTCAGCAGGCGGGCAGAATCCGTGGAAATGATCAGTCAACGTTTCAGGCCGGAACCCTTCATCGTTTCCACGGATGCTGCCCGACCCGCTGAGTTCCTCCAGCATGTTGTTAGTATTACTGTATTCCATCTGCCATTTCTTTGCCCATTCTCCTAATCTGTCCATCCTTCTGTAGCCTCTCTACCTGACCCTCCAGCTATCTTCATATCATCTGCAAATTTTGTAACAAAGCCATCAATTCTGTCATCCAAATCGTTGACATATAATGTAAAAAGAATCGGTCCCAACACAGACTCATGTGGAACATCTCTAGTCACCGACAGCCAGTCTGAAACGGCTCCCTTTAATCCCACTCTGCCTCCTCCAAAACAGCCACTGCTTTATCCATGCTGGAATCTTTCCTGTAATATCATGGGCTCATAGCTTGTTAAGCAGCCTCATGTGTGGCACCTTGTCAAAGACTTTCTGAATATCCAAGTATACAACATCTACTGATTCCCCTTCGTCTATCCGGCTTGTTACTTCCTCAAAGAATTCCAACAGATTTGTGAAGCAAAATTTTTTCTCTTGAGGAAACCATGTTGACTATGTCCTATTTTATCATGTGCCTCCAAGTACCCTGAAACGGTATCTTTAACAATTGACCCCAACATCTTCCCAACCACTGAGGTCAGGCTAACTGGCCTATAATTTCCTTTCTTCTACTTGTCTTCCTTCTTGAAGAGTGGAGTGACATTTGTATTTTTCCATTCCTCTAGAACCATGCCAGAATCAATTGATTCTTGAAAGATCATTACTAATGCCTCCACAATCTCTTCAGCCCCCTTTTTCAGAAACCCTATGTCATGGTCCAGTCCGAAATCCGCATTCCGGTTCATGGTCCGGTCCACGGATTCCGGACTCCGGGTCTTCTGGCTGTCCTTGGTTTCCCTTGGACTTAACAATAAGCACCTGATGCTCATCTTGGGGCTGGGAATATAAGTGGCCCTGGGAGTGAGTGTGGTTGCTGGTCTTGTCAGTGTCCCCTTGGAGCAACCTACTGGTGGAAGGTTAGTGCAGTCATTGAGATATGGATTTGGCTGTTCTGTAGCCTGCTGAGGTGATTGGCTGCCTTGAGTCTTGGAGCCACCCTAGACCTAGCTCCCTTCCTGTCCCTTGCCTCTGTTGGGTAAGCCAGGCTGTTTCCCATTACCCTGTAGTTGGGTCTATCCCTCCCTGTCCTTGCCTCTGTGGGGTGGAGTCATGATTTTGCCTGGCCTCCAAGGACTGGAGCCTTGCTGTGTCTTTGCCTGGTTTTGGGGTCTGAGCTGGAGTCAAGACCCAGGTTCTCTCCAGTCTCTGGCTTGGAGTCCATGCCCAGGCTCCTTGTTCCCAGTATCTTATCCTGGTTCTGCTTCCCTAGCCTAGTCTGTGTTCCTGTCCCTACTCCTAGACTGTGTCCTGTGCTGTCATTTAGTTTTGTCTGTTACTGTTCCTAGTACTTCAGTGTCTGTGTCTTGCATTTGGGTCTGTTCCCAAAGCCCCCCCCCCCCATGACACCCTAGGATGTACACCATTTGATCCAGGTGACTTATCTACCTTCAGACCTTTCAGTTTCCCAAAGACCTTCTTTCTAGTTGTGGTAACTTCACACTTCATGAACCCTGACAACTGGAACTTCCACCATGATGCTAATGTCTTCCATTGTGAAGACTGATGCAAAATATTTTTTTGGTTCATCTACCATTTTGTTGTCTGCTGTTACTACCCCTCCAACATCACTTTCCAGTGGTCCAATACCCACTCTCACCTCTTTTACACTTCATGTATCTGAAGAAACTTTTAGTATCCTCTTTAGAATTACTGGCTTGCTTACTTTTGTATTCTGTCTTTACCTTAATAATGTTTTTAGTTGCTTTCTGTTGGTTTTTAAAAGCTTCCCAATCCTCTAACTTCCCACTAACTTTTGCTCTATTATATACCCTTTGGCTTTTATGTTGGCTTTGACTTGTTGCCCACGGTTGTATCACCTTTCCTTTAGAATACTACTTCCTCTTTGGGATGTATATATCCTGTGCCTTCTGAATTGCTTCCAGAAATTCCAGCCATTGCTGCTGGAATTATCCCCTCTGATTCAAGATCCTGATGGCTGAGGGGTAATAACTGTTCCTGAATCTGGTGGATTAGGTCCTAAGGCTCCTGTACCTTGCTGATGGTAGCAGAAAGACGAGAGCACGAGCTAGGTGGTAGGGGTCCTTAATGATGGATGTTGCTTTCCTGTGACAATGCTCTGTGTAGATATGTTCAACGGTGGGGCGAGCTTTCCCTGTGATGGACTGGGCCATATCAACTACTTTTTGTAAGATTTTCTTAGTGTATGTATAGTTTTTTTTGTGTGTGAATTCTATTTGTATATTTTTATCCCTGCAAATGCCTGCAAGGGAATGAATCTCAAGATGGTATAGGGTAAGATGTACATAATACTGCAATAATAAACTAACTTTGAACTTTTGAATGTTGAACTGGTCCATGCTGACCAAAGTGCCCTCATCCAGGGTGCAGGGCACAGAGGAAGGTCATGGAAACATTGGAGCTGGTGGGTAAGAACAGCACTGAAGTCTGACCTTGATGCAGGCCAACAGGCATTTGAAGTAATACAGAGAGAGACAAGATAAAAGAAGATATGAAATGTTTGCTGGCATGGATTACAGACCCTCTAACGGTGGTGATGCTTATGGAGAGAGAATTAATGAAACATTATGTGATATCCATGGGGGACATTAGACCCCATGCAGGTTGGGCTAATCAAATTGGCAACTCAATGATGAGTTCGTAGCTACGTTCTGGGTATTTTTCTCAATCAATATTTCATGGAGCCCACTATGAAGACAAGCTATTTTAAAATTGGAATCGGGTTTAATATCACTGGTATATATTGTGAAATTTGTTTAACGAGGCAGCAGTACAATGCAATACAGGATAAATATAGAGAAAACAATCACTAAGTGTATATATAGGTATATTAAATAGTCAAATTAAGTAAGTAGTGTAAAAACAAAATTTTAACAAGTAGTGAGGTAGTGTTAATTGGTTCAGTGTCCATTCAGAAATCAGATGGCAGAGGGGAAGAAGCTGTTCCTGAATCATTGAGTGTGTGCCTTCAGGCTCCTGTACCTCCTCCCTGACAGTAGCAGTGAGAAGAGGGCATATCCTGGGTGGTGGGGGTACTTATTCATAGTTATACTTTATTGATCCTGGGAGAAATTAGTTTTTGTTACAGTTGCACCATAAATAATTGCATAGTAATAAGACCATAAATAATTAAATAGTAATATGTAAGTTATGCCAGGAAATAAGTCCAGTACCAGCCTATTGGCTCAGAGTGTCTGACCCTCCAAGGGAGGAGTTGTAAAGTTTGATGGCCACAGGCAGGAATGACTTCCTATGACGCTCTGTGTTGCATCTCAGTGGAATGAGTCTCTGGCTGAATGTACTCCTGTGCCCAACCAGTACATTATGTAGTGGATGGGAGACATTGTCCAAGATGGCATGCAACTTGGACAGCATCCTCTTTTCAGACACCACCGTCAGAGAGTCCAGTTTCATCCCCACAACATCACTGGCCTTACGAATGAGTTTGTTGATTCTGTTGGTGTCTGCTACCCTCAGCCTCATACTTAATGATGTCCTGGATATTATGGAGGCTCGTAGCCGTAATGGGTTCTGTTCTAGAATCATAGAGACGTACAGCATAGAAATGGGCCCTTTGGCCCATCTAGTCTATGCCAAAATCATTTAAACTGCCCACTCCCATTGACCTGCACCAGAACCATAACCGTCCATATCCCAACTATCCATTACCTAACTTTACAACTCTCTGCAGCTTACTTTGATCCTGTGCAGTAGTCCCCCCACCCCCATCCCATACCAGCCAGTGATACAGCCCATCAGAATGTTCCCCACAGTACATTTCTTCCCCTTATCTGGTGGGATCAGTCAGGAGTTACAAAGAGTAAAATGATCTCAATATGATGCAAAAATGACAAGCCACAAAACAATTTAACAATGGATACTCATAACTATTGTGTTAGTTATGAGGGTTTTGATTGACTACGGTAGATTGGGAAATTAGTTTCAAATATCGCCAGCTGATAACAATGCAAACATTCAAAGAATGCTGTTGCGAAATAATAACTCCAATGACAACAATGATTCACCCAGCTCTAACTATGATGATTCGGGACAGTGTGCAGTTGAAAGAAGAGGACTGTAATGCTGCCAAGAAGAACAGCAAGCCCGAGGAGGAGGAGGAGGAGGAGTGTTTTAGCAAGTGGGCCAAAAAAAAGGAATGGTAAAGTGGGCAATATTTCATGGGAAAGTTTGTGAGAAAACAATTGTAGGAGTTGCTACATTGTCAAATATATATAAAGAGACAGATATTATGTCCCATGGAGAAAATAATAGGTGAAACTGTAGAACAAAGAAGGCTGTGACTTTAAACAAATGGTTTGTTTTTGTCTTCACTGTAGAAGGTTACAAAAGAAATGGAGGTCAACCAAAGGTCAAATGACAGTAAGGAACATCATAGTCGCACAGGTCTACTTGACCACCTAGAAATACATTTTCACTTCTTATAAAACTATTCTGGTTCCACTTTGCCCTCCCCACAATGCTGACAACTCCCCCCACCCCCAGATTGGCTGTGCACCAGGGGTATCTTCTCAGGGTGAATTAACCTACAAACACACACCTTTGGAATGGGAACAGCGAACATACACAAGCACAGAGACCTCCACACGGCCAGTACCCAAGATCAGGAGCAAACCTGCTACCAGGTCATCTTCCCAATTATGATTAAGGATTTATCTAAATTGTGGGAAGGACCTGAAAAGTAAGTCATGAACAGGTCCAAGTTAAGTACCAGTGATGTTTACCTCGCAAAACACATTCATTTGAGACCACTCTCAGGTTGGAGGATTTTCCATCTGCGTAGCTTCCAACCTAATGCATGAACATTGATTTCCCTAAATTCCAATCATTTCTGCCCCCCCCCGTTCTTCTTTCCATTCCCCATTCTGACTCCCTCTCACCCCTCTTTTTCTTGCCAGAAATTCTGGAGGACCTCCTTACCTTTCTTCCATGGTCCACCGTCCCCTCCTATCAGAGTGCTTCATCTTCATCCCTTCACATCTTCCACCTATCACCTCCCAGCTTATTACTTCATTCTACCTTCCCCCTCACCTGGTTACACCTGCAACCTGCACTCCATCCCCTCCCCACACATTCTTATTCTGACTTCTTCTGTCTTCCTTTCCAGTCCAGGTGAAGGGTCTTAGCCCACAACAGACAGTGGTTATTCCTCTCTATAGTTGCTGCTGCATCCACAGAATCTCTTGTGTTTAATATTTACCTTGCAGTAACTTGGAATTAAGACCATAAGATATAGGAGCAGAATTAGGCCATTTGGCCCATTGAGTCTGTTCTGCCATTTCATTACGACTGATCCATTTTTCCCCTCAGCCCCAATCTCCTGCCTTCTCCCTGTATTCCTTCACACCCTGATCAATCAATAACCTATCAACCTCTGCCTTAAAAATACCCAATGACTTGGCCTCCATGGCCACGTGTGGCAATAAATTCCACAGATTCGCCACTCTCTGGCCTAAGAAATTCTTCCTCCTCTCTGTTCTAAATGTCCTCTATTCTGAGGCTGTGTCCTCTTGTCTTAGACTCCTCCACCACAGAAAACATCCTCTCCACGTCCACTCTGTTGAGGCTTTTCAACATTCAAAGTTGCTGGCCGACCTATTGTCTCAGCTTGCTCCTGCCCCACCGAACTTGTTTCTGCATACCTCGACACTGTTTTATCACCCCTTGTTCAATCCCTTCCGACCTATGTTCGTGACACTTCTCACGCTCTTAAACTTTTCGATGATTTTAAGTTCCCTGGCCCCCACCGCTTTATTTTCACCATGGATGTCCAGTCCTTGTATACTTCCATCCCCCATCAGGAAGGTCTCAAAGCTCTACGCTTTTTGGATTCCAGACCTAATCAGTTCCCCTCTACCACCACTCTGCTCCGTCTAGCGGAATTAGTCCTTACTCTTAATAATTTCTCCTTTTGCTCCTCCCATTTCCTCCAAACTAAAGGTGTAGCTATGGGCACCCGTATGGGTCCTAGCTATGCCTGCCTTTTTGTTGGGTTTGTGGAACAATCTATGTTCCGTGCCTATTCTGGTATCTGTCCCCCACTTTTCCTTCGCTACATCGACGACTGCATTGGCGCTGCTTCCTGCACGCATGCAGAACTCGTTGACTTTATTAACTTTGCCTTCAACTTTCACCCTGCCCTCAAGTTTACCTGGTCCATTTCCGACACCTCCCTCCCCTTTCTAGATCTTTCTGTCTCTGTCTCTGGAGACAGCTTGTCCACTGATGTCTACTATAAGCCTACTGACTCTCACAGCTATCTGGACTATTCCTCTTCTCACCCTGTCTCTTGCAAAAACGCCATCCCCTTCTCGCAATTCCTCCATCTCCGCCGCATCTGCTCTCAGGATGAGGCTTTTCATTCTAGGACGAGGGAGATGTCTTCCTTTTTTAAAGAAAGGGGCTTCCCTTCCTCCACTATCAACTCTGCTCTTAAACGCATCTCCCCCATTTCACGTACATCTGCTCTCACTCCATCCTCCCGCCACCCCACTAGGAATAGGGTTCCCCTGGTCCTCACCTACCACCCCACCAGCCTCCGGGTCCAACATATTATTCTCCGTAACTTCCGCCACCTCCAACGGGATCCCACCACTAAGCACATCTTTCCCTCCCCCCTCTCTCTGCATTCCGCAGGGATCGCTCCCTACACAACTCCCTTGTCCATTCGTCCCCCCCATCCCTCCCCACTGATCTCCCTCCTGGCACTTATCCGTGTAAGCGGAACAAGTGCTACACATGCCCTTACACTTCCTCCCTTACCACCATTCAGGGCCCCAAACAGTCCTTCCAGGTGAGGCATCACTTCACCTGTGTGTCAACTGGGGTGATATACTGCGTCCGGTGCTCCCGATGTGGCCTTTTATATATTAGTGAGACCCGACGCAGACTGGGAGACCGCTTTGCTGAACATCTACGCTCTGTCCGCCAGAGAAAGCAGGATCTCCCAGTGGCCACACATTTTAATTCCACATCCCATTCCCATTCTGACATGTCTATCCACGACCTCCTCTACTGTAAAGATGAAGCCACACTCAGGTTGGAGGAACAACACCTTATATTCCGTCTGGGTAGCCTCCAACCTGATGGCATGAACATTGACTTCTCTAACTTCCGCTAAGGCCCCACCTCCCCCTCGTACCCCATCTGTTACTCATTTTTATGCACACATTCTTTCTCTCTCTCCTTTTTCTCCCTCTGTCCCTCTGAATATACCTCTTGCCCATCCTCTGGGTCACCCCCCCCCGTCTTTCTTCCCGGACCTCCTGTCCCATGATCCTCTCATATCCCCTTTTGCCTATCACCTGTCCAGCTCGTGGCTCTATCCCTCCCCCTCCTGTCTTCTCCTATCATTTTGCATCTCCCCCTCCCCCTCCAGCTTTCAAATCCCTTACTCACTCTTCCTTCAGTTAGTCCTGACGAAGGGTCTCTGCCTGAAACGTCGACTGCGCCTCTTCCTATAGATGCTGCCTGGCCTGCTGCGTTCACCAGCAACTTTGATGTGTGTTGCTTGAATTTCCAGCATCTGCAGAATTCCTGTTGTTTGCTTTTCAACATTCGACAGGTTTCAATGATGTCATAGAAACATAGAAAACCTACAGCACAATACAGGCCCTTAGGCCCACAGGGTTGTGCCGAGCATGTCCCTACCTTAGAAATTACTAGGCTTACCTATAGCCCTCTATTTTGCCAAGCTCCATGTACCTATCTAAAAGTCTCCTAAAAGACCCTATCGTATCTGCCTCCATTGCCGGCAGCCCATTCCACGCACTCACCACTCTCTGAGGAGAGAAAAAAACTTACCCCTGACATCTCCTCTGCATCTACTCCCCAGCACCTTAAACCTGTGTCCTCTTGTGGCAACCACTTCAACCCTGGGGGAAAAAGCCTCTGACTATCCACACGATCAATGCCTCTCATCTTGTACACCTCTATCAGGTCACCTCTCATCCTCCGTCGCTCCAGGGAGAAAAGGCCGAGTTCACTCAACCTGTTTTCATAAGGCATGCTCCCCAATCCAGGCAACATCCTTGTAAATCTCCTCTGCACCCTTTCTATGGCTTCCATATCCTTCCTGTAGTGAGGCGACCAGAACTGAGCACAGTACTCCAAGTGGGGTCTGACCAGGGTCCTATATAGCTGCAACATTACCTCTCGGCTCCTAAATTCAATTCCACAATTGATGAAGACCAATACACTGTACGCCGCCTTAACCACAGAGTCAACCTGCGCAGCTGCTTTGAGCGTCCTATGGATTCAGACCCCAAGATCCCTCTGATCCTCCACACTGCCAAGAGTCTTACCATTAATACTATATTCTGCCATCATATTTGACCTACCAAAATGAACCACTTCATGCTTATCTGGATTGAACTCCATCCGCCACTTCTCAGCCCAGTTTTGCATCCTATCAATGTCCTGCTGTAACCTCTGACAGCCCTCCACACTATCCACAACACCTCCAACCTTTGTGTCATCAACAGACTTACTAACCCATCCCTTCACTTCCTCATCCAGGTCATTTATAAAAATCACGAAGAGTAAGAGTCCCAGAACAGATCCCTGAGGCACTCCACTGGTGACTGGCCTCCATGTAGATTATGACCTGTCTACAACCACTCTTCGCCTTCTGTGGGCAAGCCAGTTCTGGATCCACAAAGCAATGTCCCCTTGGATCCCATGCCTCCTTACTTTCTCAATAAGCCTGGCATGGGGTACCTTATCAAATGCCTTGCTGAAAAAATGTCACCCCTCATTCTTCTTAATTCCAGTCAGCAGAGGCCCAGAACTCTTCATATGACAAGCCTTTCAATCCCAGAAGCATTTTCGTGAACCTCCTTTGAACCCTCTCCAATGTCAGCACATCCTTTCTTAGATAAGGAGCCCAAAACACCTCAGTCCTCCAAGTGAGGCCTCACCAGTCCTTTATAAAGTCTCAACATCACATCCTTGTTTTTATATTCTAGTCCTTTTGAAATGAATGCTAACATCGCAATTTCCTTTCTCACCACCTACTCAATCTGCAAATTAACCCTCAGGGAATCCTGCACGAGAGCTCCCAAGTCCCTTTGGAGCTGGGCTCACAAGAAGTGTCACACAACATTTATTAGTGGGAAACATAACCTACTGTTCATTCTTTTTTGCTAACGTTCATTAAGCACTTCACTCTTACACCCATGTCCCTTGGTGTACTGAAGTTCAATGCCGAGTGAGTGGGGCTTTTCTCTTGGCAGAGGAGGATGAGAGGCAACTTAATAGATGTATATAAATGATAAGAGGCAGAGGATAACCAGCGCCTTCTTCCCTGGGCAGCAATACAAGAGGCCACACTTTAAAGGTGATTGGAGGAAAGTATAGGGGTGATGTCAGAGGCAGGGACACACTGGCAGGGGTGATGGTAGAATCCGATACATTAGGGACATCTAAGAGACTCTTAGTTCAAGTTCAAAGTAAATTTATTATCAAATTACATACATGTCACCATATACAACCCTGAGGTTCATTTTCCTGTGGGCATTCACAGTAAGTACAAGAAACACAATAGAATCAATGAAAGACTTAACTTGACAGGACAGACAAACAACCAAGGACACGATAAAAGGCCTGTTTGGTTGACGTGGTTGAAATCATTTTCACAAATTTTTGAAGCAAGTTGGGGAGTTTTGTAGATTGTCATGTTTCTGCACTTACAGCATCAGCACTACCCTTCTCGCCGTATGCTTTCTTGAATCTAGTGATTGGCCTTGGAATAGGTTAAAAGGCTGTCATAACATTGTGGGCTGAAGGGCCTGTGTTGTGTTGTGGAGTTCTACGTTCTGAGCCGCAGCTCATTAAGGTGAGGGGTGAAGTATGGGACTGGGGACAAAGCGACGCTGCAGATTGTAACATTGAAACAGCGAGCTGTTGGTCCCCCTCTCACTGAGGCAGGAGCGATGGCTCCCTCTCTGACGTTAGTGAGAGAGACAACCTGTGGGTGCCGAAGTGCTGGAATAGACGGTGGCTTTTTTTTTGATGGTCTTTAGATCATAGTCTCTTTGGAGGGTTTTGCTATTGCCTGCATGGTGGGTGTTTGGGGAGGTGGGGTGGCTGATCCTTTTGCTCAGGCAGGTGGGGGGAAGGTTAATGCTTTTCCTGAGGCAGGTGAGGGGAAGGTTAATGCTTTTCCTGCGGTTTGTGCATGGGAGTGGAAGAACGCTTTCCTGTCTTTCATTCTTTGCTGGTTTTGTTCTGTTTCCTGAGGATGTTTGTGGAGACTACGAATTTCAGGTTGTAGACTGCATATATTCTCTGACATTAAATGGAACTGTTGAAGCACCAAGCCACTGCTCTGGCAATCTATATTACAGGGTGGCATTCACTGTCCAGATCTCCCTGGTTTCTGCGGTATTGGCCGATTTGGAAGATATCAAATGCAGCAGAGTTACTGTATGCCAGAGAAAATCCCTGGGGAAATAATAAAGCAATAGGAGAAGCTGGGAAATTTTTAACAGGTGATGAGAGGGTTTAAATGCCGGTGGACAGGAGCTTAAAGTGATACTTCATGAGGTGCAGGAAGCAAGCAATGCAGAGGGCACTTGATGTCCACAACTCATTTTTCAGATTCTTCCTGAGATCATAATCCTTAAGCAGTGTTGTACTTCCTAACCAGATAGTCAGGATACACAACCGTTCCTCCCTCCCCATCATCCTCGACACAGAGCTGTGTGCTGAGCCCACTGCTCTACACGACTTACACGACAGTGGTGGGGCTCATCACCAACAACGATGAGATGGCCTGCAGAGAGGAGGTGGAGGAGCTCGAGGCCTGGTGTCAGGCAAACAATCCCTTAATATCAACAAGATAAAGGAGATGGTTATCGAGAACTCATACCACTGTCACCCCATCTCTCCTTTACATCAGTGGCACAGCAATGGAAACTGCAAAGAGTTTCAAACTCCTGGGAGTGCACATCTCACACAATCTCTCATGGTCCCAGAACACATCCTACACAGTCAAGAAAGCTCACCGATTCCTCTATTTTCTGAGGAGACTGAAGACAGCTGGACTTTGCACATCCAGACACAGTAGAGAGCATCCCAACAAGATGCATCACTGCACTGTGGTAGACAGGAAGGCTTTTCAACGGGTAATCCAAGCTGCCCAAGGCATCAGGGCACCTACCTACCTGCTATCAAGGGCATATGTACTGAGTGAGGCCTTCATCAGTCAGGGTCAACCATGATACGCAAACCTGGGCAGTACAATATGGAGAGCAAGCTGCTGTCCATGTAGCAAGCTCCCCCTCTCCACGCATCTAGTGAACACAAAGGAACAGCAGACACCAATACAGTTTGGTACCAGCAGCATTGCAGGAGTTGCCAGTCAGCGTTGAACTCAGTGCAGGACTGCCTTAGGGATTCCAGCTCTGGATTTACCCCTCAGGTTTTACTCCCAAAACCTTCCCCATGAGTGGGTACAGCAGCAAGGCAGCAGAGGTTTGAGATCAGAGTTTTCCTTCTAGATGAGCTGCCAACCACAGCTGATGAGCCCCATCTGCCCAAAGTGACTAGTTTTAAGGTGCCAGTAATCTGTTTTCTCCTTCCATTGTCAGTAGAAACGTGAAGACCAGGAGCTGGACTTGATTGTCAGAGGCTATTTGAGGCGCACACCACTGGGAGCATTTAATAGGTTGTGGGAGCTTGTCCCTGTTACCACCCCAGGCTATTAAAAAAACTTTAAGGAACCAAGGTGTCAGAAAAGGGCCAATGACATCATGAGGGATCCCACTCACATCAGGGAGGAGGCTATGTAGCATCCACACCAGGACCATTAGACTCCAAAACAGTCACTTTCCCCAAGCAGTAAGGCTGATCAACACCTCCACCCACTAACCCACCCCTGCACACTCCCAACCACCACTACTTTATCATTTCCTGTCAGTCACCTCCTGTCACTCCAGTGCCTAGTGTCACTTTATGGACAGACAACGTATACAAGTGATTGTATGTATTTATATTTATTGTGTGTGTGTTTTTTATTATTGTGTTCTTTATCCTATTGTGTTTTATTTGTGCTGCATCAGATCCAGGGTAACAATTATTTCATTCTCCTTGACACTTGTGTCCTGGAAATGACATTAAACCATCTTGAATCTTGAAAAGATGATCTGATAGCACTTTAATGCTGACCTTGACCTTGGGTGCTGTCGGTGTGGAACTCCCCATTTGGACTACAAATATTAAACTATATTTAGAGTACCATGTGTGGTATGTGTCCTTAAATAAAGGGTATAAAGACATTCTGAAGGTTTTGAACCATCTGGAAAACTTATCTCGATATCTGGATGATATCTGAAACCTATAGAACATTGAAAGGCCTAGATAGAGTGGATACAGAAAGGATGTTTCCTATAGTGGGGGGGGTGTCCAGGTGTCTAGGACCAGAGGCCACAGCCTCAAATAAAAGAGTGTCCCTTTAGAACAGAGATGAGGAGGAATTTCTTTAGCCAGAGGGTGGAGAATCAGTGGAATTCTTTGCCACAGACGGCTGTGGAGGCCAAGTCATTGGGTACATTTAGAGCGAAGGTTCATGATTAGTCAGGGTGTCAAAGGTTCTGGGGAGAAAGCTGGAGAATGGAGTTGAGAAGGATAATAAATCAGCCTTAAAGTAATGATGGAAAAGACTTGATGGGCCAAATGGCCTAATTCTGCTTCTATGTCTCAGGGATGACATGTTCCACCTCCTGCAAGAAATCATCCTTTGCTTGACATGGTAAAGTGAACATCACATAGAGACTAGCTGATGATCTTCTCACCTTTCATTGGGTTGGTGAAGTGGATACCCTCATCTCTCCCCATAACATAGAACACTTCAGCCCAGTACAGACCCTTTGGCCCACAGCATTGTGCCAACTGTTTAACTTACTCTTAAAATCGATCTACTCTAATCCAAAGTCTTCCATTCCGGTACCATATGCCAAACGCTTCATTGAAAGTGCCCCAAATTCCCAGGCAGGACGTAGATGTCAACAGTCCACCTTGAATTGGTCTCAAGTGGCGTAACGGCCCACCACAAAAGACAACCAAGGCAACTGCAGTGTTACAGGTCTGAAGCACCAGTTTCTGGAGCTACAAACTAGAACTCTGGGGAAGGGTCTCAGACAGAAAATATTAATTGTGTCCATCAATAGGTACTACATGACCTACTGAATATTTACCTTATAATGTCAGGAGGTCCACTATGTGCAGTGTTGATATTCCCCCCCCCCCACCCCTCCCAGAGTTTCACTGCCCACCACATGTGAATGTGAAGGCCAAACATTGAGTGTGGACCATAAGACCCATAGCAACTTCAAATCAGAAATGGAGCGAATGGGCAATTTCAAATTCTAGGGTGTCAATATCACTGACAATCTAACCTGGACCCAACATATCGATGCAGATACAAAGAAGGCACAACAGCGGCTGTATTTCATTAGGAGCTTGGGAGGATTTGGTATGTCTCCAAAAACACTCAAATTTCTACGATGTGCTGTGGAGAGCATTCTGGCTGGCTGCATCACCGTCTGGTATGGTAAGGGGGGGCTACTACACACGATCGAAATAAGCTTGCAGACAGTTGTTAACTTAGTCAGCTCTATCATGCGCACCATCAGAATCAGCTTTATTATCACCGGCATGTGACATGAAATCTGCTAACGTCAGATCCAGGACATCTTCAGGGAGCGGTGCCTCAGAAATGCAGAGTCCACCGTTGAGGACACATCACCCAGGACGTGCCCTGTTCTCATTGTGACTGTCAGGGAGGGAGGGAGGTGCAGGAGCCCGAAGGCACACACTCAATGATCCAGGAACAGCTTCTTCCCCTCTGCCATCTGATTTCTGAATGGACACTGAACCCAGGAAAACTACCTCACTACTTTATTTCTATTTTTGCATTACTTGTTTAAATTTTATATGCTGGTGATAATAAACCTGATTTTAAGAAGTGGAATTGGGCTATTCAGCCCATTGAATCTACTCCACTATTTGATCAGGCCTGATTTATTTTCCCACTCAACCCCACTCTCCTGTCTTCTCTCTCTAACCTTCGACATCCTTACTAACCAAGAGCATATCAACCTCCCCTTCTGATGAATGTTCTCAGCCCAGAATATCGGCTGTTCATTCTTCTCAATAGATGCTGCCTGACCTGCTGTGTTCCTCGAGCATCTTGTGTGTGCTGCTCTGGATTTCCAGCATCTGCAGAATCTCCTGTGCTTGTGACTTGCTGCTCCACTGTAAATATACCCAACGACTTGGCCTCCACAGCCATCTGTGGCAATGGATTCCACAGATTCACCAACCATTAGCAGAACTTCTATAGATGTGTGGTGGAGAGTATATTGATTGACTGCATCACAGCCTGGTATGGAAACACCGATGCCATTGAATGGGAAATCCTACAAAAATGTGGTGGATGCAGCCCAGTGCATCATGGGTAAAGCCCTTCCCACCACTCAGTACATTTACGTGGAGCGTTGTCACAGGAAAGCAGCTTCCATTATCAGGGACCCCCACCACCCAGGCCGTGCTCTCTTCTCACTGCTGCAACCAGGAAGGAGGTACAGGAGCCTCAGGGCTCACACCACCAGGTTCAGGAACAGTTACCACCCCTCAACCACCAGGCTCTTGAACCAGAGAGGATGACTACACTCAACTTCATTCGCTCCATCACTGAACTATTCCCACAACCTATGGAAACACTTTCATGGACTCTGCATCTCATGTTCTCAAATTTTATTGCTTATTTGCTTACTGAGTGATTGATTGTATTTGCACAGTTGATTCTTTTGCACATTCATTATTTGTCCATCCTGTTGGGTGTGGTCTTTCACTAAATCAACTATCCTTCTTGGATTTACTGTATGCCTGCAAGAAAATGAATCTTGGGGTCGTACATGGTGACATATATCCACTTTGATAATACATTTACTTTGAACTATTGTATCTCATTGTGGAGATTGGCCACTGCTTGATTGGCAAGTACACCAAAAAGAGACTGACAATAAGCCATTCTAGCCTCCCAACTCAAAAACTCAGGAGAATTTCAGGTTTTGCAGTGCCAAACACCTCTTGCCATCTGGGACATTGCTCACCCAAGCAGCTGAGCCTAGTTTGGTGGATTGGACTTGTTTATTCCTTCACCACTCACGGTGTCAGCTGAGGCTCAGTGGCTAACAGTCCAACTTTGGGTTGAGGTCCCGAGACACCAGTGCATTATGGGCCAACGCCCTGGCGCAGCACTGAGGGAGAGCCACATGGTTGTTATCGTCGCATTTGGCTGATGCATTAAATTATTGCCCTCTGGAGAAAAAAAAATCCCACTGCAATTCCACCACCTGTTAACAGTGAACGTTTAAGTCCTCGCTCAAAAACAGATTACTTCATCTTTGTTTGTGAATGGCAATTGGCAGTCCCAGTAGTGATGCTTCTTCAAAAAATACTCCAGCCATTGTTGGGGTTCATTTTTATGATCTAGGGGGTATGCCTGATGAAGCGAGCTGGGGCTTTTCTCTTTGGAATGAGGGAGAATGAGAGGTAACTTGATAGACGTGGACAGGACGATGTGAAGATTAGTTAGAAAGGATAGTCAGAGACTTTCCCGGGGTAGAAATAGCTAAATACAAGGGGGTATAATGTTAAGGTGATTGGAGGAAAGTATGGCCAACATCAGATGAAACAGAGATTGGGGGGTTTATGAACACCCTGCCAGGGATGGTTGCAGAGACAGATACATAAAGGGGATTTAGATGGCCACGTATAAGATAGAAAAATGGATGGTTATGTAGATCAAGACCAGGTTTAATTGTCATTCAACCATAAATGAATGCAGCCAAATGAAACAGCATTCCTCTGGGACCAAGATACAAAACACAGTACCAACAGTCATACACATCACAAGGCACATCTCAGATAGCAGTAAACATACAATCACACAAAAAAAACATATATATCCCAATTCCCTGAGTAACATGTCCTGTAAATTATTGATGGTGCTTGGGCATTATCAGCAAGAACTAGCAGTTCTCAGACGAATGCACGCATGCATGTTTTCAATCCAGCTTGTCATTCCATCAATCAAACACTGGATGGCACTACCAACAGGAAGCACCCAGCCCCTAACCCAGCATGGACGCCGTGCTACACTGCCTCCGGCATCTCCTCTCCTGGACTGCTGCAACAAGCAAGCCCACGGCTTGAGGCCTAGTCCTCCCTACAGCTGAGGCCGTGCAGCTTCCCTGCCGCCTGTCGCACCAATAAACAGGGGAAATGGACTTGCAGCACTTTACATTGCCAATGTCCAACAGGGTCTTGCAGTCACAAAAGAAACATCCGAGGTAATCACTCGCTGGACTGCACACCACCTTCACACACCGACTCTGATGCTTTCCTGTAGCAGGCAGTAACATGGTCTGCACCGTCCAGCTCCTGCACCTAAAAGCAACTCGCAGCTGGGGTAGGCCTGCTCTACTTAAAGTTCTTAATGTCCTGCAGTGCCTTGCGATCTTTAAAAAAAGATACACATTTAAAAAAGATAAAAGCACCTCTGGATGGCCCCTGTGAGGTTGCTCAACCCAGACATGCTGCTATCTTACCGTGAGGAGGGAAGGGTTAAATTAATTTTAGAGTCATTTAAAAGGTCGTGACAACATCGTGGGCTGAAGGGCTTGTACTGTAATATGTTCTTTGACGTTATGGAAAGCATTATTATGGATTAACAGAAATGAGAACTAATCTTCTGGAAATAAGTTAGGATTAGAATGTATTTAAATCTTGCAACGTGAGGGAGTAAAACTCTTTGCGTTATGCCTCCTTTGCAATGTACAGGCATTTGAATTTAAAAGTCTAATGGCTTGTGGAAGGAAGCTGTCTAGTAGCCTTTTGGTCCTGGCTTTAATACTGCGGTTGTGATTGTGGGGCGACTGGTGTCGCCGGTGATCTTCCAGGCCTTCTTTCTGCACCTGCTGCTGTAAGTGTCCTCAATGGAGGGAAGTTCACATCCACAGATGCACTGGGCTGTCCGTACCACTCTCTGCAGTGCCCAGTGATCAAGGACCAGGTGGTGATACAGCTCCCAATGGTGCCCCTGTAAGAAGGTCTGGATTTGGGGGCCTATGCCGAATTTCTTCAGTCGCCTGAGGTGGAAGAGATGCTGTTGTGCTCTTTTGCCGCAAAGCCAGTGGGTACATTCCAGGTGAGACCTTTGGTGATCTTCGGTTTCTTCGAAACATGGGCAACTGGGATTGGCTGGATGGGCCCCATGTTCAGCCTGGATGGTGGGCCCACAGACCTGTTACATTTCTGACTCTAAAACCCGCACACAATTTAACTTCCAACTGATGCTTTGCGACTATTGAAACCAATCAGTGATCCCAGGCACAAAAAGGTTAACATACCAGGAGCATTTGATGGCCCTGCCTGTACTCCTTGGAGCTCAGAAGAAGGGGGAGGGCTGGAGGGAATCTCATTGAAACCTATGAAATACTGAGAGGCCTAGAATAAGAGTGGGCATGGAGAGGACATTTCCTACAGAGGAGGGAGTCTCAGACCAGAGGGCATAGCCTCAGAATAAACAGATGCTCCTTCAGAACAGAGATGAGGTGAAATTTCTTCAGCCAGGTGGTGGTGAATCAGTGGAATTCGCGGCCACCGGCGGCTGTGGAGGCCAAGCTATTGGGTACATTTAAAGCAGAGATTGACAGGTTCTTGATTAGTATAGTATAGGTGTCAAAGGTTACGGGGAATAGTAAGTCAGCCATGATGGAATGGCAGGGCAAACTCGATGGGCCAAATGGTTTAATTCTGCTCCTATGTCTATGTAGGTGTGGGCCATTCTGATTCTGTCCCACTACAACTATGTAGGGAGAGGCATTTGATGAGTGTTCCTGTCATTAGCACATTGTGAAAGGTGTACTGTATTCCTGCCACTTAAGGCACAGTTCAAGACAGAGCTTTTTCAGTCATAGTCATACTTTATTGATCCTGGGGGAAATTGGTTTTCACTACAGTGGCACCATAAATAATAAATAGTAATAAAACCAAATAGTCAAATAGTAATATGTAAATTATGCCAGGAAATAAGTCCAGGACCAGCATATTGGCTCAGGGTGTCTGACCCTCCAAGGGAGGAGTTGTAAAGTTTGATGGCCACAGGCAGGAATGACTTCCTATGACGCTCTGTGTTGTATCTCGGTGGAATGAGTCTCTGGCTGAATGTACTCCTGTGCCCACCCAGTACATTATGTAGTGGATGGGAGACATTGTCCAAGATGGCATGCAACTTGGACAGCATCCTCTTTTCAGACACCACCGTCAGAGAGTCCAGTTCCATCCCCACAACTCACAGGCCTTACGAATGAGTTTGTTGATTCTGTTGGTGTCTGCTACCCTCAGCCTGCTGCCCCAGCACACAACAGCAAACATGATCGCACTGGCCACCACAGACTTGTAGAACATCCTCAGCATCGTCCGGCAGATGTTAAAGGACCTTAGTCTCCTCAGGAAGTAGAGATGGCTCTGACCCTTCTTGTAGACAGCCTCAGTGTTCTTTGACCAGTACAGTTTGTCAATTTGTATCCCCAGGTATTTGTAATCCTCCACCATGTCCACACTGACCCCCTGGATGGAAATAGTGGTCACCGGTACCTTAGCTCTCCTCAGGTCTACCACCAGCTCCTTAGTCTTTTTCACATTAAGCTGCAGATAATTCTGCTCACACCATGTGCCAAAGTTTCCTACTGTAGCCCTGTACTCAGCCTCATCTCCCTTGCTGATGCATCCAACTATGGCAGAGTCATCAGAAAATTTCTGAAGATGATAAGACTCTGTGCAGTAGTTGAAGTCCGAGGTGTAAATGGTGAAGAGAAAGGGAGACAAGACAGTTCCCTGTGGAGCCCCAGTGCTGCTGATCACTCTGTCGGACACACAGTGTTGCAAGCACACGTACTGTGGTCTGCCAGTCAGGTAATCACTTAACCTTCTGCTTCGTAGCGTATCCTTCGACACTGAACAAAAGGGGGTGTATTTTAGGTGTCTGGCTTTTGGAACAGACAGCTGTGTTGAATACTCTCTGCTAGTAGGAAGTGCTGCCATTGTAAATACATAATTCTGTACATTTATCTGACTACATTCAAAACGTTAAAGTACAAGTAGGTGAACAGAGCAACTGAAGCTGTCGTTTATTGTCATCTTAGAGTTGAAAAAATACAAAAAACATTGTGTTCAGAGAGTGAGATTCTCTTGCATTCTCCTGGAGGTCTGCTCTATGAATAAACACTTAAAATTCACAGCTACAGCTTTTGTGCGGCTCAGCTTTAGTCAGACGCAACAGCCATAATGATTTCAGACATTCCAAAATTTTATTGAACATATAGCCTTCATTCAACCAATAGCACTCGATGTTCCTGTTTGCTGCTGTTGATGTCTTACATTTCATAAGTTAGCTGGCCCGTTTCCTGCATTATTGCAATAACACAAACATCACCGGGCAGAAAGTGCTTTAGAATGTTACAAGTAAGAGTTATGCATTTTTCTTTGGCAGAACTACCACTGACACATTAATGTCAAACTCAAATCAACCCAACAGAAACAAGATCCCAATCTGCTCCAAACTTTGCAACCTTTATTCGGGAAGCATAAGATGCTGTTTAACAAGTGCCCGTGCGTGGCCTAAATATTGCACAGCAAATTTCTTTAAAAATGTGAGGAATAAGCAGTGCTGTTGGCTGACAAAACCTTTGTCCGCATCCAAAGCCGCCCAAAGCGAGAATGAAAGTGTGAAGTACGGACAATGCAGCTGGCAAGTTATGACACTTCAAGGTCCGCCATGGCCCGCTCAAGAGGATCCACGCTCCAGTAATCATAATCCCAGCCGAGGAACCAGCCTGTAAATGACGGAGGCTCAAAGCCCTGCTTGACAATCACAATGGGTGTCCGCCGATCCCTGTTGGCTGGATCAGTCTCGATATAAACTTTAGCTGCAAGAAAGGGGGGAAAAAAATAGAACATCAGTCTAATCCAGTCTAATCGCGGCCCCCCCCCCCCCCGCGGTCTCAGCTCACTAAGACACGCCAGTGAGCACATCTACAAGGAGCGGTTTCACAAGAAAGCAGCTTCCGCCATCGAGAACCCCCACAATCCAGGCCCTGCTCTCTTCTCGCTGCTGCCATTTGGGGGGAGGTACAGGAGCCCTAAGTACCACACCGCCAGGTTCAGGAACAGTTATTACCCCTCAACCAGTGTGGACAACTACACTCTCCACAACTCCGAGCACAACCTATGGACTCACTTACAAGGACCCTACAAACGTGTAGACCCTACAACGCGTGTTCTCAGTTTATTTTATCTACTATTCAGTTATTGTAATTATTGTTTCTTGTGCTTGCAGTTTGTCTTTCGCACATTGTTTGTTTGTAGTCTGTATGTAGCTCTCCCCCTCTCCCCCATTGACTCTATTGCATTTCCTTGTTCTACTGTGAATGCCTGCAAGTAAGTGAATCTCAGGGCTGTATATGGTGACACAGAAATCTAAAGCACATTACAGGTGCTTCTGCCCACAACGTTGTGCTGCCCATGTAACCGACTTTAGAAGCTGCCTAGAAGTTCCCTGCCCTATAGTCCTCCATTTTCATATGCTCCATGTACTTATCCAAGAGTCTCTTAAAATAGGGTCTTAAAAGACCCTGCTGTGTCACACATGTACTTTGAACAAGCTGGATTGAACAACAGAGAACGAGATTGCAACCAGTGGGATCTTCTCCAATTTACACTTAGCTGCAGCAGGAGATTTTTATCTGCCTATTGGCCGGAAGCGAAGGACAGGGAGCTGTGCAGACGTGCTCCATTTCCACTCCCAACTCTTCCGTTACATCTCAGTTTTACAGCATCTAACATACGGCTTGCGGAACAATGCTGCGCTCACAGTGAGCGGCTAACCAACTTCTGTGGTTACCGAGGGGATTCCCGAAGCAGAGACTCTTTTACAAGGGACTTGAGTGCTACCTTGCACACACCAAGGGAGTCACCAGTGGTAAGGGAAATGAGGCCTCACAACACACAGGTCAGTTATTTACCGCTGCAGTGTCGAATTGAGCAGGTGGGTATTAATGGGCAGAGGAAGATAATAAATTACAGGGAAACAAATAGAGGACTGGGGTTGTTGTGTGTCACATTTTGAACCCCATGGCTCAGATGGACTCCAGCATTACCAGGTAACAATGCAAAGTGAAAGCAGCTGACGGGAGTTGTGGATGGTGCAGAAGATTGCCAAGTGGTACAGCAGGAAGCAGATCAGAAGTTTAATCTGGCTTAATGTGAAATGTTGCACTTTGGGAGATCAAACGTAAATGACAGCATAATGTTAATGAGCAGAGGGACCTTGGGGCCCGAATTCCACAGCTCCCCGAAAGTAACTGCACAGGTCGACCGTGGTTAGGAGTGGCATACGACACAGTTGCCTTCATTAGTCAAGGCATTGAGTTCAAAGGTCAGGAAGCTATGTTGTAGCTTTATAAAATTCTGGGTGAGGTCACATCTGGAGTGTTGTATTCCTTTCTGGCCATTCCATTATAGGACGGATGTGGAGGCTTTGGAGGAGTATGGAGGAAGTTTCCTAGCATGCTGCCTGGATCAGGAGGCTGGACAAACTTGGGGTTGTTTTCTCTAGAATGACGGGGCTGAAAGGAGACCCAATAGAATGGTACAAGCAACACAAATCGGGTAGACTGCTGGCTTCCTTCTCATGGGGGTGAAATGTCTAATACTAGGGTAGAGGGCATGTTCTTAAGTCTGGGGGCAGGCTTGAAGGAGATGAGTTGGGCAAGTTTGTTTTATTAACAGTGTTGGGAGCCTGGAATGTACTGACAAAGGTGGTAACAGAGGTGTAATAAGATGGAGGTGTACGAGAGGCTCTTTGATAGACACACAAATGTGTAGAGAATGGAAAGATATGGACACTGTACATTGTTAAGTGTTTGATTACAAGCTTCACACATTCAGCACAACATTGAGGCAAAGGGCCTACTCCCATACTCTGTTCTAGAGACAACGTGCACACAGAGGCCACACTGGGATGTAGTAACCCGTCTGATCCATCCTTGGCGAGACAAGTGGGTTTCTGGTCTGTGCAAGGGCTACATACAAATACAATGCCTCTCACACCACCAACCACAATGTTTCACAAAGGTTTAATGGTCTTCAAGGTTACAGAACCACGTATCATTTCGAAATACCCCAGGTCTCAGGGGGCCATTGTGGGAAGTAGTGAGAGCTAAGTGTTTGCAGACGTGTACTGGTCGATCGGCTGAAGTGTTCCAACCCACAAGGTCCTTGTGCAAGAAAAAGCCACACTGTCCACCAAGACCATATTTAGTGCTCAGCCTGCCCTTTTTATATATACATGAAAAGACAAAGTGCCTGAAGGTTCTTCCACCCACATTAGGAGGTAGCAAGACTCAGGATGTGACCACCAGCCATGGGGGCTGAAGCAGGTCTCCTTTCATTGGCATGGGAAGTACCATACCGCACCCGACTTGGCACTATTCAACACTGAAAGAGAGACTCCCTACCCAAGTCGTGAGAAAAACTCCAAAAAAAAAATCATCATATTTAATAGATGCTACAATAGCTATTTATCAAATATTTATCAGGAGCACTACGTACCCATAGCATTGTCAATGATCCCTCCCACATCTGTTCTACGTTAATGTGCGAACTCCACACAAACAACTCAAATCTCTAGAGCAGGGGTTCCCAACTTGGATTCCACAGACTCCTCATTTAACGGTAATGGTACGTGGCATTAAAAAAAAGAGTTGGGAACCCCTGTTCTAGATTAACCCATTGGAACTGGCTGCATATTTCCAAGCAGAGAGATTTTGCTGTGGCTGAACTCGTATCTCCTTCAACACCCTTCTAAGTAGGGAACATTCAGAGCAGACCACAGTCTCACCGCTTCCCAGATGCACATCGTCTTCTCCACAGCAACCATTTTACCCCCTGTGAATTCAATCAGGCCGTCGCCCAGCAACTTGGCCTCCACCTGATCACATGACCTCAACCCCTCATTCCACTAGGGCTGCGCCAAGAGATGGACACGAGGGAAATCAAGTGATCCCAAAGTCCTCACCTGATGCCAGAGCCTCCGACTTTTCCTCTTCCTGTGCATCATTACCAATCCAGACGAAGACCTGGAGAAGAGAAAATGTAGGTTAAAAAGTTGGCATGACATCATGGGCCAAAGGGCTCGTATTTGGCTGTACTTTTCTATGGCCTAACACTTGTTAATCGGTCCCCACCATCAAATATCAGAGCCCATTGAAACAAACAAAAAAAGAATGCTACCTCAGGTACCAGGAGGGAGATAAACAAAGAATAAGACAGACTGCAATGTAACAGGCCCTTCAGCATATCGAGTCACAAAAGCTTTCAGTTCGACTTGGTCTTTTGGACCTAAAAATGCAATTAGTTGCAATTTAAAAGGATGTTCTACGAGTCTGTGGTGGCCAGTGCGATCATGTTTGCTGTTGTGTGCTGGGGCAGCAGGCTGAGGGTAGCAGACACCAACAGAATCAACAAACTCATTCGTAAGGCCTGTGATGTTGTAAGGATGGAACTGGACTCTCTCACGGTGGTGTCTGAAAAGAGGATGCTGTCCAAGTTGCATGCCATCTTGGACAATGTCTCCCATCCACTACATAATGTACTGGTTAGGCACAGGAGTACATTCAGCCAGAGACTCATTCCACCGAGATGCAACACAGAGCGTCATAGGAAGTCATTCCTGCCTGTGGCCATCAAACTTTACAACTCTTCCCTTGGAGAGTCAGACACCCTGAGCCGATAGGCTGGTCCTGGACTTATTTCCTGGCATAATTTACATATTACTATTTAACTATTACTATTTTATTATTTATGGTGCAACTGTAACGAAAACCAATTTCCCCCGGGATCAATAAATTATGACTATGACTACTATGAAAAGGTGCCCCACCTGTAGTCCAACCATTTGCTCTGGAGATAGGTCACCTTGAACTTGGGGGAAAAAAAGCAATACAGACAATGTTGGTTCTTGCAACATGATCTTCTCTAGAAGTTTAACTGAGATATTTCATTGCAACATTCACATTGAATGTACAGTCAATTTTCTTCATCACCTCAATAATGAAGTGTGGTCCTCGTAGGAGACCAACCCTTTGGAACAGAAATATAGCACTGCAACTAAAGCAAGTTATTTTATTTGTGGGCAGGATTTAAATTGGTGATAGGAGATCTGTTCTGTTATTGTACATCTTTCCCAATTTGGGTGAATGACATCAGATATTACGCCACAAAGGACAAGTTATAGTTTATGGACTGTCAGCACCATTGGCTCCAAATAGAACAGCCCTCACCTTCCCTCTCCAACATCTCATCTATCCAATTGTTTCCTTGAGTGGAAATGTCGAGGACCAGAGGGCACAGCTTCAGAACATAAGGACATCCCTTTAGAACAGACATGAGGCGCAATTTCTTTAGCTACAGGGTGGTGAATCTGTGGAATTCATTGTCACAGACTGCTGTAGAGACCAAGTCACTGGGCATATTTAAAGTAGAGGCTAATAGGTCCTTGATCAGTAAGGAGCCTCAAAGGTCATGGGGAGAAGGCAGGAGAATGGGGTTGAGAGAGATAATAAATCAGCCATGATGGAATGGTAGAGCAGATTCAATGGGCCAGGTGGCCTAATTCTGTTCCTGTGCCTTATGGTTTTAATTTCATTGATCTTGACCACTTCCATTTCCACCAATGCCTTCCTGGTCCAAGTCACAGTGATGAGTGAAAGAGGTTCCTCCTCATATCTCATGTTGGATACACCCCACCCCTGCTACTAAAGTTTCAAACCTCCATTAGCTACTTGTTGAACTCTACACTGGGGAGATTTTCCCCTCTTCATCTTCCAGTCCTGATCTCTACTTCAACCAGATGTTCCTCTTTAGGGGGACAATCCCTGTTTCCCCACAATAATCCTACAGCTGAAATCGCTCATCCCCGAAACCTCTGCAGTCAATGTTGAGAAAACATAGTAGTTAACAACATGACCTATTGAATTCTAGGCAGATACGAACCCCACATGCCACTGAACTTTAAGCAGATGATCCTTTTATGTTAAAATGCATAAGCTATACAATGGATTTTTTGAGGCAAGTACTCGAGTAACCAACCTGTGTTACTCCTCAATGCAAACAGATCCTCCTGATTTAATCAATATCCGATATATTGCTTTTAAAATTTCTTGCATTGCCAGAACAGGGCAGTCTGTGACAGGGGCAGATCCAGTGTTGACAGGGGATCAGATCTTGTTTGCTCCAAGTTCACAGTTGGTGCCCCATTTGACCCAGAGAGCAAATCCGAAGCTTTTCGCTTCTGAAGGACCTTTCAAAGTCTGCCCCATGTAGGGGGAGGGGGGGCGGGGGGGGGGCATATGAACAAGTCCACAAGTCAACATTTAACCTCACCTGGTCCCACGTGTCAAGGATCATGACGTCATCAGTGGCCAAGTCGTCTTGTGTCTGCTCACCAGGAACCTCCTCGATCTAAGAGAGTGCACAAAGAGACTGAGAAATTACAGACCATTTCCAGACAGACCCCTTCAATATTTTAGGAACAGCTTCTTCTTCTCTACCATCAGATTTCTGAATAGCTATGAACACAACTTTGTTATTTTTTTTCCTCTTTTTGCACATAGATTTTATAGAAACATAGAAAACCTACAGCACGCTACAGGCCCTTCGGCCCACAAAGCTGTGCCAAACATGTCCCTACCTTAGAAATTACCTAGGGTTACCCATAGCCCTCTATTTTTCTGAGCTCCATGTAGCTGTCCAGGAGTCTCTTAAATGATCCTATCGTACCTGCCTCCACCACTGTCGCTGGCAGCCCATCCTACGCACTCACCACTCTGCATAAAAAACTTACCCCTGATATCTCCTCTGTACCTGCTTCCAAGCACCTTAAAACTGTGCCCTCTCGTGCTAGCCATTTCAGCCCTGGAAAAAGCCTCTGACTATCCACACGATCAATGCCTCTCACTATCTTGTATACCTCTATCAGGTCACCTCTCATCCTCCATCACTCTAAGGAAAAAAGGCCAAGTTCACTCAACCTATTCTCATGAGGCATGCTCCCCAATCCAGGCAACATCCTTGTAAATCTCCTCTGCACCCTTTCTATGGTTTCCACATCCTTCCTGCAGTGAGGCGACCAGAACTGAGCACAGTACTCCAAGTGGGGTCTGACCAGGGTCCAATATAGCTGCAACATTACCTCTCAGCTCCTAAACTCAATCCCACGATTGATGAAGGCCAATGAACCGTATGCTTTCTTAACCACAGAGTCAACCTGCACAGCAGCTTTGAGTGTCCATGGACTCAGACCCCAAGATCCCTCTGATCCTCCATACCGCCAAGAGTCTTACCATTAATACTATATTCTGCCATCATATTTCTACCAAACTGAACCACCTGTTATGTTTTATGTATTGCACCGTTCTGCTGCCACAAAACTTTTAGGTTTGTAGGGATGGTTTAGGGGACCAAGAGGAGTTAGTAGTCAGATTAGGGATTAAATTAAATTAGATTATGAGGACATGCAGTCCTCTTTTATTGTCATTTAGTAATGCATGCATTAAGAAATGATACAATGTTCCTCCAGTGTGATATCACAGAAACACAAGACAGACCAAGACTGAAAAACTGACAAAAACCACATAATTATAACATATAGTTACAACAGTGCAAGCAATACCGTAATTTGATAAAGAACAGACTATGGGCACGGTAAAAAAAAAGTCTCAAAGTCTCTCGAAAGTCCCATCATCTCACGCAGACGGTAGAAGGAAGAAAACTCTCCCTGCCATGAGCTTCCAGCGCCGCAAACTTGCCGATGCAGCATCCTGGAAGCACCCGACCACATTAGGATCAAAGATGTGGAGGCCTCCGCTCTGCACTCGAAATCCAGTGACACGGACAGGTGAAGGACAGACGGGGTCCGGCAACGTGGACGAGTGACGAAGGTGATCCACAGTCCAGGCATCTGCTCTGCGCTCGAAGGCCAGTGACGGGAAAAGATGACGAAAGACATCCAAAGTTACGGCCTCCGCTAGGTGCTCAAAGGCCAGCGACATGGATAGGTGAGGAAGGGCGTCAGGGTGCCCCAGGATCGGACATCTGTGTGAGCAGGCGGCAGAAGGGCTGGTCGGTCAGCGCGCCTGGAGTTGGAGTCTAGGGTTCAGCATCCCATTGTCAGCTAGTCCAGGGGTGGATACTGAAGATCGGAACCCAAGGGTTGATTGGAAGTTTGAAGTCGAGGCCTGGGAGGTGGAGCCCTGTACGCGTACGTGGGTGGGTGGGAGGGAGGAACAGGGGCTTGTTTTGCTGTTACTGTTTTGTTGCTTGTTGTGTTCTGCCGAGCTTTGTGGGCATGCTACGTTGGTGGCAGTATGAGTGGTGACACTCGCAGGCTGCCCCCAACACATCCCAAGATTGAGTTGATCGTTAAGGCAAGTGACAAGTTTCACTGCATTTTGATACATGTGACAAATTTAAATCTGAATGACCAGCATGTAAACTGTACTAAAGTCAACACCACCCTTCCTGTTCAGGAAGATTATCGTCATGGGAACATGCTGTAATCACAACACACTTTCATCACTCTAGTTTACTGCAAGTCATGACAGAGACCATATTCTCCTTTCCAGCCAAACTGGTGTGAGTTACTGTTAAACTACAGCGTGAAGTGGAATAAACCCTTCAAACCACGCCGCCCAGAAAACTCCCAATTTAATCCCAGCCTAATCATGGTACAACTTACAGTGACCAATTAACTTACCAATCAGTATGCCTTGTGACAGTGGGAGGAAAGTGGAGTGCAGAGGAACTTAAGCCCGATTTATACTTCTGCGTCGCCACAAACCCTACGCAAAGCCGACGCGGATCCCTACACCAGAGCCTGCATTGCTGCAACGCGCACCTCTCCCAGAATGTAACCGCGCGTCGCGGCAATGCAGAACGCAACAGCTATGATTGGTCCGCTTGGTAGCATCGCATTTCATCCTACGCTGCAATAGCTTCCCATTGGGTGACTGAAGGGCAGGGAAGGAACTCTGGATGCAATGCTTTCCATAAAGCTTTACAGACCTCCGAAATTATGGAGGACACATCTCGCTTTCATGAAAAAGATGTTCGCTGCTTGTTTACCCCGAGAAAGACTACCATGACCATGAAGCCTTGCACGGGCAGGTGTGTGCGCATGCGTAACCTGTGCGAATTGCAGAGGGACACAGACACACCAACGCACAAGTATAAATGCTCACAACGCACAAGTATAAATGCTCACAACGCACGTAAGTCACTTGCGTAGGTTATAGCGTCAAGTTAACGCAGAAGTATAAATCAGACCTTACAGGCAGTGCCAGGAATTGAACCCTGATCGCCTGTACTGTAAAGCATTGTGGTAACCACTACAATACCGTGCCACACTAAGTTTACACACAGTCACCAGAACTGAATCATCCCAGTAACAAATCCTTGCCCCATATCTCTCGAAGGATGCAGCCCCAAATGTACCACCTTTACTAATTACGATGGAATGCGCCTCTTTCTGAAACGTCACCAGACCAGAGACGTAGTCAATATCTAGCAAACAGAAAAGCACCTACAAATTACCTCAATGATTCCACTACTGACGTCAGGTAATTAGGCCCGGCCCGTGTCTCGGCGGAGTTCCAGCCTAGGGTTTGCCTCTCCTCCAACTTGTTCAGACAACGAATCAGCTCAAATTAACACACGCAAAATATTGGAGGAGCTCAGCAGGTCGGGCAGCCTCTGTGGAAGGAAATAAACAGTCGACATTTTCTGCTGGGGCCCTTCATCAGGACTGGAAAGGAACCCTTCTTTTTCTCGGCCCAATACATCAACTGTTCATTCCTCTCCACGGATGCTGCCTGACCTGCTGAGATCCTCCAGCATTTGGTGTGTTGCTCAAGATTTCCATCACCTACAGAATCTCAGTCCAACAGCCCCTTTTTTTTTAAATTTCCAAAATAAACTTTTGCTTTTTTTTAAAAAATGAATAAACAGCATTTCTTTCTTTTTTTATGAGAGGTAACATCATTTTGTAAAAACCACACCACTGCCACCTGGGATGATAAATCACTTCAACCTTCCCCACTCAGCCCCTTCATGGGCAGTGGAAGGAGACAGACTGGGGTCCTTAGCCATGGAGCCTTTGCTTTGGCTACGCAGCGTTTCAGTGGGTCCATCAGCACGTCCTCCTGTAGTCTGGACCGTGCCAGCCAACGGCATTTCCTTACGGGCATCTCAACGTGCAGGAAGACCATCAAGTTCCGAGCAGGTGAAGGGAGCCTTTCACTGAGTCGAGGGTCTTTGTGTGACCCCGGGAACAGCCCACAGATTGGAGTCCTCTGTCCCACAGTTGCTTGGGACGAACCAAGGCGAAAAGGACCCTCACATTCTTCTCCACGCCCTTCTAGCTAATCCACAGTCCGGAAAGAGGTGGGTGACCACCGCCTCCCCAAGGGGGTTGCTATTCCATCCGGACTTCTCTTCAGTAATGGCGGGCAGGCTCAGTGCTCACAGGCGTACGGAGGGTAACTTACAGCTTGCCCCACCAGACTGGATAGGCTCACCTGCCAAAAGGTAGGCTTCCCACCTATACTGATCTACCTGTGCATCCGGCAGCCGCAAGATAAATTCCACCCCCCCCCACCCAAAGCTTTATCTCCCTTAGCCGCATTTAATATTCACTCTACGTGCTTGAAGCCACTACCTTCCTGCACACCATGGGAACCAGCCTCTCCACTACAGACTCTGTCTATACTTCTCGCTGCCTCTGCAAAGCAGGCAGCATCATGAAATATCCCACCCTCCCATCGGGCAGAAGACACAACAGTCTGAAGGGACGACCACCGAGGTCAAGCTCAGCTTCTGTCCCACTGTTATCAGACTCTTGTTCCATAAGGTGGGGTCTTGGCCTCAGACTCCTGTGTGACAAGTTGGACTCTTGGCCTCACGATCTACCCCACTATGACCTTGCACTTTATCCTTTACCTGCACTGCACACTTTTGGTGGGTTTTACGCTTTCTTCTGCAGTGTTATTGTTTTACCTTTTTCTAGCTCAATGCACTGTTACTCTAGGACCAGATGCACAGCCTCAGACGAGATAAGGGGTTCCCAAGCTGGGCTCCACAGACCCTTTGATTCATGGTATTGGTTCACGGCATTAAAAAAGGTTGGGAACCCCTGGACTAGAAAGACTTCCATTTACAACAGAGACGGGGAGGAATTTCTTTAGCCGGGGGTGGGGGGAGGAAATGAATCTGAGGAATTCTTTGTCACAGTCGGCTGTGGAGGCCAGGTCTTTGAGTATATTTAAAGTGGAGGCTGGTAAGTTCTTGATTACTCAGAACATCAAAGGTTACGGGGAGAAGGCAGGAGAATGGAATTGAGAAGGAAAATGGCAGAAGACTTACATAGAACATAGAACATAGAACAGTACAGGCCCTTCGGCCCTCAATGTTGTGCCGACCCTTAAACCCTGCCTCCCATATAACCCCTCACCTTAAATTCCTCCATATACCTGTCCAGTAGTCTCTTGATGGGCTGAAAGACCATATGGTCTTATGGTTTGATTTGTATGGACAGATTGCAGAACAAGTTTTCCAATGTATAATAAACTGATGTGACAAAAATAAACCAATATCTGTGCTTCATTTCCTCTTACCTCACCTGAATTCATGTACCATCTGACCTTGGGACTTTGTCCTGCTCTGCTATTTCCTACTGCACCCTTCGTCCTGGCACCCAAGTTATGCTTGATTACCATACTGCCTCCTTAACTGAATTCCCAAAAATTGCCACAGACTCCAGGCCGGAAGACGGGAACAACAGTCGGCGATCCGAATGCAGCTGGGGGAGAAGCAATAAGCCCGAGCTACTTAGGCCGACCTTACATGGAAGTGAGGGGCTTCTCCCATCCACACTGCCTTGGGTTTGAACTGAAGTAGTTCCAGATGGCACCAAGCTGTAGTTGCCATCAGGCCATGGCTTCGACTTAGCTGCTTTTTCAAGCTTGTAGGGATAGTTTTGGGAACAGAGGGGGGGAAATCAGGGGTCATGTAAGGGTTTACGTACAGGGATGCGGAGGAAGTTAGAGGTCAGGCCTCCGCTCCACACTCAAAGTCCAGCAACGTGGGTCTAGGGCTATCCCAGGCTGGTGGTTCCCAGGATCGGCTGTCCACACGAGCAGGAGGCAGGAGGAGGCCCAAGGACCAGCCAGAGTTCGAGCCTGGAGTCTGGGGTCCCCATCATCGGCTAGTCCAGGAGTCAGTACCGAAGATCTAAGCCTGAAGGTCAATCAGAAGTCCGGAAGTCAAAGCCCAAGGACTGGAGGCACAGAGGCCTGCCCTGGTGTTGGAAGACTGTCCAGCTGTCTGGGAGGTTGAGAAGAATGCGGCTTGTTGATTGTGTTCTGATTTGCACGTGTGGGCTGCCCCCAGTATATCAATAGTTTGTGTTGGTTAACACAAATGACACATTTCACTGTAAATGTGATCAATAAATTTGAATCTGAACCATTATGTCAATGCCTCAGGCCTATGACGGGCAGTGTGCACAGGGAACAGTGGACAGCTATCTGCTACATGTCATATATAATAAAAATTTGGATGAGAACACTTGGTCTGATTAGCAAGTTTGCGGACAACGACAAAAATCGGAGGCCCAATGAAGAATGAAGATTGGCTGTTACCATAGTTACTACGGCATCACACGGGCAACTATCAACAGAAACCCCAAGAAGCGGAACGCAGGTCAAACTCACAATGAAACGGCCCGTTTTGTTGGAGCAGGCAAAGAGACGAGGGGGATGAACGTCCATCTTGTTCTTCAGTCTTGGTGACGTGCGATACTCAGCCTTTCCTCCCAGGATGTCCCAGAACTCACCTGCCATCAATCACAGGAAAACCAAGAGTGAGAGACCCGGGGAATCAACACACCCGGCACACGGACTGCACATTGGAAGCCGTGAAGCACTAGGAAATAACCAAAATAAAACACAGGGCATCGAACATACACCATAACAGCACAGTACAGATCCTTTGGCCCACAATGCTGCTCTGACAACTTAACCTACTCCAAGATCAATCTAACAAGATGATCGACGTTACAAATATATAAACACTTGCATCTCATGGCAAATTCATGGGCATGTAGGTGGGGAAGGTCAGAAGAACAAAATGAATTGGGTTTGTAGTAAAATTGAAGGGTGATACAGGTTAAAAAAGGCTTAAGGTTTATTTCAGCTTCCTGCTCACAAAGTATAACAGACAGTATACAGTATTATACAATGTTATTTCCATAAATAAACATCCAGGCTTTTTCCAAGTTCCTGAGTGTCAATATCTCTGAAAAGGTTTTCCAGGCCCAACGTACTGATTCAATTACAAAGAGGGCAACCCAGCTGCTGTATTGTGTGAGGAGTTTGAGGAGATTTGGCACGTCTCCAAAGACATGCCAGCAAGTTTCTACAGGTACACTGTGAGAGCATTCTAACTGGTCGCATCGCCGTCTGGTCGCTGCACAGGACTGGAAAAAGCTGCAGAGAGCCGTAAACTCAGCCAGCTCTATCAGGGGCACTTGCCTCCCCGGTGTCTCAGACAGGCAGCATCCATCATTAAGGACCCTCATCACCCAGGACAAGCCCTCTCCTCATTGCTACTTCAACTCTGAACTGACTCCGCAACCTATAGGTTCACTTTCAAAGACTCTACAACTCATGGTCTCAATATTGTTTACTGATTGCGTTTTTGTTTGTATTCACACAGTTCGTCTTCTTTTGCACATTGGTTGTTTGTCAGTGTTTCTGTGTAGATGTTCAATGATTCTGTTCTATTTCTTCGTCCTACTGCAAGAAAATTAATCTCAGGGTAGTATATGGTAACATATGTGTACTTTGTTAATAAATTTACCTAGAACTCTATTATAATTTTTAGGTCTTGTACTGTACTGCTGCCTCAAAACAAACTTGACAACATATGTCAGGGATAATAAATCTGATTCTGGAGTAAGTTTTCTTCATCACCTTCTATTGGGAATGATTGGTTTGATTCCCCCGCCCTTCATCGTCCTGCCTCGAGTTCTGGCAGGGGAAGACATTGGAAATAAAATGGCCATCCATCAGGGTGAAGGGCCCCGGTTGGACAAGCCACGGGACCCACGCGCTCTTCACCTACCTGGCTCGCTCCCCTCGGCCACCTCCGACGCGCTGACTCCCAGGATGTCGAGGAGCTGCTGCGCCCCCTGCTTCTCGGCGTCACTGGCTCCCTGGCCCACCCACACATAGGAAGAGCCGGGGGTCTTCAGGACAAAGACGTCGTTCGAGTTCAGGTTGGAGGCGGCAGCATCGACCTGCAGGGGGACAGAAGTCGTTCATAGGATCACCATAAACTCAGGCGCAGTAAACACACACACACACACACACTTACTTCAACTCCAAAATCTTTGGCCTCGAGACAGCTAGCCCTCGTTGAATTCAGGAACTTCCGAGCTCTTCCCCATTCCCATGATAACTGCATTTCCACTCAACGCAAGGGCTGCTCCACGTAACCAAAACCCTTTCATACACCCCGAGGACTCAATCCTCAGGGTGAGGGTGGATGCTAGTGGGCTTAAAACGTAATCCAAGTGGAATGGAGCTGATAGTGAAGGAACAGGATTGGGCTGAAGGCAGGACAGTAATTTTGGGTAGCCAGTTGAAAACTGGTTAGCATCCCCCAAGATGTGAGAATTGGGGGCTGATGGGGGAGGGGTGGCAGTGAAAGACACAGGATTGTGACCACTTTTCAATACAGTTGGCAACCGCTGTCCTGTAGACGGGGACCTAGATAGCTGACCACACCTTCTATTTAAATTTACACGACGTGTCCCTGGCCTGGTGACCCCCACACTTCTATTGTCCTCAGAGGCAGGCAAGGTGTGACAACATCCAACCAACAGCGGAGCTATTGCGAGACGGAGAAAGAGTGAGCGGGGGGCTCACACATATGAGAAAGGACAAAATGCCTTTCACCCGAGGAGTCATTGGTCATTGCGTGGCAGCGGTCCCAACTGGAGGGTGGAGTTCTGTTTTGGGGAAGTAGCTGGAACTGACTCTTAAAGAACTTCCTTCCTCCACTGGTCAACTATCCCATGCAGTTCCACCAGGGAAACAAAGACGTTACTAGCCTGTGTGATCTACAAGGAAGGGCCATTAGGGACCTCCAGCACCCAGGCCAAGCTCTCTTCTCGCTGCTGCCATCGGGAAAGAGGTACAGGAGTCTCAGGATTCACACCACCAGGTTCAGGAACAGTTACCACCCCCCAACCATCAGACAGCTGAAACAAGGTGGGTAACTTCACTCTGAGCTGACTGCACAAGCTATGGACTCACTTCCAAGAACCTCCAACTCATGTTCCCCATGTTATTTATTTACTTGTTATGGTTGTTTGCACAGGTTGTCTTCTTTCGCACATTGGTTGTCTGTCAGTCTTTGTGTCATTTCCCATTGATTCTATTGTATTTATTTGTCTTACTGTGAATGCCCGCAAGAAAATGAATCTCGGGTTAGTATATGGTGACATATACGTTCTTTGATAATAAATTTACTTTGGACTTCCAGGATATGCTGTCTGTTCAAACTTGACTTTAGAATTTAACTCCTAACTAAACATTTCAGGAAGAACCTAACTTGGATTCAACACACCCTTGGATGTATCACATGACCTCCCCCCCCCCCCCATTAACCCAATCACCTGTCCCGACTTTGGTTGGTTTCTTTACCTGCTCCTCCAATGGAAGGCCTGCTTCAGGGCGCTGTTACCTACTTATGTCCAATGAAAAGCAAGACTCCAGCAAAAGCCCAGAGTCACTCTCGGTCCCAGCCCCTTCCTGGAGATTAGTGTCTTAGCAACCCCTGAGTCATCATGGTCAACACAAACTGTGCCTTAAAAACAAAACCACCAACGCCTGATGCCCCCCAAGCTATTCAGAAAAATAATTACTTTAATTCTCTCGGCCTGAAGGCTCTCACTAAAGAGCAAAGAGTCATGTGCAGCAGAGGGAGAGCAGTGAGACTTCCAGCGATTTCTTCCCTTCTCTCAGCCATTCTCCATTCGGGCTCCCCTCTCACCCCTTCTCTTTTCCTCGGCTGCCCATCACCTCCCTCTGGTGCTCCTCCTCCTTCCCCTTCTCCACTCTCCTCTCCTATCAGATTCCTTCTCCCTCAGCCCTTCAGCCAATCATCTCCTTCCCCTTCTCCACTCTCCTCTCCTATCAGATTCCTTCTCCCTCAGCCCTTCAACCAATCATCTCCTTCCCCTTCTCCACTCTCCTCTCCTATCAGATTCCTTCTCCCTCAGCCCTTCAACCAATCATCTCCTTCCCCTTCTCCACTCTCCTCTCCTATCAGATTCCTTCTCCCTCAGCTCTTCAACCAATCATCTCCCAGCTTCTCACATCATTCACCACCCCAGCCAACCACCTCCCCACCCCCCCCAACCTGGTTTCACTCCTCCTCCTCCCCCTACTTTCTTACTCTGGCTTCTTCACCCTCCCTTTCCAGTCACAATGAAGAACCCTGGCCCAAAAGGTTGTCTATTTATTTCCCCTGCTGGCCTGCTGAGTTCCTCCAGCATTTTGTGTGTGCTGTGAATTACTTAGAAATAATTATTCATTCTCGATGCCCAACTCACTGTCTGCAATAAGGGGGAGCTGGCAGGAGGGATGGGAAGGGAGGTGGGGAGTGGACTGCCATAGTTCTCCTAATCCCTTTTTAAGGTGGAGGGAAGCAGGATTTGAGACTAGAGTTGGCAAGTAGGTAACAGGAAGCAACCTCCTCCATCCAGGATTAAAAAGGGAGCATTGTTGAATCTACTGTTTGGACCAAGAAGATCAAAAGACATAGGAACTGAATTAGGCCATTCAGCACAGAATCTGCTCTGCCATTCGATCATGGCTGATTTATTTTCCCTCTCAACCCCATTCTTCTGCCTTCTCCCATAAACTTTGACGCTCTTACTCATCAAGAATCTAACCACCTATGCCCCAGTGACTTGGCAATGAATTCCACAGACACATCACTCTATGCCTAAAGAAATCCCTCCTCAATGACTTGGCCTCCACAGTTATCTGCCACTTCCGCGGCGGGGATCCCAGCAGAGTAGAGTGGACCTGAAGTTTCTGCGAGGGATTTCACTCAGCGTGTCAGATTACGCTGAAGCCCAGGCCCACAGGTGTAAGGGAGCCAAGTGCAAACCAGCAACAACGACAAAAAGCCGGGCTCTTCTGGGACACCAGCTACAACAAACAGCTGCCTCCCCATTCTCTTTTGGGATTCGGAAAGGAGATGGGAAGTTATGACTCGGTTATGTGGAAAACAGGGAAGCTGTGACAGGAAGGCCACAACCTATTCTGCCATGGGGAAGGTGTGGCTCGCCAGCCGGGTCAACCAAGGAGTCTACAAACATGGACACACAAGAGATTGTGCAGAGGCCGGAAACCTCGAGCAGCACACAAAGTGCTGGAGGAACGCGGTCGATCAGGCGACATCTACGGAGGGAAATGAACAGTTGACATTTCGGGCCGAGGTCATTCATCAGGACCAGAAAGGTAGGGAGCAGGAAGACGTACAAATTGACAAGTGATAGGTGAGAACAGGTGAGGCACAAGGTGGATGATGTGAAAAAGCTGGGAAGTGATAGTAGGAAGAAGTAAAGGGTTGAAGACCATAAGATATACAAACAGAATTGGGCCATTCAGCTCAAAGCCTGCTCTGCCATCCCATCATGGCTGATTCATTATCCCTCTCAACCCCTTTCTCCTGCCTTCTCCCTGGAACCTTTGACGCCCTGACTCATCAAGAACCTCTCAACCTCTGCTTTAAACATACCCAAAGACTTGGCTCCCACAGCCACCTGCGACAATGAATTCCACAGATTTGTCACTCAAAGGCTAAAGAAATTCCTCCTCAGCTCTAAGGAATGTGACAGGAGAGGACAGTAGACCATGGGGGGGGGGGGAGAAAGCCAAGGAGGTGGGGAACCAGGTGGATCGATCAATATGGATAAAGACCTGCATTTAGTTCGCTCTCTCCAGAGCTCTGCAGTCAAGCACAGAAACACTGGACCCAGTTTGCACTTCGAAAGCTTCGATGGAGAAGAACACATTAATCAGATTGGTTATTCCGTCATACTGGCAAAGGGTTAAGACAGTGTCACAAAGTAAGATTCAGCCAAGAGCTTAGAGTTCCCAGTCTGAAGCAAGCTTTGACCTCTCAGACTCAGATGGGAATGCCACCCGTCAGGTTTTAAGATTGGGGAGGTGGGCTGTAGAAGAGGGGGTGAGGAATTAGAGGACGAAATGTAAAGCTCCCAGCTAGGGCGGAAGTTTGATACCCGCATATTAACAGTCAGTGCCTCTCACGTGAGAGTCAACAAGCCCAACATTACTGAAAGGTTTCTCACGAGTGTGGAATGTGTTGGAATTGAGGAAGTTGTGATCACGCTATGAAGTTGTGATTGCTGCAAGAGACTCTGATCCAGCTGATACATGGCCCAGAAACGCAAGATACGGTAAAGTTTGAGCACCACACACAGAACGCTGTAGGAGCTCAGCAAGTCAGACAGCATCTATGATGGGAAATAAACAATCGAAGTTTGGGGCAGAGACCCTTCATCAGGATCAATACAGGTCCATGCCAATGTGTAACTCCCAAACCTCTTTGAACTCTAGTGAAGATTCCAATCAATATTTATTTCACAATCCTCCAATCTGATTAGTTGAGGAGGTACACTCAGATCCAAATGCACAATTTTTTGACTGGGAGATTGCCAGTTTATTATCGAAGTATGTACATGTCACCATTCACTACCCTGAGAGTCATTTTCTTTAAGGCACTCACAGGAAAAGGAATACAGTAAAATTAGTGAAAAACTATGTATAAACCAAGACTGACAAAACAAACCAATGTGCAAAATAAGGCAAATTGCGCAAATATAAAAAAACATAAATGATACTGATAACACGAGTTATGAAATCTCTGAAAGTGAGTCAGCAGATTGTGAACTCAGTTCAGAGTTGTGGTGAGTGAAGTTACCCACGCTGGTGCAGGAGCCTGATGGCTATAGGGTAATAACTGCTCCTGAAACTGGTAGTGCAGGATCCAAGGCTCCTACACCTCCTGGCCGAAAGGAGGAATTTATATAACAATATAACATATAACAATTACAGCACGGAAACAGGCCATCTCAGCCCTTCTAGTCCGTGCCGAACTCTTACTCTCACCCAGTCTCACCGACCTGCACTCGGCCCATAACCCTCCACTCCTTTCCTGTCCATATATCTATCCAATTTAATTTTAAATGACAACATTGAACCTGCCTCAACCACTTCTGCTGGAAGCTCGTTCCACACAGCTACCACTCTCTGAGTAAAGAAGTTCCCCCTCATGTTACCCCTAAACTTTTGCCCTTTAACTCTCAACTCATGTCCTCTTGTTTGAATCTCCTCCACTCTCAATGGAAAAAGCCTATCCACATCAACTCTATCAATCCCCCTCATAATTTTAAACACCTCTATCAAGTACCCCCCCCCCAACCTTCTACGCTCCAAAGAATAAAGACCTAACTTGTTCAACCTTTCTCTGTAACTTAGGAGATGAAACCCAGGCAACATTTTAGTCAATCTCCTCTGTACTCTCTCAATTTTATTGACATCTTTCCTATAATTCAGTAACCAGAACTGTACACAATACTCCAAATTTGGCCTTACCAATGCCTTATACAATTTCAACATTACATCACAAATCCTGTACTCAATACTCTGATTAATAAAGGCCAGTGAACCAAAAGCTTTCTTCACCACCCTATCCACATGAGATTCCACCTTCAAGGAACTATGCTCCATTATTCCTAGATCCCTCTGTTCTACAGCGTTCTTCAATGCCCTACCATTTACCTTGTATGTCCTATTTAGCTTCCTGATGAAGGGTCTCAACCCAAAACGCTGACTGTTTATTCCCCTCCAAAGATGCTGCCTAGTTTGCCGACTTCCTCCAGCATTTTGTCTCCAGCCTGCTGCAGATCAGCTCATCAGTGACGCCTGCTGGCAGCAATCAGTATTGCTGCAGCTTCGGATCAGCCGAAATAATCATTTGCATCAAAACTAGTTTCAAAGTAATTCTATTATCGAAGTCTGTATGTGTCACCATATATTACCTTGAGATTAATTCAGGCATTCACAATAAAACATAGAAATATAACAGAATCAATGAAAAACTACACGCAGAGAATGACAATGTACAAAAGGCAAACAAGTGAGAGTGACCCTACCCTTAAAGATGGTCGAATTCAGGAGACGAAAAGCAAATCGACTAACCTCTACTGCTCGGGTGGAACCGGAGCTGCTGGCCCGAACTTGGAAGAGGCGGTTGTCTGCGGGTGTACTCTGGCCACCGTCCCTGGAGGTCCCGCCTTTGTAGACCACCAGTGGCTTCCCTCCGAACATACTCATCAGGTGGGCTGGCTCTTTCCCCTGGATCACGCGTATCTGGTAAGGGAGAGAAACAGTTATCGGACGCAGAGGCCAACGTGGCAATGTTCACATTTGGTCACCTTCCTGTCCAATGAAGAGACCCAACGCCCCCAAGGACAAATTTTTTAATGATTAGATTAGCTTTATTTGTCGTACATACATCAAAACATACAGTAAAAACGCATTGCTTTGAATCAATAACCAGCGTAGTCCGGAGATGTGCCAAGGGCAGCCCGCAAGTATTGCATTATTTCCAGCACCAACACAGCATGCCCTCAATTTACAAACCCTTACTACTCTGTACCTCTTTGGAACTGTGGGAGGAAACCCGAGCACCCAGAGGAAACCCACATGGTCACAGGGAGAGCGTACAGACAGCAGCGGGAATTGAGCCCGGGCCTCCGGCGCTGCCAACCGTTACACTATCCCGCTATCCACTGCGTCTCAATGCCACGGGTCGAGAATAAAAATGGGAGACTTCCGGTAGCGCTCATGGAGTGAAGTCGCGTTCTTGACTCGCTCCATTACCTCTGAGTTTTTTCTCTCTATGGTCAGCTATACTTTAATTAACTATTAAGGCATCAATTTTTACAATACTTTGAATTAAACTGAATTCTCTGACAATTGGATGATACTGAGATCGGCTATGTCTAAGAACGGGAAAGACGGCAAGGATGGTAAACCTCCGGTTAAACCGAAAGCTACGGATCTCCCTCCGACTGAATCACCGGTGACTTTGAAAGCGATATCGGAGTTAATTCAGAGGGAAATTTCAACCTCTGTTAGGGAGATGATTCGTACAGAAATTATGGGCTTTGTTAAAGACCTGATTCATACGGAAATCTCAACTAAGTTCCAGAAAATTGCCGATTTAATTGATAAGATGCAAACATGTATTGCGGAACATCAGTCGGCTATATCTGATCTTCAAAAATCCGCGCAACAAAGTGAGCTTAAGATGGGGAAAGTCGAAGAAACAATTAATGTAATGAAGAAGAAACTTGACTTTTTGACTTTTAAAAATTCTGACTTGGAATCTAGAATGCGACGGCAGAATTTACGAATGATTGGCGTCAGGGAAGCCGTGGAAGCTAACAACCCTATGAAATATTTCTCCCAACTTTTAAAAGATGCATTCCCTACTGTATTTCCTGACCAACCACCGCTACTGGATCGTGTTCACAGAATCCCATCATACTCGTCTAGGTCAGATAGACCGAGGCATGTTATCTTACGTTTTCATTACTTTCAAGACAAGGAGAGACTGTTTCGATTCGCTCGATCTAAAGGTTTCATTGATTTTTCGGATCTTAAGTTCCGATTCGTGGAAGATTTCAGTAAACCAATCTGGGACCAACGGGTCCGTTACAGATCCGTGATGTCGGAATTCTATAAGATGGATTTAAGACCAGCGCTGCTGTACCCTGCACGTCTAAGGATTCGCATGTTAGATGGAGCCCTTCGTTTTTTTGATTCTCCATCGGATGCCCAGAGTTATCTGGATCAACTTTCATCTTCAACATCTTAATTGCCTTTTTTTAAATTTTCTCCGTTGATCGGAGGCTGTGAATTGGTTGGTTTTAACTTTTCTGTGCCCTATTTGGGCAGAAAAGTTTACTTTCGATTTCTTAATATGGCTGCTAAACTTTCTTTTTAACTGCGTCATTTCTTTCTTTTCCCAGGGGATTCTGAGTGGTTACTTCCCTTTTGTCATTTTACGTATTTCCTGTGCGGCCTTAAATTTTGTAGTTTTTTTTAAATTTTATTCTGTTTTGCTTTTTATAATCATTTTATGTTAATAATCCTATTTTTTTTTTGTTGCTGTGTCTATTCATGAGTTTGAGGTTTATTGTGGTTTTTTTTTAATATATACTTTCCGGCTTTTGTTCTGTTCTGTGTGTATTTTAATTGAGCTAACTTTTTTTTACTTATTTTTTTACTGTTTTACAATTAGCTGACCCTTTTCATATTTATACCTTTTTTTTAGGGAGCGTATACCGGAAGTCATGGGGGTAGTTTTAGCGCTTGCTTCTTTCTGGCGGGTCTGCTTTAGATTTCGCCTTGGGGTCTTGGGGTGGGGGGTGGTGGGAGGGGCTTCACGTTTTAGTTTGTTTCTCTTTGGGCTATATACATTATTGAAGTATTGGTTGCGTCCTTTTCCCCGGTATCTTTTGTATGTTCTGTTTCCTCTCCGGGTTTGTGGGTCGCGCCTATTGTCAATCCTCCTTGTTATGGGTTGACTTTAGGATTTATGGAGTCTATTATTAATTTTGTCTCCTGGAATACTAATGGTCTTAATCATCCTATTAAAAGGAAAAAAGTTTTTAAAGTGTTCCGGAGACTTAAAGCACAAATTTTATTTTTACAAGAGACCCATGTACGGAGGGGGGACAGACTACGTTTTTTCAAATTCTGGAAGGGACAACAATTTCATTCGAACTCCAATGCTAAGATTCGAGGCGTCTCTATTTTTATAGACTCCTCAGTTACTTTTATACAACAGGATATTATCTCTGATCCGAATGGTAGATTTTTACTGGTTAGTGGTTTACTATTTAATAAAAAAGTAGTTTTGGTTAATGTTTATGCTCCTAATATGGATTGTCCGGAATTTTATAAATCATTGTTTGATCAGTTTCCGAATTTGAACGAGTTTTCATTGATTTGGGGCGGAGATCTTAATACCTGTTTATCTCCAGCTTTGGACCGTTCGGCTCCTTTACGGACTTTACCTAATAAATCTGCAAATTTGATTAATTTTTTCCTTTCTGATTCTGGGTCGACGGACATTTGGCGTTTTCTGCATCCTCAGGAAAAAGATTTTTCCTTCTTTTCACATGTTCATCATTCCTATTCAAGAATTGATTATTTTTTCATTGATTCTCGTCTCATTCCTTCAGTGATTAAATGTGATTATGATTCTATAACCATTTCGGATCATGCTCCACTTAAGCTTTCTATTAAAATTATGGCCAATATACCAAACAATAGACAATGGCGTTTTAATTCGCTGTTGCTTCAGGACTCGGACTTTGTTAATTTTATGAATGAACAGATTGAGCTTTTTTTTACAATTAACCATACAGAAGATATTTCGGTTAACACTCTTTGGGACACTTTTAAAGCCTATATTCGGGGTCAGATTATTTCGTATTCCGTTGCTTTGAGGAAGAAACAGAAGCAGGAGGAGATGGCAATTGTGGACAAGATTAAAGAAATTGATAAGAAATATGTTATGGCTCCTTCTGAGGAGCTATACAAACAAAGAACTGAACTTCAAATGGAACACAGTTTACTACTCTCGTCCTCGATTGTAAACCAATTAAAGAAAACAAGAAGTGATTTTTATGTTCACAGTGATAAAATTGGCAAGCTGCTGGCTAATCAATTGAAATCTAATTATGTTAAATCTCAAATCAATCAGATTTATAACCAAAATGATCGATTGATATTGGATCATGTGGGGATTAATCAAACCTTTTGTGATTTTTATTCTTCTTTATATCAATCAGAGTCTCCTCGAGATTCTAAATATATGAATGATTTTTTAGATAAGTTAGACTTCCCTCAGATTTCACAGGATATGTCTTCTTTATTAGATACTTCCATTACAATGGATGAGATTAAGAATGTTATTTTTTCTATGAATCTGGGGAAAGCTCCTGGCCCTGATGGGTTTACCGTTGAATTTTATAAATGTTTTGCTTCTTTATTGATTCCTTGGCTCTATAAGGTTTTTGAGGCTTCTTTGAAACTTGGTAAACTTCCGGAATCTTTTAATAGAGCATCAATTTCTTTAATACTAAAGAAGGATAAAGACCCTGCTCAATGTGCATCTTATAGACCAATATCTTTATTAAATGTTGATTCTAAAGTTTTTTCTAAGTTATTAGCAAATAGACTAGAAAAAGTACTTCCTTCTATTATTTCGGAAGACCAAACGGGTTTTATTAAAGGTCGTTACTCTTTTTATAATATTCGTACATTGTTAAATATCGTTTATACTCCCTCACAAAATGTTCCTGAGTGTGTTATTTCTTTAGATGCCGAGAAAGCTTTTGATAGAGTAGAATGGCCTTATTTATTTAAGGTGCTTGAAATGTTTAATTTTAGCTTGAAATTTATATCCTGGATTAAACTGTTATATCACTCCCCTGTAGCCTCGGTTCGTACTAACTCCTTAAACTCACCTTTTTTTCCTCTCTTTCGTGGTACTCGACAAGGCTGTCCTCTTAGTCCCCTATTATTTGATATTGCATTAGAACCTCTTGCAATTGCTATTCGAGAATCTTCAAATATTACTGGGATAACTCGGGGATTAAAGTCCCATAAATTATCACTCTATGCTGATGATTTACTTTTATATATTTCTAATCCTGAGAGATCCATTCCTGCTGTTTTAGAGTTATTAGCACAATTTGGTCTTTTCTCAGGTTATAAATTAAATCTTAGTAAGAGTGAACTTTTTCCGATTAATAAACATCTTCCCTTATATTATAAATTTCCATTTAAATTGATTAATAATTACTTTTCATATCTTGGGATTAAAATTACTTGTAAACATAAAGATTTATTTAAGACTAACTTTTTACCATTAATAGACCATATTACTCAACTTTCATCTAAATGGTTTCCCTTATATTTAACTTTGATTGGTCGTATTAATGCAGTTAAGATGTTTTTTTTGCCAAAATTTTTATATGTGTTTCAGGCATTACCAATTTTCGTTCCTAAATCTTTTTTTGATAAAGTTGACTCTAAAATTTCTTCATTTATTTGGCAGAATAAGAATCCGAGACTGGGTAAAATACATTTACAGAAAGCTAAGAGAGATGGAGGTTTAGCATTACCTAACTTTAGATTTTATTATTGGGCTATTAATATTCGACATATGAAATTTTGGTTACTTGACCGGGACATACTATCTATTCCTAAATGGGTAGCATTGGAATTACAATCTGTTCAGGGTTATACACTTGGTTCTATTTTAGGTTCCTCTCTTCCTTTTGATTCGAAACGCCTTAAGCAGGTCTCTAACCCGATAGTTAAATATGCTTTGCGCATTTGGTTTCAATTCAGAAAATTTTTTGATCTTAATCAATTCGGGTTAGCGATTCCTATTTTAGGCAACATATTTTTTCCTCCCTCTTTTACGGATCGCGCTTTTCAAACTTGGAAGACTAAGGGTATTTTACGGTTTTTGGATTTATTTTTAGATGGTTCCCTTATGTCTTTTGAACAATTATCTAATAAATATAACTTATCAAGAATACATTTTTTTAGATATTTACAAGTTAGAAATTTCCTAAGTACTATACTTTCTTCCTTTCCAATGCTTCCTCCTATATATATTTTAGATTCGATAATTAACCTTAATCCATGTCAGAAAGGTGCATCGGCTATGATTTATAATATTATTATGAAACTTAGGAAAGCTCCATTTGATAAGATTAGGGTAGATTGGGAACAGGAATTGGGGCTTACCATTTCTGTGGATGATTGGGGGCAGATTTTACAATTAGTTAATACTTCCTCTATTTGTGCTAAACATTCCCTAATTCAATTTAAAGTGGTTCATAGAGCACATATGTCCAAAGATAAGTTAGCGCGTTTTTACTCGCATATTAATCCTTTCTGTGATAGATGTTCGGGGCAGATAGCCTCTTTAACTCATATGTTTTGGTCTTGCCCTACTTTGGAAACTTTTTGGAGAGATATTTTCAATATTATTTCTAAGGTATTAAATATAGATATCTCTCCTCACCCTATTACTGCTATCTTTGGACTACCTAAAATTTCTAGTAATCTTTCCCCTTCAGCCCGTAGAATGATTGCATTTCTTACTTTAATGGCGAAAAGATGTATTTTACAACATTGGAAAGAGCTTAATGCTCCAACTACCTTTTTTTGGTTTTCTCAGACGATTTTATGTTTGAATCTGGAGAAAATTAGAAGTAACCTTTATGATTCTTCATTTAAATTTGAACAGATTTGGGGACCTTTTATTCGATATTTTCATTTAATGTAATATTTACCCTTCTTGTTTTTTTTTCACTGTTTTAATGGAGGTCGGGATTGAGGACGTGATTTTAAGTTTAACTCTGTTTGGTTTCAAGTTAGCCCATTGCTTTGCTTTGCTTTTAGGTAGTTGCACGGTGGGATTTTTTTGGGGGGTTTTTTTTTCTTTTTTTTTTCCATTGATATATATAAAATCTAGTATACTATTATGTTATCTTGGTTTCTTATGCTTAAATTACATTGTTTGTAGTATTTTCTTTTTGGTATTGTTATCTTTTGGAATTTTATTGTACTTTAACATTGTATTAATGTTTATATGGCTTACCTTTTTTGTATACTTACTCAATAAAAAGATTTAAAAAGAAAGAGAATAAAAATGGGCCTTGCCCCATTCCCAAAAATCTTGCTTCAAATGGCTGGCACGGGGGAAGAAAAGGTTTCGAGCCGCACATCCCTCTCAGAGGGTGCAAGCCTGGCGACAAGGACAGGAGCTGTGACCACTCTGCAGCTGGTCTCAGATATCCCAGAGAGCATCATAACCACAGCATGAAAAGGCAGATCCCCTCCACTGATGTGCAGAGCTCCTCCAGAATTGCGCGCGTGTGTAACGAACTGTCAAAGGAATTAGTTGCTTTTTATCCTCCAAAAACTCCAAAGTGGGTCCCATTTATAACACAGAATTAATTACACAGGACAGAAGCAAGCCCTTCAGCCTGGCAACTCTGGGCTGACCATTCCAACACCCATTTACACTAATCCTAGTTTTATTCTTCCCATCACCACCACCGTGCCCCGGCCCAGATTCTACGCGCTAGGGCCAATTGATGTGCCAACCCGCACACCTTTGGGCCGTGGAGGAGGGCTCGAGAATCCAGGTGGTCGGGGGAAACACGTGCAAATCCCACACAGACAGCTGTCTCGTTGGGATTGAATCTGGGTTGCCGGAACCATGAGACGGAAGTTTTATCGCTGCTGGAAAAGCCTCAGGTTTACAGATTACGGGCCGCAGTATTTTTGTAGCCAATTCAGTACATAAACCTCCTTTCGTGATCTTAAAACCAAGAGTTGGAAGCCTCCAACTTCTAAACTTTGGGATGAAAGACTTCCTGGAATACAGGAAAGTGCAACATGCTGGGAACAGTCATGGTCTACAAGTTAAAATTTTGATGGACCCTCCACCACACAGTTGGAATAAAAAACAGGAAATACAGTGGCACATATCAAAGTTGCTGGTGAACGCAGCAGGCCAGGCAGCATCTCTAGGAAGAGGTGCAGTCGACGTTTCAGGCCAAGACCCTTCGTCAGGACTAACTGAAAGAAGAGATAGTAAGAGATTAGAAAGTCGGGGGGAGGGAAGAGGGGGAGATCCAAAATGATAGGAGAAGACAGGAGGGGGAGGGATGGAGCCAAGAGCTGGACAGGTGATAGGCAAAAGGGATACGAGAGGATCATGGGACAGGAGACCCAGGGAGAAAGAAAGTGGGGGGGGGACCCAGAGGATGGGCAAGGGGTATAGTGAGAGGGACAGAGGGAGAAAAAGGAGAGAGAGAGAGAGAAAGAATATTATATAAATAAATAACGGATGGGGTATGAGGGGGAGGTGGGGCGTTAGTGGAAGTTTGAGAAGTCAATGTTCATGCCATCAGGTTGGAGGCTACCCAGATGGAATATAAGGTGTTGTTCCTCCAACCTGAGTGTGGCTTCATCTTGACAGTAGAGGAGGCCGTGGATAGACATATCAGAATGGGAATGGGACGTGGAATTAAAATGTGTGGCCACTGGGAGATTCTGCTTTCTCTGGCGGACAGAGTGTAGGTGTTCGAGGAAGAGGTACGTCGACTGTACCTCTTCCTAGAGATGCTGCCTGGCCTGCTGCGTTCACCATTAACTTTTATGTGTGTTGCTTGAAATTCCAGCATCTGCAGATTTCCTCATGTTTGTGAGGAAATACAGCAGAACATTTTTAGAATGGCGGTATGGTTCCACATTGTACTGGACCAGTTGGTGCAATCGCTTTACTGTGCCAATGATCACCGATTGGGGTTCAATTCCCATGCTGTCTCTAAGGAGTTTGTACAATCACTGCAGGAGTTTCCTCCAGGTCTTCCAGTATATTGGCGCTGGAAGCATGGCGCCATTTGCGGGCTACTCCCAGCACACTGCTCACTGATCCGACTTGGCGCAAAAGGACACGTGACTACATGTTTTGATGTATGTGTGACAAACAAAGTTATTCTAAGCTTTTAGGAATTAACCAGAGCTCTTCCCTAAAGTGGAACCCACGTTAGACATTTCTGCCCACTTGCATTTTCAAAAACAAATGCACCACCCAACATCTGAATGCATTGAGTTTAGTGAGTTTAGTGAGTCAGCAGGAGTGGGACAAGGCACGGCCCTCAAGGTAATTTTTTTCAGAGGCTCCACTGCTCCATCTAGTGGGCAAAGCCTAGAACTGCATGTGTCTCAAATCGTGCTTAAGGACATCCCAAAGTAGGATTCAACACATTACTAGTGATGCGTGTGCTCAGACAGTGTTCCTATTGGGCAATACAGCCACACATGCCTGCTTCTCAACACAACAGCCTCACAAACAAGTAGGCAGAAAAAGTTTGGAGACCTGACAAGATAATAATTAGGTGCTATTTTGAAAATACATACACTGTATTACGTGTTCTGAAGGCATGGTGCTGGTACGTAACAAAAGCCATCACTGTTAGTTCAAAAGTTGCAGAGCAGATGGTTGGCACCAGATTCCAGGCTTGCCGGTTGTCACCCAAACCCCAAAGTCAGGATGAACCAACAGGCACCAGAGGTACTTAGTAAACAAACTCATAGCAAAACTCAAATTAAATTAGCTACAGAGCTTTTAATGCAGGGATGATCACAGACTTAAAAGTTTACTCCTCCTGCCATTGCAAGAGGTGTTAATGCAATTAAAAAATAAGGAGGGAGGAGAAAATGTATTAACTCGAGATTGAGCACTGTCACTAGTTTCTTCATGCTGTGGTAGTAATCTAAACCAGTACCATCGTAGCAAATACAGAGTTAGTAACGAGGAGGGAGGGAGGGGAGGGGATTGGTATCCTTTAGCGAGCTGCCGGTGGGTTTCAACTGGAAGTTCCAAGAAACACAAGATATCGTCGCTTTTGCCAATAAAAAATACTCCACCCACGTTAACGTTTGAGGGGGCTGTATGCATGCAAGCAAGTAAAAGGGTTCAGGCGTTGACCCCCGACACGCCAACGGGCACGGAAACTTCGTACTTTGGAGCCTTTCGCAAAGCAGAATGCACCAAGGCAGCAGAGTGGAGAAGATGAACTGCAGACTGTTGTGTGAGTACCAGTGAAAAGTGTGCTGGATGCCCAGCAGATGGAGGGTGAGGAAGCAAATTCCAGGAACTGGAGTAGATCCAAAGTTTAATGTAAATCTGTTATCAAAGTATGTACTGTATACCATACACAACCTTCAGATTCATCTCCTACAGGCACCCACAAGAAATACGATAGAATCCATGGAAAACCACACGTAAATGTCTCTCTCTCTCCGCCTGGATGTGATTTATAGATCAGACTGTAGCTCAAATTTAACTCTTTCAGTTTTATATTTTTATATTCTGTGCTTTCTTCCCATTCTTTCTTAGTTTGCACAATGTGTTAGTTATTTTTGTGCGGGGGGGTGGTATGATGTTCTTATTGCTGTTTGTGCCATTTTTTTCCATTTGGGGGGTTCTGATGTTCTTGTTGCTGTTTGCATGATTTGTTTTTTGTGGGTGGGGGGGTGCATTTGATATTCTTGTTGCCGTTTGCACGATGTGAATGTTTTGAGTGGGGGGGTGGGGGTGGTTCATGTTTTTTCTTTGAACGGCCCCCATGGTTTTCCTTTGTGTTTTGTGGCTATCTGGAGAAGACAAATCTCAGAGTTGTGTACTGCATACATACTTTGATAATAAATGTACCTTGAACCTTGACTGACAAACATTCAATGTGCACGTAAATCAAAAGTACTGAGAACAGGAGTGACAGAGCCCTTGAAAGTGAATGTGTAGGCTATGGAATCTGAGCATGCCATCACGATTCCAGAATCTGAATCCGGAGGCTATGACGGTCTGGAGCCTCGAATTAGCTCTGAGCCAACTGAAGCCATTGACAATGGTCCAGGAGCCGTAGGGCAACAGCTGTTTGAGTCTGCTGGCATGGGACCCAGGAATCCTCCATCTCCCACCCAAAGGCAGTAGGAGATGGGCAGAGGCAGGCAGATGGGGTGAGCCCAGGTGAGGGATCTCGGCTGGTGTGGTGTACTGGGACTAAATCAATCAGAACAGTGCCATTAAATCCAGGAATAGCCAAGGGCCTGGACTGGGAGCACAGTGGACTGTAGAGCGGGCAATTACAGAGCCAGTGAGGGAGATTAACCCATGGAGAGTAAAGTCAGACCTTCCGGGAAAAACAAAAGGTATTGTTGAAATCAGGACTCAATACAGGTCAAGAAGTACGGGGGCTGAACAAGATCAGTGCCAGGACGTGGAGCAGGAGAGGGTAAAATGAAGGAGGTCACCAGTAATTCACAGGAAAAGACAAAACACAAGAGTTAAATGTGGGGTGACGAATGACATTCATGTACGTTAGGCTGTTCCAGGTCAGTGAGGCCTGGGATTGGATGTCTGCTCGAGCAGAGGCTTGGGAAGAGAAGGGAAGAAAGGCATTCTAGGTCTAATATTTGAGAGCAGGTGAGACAGAGGGGTGTTGGGAGGGGGTGATAGAAGCAGAGGAACTCAATAGGTTCCGAGTGAAGTGAGGCACCCAGCTACAGGCACCAGTCCCTACTCAATATTGTTGTGAGACGGCCATCCACTTTGTGCAGAGCAGGCAAAACCAAGCAGCAGCACTGGACACAATCTGGACGTACACTACTATCTTAACACACAGGCATTTCTATATTCTCTACAACGTTCTGCCTCACGCACAAAACCACGATCTACGTCAATACCTGGTTAACGATTCGGGAACCGTCAGGCCCCTGTGGGGAATTAGGAATTCAGTCAGTTAGCAAAGGAGTCTGCTTCAAGCGCAAACAATTAGACAAGATGAAATGGAAGCAGGAATAGACCAGTCAGACATCAACGCCCCCCCCCACCCCCGAAGCCTGCCCGGCTAATCGTAGAGTACTGCAGCACAGAAAAAGGCCATTCGGCCCATCTAGTCCATGCTGAGCCATTATTCCATCCATCGACGGGGGTTATGGCTGATACAACTTCCCAAGTATAATGTCTTTCCTTTCTCCCCCACCCCACAACTCTCAATTTTTAAGGATTAATATATTCCAACTTTGAACATATTTTGATGAGCCACTCTCAGTCTTGCTGGAAAGAAAAATTCCAAGGGACACAAAACACTTGAGAAGAAATTCCTCAAGTCTCAAAATGGATGCTCTGCCCCTCGATCCACGTCAGAAACACTTACCTGCTGGGAAATTCTTCCCAGCGTTTATGTCACGCTCCTGGGAAAGGCTGTTAGTGAAAGCAGGTCATTCCTAGTCTACTCAGAACAGTACAGGAAATCTGGTCATTACGAAATCTAGACTGTTGTAACAGAAAGATTAAGTGCACTGCACACTTGGAAAGGAAAAAGAAGCTACCCTGTCATAACGTTCGAGTTCCAACTGTCAACTTCCCAATTATTTTGTTCCACAAGACCTTATGGATGTTATTTACAACAATTAAATCTTTATTCCAATAAATGATGCTCGATGGTAACTGAACCTCCAAGCATATCGAGCACAAGAGTGTTAGCAGCTCACAGCCATCTTCAGTGTCAGAGAGCTACATCCACATAACCAGGGAGGAGCTGTGGACCAACGAGTGACATCCCCAGGGACTTGGTTGGTCACGACTTTGCCCACAAAGCAGAGATGTTCAACTGTTAACTGCTTCACACACCTCCCCGTTCGTAATTCCCGCAGATACACAGCTGTGAATCGAAGTGCTAAGATTCGCGAGACGGCCATGAGGGAAATGGACAGATACTCCAACTACGATGGAAGAACACCGAACTACAAATGATTGGTGGGAAAGCAAAATATTAGCCAAGATAACTCGAATCCAAACAGCAAATAGTTTAAGTGCCAGTGAGAATTCTTTTCATTCTGGAATATTCGTAATGTGAAATCAAATTACACATTAAATATATTCGACTGTGTGGTTGTAGACAGTACTGCCTTTTGCTTTTTTTTTTCAAATCAGTATTTGGCAAGTTTCATGCAAAATACCTGAGAATTAAAAAGCTGATGCCAGTACAGTCAAATAGCCAACTCTTTTGGACTGAGGGACAGGGCGACCATTCGAACCAAGAGGAGGAGTGAAGCAGCCCTTGTGATACCCGTGCCCACAAAGCCCAATCGTGCCACCGGTGCTTCACACAAACAAACAGCAAAAACTCAGGGAGCTGTTCTCGTCAAGTTGTCACCAAGGATTGCTGACACCTTCTTCCACACCAGAACAGCTGCCTGAAAATTAACAGCCCACTTTAAAAAAAAAACTCGATTTTATTAACCAAAGTGATCTGGCACCTACGTCCAGCGTTAGCTGTTCGACTCTTTGATCGAGAAGGAGGGGAGCTTACCTGGACTGGGCCACCTCCCAGCTCCTCATCCAGCTGGGCCGTCAGGATGGCCGACGCACCAACTTCATCCGGGGAGGAATCACTTCCCTGCCTGGATGGGAAGAAAAATAAAGCACCCACCAATTAACAAATTATACTCCTACTGTCCCAATAACACAGAGAGCAAAACCTCTATCAAATATTACAGACGAGATGGGAAGGCTGACATTATCACATCCCCACCCCCCATCAAAGACATCTTCAAAAGGCAATGCCTCACAAAGGTGACGTCCATTAACAAGGACCTCCTGCATCCAGAGCATGTTTTCATCCCTTTTCTCACTGCTACCATCAGGCAGGAGGTACAGAAGCCTGAAGGCACGCACTCAGTGATTCAGGAACAGCTTCTTCCCCTCTGCCATCTGATTACTAAATGGACATTGAACCTTTGGACACTACCTCACTTTTTTTAAATATACAGTATTTCTGTTTTTTGCACGAATTTTAATCTAGTCAATATACGTATACTGTAATTGATTTAATTATTATATTTTGTGTTTTTTTTCTTCTATATTATGCACTACACTGAACTGCTACTGCTAAGTTAACAAATTTCACGTCACATGCCGGTGATAATAAATGTGATTCTGATTGTCTTCTAGCTGACGGTTCAGGCTGGGACCCTGGCTGTTTATTCCTCTCCGTAGATGCAGCCTGACATGCTGAGTTCCTCCAGTATTCTGTGTGTGTGTGTGTGTGTGTGTGTGTGTGTGTGTGTGTGTGTTTATAGCACGTCCTCTTCTCATTGCTACCATGAGAGAAGTGGTACAGGGGGCATGAAGACACACACTGAATGTTTTGCGAACAGCTTTTTCCCCTCCGCCATCAGATTTCTGAACAGAAAATGACCCTGCGGACACCAGCTCACAATTTTGGCACTTTAAAAACACACACCCTCACCCTCACATTGAGTGGCCACTTTATTAGGTGGTGAGAGTGTGGAACGAGCTGCCAGCACAAGTGGTGGGTGAGATTTCGACGTCAGTGTTGAAGAGAAGTTTGGATCGGTACATGGATGGGACGGGTATGGAGGGCCACAGTCCGGGTGCAGGTCGATGGGACTAGGCAGTTTAAATGGTTCAGCATGGACTAGATGGGCTGAAGGGCCTGTTTCTGTGCTGTAAGCTCTAAGTTAATAGGAAGGTGACAGTAACTCTAATAATACATTATAAGAGTGAGGTGCAGACTCTCATCTCTGAGCGCACAACACGTCGAACCTCAACATGGATGGGCTGGAGCAGCAGGAAATCACGAACAGACCTCAGCGGCCATTTTGTTACGGACAGGAGGCTGCTCACTGGATGTTTTAATGCACTGCACTGCTGCTGCAAAACAGAATTCATGACATATGTCAGTGACAATAAACCTGACTCCGACCGATGGAAATACTCATTTACAACTGTAGAATTGCTGCTGAAAACAGCAGAAGGTTTGAGAATTCTCAGAGGAGTGTGCCCCAACGCCTCGGTCTCCCTACTGGGGTAATGTGTCTACCTTCAAACTGCCTTCATTGCAGCAGCCGATCGCTAGGCTCGCTCGGCATTGGACAGAATATGACGTCACTTTAGCCAGAGGGTGGTGAATCTGTGGAGTTCACTGATGCTGTGGAGGCCAAGTCATCGGATAAATTTAAAGTGGAGGGTGATAGGATCTTGATTAGTAAGGGTGTCAAAGGTTACGAGGAGAAGGCAGGAGAATGGGGTTGAGAAACAGAATGTAAGACCATAAGATATAGGAGCAGAAGTAGGCCATTTGGCCCATCGAGTCTGCTCCACCATTCAATCATGGGCTGATCCAATTCTTCCAGTCATCCTCACTCCCCTGCCTTCACCCCATACCCTTTGATGCCCTAGCTAATCAAGAACCTATCTATCTCTATCTTAAATACACCCAGTGACTTGGCCTCCACAGCCGCTCATGGCCACAAATTCCACAGATTTACCATCCTCTGACTAAAGTAATTTCTCCACATCTCTTCTAAATGGACGTCCTTCAATCCTGAAGTTGTGCCCTCTTGAATTCGCTACCATGAGAAATAACTTTGTCATATCTAATCTGTTCAGGCCTTTTAACATTCAGAATGTTTCTATGAGATCCCCCCTCATTCTCCTGAACTCCAGGGAATATAGCCCAAGAGCTGCCAGACGTTTCTCATATGGTAACCCTTCCATTCCTGGAATCATTCTCGTGAATCTTCTCTGAACCCTCTCCAATGTCAGTATATCCTTTCTAAAATAAGGAGCCCAAAACTGCACACAATACTCCAAATGTGGTCTCACGAGAGCCTTATAGAGCCTCAACATCACATCCCTGCTCTCATATTCTATACCTCTAGAGATGAATGCCAACATTGCATTCACCTTCTTCACCACTGACTCAACCTGGAGTTTAACGTTTAGGGTATCCTGCACAAGGACTCCCAAGTTCCTTTGCATCTCTGCATTTTGAATTCTCTCCCCATCTGCCCATTTATTTCTTCCACCAAAGTGTATGACCATACACTTTCCAACATTGTATTTCATTTGCCACTTCTTTGCCCATTCCCCCAAACTATCTAAGTCTCTCTGCAGGCTCTCTGTTTCCTCAACACTACCCGCTCCTCCACCTATCTTTGTATTATCGGCAATTTAGCCACAAATCTATAAATCCCATAGTCCAAATCACTGACATACATTGTAAAAAGCAGCGGTCCCAACACCGACCCCAGTGGAACTCCATTGGTAACCGGCAGCCAGCCAGAATAGGATCCCTTTATTCCCACTCTCTGTTTTCTGTCGACCAGCCAATGTTCCACTCATGCTTGCAACTCCCCTGTAATTCCATGGGCTCTTATCTTGCTAAGCAGCCTCATGTGCGGCACCTTGTCAAAGGCCTTCTGAAAATCCAAGTACACCACATCTACTGCATCTCCTTTGTCTACCCTGCTTGTAATTTCCTCAAAGAATTGCCATAGGTTAGTCAGGCAGGACTTTCCTTTCAGGAAACCATGCTGGCTTTGGCCTATCTTGTCGTGTGCCTCCAGGTATGCCACAATCTCATCTCTAACAATCGATTCCAACAACTTCCCCACCACTGACGTCAGGCTAACAAGTCTATAGTTTCCTTTCTGCTGCCTCCCACCCTTCTTAAATAGCAGAATAACATTTGCAATTTTTCAGTCATCCGGTACAATGCCAGAATCTATTGATTAGAGACATAGAAAACATACAGCACAATACAGGCCCTTCAGCCCACAAAGCTGTGCTGAACACGTCCCTACCTTAGAACTACCTAGGCTTTACCCATAGCCCTCTATTTTTCTAAGATCCTGTATCCATCCAGGAATCTCTTAAAAGACCCAATCATTTCCAACTCCACCGCCGCCGCCAGCAGCCCATTCCACACATTCACCACTCTCTGCGTAAAAAACTTACCCCTGACCTCTCCTCTGTACCTACTTCCAAGCACCTTAAAACTATGCCCTCTCTTGCTAGCCATTTCAGCCCTGGGGAAAAGCCTCTGACTATCCACACAAACAATGCCTCTCATTATCTTGTACACCTCTATCAAGTCACCTGTCATCCTCTGTCGCTCCAAGGAGAAAAGGCCAAGTTCACTCAACCTAATCTCATAAGGCATGCTCCCCAATCCAGGCAACATCCTTGTAAATCTTCTCTGCACCCTTTCTATGGTTTCTGCATCCTTCCTGTAGTGAGGCGACCAGAATTGAGCACAGTACTCCAAGTGGGGTCTGACCAGGGTCCTGTATAGCTGCAACATTACCTCTCGGCTCTTAAGCTCAATCCCACAATTGATGAAGGCCAATGCACTGTATGCTTTCTTAACCACAGAGTCAACCTGCGTAGCAGCTTTGAGTGTCCTATGGACTCGGACCCCAAGATCCCTCTGATCCTCCACACTGCCAAGAGTCTTACCATTAATACTATATTCCGCCATCATATTTGACCTACCAAAATGAACCACCTCACACTTACCTGGGTTGAACTCCATCTGCCACTTCTCAGCCCAGTTTTGCATCCTATCCATGTCCTGTTGTAACCTCTGACAGCCCTCCACACTATCCACAACACACCCAACCTTTGTGTCATCAGCAAATTTACTAACCCATCCCTCCACTTCCTCATCCAGGTCATTTATAAAAATCACCAAGAGTAGGGGTCCCAGAACAGATCCCTGATATACACCACTGGTCACCAGCCTCCAAGCAGAATATGACCCGTCTACAACCACTCTTTGCCTTCCGTGGGCAAGCCAGTTCTGGATTCACAAAGCAATGCCCCCTTGGGTCCCATGCCTCCTTACTTTCTCAATAAGCCTGGCATGGGATACCTTATCAAAAGCCTTGCTAAAATCCATAAACACTACATCTACAACTCTACCTTCATCAATGTGCTTAGTCACATCCTCAAAAAATTGAAAGGTCATTGTTAATGTCTCCGTAATCTCTCCAGCTACTTCCTTCAGAACCCAAGGGTGCATTCCAGTAGTTCCAGGAGATTTATCCACCCTCAGACCATTCAGCTTCCTGAGCAATAAATACACTCAAAAACTTCTATAGTTGTACTGTGGAGAGCATTCTGACAGGCTGCATCAGGGGCTACTGCACAGGACCGAAAGAAGCTGCAGAAGGTTGTAAATCTAGTCAACTCCATCTTGGGCACCAGCCTACAAAGTACCCAGGACATCTTTAGGGAGCGGTGTCTCAGAAAGGCAGCATCCATTATTAAGGACCACCAGCACCCAGGGCATGCCCTTTTCTCACTGTTACCATCAGGTAGGAGATACAGAAGCCTGAAGGCACAGACTCAGTGATTCAGGAACAGCTTCTTCCCCTCTGCCATCCGATTCCTGAATGGACATTGAAGGTTTGGACACTACCTCACTTCTTTAAAATATGCAGTATTTCTGTTTTTGTACATTTTAAAAAATCTATTCAATATACATAATTGATTTACTTATTTATTAGTTTTATTTTATTTATTATTTTTCTCTCTCTCTCTGCTAGATTATGTATTGCATTAAACTGCTGCTGCTACGTTAACAAATTTCACGTCACATGCCTTGATAATAAACCTTCTCAGCTGTAATTTTCACAGCACAAACTTCACTTCCCTGACACTCCTGACGGTCCGGTATACTGCAGATGTCTTCCATTGTGAAGACTGATGCAAAATACGCATTCAGTTCCTCTGCCATCTCTGCATTTCTCATTACAGTATCTCCAGAAAAAAAAAATGCCCAGTCCCTATATACTTCCATCCCCCATCAGGAAGGTCTCAAAGCTCTACGCTTCTTTTTGGATTCCGGACCTAATCAGTTCCCCTCTACCACCACCCTGCTCCATCTAGCGGAATTAGTCCTTACTCTTAATAATTTCTCCTTTGGCTCCTCCCACTTCCTCCAAACTAAAGGTGCAGCTATGGGCACCCGTATGGGTCCTAGCTATGCCTGCCTTTTTGTTGGCTTTGTGGAACAATCTATGTTCATGCCTATTCTGGTATCTGTCCCCCACTTTTCCTTCGCTACATCGACGACTGCATTGGCGCTGCTTCCTGCACGCATGCAGAGCTCGTTGACTTTATTAACTTTGCCTCCAACTTTCACCCTGCCCTCAAGTTTACCTGGTCCATTTCCGACACCTCCCTCCCCTTTCTAGATCTTTCTGTCTCTGTCTCTGGAGACAGCTCATCCACTGATGTCTACTATAAGCCTACTGACTCTCACAGCTATCTGGACTATTCCTCTTCTCACCCTGTCTCTTGCAAAAACGCCATCCCCCTCTCGCAATTCCTCCTTCTCTGCCGCATCTGCTCTCAGGATGAGGCTTTTCATTCTAGGATGAAGGAGATATCTTCCTTTTTTAAAGAAAGGGGCTTCCCTTCCTCCACTATCAACTCTACTCTTAAACGCATCTCCCCCATTTCACGTACATCTGCTCTCACTCCATCCTCCCGCCACCCCACTAGGAATAGGGTTCCCCGGTCCTCACCTACCACCCCACCAGCCTCCGGGTCCAACATATTATTCTCCATAACTTTCGCCACCTCCAACGGGATCCCACCACTAAGCACATCTTTCCTTCCCCCCTCTCTGCATTCCGCAGGGATCGCTCCCTACGCAACTCCCTTGTCCATTTGTCCCCCCATCCCTCCCCACTGATCTCCCTCCTGGCACCTATCCGTGTAAGCGGAACAAGTGCTACACATGCCCTTACACTTCCTCCCTTACCACCATTCAGGGCCCCAAACAGTCCTTCCAGGTGAGGCAGCACTTCACCTGTGAGTCGGCTGGGGTGATATACTGCGTCCGGTGCTCCCGATGTGGCCTTTTATATATTGGCGAGACCCGACGCAGACTGGGAGACCACTTTGCTGAACATCTACACTCTGTCCGCCAGAGAAAGCAGGATCTCCCAGTGGCCACACATTTTAATTCCACATCCCATTCCCATTCTGACATGTCTATCCACGGCCTCCTCTACAGTAAAGATGAAGCCACACTCAGGTTGGAGGAACAACACCTTATATTCCGTCTGGGTAGCCTCCAACCTGATGGCATGAACATCGACTTCTCTAACTTCCGCTAATGCCCCACCTCCCCCTCGGAGCCCATCTGTTACTTATTTTTATACACACATTCTTTCTCTCTCTCCTTTTTCTCCCTCTGTCCCTCTGACTATACCCCTTGCCCATCCTCTGGGTCCCCCCCCCGCCTTGTCTTTCTTCCCGGACCTCCTGTCCCATGATCCTCTCGTATCCCTTTTGCCTATCACCTGTCCAGCTCTTGGCTCCATCCCTCCCCCTCCTGTCTTCTCCTATCATTTTGGATCACCCCCTCCCCCTCCAACTTTCAAATCCCTTACTCACTGTTCCTTCAGTTAGTCCTGACGAAGGGTCTCGGCCTGAAACGTCGACTGCACCTCTTCCTAGAGATGCTGCCTGGCCTGCTGCATTCACCAGCAACTTTTATGTGTGTTACAGTATCTCCAGCGTCATTTTGTATTGGTCCTTCGACTCTCTTTTACCCTTATATATTTAAAAAAGCTTTTAGTATCTTCTTTGATATTAGTCACCAGCTTCCTCTCATAATTCATGTTTTCCTTCTGAATGACCTTCTTAGTTTCCTTCTGCAAGTTTTTAAAAGCTCCCCAATCCTCTGCCTTCCCACTAGCTCTGGTTTCCTTGTATGCCCTCTCTTTTGCTTTTACTTTGGCTCTGACTTCATTTGTCAGCTACGGTACTGTCCTCTTCCCTTTGAAAATTTCTTCGTATTTGGAATATATCTGTCTTGTACTTCCCTCATTTTTTGTAGAAACTCCAGCCATTGCTGCTCTGCTGTCCTTCCTGCAAATGCCCCTTTCCAGTCAACTTTGGCCAGTTCCCCTCTCATGCCATTGTAATTTCCTTTATTCCACTGAAATACCGACACATTGGATTTTATTTTTTCCCTCTCAAATTTCAATGTGAACTCTATCATATTGTGATCACTGTTCCCTAAGGGTTCCTTAACCTTAAACTCTCTTATCACCTCCGGATCATTGCACAACACTCAATCTAGCACACCCAATCTCCTAGTGGGCTCAGCAACAAGCTGTTCTAAAAAGCCATCCCTTAGACATTCTATAAATTTTCTCTCGAGGTCCAGAACTGGCCTGGTTTTCCCAATCCATTTTCATGTTAAAATCCCCAATGATTATCATGATATTGCCTTTCTGACATGCCTTTTCTATCTCCTGCTGTAATTTGTAATCTACATACCGGCTGCTGTTTGGAGGCCTGTATACAACTGCCATTAGGGTCCTTTTACCCTTGCCATTTCTTAACTCAACCCATAGAGACTCCACACCTTCCAATCCTATGTCATCTCTTTCTAATGATTTAATATTATTTCTTATACACAGAACCACACCACCTCTTCTACCTACTAACCTATCTTTCCAATATATCATATATATCCTTGGACATTCAGCTCCTAATGGCAGCCATCCTTTAGCCAAGTTTCAGAAATGGCCACAACATCGTATTTGCCAATCTGTAGCTGAATTTCAAGATTGTCCATTTTATTCCTTATGCTGTGTACATTCAGTCCAGTATTTGTTGCTTTCTGTTTTAACTGCACTATGCCTCTATTGCCCTGTAACTCATCCCAATGGCTGTGATTAAGCCTCGTCTCCTGCCTGTTCTTTCTATAATCTCTGTTGCAAGCTATCCTTGATTTATTTCTGTTTTCCCCTTCCTCATTCCCACCCCCTGCCAAATTAGTTTAAACCCTCCCTAACAGCTCTATTAAATGTGCCCACTGGGATATTGGACACCTTTGGGTTCAGGTGTAACCTGTCCTTTTTGTACAGGTTGTACAAATGTGTTTGAGAAGGATAATAAAATCAGCTGTGATGGAATAGTGGAGCAGAATCAATGGGCCGAATGGCCTAATTATACTCCTATATATTACGGTCTAAAAATGGAACACAACATTCAACTTAATTTCAACCCATCTCTGAAAGACAGTGACAATTTAAGAGCACTTTCACCAGACTAAATCTACTTCAACCTCTCACTAAGGAGAGGGAACCTCTGCAGTCACGAGGAAACCTCCAAAGCATTTGGACAATTTACAATGAAGCAGCTCAATGGCTCACCAGAAGTAGATGATGTTCCCATGCCTCCCGCCGAAGGTGTAGGCGTACAGGATAATGTAGCAATCCCCTCCGTAGAACTGACCGTGGGTGCTTGGATCCACAAGTGCTTTGTCACTGCCTTCAACGCGCCAGATCTGAAAGGGTTGGGAGGGAAAAAGAAAGCTCGTAATAGAGGCCAACCAAAAGGTTCAACTTCCCCATCCACACCAAAGGTCACCATCCAAGACATGCCATCTTCTCATGTAATAGAGGCAAACCAAAACTATACAGGTTCAACTTCCCCACCCATACCAAAGGATTTAACTTGAGGATATCACCATCCAAGGCATGCCATCTTCTCATTGCTACCACTGGGGAGAAGGCACAGGAGCCTGAAGATGCACCATTAACGTTTTAGGAACAGCTCCTTCCCCACCATCAGATTTCTAAAAGGCCCACAAATACCACCTCACTTCCTCCTTTGCACTATTTTTTATTGCAACTTACAGTAATTTTTGACTTGCACTTGACTTGACTTGACCACACAACAACACTATCCTCCTATTGAAATGGTAATTCCCTTCAGACACATAACTCAAAGGTAATAAAGGGAACTTACTTCACACATTCCTGACCACGGAGGTCACAAGGAGCTGTGATGCGTAGCTTCCCTCCCCACCAGATAGTTGTGAGAGTTTGCTAAACTGCCCACTAATTTACTCCTAGGTGTAAGCACGTGGCCAAGTGATTAAGGCATTGGACTAGCTACCTGAAGGTTGTGAGTTCGAGCCCCAGCCCAGGGAACATGTTGTGTCCTTGATCAAGGCACTTAATCACACATTGCTCTGCGATGACACTGGTGCCAAGCTGTATGGGTCCTAATGCCCTTCCCTTGGTGGCGTGGAGAGGGCAACTGCTGGTCTTCCATACAACCTTGCCCAGGCCTGCGCCCTGGAGAGTGAAGACTTTCCAGGCACAGATCCATGGTTTTGCAAGACTAACGGATGCCTTTAGGTGTAGGCAATTAGCAAAAAGACCAGAGGAACTGATGGGCATGCAAGAGAATAAATTATAGGCTGCAGGGAAAAGTAGTGAGACTAATGGAATTGTTCTTCAGCATGGACCCAACAGCCAAAACAATTGGTTATCTTATTTAGACCACAAGACATAGAAGTAGATATAGACCATTTGGCCCATCAAGTCTGACCTGCCATTCCATCGTGGCTGACATCATCCCTCTCTATCAACCCCACCCTCCTGCCTTCTCCCTGTAACTTTTGAATCAAGACCCTATCATCACCCGCTTTAAACATACCCAATGACCTGGCCTCCACAGTCATCTGTGGCAATGAATTCCACAGATTTACCACCCTCTAGTTAAAGAAATGCCTTCCTGTTGCTGTTGCAAAGGGGCACGCTTCTATTCTGAAGCTGCATCCTCAGAAGGTGCAAATAATTCTTAATTTTTAAAAAATTTATCCATCAATTAATTTTAACAGAGTGAGCCATCAGCAAGGTGTCCTGAGGCAGTCTCCTGATTCACTACCCGAGGCCTAGTACCCGAGGCTTAGCAGACATCCCACTTCTCCCGGAAGTTCCGGGAGTCTCCCACATATTAATAGTGGCTCCCTGATGCCCGCAAATTATATACAATATCACGGAAATCAATTTTTTTCAGAGCGAGCGTGAGAGAACACGCCAGAAAGAGCGAGAGAGCAAGCGCGAAACAGCGAGTGAGAGAGCGCGAGAGCAAGAAAGCAAGCGCGAGAGAGCGACAAGAGAGCGTGCGAGAGCAAGCGCGAGTGAGCGACCACAAGAGAGAGCGCAAGCGCGGGAGCGACCACGAGCAAGAGAGTGCACGCGCGAGAGAGCAAGCGAGAGCAAGAGTGTTCCAAAAAAAGAAATATGAAACGTACGTCACCCTAGACTACCGTAAAGTGTACCCCCGCCTAATAGGGGTCAAAAATAATGACAGTGTTGCTCGCTGCACTGTTTGCAACAGTGACTTTTCTATTGCCCATGGTGGGTTAAGACTGTAAAAGACATGCTGAGGTGAGTTCAAACAGGTGTCATTCATGCATTTTCATAGCTAACGTTATTTAAACTAGCTGGCTAGCTGCTAAGGAGCTACTCTATTGCAGACATCCCACCTCTCCCGGAAGTCTCCCGCAAATTGATGGTGCTCCCTCCCTGAAATGAGTTTTTGCAGGGTGGAACGTCTGGCTTAGTTGCCTCCCATTTTGTAGGGAGCAGGGTGGTCAGTGCCTGGGAACCGCGCAGGATTAGAACCACCACAGAACAGCATCAGTGGGGGAAAGCCGGGATGGGGGTTGAAATAAAGCGAAAAAAAACAGGGGGGCCGAGAAAGTGCAGCCTGCCCAGACAGTTCTCAGAACTCCAACATATTGGAGTTGGACAAACACCTACCCACAAGCAAAAAGATTTAAAAACTGCTGGAGGAACTCACAGGTAAGGCAGCATCTGGGAAGAGCGATGGGCAATCGACATGCAAGGGCAAAATTGGGCAGTGGAGGGAAGTAATTGATGAAATTCCTCCAGCGATATTTTTGTTTTGCTTCAAATCCCAGTATTTGCAGTCTGCTGTTGTCTCCATTTAACATAATCATTACCCACACCCCCCACCAAAGTTCCTCCAGGAATATCTGACTGCTTCCTACACACAGACTTGTACCTCAGATGAGTTTGTCTCAAAACAGAGATCAAAGCTGTGGCCGTGGCCGGAGTCCTTACCGTTTTCTCCCCAGATCCATCGTCCACCATTCCGTGCTGGGCAGCCATGGCGGGAGACTCGTGCAAAGTAGCAGCATCAAAGGGCACCTTCTTGATCTTGGCGATCTGCCCGGAGATATAGCAGGTGCCCATTCCCTGTGTCTGATTCAAGTCAACCCAGTTCTTGAAGAACTGCTTGAAGAGTGGTGTCTCGCCAGACTCGGGCAGAATCTGAACCTGAGGAACAACACAAGTAGAGGCTCGGCCCATGTTGCATAAGAGACCGGTTTAGTTGGCCATTTGGATTACTAATTTAATTGGTTAGGCTCAACACTGTAGGACGCAGGGCCTGCTCCTGCACTATAACCCATGTTCTATGTTCTATCCTGTTTGTAGGACCGCACAGGATTGGAAAAAGCTGCGCAGGGTTTCAGACTCAACTGGCTCCATCATGGGCACTAGCCCATGTCCACCATTGAGGACCTCTTCAAAAGACGAGGCCTCAAAAAGGCAGCATCCGTCATTAAGGACCCCCATCACCCAGGACATGCCCTCTTCACATTGCTACCATCGAGGATGATGTACAGGAGCCTGAAGACACACGCTCAATGTTCTAAGAACAGTTTCTTCCCCTCTGCCATCAGATTTCTGAACAATTACCTGCACACAATACCGCACCATTTGTACTCTTGCTTTACACTGCTTATTTTTAATATGCACATTTCTTACTGTAAAATTAAAGGTTTACGTATTGCATTGCCACAAAACAACTAATTTCATGACTGATTCTGCCTCGACCCTGCTCCAAGTTCTAAGCATGACACTCAGTGAGCAAAGCATTCTTCCTGTCCAACAGAAAACTTCACAGCCACAGATGGACAAACTCCCAATGATAAAGAAGTCTTTGCTGAATAAACTGTATTACAGTTACTAATGAGTAACTGTCTGTTGCTCCCAAGTAAATATCGCTGCCTGTAAGGAGTTTGTATGTCCTCCCTGTGACTACGTGGGTTTCCTCCCACAGTCCAAAGACATACCGGTCAGTAGGTTAATTGGTCATTGTAAATTGCCCTGTAATTAGGCTGGGGTTAAATCGAGGATGGCTGGGCCTATTTGGAAGGGCCTATTCCATACCGTATTTTAATAAAGAGGTATATTTCTAGAAATAAACAAACAAATAAATATAAAACACTTCCTTGCAGCAGAACAAATTCTCCCTAATAATATCTTTAAATGTAGAACGTTACAACACAGTACATGCCCTTGGGCCTACGATGTTGAGCCAATCTTTTCAACCTACTCCAAGATCAATCTAACCCCTGCCTCCAACATAATCCTCCATTTTTCTATCATCCATGTGCCTTTCTAAGAGTTTATTAAGTCTCCCTAGTTTATCTGCCTCTACCACCATCCCTGACAGCACATTCCACACACGCACCACTCTCTGTGCCCTCTGATAATTGGGCCTATACTTTCTTCCAATCAACTTAAATTCATGCCCTCTTATATTAGGCATCTCCCCCCTTGGGGAAATGTCTCTGGCTATCCACTTGACCTAGGCCTCAAAATCTTTAGCAAATAACATTAAGTAGTTTAGGTCCCAGAAGGTCCAAGTCCCCGCCCACATTAAATGAAGTACCCCAATACATCTTACCTGGGTGTGTTTAGGATATCCCATTTGTGAAATAAATTGTTCTGCACCTTTCAAAGCAGCTTTGCGTTCTTCCGGATCAGCTTGTTTACCTTTTACAGTTCACAAAAGAAATCAGTGACATTGAGAATTCCTTGCACATCCTCATTCTCTTTCCCCCGTGGTTCACTCTTCCCCCCCATCAGACACCTCCTTCTTCAGCACTTTACATCTCCCATCTGGTCCCTCGACACCAGCACTTTGGTCAAGAAAGCACAGCAGCATCTCCATTTCCTGAAGAGATTGAGGCTCCCCCACCCCATCCCCCATTTTAACCATTTTGTTTAGAACATCAAGAGAAACACCTTCCAGAGTGTATCCTGACCAGCTGCCTCACTGCCTGGTACGGGATTTGGAAGGCATCTAACAGCAAGTCCCTGCAAAGAATTGCAAGGATCATCGGGGTCTCTCTTCCACCCATTAGAGATATTTATCAGGAGTGCTGTGTGCACAGGACCCTTAGCATCATCAATGGTCCCTCCCATCTTTCCAACAATCTCAACGACCCCTTACCATCAGGCAGGAGATACTGTAGCATTAGAACAAGATCTGTTAGAATGGGAAGCAGCTTTCTCTGTTATATGTTATTTCATGCTCGTTATTTATTGCTATTTATTTATATCTGTATTTTGCATAGGCATCCGTTAGTCTCATGAGACCATGCATTTGCGCCTTGGAAGGTTTCCAGGACGCAGGCCTGGGCAAGGTTGTATGGAAGATCAGCAGTTGCCCATGTTGCGTCTCCCCTCTCCACGCCACCCATGTTGTCCAAGGGAAGTGCATTAGGACCCATACAGCTTGGCACCAGTGTCGTCGCAGAGCAATGTGTGATTAAGTGCCTTGCTCAAGGACACAACACGCTGCCTCAGCTGAGACTCGAACTAGTGACCTTCAGATCACTAGACCGACGCCTTAACCACTTGGCCACGCGGCAACACTAAAATATATCATTCGGGGGGCTCGTCCGGGATTTGAACCGGGGACCTCTCACATGCTCGCAAATTCAGACCCAAAGCGAGAATCATACCACTAGACCAACGAGGTGTGGGCACGTGGCCAAATGGTTAAGGCATTGGACTAGCGACCTGAAGGTTGTGAGTTCGAGCCCCAGCCGAGGTCACGTGTTGTGTCCTTGAGCAAGGCATTTAATCACACATTGCTCTGTGACGACACCAGTGCCAAGCTGTATGGGTCCTAATGCCCTTCCCTTGGACAACATTGGTGTCATGGAGAGGGAAGACTTGCAGCATGGGCAACTGCTGGTCTTTCATACAACCTTGCCCAGGCCTGCGCCCTGGAGAGTGAAGACTTTCCAAGCGCAGATCCATGGTCTCGCAAGACTAACGGATGCCTTTATTTGCATAGTTTACAGTTACTGTTCTATAGATTTGCTGATCATGCCCACCAAGTAAGATTCTCAGGGTTGTATGTGGTGACACATACATACTCTGGTAATAAAGTTTACTTTGAACTTTGTATTGTATATAACACCTTGTTATTTGTTAATTTATTTGTGGTGATATTCCCAAGAGCAGAGCCTCAGAATACAGGGACGTCCTTCTAGAACGAAGATGAGGAGGGATTCCTTTAGCCAGAGAGAGGTCAGGGCATGAAGGGATATGGGGAGAAAGCAGGAGATTGGGTCTGACCAGGAAATGGATCAGCCATGATGGAGTGATGGAATGGATTCAATGTTTCCAATGGCCTAATTTTGCTTCTATATCTTATGGCCTTTATGTGCGAGTTATGTGTACTGTGTTGTCCACCCAGATCCAGAGGAACGTAGTTTCGTTTGGTGATAAGCGTATATGTTTGAATGACAATAAACTGAACTTGAACTTCAGCGATCAGTGCAGAGGATAAACCTCGGAAGTGCTGCACGAAGGAGAAAAGAATTTGCACATAGACACACAACTTTCCAGGATGGTAATCATCCAGTAGGGACCGGAGAATAAATCAACCCATTTCACTGACAAGTTGAGTGCTTCAAGTTAAAGTTTTAGAAAGCTTTGTTTTGCCCTGCTGTCCAAATTCATCATCTTCTCCCAACCCCTCACAAAACACACCCACTCACCACGACACAAGACCTTCCGAAGTTGTCCTGAACGAAACATGTCCCAAATTTACAAGGGCAGCTTATTCACCCCAATGTTCTATCCCACCCTTACCCCGTAGAAACCTCCTCCCAACCTGTATCAGCACATCAATAAAGCAGCCATGCCTCACTGCACACAATACTTTTGGACCAGTGATACTGGCCAGACTTGCTCCATCTAACAACCAGCCATAAGTGTCTGAGATTGTGGTGCACAGACAGCAGAAAGGAGGCAGCTCAATGCAACCCAATGACTGGACAGAACTTCATCTCCTGCACAGGCCGTGGCCACAGAGGCATTAAACTGGAAGCTCCCATATTACACATTACAACTGGTCCAAGACTTTTTTTTAAATAATACTTTTTATAAGATTTAGATTTGTACTTTTTAACAAACTCGTGTATCTTTCACACTGACTGGCAGAAAGCGGTAAAGCAGCTAAACTAACAATTTATCACCTTTCTTATTTTTCATTTGCTTAGTATGAGCACATTATCCACATGATGTAATTGTTTTAATTACGCAGCCTATTAACTAATTCATCTCTAAGAAATTTCTTTATCTCATCTATAAACGTGATAGACTTTTCAGAACCGCCATCTTTATTCTTTTGTCTTACACCCCTTAGCATTAATTCCCTTCCTAGCATCATTTCTCAGATCTTTATTTAGTTTGCTTAGTACTTGCATGTTTGTTTGTACTCTAAAATAAACTGAAATCTTGGAATTCAGACTGCTTGCCAGTTTTTGACTTTCAGAAGCCCAAGGGTCAGAAATTAAACAGGGATACAACAGCAACGGTTCTACGGTCAATATTAAACTGCTCAGCCAATGTACATAAAACTCCAAGAATCTGCCACACTCCAGACTTTACCAGACTGGCAGATTTTTCCCACACTACTTGATATTATTTTCGTTAATACTGCTCTTAATTTTTATGATAATAAATTAACCAAGCAATTGGATGCAACACAACTTACATGAGGAATTTACCCTGCAAGATCCAATTTTTCTCCCAGAATTGGAATCCAGAAAGAACAGCAGACAGAGAACAATTTGATGCACATTCCCTAAAGTATTACCGTACGTTTGGGGAAAAAACCTTCACACCCACAATTAACTTCCCAGCATGACTAGTTGTGGAACTGGTTCTAACCTTTCCACACAAAGATCATCCCATTCGATCCGTTGTCCAGGATGAAGCTGTCCTCAGATTGCAACATGTCCTGTTTGAATGGGTTTTCCGCAGACACCAGGGAAATATTGACTTCTCCTGAGGCATTCGAAACCTGAAAGAGAGAAGCCCAAAAAAAAATCTGGTCAGTATCTGTCAAGTACTGCACTCCAGAGAAAGGGAAAGTTAGTTTTATGATGCAGCTTTGCTCCCTCTTTACAGGCCAAGTGAGAACAACTTTGGGTAGGAAGAAACTCTACAGAGACCATCAAAATGTTTTACGAAGGCAATGGCACACATTCCTCGGTGGGTAAGCATAGCAATCAGAGAGTTAGAATGCAGGAGGAATGGGGTTCCAGCGGTTCCATGCTGTTTTCTGTCCTACAACTATGAAGAGAGCCCACTGTAGGAGCAGATAGAGTCATGATGGTCTCACAAGGACGACCACCTGAATGCCATTCTCTCACACCAGAGAGATGGTGGAATACAAAAGCTGTAGGGCTGAAATTTAAAAGGAATGCAGAAGCAAATCAAACATCAATGCTGGTAGACTTAATTAGCTGGTCTGGTTAGTGATCAGAGCCGGGAAGATCCAAGTAAACTCGCATAAGCACCTCGCTCGGCAGCAGAGCCTACCACTAACAAACCTTTCCAACTAGGCATCTGTCCAACGTCAAAACCCCACCCACTCTGCCCAAGATCAACTTTCACATACCAAGTGCAAAGCATGACAAAATGATCTTCATGGTCAATGTGACAGAAATGGTTTAACTGCATTGCAGTGGTTGGGACACAAAATATCCATTATAAACAGTGTGACAGAAATGGTTAAACTCAGAGATTCCTAGACTTTATGACGTGGACCAATATCATGAAGCAAAGGGTCAGTGGACGCCACGTTAGAAACCCCTGGTTTAACTGCATTGCAATGGTTGGGAAATTCTGTTGCTACCGGCAACAGTATTACAGAAGAATGTGAGGTCACTACACAGAGTTGTTTGCTATGCCTCCGCTCTCACTGTGAAATGGAGACACCTCTTTCTCCCTTATTAGGGAGAGAGAGAGAGAGCCTGTGGTATGTCGAATACTGGGTGAACATGTAGTCTTTGGGGTACTGCAAATCTGTGTCTTTGCTGTTGCTTTGCTCATGCTTGAGTGCTCGGTGGCGGGTGCCGATGCTTTTTTGCCGGTGGCAGGAGGGGGGATTATTGCTTGCTGCTGCTTACGCGCAGGAAGGAGGGGAGCTGGGGGGGACTTTGGGGTTCTAACATTTAATTGTCATTCATTCTTTGGGGGCACTCCTCTGTTTTTGTGGATGGTTGTGAAGAAAAAGCATTTCAGGATGTATATTGTATACATTCCTCTGACATTAAATGTACCTTTGAAACCTTTGATTGTCTATATAAAACCTAGAGCACAGGCAATTAATTGAGAAGATCCAGGCAAAGATCTCTAAATTGCCATGCAGCTCAGAGAGTCTGAAGGCTTAGTCACTTGCCAAGAGTAAACAGTCTTGTCTAATGGGTGCTCCAGACTACCAGACTAGACAGATCACCTTGATCTTAGTGTCCCAACCCCGGAGGAATGTTTGAGACAAGGAGCTTCACAGTTCACAGGGGTGATCTACACAGACACATTTGCTTATCCCATTTCCAACAATCTTTAGGCACCTCAAAGAATTGTGCATCACACCTTGTACAATTTAGCCAGTTTTCTGTTGGATACGTCAGCCTTAAGGTCATCGTCTGTGCCTTCGGGCAGATCTGGCTTTGGTCCAAGAATCTTGAAAATAAAACAGAATAGAACTGACAGTCACAAACTGGAAACAAATGAAGCTAGAAGAGCCAATGTTAAAACACAATAGTCATGCCTCTTCATCTCAAATCTTTCCACCAACACAGATATAATGACATGATTTACCAATATCTTTCACCCTGGGGTCTCCACTCTCTGTTCCACAGGGCCCAGCCTTCCACTGAATGAAGGTGCAACCAACCTGGGCACTGTCCGTGGCACAGCTAATAGAGCCACTGCCTCATAGCATCAGAGACCCTGGTTCAATCCCGGCCTTGGGTGATGTCTACATGGAGTTTGTGGGTTTCTTCTCACATTTCAAAGATGTATGTGCCGTTAATTAAGTGCATGTGGGAGAGTGTAAATTGCAACTCTCCTCAGATTGGTGGAAACATCGGAGTTGGGCCAATGCAGGATCAGTGTAAAATGGAGGATGGTCGATGGGCTGAAGGATCTGATTTGTTGCTATATCTTGTTAATATAGAAAAGTTCAAATGGGCACAGCTTAAATGCTGTCTTTAAATTTTCTGATGATACAACCATTGTTGGCAGAATCTCAGATGGTGACGAGAGGGCGTACAGGAGCGAGATATACCAGCTAGTTGAGTGGTGTCGTAGCAACACCCTTGCACTCGATGGCAATAAGATCAAAGAGATGATTGTGCATATCAGAAAGGGTAAGATGAGGGGACACATACCAGGCCTCAGAGGGATCAGAAGTGGAGAGAGTGAGCAATTTCAGGTTCCTGGGTGTTAATATCTCTGAGGACCTAACCTGGTCCTGACAGATTGATGCAGTTACAAAGAAAGGAAGACAGCAGCTGTATTTCATTAGGAGTTTGGGAAGTTCTGATTTCTCACCTAAAACACTCAAATTTCTACAAATGTACCGTGGACAGCATTCTGACTGGCTGTATCATTGGTTTGTATGGAGAGGGGAGTGTTACTGCACAGTATCAAAGTAAGCTGCAGGAAGTTGTAAAATCAGGCAGCTCCATCATGGGCACTAGCCTCAATAGCATCCAAAACATCTTCAAGGAGCGGTGCCTCCAAAAGGCACCCCATCACCCAGGACATGCCCTCTCCTCACTGTTACCATCAATAAGGAGGTACAGAAGCCTGAAGACACACACTCAGCGATTCAGGAACAGCTTCTTCCTCTCTGCCATCAGATTTCTGAATGGACATTGAACCTATGAACACTACCTCGCTACTTTTTATTTCTGTTTTTGCACTACTTCTTTAACTACTTAATATACATATAAACTTTCTAATACAGTTTTTTCCTCTATCATGTATTGCATTGAATTGCTGCCACAGAGTTAACAAATTTCACAACATTTGCCAATGATACTAAACCTGATTCTGATACATGGTAGCAGATAGCACAATTGATTTACAGCACTAGCAATCACTGATTACAGTTCAATTCCCATCATTGTCTGTAAGAGGCTTGTATATTCTCCCTGTGACTGCAAGGGTTTCCTCTGGGTCCTCTGGTTTCCTCCCACCTTCCAAAGACGTACAAATTGGGATTAGTTACATGCTACGTTAGCACCAGGAAGGTGGTGACACTTGCGGGCTGCCTCCAGCACATCCCCGACACAAGCGGCATCTCACTGTATGCTTCAATGTTCCAGTGCACACATGACAAATAGGGTCATCTTTTTACCTGAAAAAATCTGTGACTATAACCTCCGTCAGTCAGCTGGCTGTGGTGACGTCCGCTGGCACTTTGGCAAACCCCACAGAAAAAAATTCATTTTCTTTTTACAATAGTACACAAGGTCTTTCATCTGTCAGAGCCTGATGCTCACCTCGACCAACTTTTCTGACTCCTTTCCTTCCTCCAGCACCCTCACACGGGCACGGCCGCTCCTCTCATTGTCACGAATACCCTTGGCGACGTATGTGGCCTTCAGAAGTTCAAACCTGTTGCACTTGGAGCCACACCACTGCAAGATTTCCTGAAACACAAGGAAATATATCACAAAGTGGCAAGAATCAATGTAACACATTATCCCCCATAGAGCCAATTATATTTTACATGTCACTACACCATCTTTGCCCACGGAGTGCTTGGCTTTCCAAAGGATTAATCATAGAGTTACGTTTGTTTGATTAGGGAGAGAAATTGTCAAATAAGGACAGGGAAGATGAAAGCTCATTCTTCACATCCAGCATTATTCCTGCCATCAGATCCTGCTCAAAGCCTTTCATTACCTTCCAGGACGTGGGTGTCTCTGACAAGGACATGTTGATTTCCCAATTCCACCTACACCAAGGGGCCTCAGGAATGGCTTTCGCTTCTACTAATTTGACAGATTATTCAGAATATTTTGTACTTTGAGAGCAAATTCTTTGCTCAGTGCGTGGTCCAAATAGTAGTCCACTGCCCATCTCAGCTGTCTTCTCAAAGACCAGGTCTTTGCACCACAAGCAAGTTTATTGTTCAGATGGCATTCTTTCTTGTTAAAAACTACAGCACCAGCGATCAGGGCTCAATTTCCACTGTAGGCAGTTTGCACATTTCTCCGTGGTTTCCTCCAGGTGCTCTGGTTTCCTCCCATATTCTAAAGATGTACAAGTTGGGGCAAGTAAGTTGTAGGCATGCTACATTGGCACCGGAAACAAGGTGACACTCACTCCCCAGCACATCCTCGGACTGTGTTGGTCATTGATGCAAATGCCACATGACAGGTCATTTAAACGGGCAACTTACGCCCCAGGCCAGACTGAAATGTTCAGGGTCGGAGGAGAGCGATGGGCCAGTTCAGCTTGCTGCTCTGCAGAGTTTGCTCGTCTCTGTGCTGGACCGAGAACATGACCTGCACTAGCGGACTTCAGGATCGGTTACAGTGACGCCTGGCATTGTGAACTTCAGTTCCAAATGCTATTTGCTAGCTTTTATTGTTTGCATGATTTGTTCTTTTTTCTCTCTGCACAATGTCAGTCGTCTTTTGTTTGTAATGGGTTCCATGTTCCGTGGCTGCCTGTAAGGAACTGAACCTCAAGGCTGTATAAAGTATACATACTTTGAACTTTATGTTTTTGTGTACATGTGACAAATACAGCTAATCTTTAAATCGTTTTCGCTGGGAATTCTGCTTATCCGATGCTAAGTAACTCTGATGCTGCTGGAAGAAAGTTTTCCATTTCATTTGTGCACACTTGACGATAAACCTGACTTTGACGGGCTTTGACAGTTTGGAGTGGATTTCAGGACTGGCTCCAATAACAAATGTTCAGTCCCACAGAACGATCATTGACAACGGAAGCTCAGGTGAGCGCAGACAACAGAAGTGACGACATCAGTGTCGATCCTGAGCTGGTGCTGTCCCCTGCCATATATACACACCTCAGTGGCCATTTTATAAAGTACACCTGCTCGTTAATGCAAATATCTAATCAGCCAATTGCATGGCAGCAACTCAATGCATTAAAGCATGCAGATGTGGTCAAGAGGTTCAGTTATCGTTCATATAAAACATCAGAATTGGGAAGAAATGTGATCTAAGTGACTTTGACTGTGGAATGATGCTGGTGCCAGATGGTGTGGTTTGAGTATCTCAGAAACTGCTGATCTCCTGAGACTTTCATACACAATCTCTAGAGATTAGACAGAATGGTGTGAAAAACAAAGGAAAAAAAAATCATCCAGTGTGTAGCAGTTCTGTATGCAAAAAGAAAAGGCTTATTAATGCGAGAGGTCAGGGGAGAATGGCCAACTGGTTCAAGCTGACAGGAAGGCAGCAGTACCTCAAATAACCAAGCATTACAACAGAGGTGTGCAGAAGAGCATCTCTGAACACACAACACATCGAACCTTGAAGTGGATGGGCTAAAGCAGCAGAAGACCACAAACGTTCACTCAATGGCCACTTTATTTTATTCAGGAGGTACCTAAGAAAGTGGCCACAGTGCTTCACAACTGTATTACACTTGGTTTAATTAGCAGCACCAAGAGTAACAACTGCGGATTCAGCAACTTCCCTTTGAGCTTCAGTGACTTCTTTAACACTGATACAGCAGAGGGCATTAAGCAGGCAGAGTCGCGACTGGTATGGATCCTTTTCACAACTTGGCTATCATACAGGACATGATATTCTGCAGGAGGTGACAGATTCCTGGCCCGGGGATGTCTGTCAGCCACATGGGCTCAGACAGCAGAGAAGATCACCTCCAACAAGACTAAGGCACCAGTGTTAAACAATCCAACAAACGCTAATCCGGAGACAGCTGCCGTGGCCTGGATTCACTTGAAGGCCTCCCCAAGAGGGCAGGCGACGAGGTGGGAAGTTAAAACAAAATCCCTGGCACTAACATTATTACTCAGTCGTTCAGTGCTGTAATCATGGCTTTAAAAGTTAGATTTCTGAACCACTTAGAAATGAGAAGATTGGCATTCATCAGCAAAACTCAGGAAATGTTTCCCCTCTTCCCCAAACTCATTGTCCAATTTACATTATAGCTGTTATCAGGAATGAATCAGTTATTTTGGAAACTATTTCAGACATTTAAGGAATTTTACTGTGCTTGTTAACAATGTTAAGTGATTGCAGCCTGTGTGTTTTTATGTAATGGAAATGCCACAGAACTCAGAGCAAGAGAACTTCCCTCTCCCAGCTGCTACTAGCATACATTTTAACTAACGGTTCACTCCCAGTGTCACATCTACCTTACAAGGAGATTGGGCGGGGTGGGCAGGTTAGGAGGGCATCATTTTATTGGTCTCCCACCCAAAGTGTCACACTGGGATCTTCACCAAGTCTGACACATGGCAGAACCTTCAACCTGAGACAACGCTCCTGGGCAATGTTGGTTCAAGTGCAGGAGTGGGTCAGAGCAAGACATGTGGGTGATTAAAAAGAATGGAGGGCTAAGTGGAAGAGAAGGGCTAGGCTGATCTTAGAGTAGGTTCAAATGTCAGCACAACATTGTGTGCATTTTGTTTTTACAAGAATACTTTTATTACAAATTCAGACCAGTACACTAATGTACAATCAAACAGAAGACCAGACAAATCATAACTAATATACATTAAACTAACACATTCCCATTCTCATCGAGGAAGGCATTTAACCCCCATGGTGCCCAATGGTCCCAAAACACTTCCATGTTACCTGCGGATGCAACTTGTTCGTTTTCCGACAGCTAACCAGGTACCCCTCTGAACATTGCCAGGTGGCCAGAACCCTTCACTGCCCGTCTCCAGGACACATGGATAGCTATCTTAGCCAGCCTAGGAGTAGGTTAACTAGGGCATCCTCCTCTCTCCCGTGCCCCCCCACCTTATTGGATGACCAAGGATGAAGAAGATGGGGCTAAAGTGCAGCCAGAAAGTGAGAAGTAGCCTCTTCAGATGGGCAAGTAGTGAAGGCAGCCTTATACACTCCGGGTACAGACAGTACATAGTCTCTTCCAGCCCACAGAAGCAACAGGCGGCTGGGAATTCAGTGCAGAAATGGAAAAACTTGCTGCAAGGCACTGCTCTATGCAGCACACTCCACCCCAGCTCTTCAACGTGCGAGGAGAGGCCACCCTCGTAAAAAGACCATGTGTTGCCTTGGTTACCAAGGAAATACAAGCAGTAGGCACCATACCCACTCTGCCATTCAGTAAGGGGATGACTTCTTACAAAAATCTCAGCCCCACTTTCCTGAGGTTTTGCTGTTGTTGCTCTGTTGAACATTGTGGGCACACTACGTCAGCAGTGGAAGGCGTGGCAACACTTGCAGCCTGCCCTCTGCACACCCCTGGGTTGTGTTGAACGTTAACACAACAAGGCATTTCACTGCACGATTTGATGTACTGTACATGCGATAAATGATTAATCTGAATCTGAAGAGATAGTTAAAAAGGCCCCATTAAAAAATGCAAGTTCAAGTTTAGACAGGTGAAGAGGATTCCTTGGAAACAGACATGGATTAAATGGACTAGGAATCGGTTCCCTTTCACGGCCCAGTTGCAGAACACAAATACCTACTGTGATGTCTGCTCAGATTTCTTGGCTTGGCTGCCAAACAATGTCCAGTAACCTGTCAGAGTGGCTTGACTTACATCTCCCAGGTCAACGATGAAGCAATCTCCAGAGTTGAAGCTCTCCCAAGACAAGGGGACCTCCGTCGCTCGCACTATCCGGCGGCCCTTCAGATGGAGACATCGCTGCACCGTCACCTCGTTGGGCACCACGTGAGAGAAACCAGACGCAACTCCGCCAGCCTGCAAGGGTTAGATGTGCAGAGAGAGTCAAGGAATCAAAAGTGATGAGTATGGTCAAATGTCAAAAACCCTGAACATCTGTAAACGGCACAGTACAGGCCCTTCGGTCCATGATATTGCACCAACCTTTTAACCTACTCGAAGATCAATCTAACCCTTCTCCTACATAGCCCTCCATTTTTTTAAGCATCTATATGCCTACCTAAGATACAATTGGGGCATTTAAGAGTTTCTACCACCACACCTGGAAGGGTGTTCTATGCACTCACTACTAAGTAATAGCTGACCAAAAGATCAGAAGACACAGGAACTGATCGAGACTTAGCTCTGACATCACCCCTATACTTTTCTCCAATCATTAAGTCCTTCTCTCCCCCGCACCCCCCCCCGACCTCTCCAACCCTCGTAGAAGCCATTTCCACCCTAGGAAAAAGTCTCTGGCCATCCACTGTCTCTGCCCCTCATCATCCTGACACCGCTATCAAGTCACTTCTCATCCTTCTTCACTGCAGAGAGAAAAACCCAAGCATGTTCAAGCTATTCTCAATCTCCATTTAATGGGTCAAGGAAACATCTTACACAGGTGCCATCAAATATCACAATGAATAGCCATCACTACGAACAAAAGTTACTATAATCCATTATACCTGACAAAACCCTCAAACTCTAAAGAAATCGTTTAATTTCTTTAAAGAAATACCCCACAATTCTCTTCAGGTAGAGATTGAAGTTTAAGGAAAAGCACCAAGTATGTGGCAACATGAAACTACTAGATCATGAAACCACTGGATTACCTTTTAAAAAAATACTTTAGCACATCTACAAGGAGCACTGCTACAAGAAAGCAGCATCCATCAACAAGGCAGCCTGCCCATCCTGGCTACGCTCTCCTCCACTGCTCCCTCTATGCTGTGTGGATGCACGGCCACAGAGTAACTGAAATGCTCCCACGCACATAGCCTTTGTTGCCAAGCAGGTGGAATTTTCTTTAATATAATGTTAATGTTAAAATAAGATGGCTGTCATTTTTCCATTACTGTTTTAATGAGGAATTAAGTTCTGATTCAGTACTGCAAACAGCAAGTTAATGAATATAATAATTCAAACAGCAACTACTGTCTAAATATTTTGATTAATCTACAATATCGTGTAGCATTAACTGTCCTTAAGATCTGGCATCTCTTCATAAATTCCTTCAGAAAAGCTGGTTGAACACTGCAGTACGCAAAAGCAAAATTTAACAAGTTACAGTCACAGAATCTTGGTGATACCGTTTGTTGGAATGACAAACTGAAAGATCTGCTTGCATCTACAAGTTCTGACGTTGATTATTAGCTTATTCATTCAAGGTTTGTATGATCACTTGGATAACAGAATTCCTGACAATGAGTTAAGAGAATGGCAAGCTTTTGACCCCTTTGCTATTGCAAATGCAACCAATTTTGAATTTGGAATAGAGAATGTTGTATGATTAACAAAAATAAAGGACAGCTACTATTACGGACTACGACAAAAGAGTTCCCTCAAAAATATTGCAGAAATATGGTGATTTCAATTTGTCATTTCTGAGAAAGTTAAGACTGTTTCAATTAAGATGCTCACTCTTATGTTGAACTATGAGCTTAGAAACAAAGAATCTGAAGAACTGTCAATGCTTGCTGATGTCATTGGAACATTTCAAGCTTCTAGTGCTGACTGTGAATGTGGATTCAGTCTTATGAATTCAATCAAATGTAAAGCCAGCCACAGTCTAAGAGTGGACTATTTGGATGATCTAATGAGGATTAAGATGAATTTTTCATCTGGATGTTAAATTAATCTGGACACAGTGTTTATAGACAATGGATTTGTAATAAAGAAAGATGAGAAAAAGTTTATGAAACGTGAAAGATTTTCTTTGTTGTATTGAATTTCATTATACCAATTAATAAAAAACACGTGATCTTTCTAGTTTTGTTCCAAATATTCCTAGTTTGCATATTATTTTTAAAAAAAGACATATAAGGAGGAGGAGAAGATGGTGGCGTGACGTAGCTGGCGCGGCCACTCTGGTGAATGATATCTGTAATCTGTCAAGTAGGGTGCCGTGCACAATCCTGATTTGATGGAGACAGACGTGAGAGAACGGAGGAACATCTGGAGAAACTTCTGAAATGCCTTTTTCGCTGTCACTGTCACTGTGTGATCCAGAATCTCCGGAGGGGAAGGCCCCGAATCCTCGGCTTTGCTTGTTGCCCAGCGGCCAGGACGGGGGTTGAAGTGCTCGGCAGTGATGGTGCTCGGCGCCAAAGGGCTGGTCGGAGGCGCGAAGTTTTTGGACAGACTCAAAGTCAGCTGTGGTCGGGTGCTTCCAATGCATCAACAGTTGCTGGTGCCTGGAGGTTTATGGCAGGGAGTTTCTCCCTTCTGCCGCCTGCTATCCAGGAATATCGGGAGTCGATCGGAACTTTGAGACTTTTTTTTACCGTTCCCATGGTCTGCTCTTTATCAAATTATGGTATTGCTTTGCACTGCTGTAACTATATGTTATAATTATGTGGTCTTGTCAGTGTTAGTCTTTGGTTTGTCCTGTTTTCTGTGATATCACTCTGGAGGAACATTGTATCATTTCTTAATGCATGCATGCATTTCTAAATGACAATAAACGAGGACTGAGTGTCCTCATCATCTAATCTAAAGTGCTGCACAGTTTTCAGGCTTTGTAAAAATTCTCTGCTGAGAGCAATGGTTGGTCCGTGCAGCTGTAAAGAATATTTAAAGGGAACGGTGGTCAAACTCTCCATTTCAGGTCAAAACTGTCGCCATCCAGGTCATTCTCATTTTCTTTTTTTTTCCACTCTCAGAGAGAGAGACAGAGACAGAGAGAGAAAAAAAAGCTGGTAGCTTCAGCCTGTCACAGCTGAGGCTTGGAACTCTCTTATGCCCACGAGGGTGGGTTAAACATCGGCACGGAGTGCGTCTGTCACTTTGTATAATCCCAAAGGAGTGGGTTTTTTGGGATATCCTGTGGAGACCACTTGTGTGTTAACCCTTGCCTGGTTATGTTGTGTGGTATTCCCTTGAAGACGATATCCCTGTGACAGGTCACTTTCGGTGATAACTCACATGTGGATTTGGAACAAAACAACGGACAAGATCTTCGACGACGATACTTTCGTTTACCTGGGGAATTCGACGTAACCACCTTTTCTCTACATTTCACCCTGGATTACAAATATCTCTTTCCTATCACTTATTCCGTGGGCGACTGAACTTTCCCTACTTTACCATCTTAAAACTTTAAGCTTTATTTCCTCAAGCTTAACTTAGTTTGGGAGCTATATTACACATATATACATATAACACTGTTTATCTCGGTTAAGTTACCATATTATAAGTAGATACTAATAAAGATGGTGGTTTTAACATTAAAACCCGACAGTGTGAAATCTCTTGCTGCTGGTTTATTTCTAAAACGTTACAATTCGTAACACTAGGGACTCACAAAGATTCTACAACTCATGGTCTCAGTATTATTTACTATTATTTGTACAGTTTGTTTTCTTTTGCATATTGGTTGCTTGTCAGTCTGTATAATTTTTCTTCAATTCTATTGCCCTTCTTTATTCTTCAGGTTTGTTTTGCTGCTGCATGGTGTGTTCTGTGATGTTCTGCCAGGCACTGTGGGCGTGCTATGTTGCTACGCCATGAAGACAAAAAAAAACTCTGTGGATAGGTTATTAAACAGCACAAGTCAGGAGATGGATACAAGAAAATTTCCAAGTCACTGAATATCTCTTGGAATGCAGTTAAGTCAATCAAGAAATGGAAAGAATATGGCAAAGCTGTAAATCTGCCTAGAGCAGGCTGTCCTCAAAAACTGAGTGACCGTGCAAGAAGGGGACTAGTGAGGGAGACCAGCAAGCAACCTATGACAACTTTGGAGGAATTATGAGCTTCAGTGGCTGAGATGGGAGAGACTGTGCATACAACGACTGTTGCCCATGTGCTTCATCAGTCACAGCTTTATGATAGAGTGGCAAAGAGAAAGCCACTGTTGAAAAAAAACTGACATGAAATCTCAGCTAGAGTTTGCCAGAAGGCAAGTGGGAGACTCTGAAGTCAGCTGCAAGAAGGCTCTATCGTTTGATGAAACCAAAATTGAGCTTTTTGGCCAACGGACTAACTGCTATGTTTGGCGTAAGCCAAGCACCACATATCATCAAAAACACACCATCCCTACCATGAAGCACAGCAGTGGCTGCATTATGCTGTGGGGATGCTTCACTGCAGCAGGCCCTGGAAGGCTTTTGAAGGTAGAGAGTAAAATGAATGCAGCAAAATACAGAGAAGTCCTGGAGGGAAACCTGATGCAGTCTGCAAGAGACCTGTGATTTGGGAGAAGATTTGATTTCCAGCAAGACGATGACTCCAAGCATAAAGCCAAAGCTACACAGGAATGGCTTAAAAACAAAGTTAATGTCCTGAAGTGTCCAAGTCAGAGTGAAGACCTCAATCCAATTGAGAATTTGTGGCTGAACTTGAAAAGGGCTGTTCCCTCACAATCTGCATGTAATCTGACAGCCTGAGCAGTTTTGTAAAGCAGAATGGGGAAAAATTGCAGTGTCCAGATATGCAAAGCTGATAGAGACCTATCCACACAGACTCAAGGCTGTATTTGCTGCCAAAGGTGCATCTACTAAATACTGACTAGAAGGGGAGGGGGGTGAATACTTACGCAATCAATTATTTTGTGTTTAAATTGGTAATTAATTTAGATCACTTTGTAAAGATCTGTTCCCACTTTGATGCAGTCTTTTTTTTCTTTCGATCAGTGTCAAAAATGCCAAATTAAATCCACTGTGATTCAATGTTGTAAAACAATAAAACATGAAAACTTCGGGGGTGGGGGGGAAATACTTTCGACAGGCACTATACCTTCATCCTGCCCTTGAAGTCCTGCCTCAGTCTGCTGAGTTATCTGGTTTGAGGTTTGGAGTTATCATTAGAGGTCTGAGGTTTGGAGTTATCATTAGAGGTCACATCGGATTGGCGAGAGGCTCCTCCGTCCCAGCGGCGAAGTAACCGGTCACTGCCTGGCACGTTTCTGCTCCGACTCTCCATCGCGCGTCCAGGTGGTAGCCGAGCAGGATTTATCCGGTTCTTGCACCCCTCACTGGGGCTGAACCCTACTCGGCATTTCATAGCACTGCCGTGACTAGCCAAGGAGGTGTCCTGTTAAACTATTCCAGGCAGTCCACCTCTTCCTTGCTGTTGGCTCAGATCTCACGTAAACACAGACACCCTCCCACACTGATCATTCAGCGCCTGCCAGCATCATGGAAATGGGATTTCTAGAGATTAGCTTTTTTTTGTCACAAGCATGTCGAAAATACAGTGAAATATGTAATTTGCGTCAAAACAAATCAGCGAGGATGACGCTGAGCAGTCTTCGTGTTGCTATGCTTCCAGCGCCAGTGTAGCATCCCCACACCCACGAACCCGAAGCCGTACGTCTTTGGAAAGTTAGAGGAGTCCAGAGCACCCAGAGGAAACCCACATGGTCAGAGAGAGTGTACAGCTCCTTATAGACAGTGGCAAAAATTGGCTGCAACGTCGTCTGGCATGGGAGGGGAGGGGAGGGGAGGGGAGGGGCTACTGCACAGGATCGAAGCAAGCTGCAGAGTTGTAGACTTAATCAGCTCCATCATGACACCAGCCTCCATAGCATCCAGGAAGGACGGCATCCATCATTCAGGACTCCCACCACCCAGGGCGTGCCCTCTTCTCATTACTATCATCAGGGAGGAGACACAGGAGCCTAAAGGCACACACTCAATGATTCAGGAACTCTGCCCTCCAATTTCCAAATGGACTTTGAACCCATGAACACTACCTCACTACTTTCTGTATTTCAATTTTTTTGCACTACTTATTTGTAGGCATCTGTTAGTCTCGTGAGACCATGGATTTGCACCATGGAAGGTTTCCAGGGCGCAGGCCTGGGCAAGGTTTATGGTAGACCGGCAGTTGCCCATGCTGCAAGTCTCCCCTGTCCACGCCACCAATGTTGTCCAAGGGAAGGGCGCGAAGGCGGATACAGCTTGGCACCGGTGTCGTCGCAGAGCAATGTGTGGTTAAGTGCCTTGCTCAAGGACACAACACGTTGCCTTGGCTGAGGCTCGAACTAGCAATCTTCAGATCACTAGACCAACACCTTAACCACCTGGCCATGCGCCAACACAACTACTTATTTAATTTAACTATTAAATACATACTGTAATTCACAGGTTTTTTTTCTCCACCATGTATTGCGTTGTACTGCTGCCGCAAAGTTAACAAATTTCACAACATATGTCAGAGATACTAAATCTGATTCGGATTCCTGATCTTACAGCTGGCACTGCTAAGCACCGCTCTAACCTGGGCTCCCCTACTGGTCAGCATGTATGTGTTGGGCCAAACGGCCTGCTTTTATGCTAGACAACTACATCTTCAGAAAACAGCTGGAAAACCTCATCCAACATTTACGGTTGTGAAGTTTAGCAATGCTTGGCATTGCGCCACCCTCCATCGCCCCCCCCAAATCATTTATATCAATTCCGTCAGCACGCCCATGTCTTGCTGTTGAAAAACGTAAAAAGTTCATCGACTTGAACAAGCAACAAAATATCACGGGAAGATTTGTCTTTCAGCAGTTGGCATTGGAAGGTATTCACGGGATCCAAGTGTAGCTCATCGGTAGGGTTTAAGGGAAGGGAGCTTTCCCATAATAATCAAGCTTAGGGGGCCCTCCAGAACAGCTCTAACATGACTGCCATTGTACCTGGGATCCAATCTCTCCCAATCGCATCCTGCCAGCAAACTCTACCACTGGCACAAGGAAATACAGTGACACAACAAAAACAAAAGCAGGCGCTGTAATTCTTTTATTGGTTAATGTCCAATCAAGTTATGTTCACTGACAAATCCTCACCTTGTATTTGATGCCAGACTTGAAGTTGCCCAAGAAGATGTTGGACTCATGGCCCTGCACTTCTCTGTACTGGATAGGCTTCCCCTCAAGGTAGTCATCCAACTGAACCGTGAAGATGGCAGCCGCTCCCATCTCATCTTGGGAACACGAATCTCCTGCTCAGATAAAGATTTTCCACACACAGAGGAAAACACACAAGCAATTAGGACTGAGATCACCCGTTCTTTTTCTGTGAAGTAAATAACTTATTTTAAATTCTGCTGAAACAACCGTCCAAGATATTAACAAACTTGCAAGTAGGAAGAGCAACTCACAAAAAGGCAGATCAGCATCTACTTAGGAAGTTTGGCTCATTACTGAATTAACAAACTTCGACAGTCATAAACAAAAGAATCTCTGCAGATGTTGGAAATCCAAAGCAACAAACAAAATGCTGGAAGAACTCAGCAGGCCAGGCAGCATCCAAGGGAATGAAGAGACAACATTGCGGGCTGAGATCCTTCTTCAGGACTGGAAAGGAAGGGGGAAGACACCAGAATAAAAAGGTGTGGAGGGGCGGAATGAGGATAGCTGGAAGGTGATAGGTAAAGCCAGGTGGGTGGGAAAGGTAAAGGAATCTGATAGCAGAGGACCACAGGAGAAAGGGAAGGAGGAGGGGACCCAGGGGAAGGTGATAGGCAGGTGAGAAGGGGCCAGAGTGGGGAATAGAAGAAGGGGGAGATGGAGGGAAAAGGCATGTTCTACTGAAAGGAGAGATCAATATTCATGCTATGAGGTTGGAGACTACTCATACTGACTATAAGGTGTTGCTCCTCCACTCTGAGGGCGGCCTCATTGTAGCACAAGAGGAGGCAATGGATCCACATGTCAGAACAAGAATAGGAATTAAAATGTTTGACCGCCAGGGAGTCCCACTTTTGACGGATAGAGCGGAGGTGCTAAATGAAGCCATCTCACCAATGTACAGGAGGCCGTATCAGGAGCGCCGGATATAAAAGATGACCCCAGCAGATTTGCAGGTGAAAAGTTGCCTCACCTGGAAGGACTGCTTAGGGCCCCGAATGGAGGTGAGGGAGGAGTGTAGCACTTCGGTTGCCTGCGGGGATAAGTACCAGGAGGGAGATTAGCAGGGAGGGATACAAGGACAAGGGAACTACAGAGGGAGCAAGGGAAGGCAGAGAGTGGGGTGAGGGAGGCAAAGGTGTGTTTGGTGGTAGGACCCCTCTGGAAATGGCAGAAGTTGTACAGAACGATGTGTTGGGTGTGGAGGCTCATGGGGTAGTAGCCAAGGACAAGAGGAGCGGTATCCCTGTTAAGGCAGCGGGAAGATGGGGTAAGCGCAGATGTTTGGGAAATAGAGGAAATGCAGGCGAGGGGCAACATCACTGGTGGAGGAAGGGAAACACCGTTCTTTGAAGAAAGAGAACTCCTCTGATACCCTGGGAAGGAAAACCCACCCTGGGAACAGCTGCAGCAGAGATGAAAGAACTAAGAAAAGGGAATAGCATTTTTACAGGAGATGGGGTGGGAAGAGGTTTAGTTAAGATAGCCGTGGGAATTGGGAGGTTTGTAAATGATGTCGGTGAACAGTTTCACTCCAGAGACAGCGACAGAGATCGAGAGAGGGGAGGCAGGTGTCAGAAGTAGACAACTGAATTTAAGGGCAGGGTGGAAGATGGAGGCAAAGTTGATGAAATTAACGAGCTCTGCATGGAAGCATGAAGCAGTCGTCACAGTAACACAGGAAGAATTGGGGAGCCTTACCAGGGAAGACTTGGAACATGGGCTGCTCGACATAGCTCACAAAAAGTCTAGCTAGGGCCCATGGCTACCCTGAGTCTGGAGAAAGTGGGAGGAGCTGAAGGAGAAATTTGGACCAGTTGAGGGTGAGGGCCAGTTCTGCCAGGTGGAGGAGTATTGCATGCTGGAGGGAACTGGTTGGTTCTTTTATCAAGAAAGAAGCGGAGAGCTTTAAGACATTCTTGATGGGAGATAAAAGTGTATATAAACTGGACATCCATAGCGAAAATGAAGTGGTCAGGGCTAGGGAGTGGAAAGTTAGTGTGGAGTTCAAGAGCACGAGAAGTGTAGCAGACTTGAGTGGCGTGTAGAAGGATAGAATGGAGTCAAGATATAAGAGCACGAGTTCAGTGGGGCAGGAGCAAGCAGGGACAATGGACCTACCCAGTCAGTTTTGTGGATTTTGGATGGGAGGTAGAAGCGAGCAGTGTAGAGTAAGGGAACAATGAGATTGGTGGCAGAGGATGAGAGTTCTCCAGAGTTGATGAGGTTGGTGATGACGTCAGAGACAGTTTTCTGATGGTCTGGAGTAGGGTCCTCTTCAAATGGTAGGTAAGAGTGATAATGCAGAGAGTTTGAAGTTAATAACTCATCAGGGGTGATTGATAAGTTCATGGCCTAAGGTAGAAGGAAATGAGTTATTAACTTCAAACTTTCTGCATAATCACTCAACGTGTTGAAATGCATGTGCATGTAACGAGAGCTGTATAACTCATCTCCTTCTACCTTAGGCCACTAACTTATCAATCACCCCTGCTGTGGACACTTTTTGGAGGTCCAAGATCCATATGCTCCACGACCGCTGGACTAAGTGTGCAAATGTAGGAGGGGACTATGTTGAAAAATAAATGTGCTGGTTTTCTAAACTCCTCCTACCTTAGGCCATGAACTTATCAATCACCCCTTGTATAGTTCAGTAACGCCCTGGGAAAGCGTTCACTGCTAATGTAATGGCTTCCCTGTAGCTGCAGTGTTTGGGTTATGACTAGAGATAATGGGCTTTGCAATGTGTGCTAACAAATGAGGGGAGGTATTTTTCTTTCTTATGTGCCCGAGAGAAGGGACTTCGGGTCTTTTGTCCAAGAGAAGACGGAGAGAGAAGATACCAGAACAGGGAAGTCATAGACTTCAGGACTGAGCAGACTTGGAATGGGGCCGGGAGTCGACAACGCCTGGGGGAAATTGATGGAGAACAAACAGACGGGAAAACAGTGAGCTCCAACGTGCGCATTAGACTGTTACATTAAAAGGGGCCCTTCTTCTTTTTGTTTTCTTTATTAACCCTATAGTCAAATTACGAATTATAAAGCTCAATCGTTTAATTGCATATTGTGGACTGTCTGGTATGTCATGGTACTGATTTGTAACAGGGGAACACATGGTGCAGCATCCACCCAAATGAGATTTCTCAAGTTTGGCCGGGCCAGAGGCTGTCTTCCTCAGACTAACAGCACTGGCTGATCCGGAGGGTTCCAGTTCTTTGTGTATATAGTACAGTACAATAGACAAATTATAAATTAAATATTAGATTTTGTATATATAATACACAAACACACAGTGCCTATAAAAAAGTATTTGTCCCCCCTTGGAAGTTTCCGTGTCTTATTATTTTACAACATTGAATCACAGTGGATTTAATTTGGCTTTTTTGACACTGATCAACAGAAAAAGGCTCTTTCGTGTCAAAGTGAAAACAGATCTCTACCAAGTAATCTAAATTAATTACAAAAATAAAACACACAAAATAATTGATTGCACAAGTATTCTCCCCCTTCAAGTCAGTATTTAGTAGATGCACTTTTGGCAGCAATTACAACCTTGAGTCCATGTGGATAGGTCTCTATCAGCTTTGCACATCTGGACACTGTAATTTTTCCCCATTCTTCTTTACAAAACTGCTCAAGATTTGTTAGATTGCACGGGGATTATGAGTGAACAGCCCTTCTCAAGTCCAGCCTCAAATTCTCAATTGAATTGAGGTCTGGACTCTGACTTATTAACATTGTTGTTAACAATTGTTGTTTTTAAGCCATTCCTGTGCAGCTTTGGTTTTATGCTTGGGGTTATTGTCTTGCTGGAAAACAAATTTTCTCACAAATTGCAGTTTTCTTGCAGACTGCATCAGGTTTTCCTCCAGGAATTTCCTGTATTTTGCTGCATTCATTTTACCCTCTACCTTCACAAGACTTCCAGGGCCTGCTGCAGTGAAACATCCCCACAGCATGATGCAGCCACCACCATGCTTCATGGTAGCAGACATCCCACCTCTCCCAGAAGTTCCAGGAGTCTCCCGCATATTAATAGTGGCTCCCCAATGCCCGCAAATTATATACAATGTCCAAAAATCAATTTTTTTGAGAGCGAGCAAGCGAGAGAGTGCGAGAACTAGAGAGGGCAAGTGAGAGCATGACAGTGAGCGAGAGCTCGCACTAGAGAGAGCGCGAGAGAGAACACAAGACAGCGACCACGAGATAGAGAGATAGATAGAGAGAGAGAGAGAGAGAGAGAACGCACGCGATGGGAGAGTGTTCCAAAAAAAGAAAATATAAAACGTACGTCACCCCAGACTACACTAAAGTGTACCCCTGCCTAATAGGGGTCAAAAATAATGACAGTGTTGCTCACTGCACTGTTTGCAACAGTGACTTTTCTATCGCCCATGGTGGGTTAAGACTGTGTAAAAGACATGTTGAGGTGAGTTTAACAGGTGTCATTCGTTCATTAGCATAGCTAACGTTATTTAAACTAGCTGGCTAGCTGCTAAGGAGCTACTCTATTGCAGACATCCCACCTCTCCCGGAAGTTCCGCGAGTCTCCCGCAAATTGATGGTGCTACCTCCCTGAAATGAGTTTTTGCAGGGTGGGATGTCTGTGGTAGGGATGGTGTGTTTTTGGTGATGTGCGGTGTTTGACTTATGTCAAACATAGCATTTAGTCTGAAGGGCAAGAAGCTCAATTTTGGTTGCTTCAGACCATAGAACCTCCTTTCACCTGACTTCAGAGTCTCCCACAAGCCTTCTGGCAAACTCTAGCCGAGAATTCATGGGAGTTTTTCTTTCCTCCAACAGTGGCTTTCTCTTTTCCACTCCTCCCATAAAGCTGTGACTGGTGACGCACATGAACAACAGCTGGATGCACAGTCTCTCCTATCCACTGAAGCTTGTAACTCCTCCAGAGTCATCACAGGTCTCTTGGTGGCCTCCCTCAATAGTCCCTTTCTTCCATGGTCACTCAGTTTTTGAGGACAACCTGCTCTAGGCAGATTTATAGCTGTGTGATATTTTTTCCATTTCTTAACCATTGACTTAACTATGCTCCGAGGGATATTCAGTAACTTGGAAATTTTCTTGTATCCATCTCCCAACTTATGCTTTTCAATAACCTTTTTGCAGAGTTGCTTGGCGTGTTCTTCATGGTGTAGTTTTTGCCAGGACATTGACTCACCAGCAGTTGGATCTTCCAGATACAGGTGTATTTTTACTACAATCAATTGAAACACCTTGACTGCACACAGATGATCTCCATTTAACGAATTAAGTGACTTCGAAAACCAATTGGCTGCACCAGTGATGATTTGGTGAGTCATATATACTTTTGCAATCAATTGTTTCGTGTTTTATATTTGTAATTAACTTAGATCACTTTGTAGAGATCTGTTTTCACTTTGACAGGAAGGAGTCTCTTTCTGTTGATCAGTGTCAAGAAAAAGCCAAATTAAATCTACTGTGTTCAACGTTGTAAAACAATAAAACATGAAAACTTCAAAGGGGAGTGGGGGTGAATACTTTTTATAGGCACTGTATATATGTGTGTATAAAATTCTCTCTCCTGAGTTGGGGGATCTCAAAATAAGAGCAGTGCTACAGACAGACTGTAACATCCAAACAGCAACTGTCTGACTCCCCTTCTCGATGTGGTAGGAGTGATATCTCTCTCTCCTATGTTAGCAAGAGTGAGAGCCTGAGGGATGTCAAACCATTGGGATGACCAGTAGTTTTTTATGGACTGTAGACCAGGACCTTTACTGCTGCCTGTTGGGGACTTTACTGTTGCTTGTATTGTGGGTGGTGGGAGAGCTGGTGCTTTCTGCTAGAATAAGTGGGAGGAGGGGGATGGGGGAGGGTTGATGATGCTTGCACGTGGGTGGGGGCTTTGGAGTTCTTACATTTTTTCTGTCATTCATTCTTTGGGAATTTTCTTCTGTTTTGAGGACGTCTACAGAGAGCAAGAATTTCAGGTTGTACTTTGTATATATATTAAATAGAACCATTGAATACATAAATTTATATACAAATTAAATTAACTAAGAAGCACAAATAAAGAGCAATAACAGTGAGGCAATGCTCATGGGTTGGTCCGTTGTCTGTTCAGAAATCTGATGGCAGAGGAAAAGAAACTGCTTCTGAGATATTGAGTGTGTGTCTTCAGGCTCACGTACCTCTGCCCTGATGGTAGCAATGAGAAGAGGACGTGTCCTGGGTGAGGAGGGTCCTTAATGAAGGAAAAAAAAAGGTTGTCAAACTAAGAGAGGGCAGCTGCCGCTGTCACTGGAGGTGGGCGGGAAGGTGTCAGAAAGCTTCCTGGTCAATCTAGTTTGTCCAAGGTACAGTTGAACCCTCCAAGGGGACCACAGCCTTGTCATGGTTTGGAGGCTGGCTTGCCTCAATGACCCAAAGAGCTATGCTGGCTGGAGTCAGGGAGGGCTTTAAGCTTTGCCTCTTGGCAGGGTCACCCACGTCAAACAGGTCAAAGGGTAGAGGACAAAGAGTGATCTACCGGTCCTCCGGGTTTGGCAGTTTGGCTCAGGGATATTTACCCTGACTGGTAAACAATATTGCTACAGAAACAGCAATGAAGATCCTTCTACATCTGAGTGTGACGGTATTCCTGGGTCTCCACCCGTGACTTGTGCGACTGACAGCAGTGAAAACTGACACTAAGAAAGCACTGAACACCACCAGAGACGAAGGACCTTCATTACTGCCCTAAACGTCAGTGGCGTAACAGGCAGTCCGTGTATGGTTGAATACAAGGTGCTTGGGAATACCGGCGGCAAATAGGTGCACAGGCATTGCATTCATTGCCATAGCAACATGTCAATAATCTCCATGTGACAATGCTTAATCATTGCTAAACTATCACTTACACAGAAGTCAGTCGCCACACCCAATCCGAAAGGGCAACATCCAGTAGATATACACTCCCTGGTGTTTGATGTTTAGATTAGTTTAGATTAGATTCAACTTTATTGTCATTGTGCCGAGTACAGATTCAAAGCCAATGAAATGCATTTAGCATCTGACCAGAAATGCAAACAATAGTGTTATTTACAAAATAACTGCGAATAAAAAAAGTGCTACAGCACACAAATATAAAAGTACTGGGACAGTACAATACAGATGCAATACTGCTAGTGCTGTGATGAGAGGTTCAGCAGTGTCACCGCCTCAGGGAAGAAGCTCTTGCTGTGTCTGCTGGTGTGAGAGCAGAGGCTCCTGTAGCACCTACCGGAAGGGAGGAGAGTAAAAAGTCTGTGGTTAGGGTGAGATGCATCCCTGATAATGCTTTTCGCCCTGCCCAGACAGCGTTTATGGTAGATATTCTCAATGATGGGTAATTGGGTGCCGATAATCCACTGGGCAGTTTTCACCACACACTGGAGGGCTTTGCGGTCCAACACAGGACAATTGCTATACCATACTAAGATGCAGTTGGTGAGTATGCTCTCAATGGTACAGCAGTAAAAGTCCATCAGTATCCTGGGACAGAGGTGAGCTTTCTTCATGCTCCGCAGGAAATAAAGGCACTGTTGTGCCTTTTTGATCAGGATGGAGTTGTTCAGGGACCAGGTGAGATCCTCGGAAATGTGAACACCAAGGAATTTGAAGCTTGATACACGCTCCACTACAGTTCTGTTGATATGGATGAGGACGTGAGTGTGACTCCTGGCATGCCTGAAGTCCACAATGATCTCCTTGGTCTTCTGGGTGTTAAGGGCCAGATTGTTGTCGGCACACCACGCAGCCAGGTGCTGGACCTCGTCCCTGTAGACAGTCTTGTCATCCCCTCTGATCAGACCAACCACTGTGGTGTCGTCTGCGAACTTGACTACAGAGTTAGAACCATGTACAGGAACGTAGTCAAAGTTGAAAAGGGAGTACAGAAGAGGGCTCAGCACACAGCCTTGAGGCACGCCGGTGTTAAGAGTGAGAGTGGAGGAGGAAAAGTTGTCTAACTTAACTGATTGGGGTCTGTTAGTCAGAAAGTCCAAGGTCCAATTGCAGAGGGATACACTGATACCAAGCTGGCAAAGTTTGGTGATCAGCTTGGAGGGGATAACAGTATTGAATGCCAAACTAAAGACAATGAACAGCATTCTAATGTAAGAGTTGGGGCTGTCCTGGTGGGTCAGGGCAGAGTGAAGTGCCGTAGAGATGGCGTCCTCTGTTGACCTGTTTAGGATTGGTCAGGAGAAAACACAGTGAGTATTTCGCACTGATTCTAAGAATCTCCAGGCAATGTACACGTGAGGAAGCTAAAAGGCAGGTGGTCGGTGATGCCAACACCAGCTTAATGTAGGATTTGTCAAGTGAGGATGTTCCCCTCAAAGAGTGCATTCAGAATTGACTAGAGTTTAGGGCACTCGTGTCAAACAACAGGACTATGACAGGATCAGAACAGGCCGTAGGGGGTTGTAAATTCAGCCAGCTCTCCATGGGCACTAGCCTCCCCTCCATCACAGCGACATTCAAAAGGCAATGCCTCAAAAAGGCAGCATCCATCATGACGGACCCCCACCCCCCTGGGCATGCCCTCTTCTCATCAGGGAGGTACAGGAGCTAGAAGACACACTATGTTTTAGGAATAGCTTCTTCCCTCTGCCATCAGATTTCTGAATGGACCATGAACCCATGGGCACTACCTCGTTTTTTACATTACTTTTTAATGACTTCTTATTGTAACATAGCATTTTTATGTATTTCATTGTACTGCTGCTGCAAAACAACAAACTTCACAACTTATGTCAGTGATAATAAACCTGATTTTGAATTGGGATTCAAAAAGTCTCTGAACGAGTTATGTTTCCGGCCCAATGTTTACAACAGTCCTCCAGGCGCGTCTCCAAGATTCCACCCTCAGGCTTTCAGATTAAACAGCCGATGGCACAGTCCCCGAGGGAGGAATGGCAGCTACAATACAAAGAGTAACACAGGACTGTAAATCAGCCACGGTTCTGTAGAGAGCTCAACTCACCCAGCCAGAAGTGCAGATCGTACTGAAAGTTGCCAGCCCGCTGTTGAGTCGTGCGCATCACGAGGTAGGCATCTCCCGTGAAGAAGTCGCCATAGAGGTTTTTGGGGACAGCCACAAGATCCAGCTTCTCCACTCTCCAGATCTGCAGCCCCGGCTCCTTCCCAGCCTTCTCAAATTCAGGATGGTAAACCATTGTGGAAAGCCTGAAAAAAAAAAAGTTGTTTAGAAGTACGTTCACTCAGTGGTCACTTTATTAGGTACAGGAGTGGAACCCGGTGTTGTCTTCTGCTGCTGTGGCCCATCCATGTCAAGGTTCAACGTGTTGTGTGTTTGTCTGCACACCACTGTTGTAATGAGTGGTTATTTGAGTTACTGTCACCTTCCTGTCAGCTTGAACCAGTCTGGCCATTCTCCTCTGACCTCTCTCATTAACAAGACATTGTCACCCACACAACCGTCACTCACTGGATGGTTTGTGTTTTCCACAGGATTCTCTCTAAACAGCAGGAGATCAGCAGTTTCTGAGATACTCAAACCACCCCATCTGGCACCAACAATCATTCCATGGTCAAAGTCACATTCCCTCCCCATTCTGATACTTGACCTGACCATGTCTGCATGCTTTGATACATTGAGCTGCTGCCACATGATTGGCTGATAAGCTATTTGCATTAATGAGCAGCTGTATTGCGGCCACCGTGTATATATTCTTTTACTCCCATTTGGTTAAGATAATCAGAATATTAGTCAATTCCTTAACCCACCACATCAACAGGGGTAAAATTAGCTGCTCAAAAGTTATTACAGGCTGGTTCTCCCTGCGCCCGATTGCAGAGGTTAATGATTGATGTCTGCTCCCTAACAACTTCAGCCTGTGTGATTATGACAATGCAAGGGTTAAATTTCAAATGTAATCAAATGCGAACAAAGACACAATTAGCACTCAACAGAGCCATGAGTTTTGCAATGAGGACATGAAACACGCTGAGGAGATACCAGCTGCCCGCCACATCTTCATCCAGCAACTACAGGCTCAACGTTGCAACCTGCACAAAACCACACTGCATGAAAGGTTTTAATTGGATTTAGAGATACAGCACGATAACAGGTACTTCCTGCTCAACTAGCCCAGGCCACCCAATCACACCCATGTGACCAACTAACACGTACATCTCTGGAATGCAGGAGGAACCCACACATGGTCACGGGGAGAATATACAAACTCCCTACAGCCGGTGTCGGAATTGGACCCCCAACTCCGATACCCTGACTGTAACAGTATCGCACTAACTGCTAGGCTACCGCAGCACCCACTGTATGGAACTGTCCGATACTCTGACTGATTAAAACGAAACCCCTGAGCAGCAGTGAGTGCACTCCGAGCACTGGCACTGTAACACGGTCCGCTAACAAAGCTGGAACATCCATTTTGATTTTGCTCCAGATTTCAGAACGCCATGGAGGGCAGCTCAGGACTTGGCTTCTGGTGAGTTGACAGTGCACTTCGGCTCTTGGTGGGGGTCACCCGTGCTAAACAGGTCAAGGCGGGTAGAGGCCAAACTAAGAGCGGTCCACCGGTCCTCCAGGTTTGGAGGTTCAGCTCAGGGCTAACAACCCTGACTGGGAAAACAAAAAAATGGTTATGGAAACAGCAATGAAGAATCCTTCGATACAGAGATGGAGAGTTTTCATCGCTGTCCTAACGCCAGGAGGCAAAACGGGCAGTACGAGTTGATAGTGAAAACAAGCAGAGACAGTTTTTTTAAAGTAATTTAAATCTAAAATGTACACAAAGAATGCCTCCCATTCCATCATATCCTCTGGACAGATCAGAGTGCTACAATCTTTGTGACAAGATATTGATATCAAATGTGATTCCAATGCAACAGGGAGTGACCATCGCCACCCAACAGAGGGTGGCCATCACGCCCATCAAGTGCCACACTAGCACAGCAGCCAATGCATCACTTTACAGCATCAAATGCAAGATCTGGGTTCAATTCCCACCACCGTCTATACGGAGTTTGTACGTTCTCCTCGCGGCCACGTCCGGGTACTCCTATTTCCTCCCACATTGCAGAGATTTAAGCATCAGGTCCAGTGAGTTGTGGGCATGCTACATTGGCACTCCCATGCCTGGCAGCATAACCATCGCTAACTCGATTTGACGCAAATGATGCATTTCACCGTATGAATCGCTGTACGTGACCAATAAACTTAATCGGGGGGAGGTACAGGAGCCTGAAGACCCTCATAGTCCATGCATACTAATCGTTACTCACCTTTTACATCATTTCATGTAGTTTCTAGTAATGTGCGTCTTGCACTGCAGTGCTGTCACAAAACAATACCCTTCACCATGTATGTCAGTGATACTAAAGCTGATTCTGATGAGAAGGATTGCTCTTATTTGGTAATCTCATTTTCTGTAGCAGGGTAGTACTCTCCTCTACCCAGTTTGACAATTGTGTGCATTTATTAAATAACCACACTTGAGGGAAGTGAACAGAAAAGAAAGGACCAACAACATACATCAAAGTTGCTGGTGAACGCAGCAGGCCAAGCAGCATCTATAGGAAGAGGCGCAGTCGACGTTTCAGGCCGAGACCCTTCGTCTCGGCCTGAAACGTCGACTGCGCCTCTTCCTATAGATGCTGCTTGGCCTGCTGCGTTCACCAGCAACTTTGATGTATGTTGCTTGAATTTCCAGCATCTGCAGAATTCCTGTTGTTTAGAAAAGAAAGGACCACTGCCCTTTCTGTCCCTCTTCCTTCAATGTGGCTGCAGAGATTTGCACCTGCATCTGATTGGCTGGTGCAGAGATACAAGGTAGGATCAGATACGGGCTGAGGGCAGACTAAAACTAAAGCTTACAGCTCAACTCCTGCTACTGCACACTGTTCAAGGTCACTGACAGAGGCACACAGACACACCATAACAAATCCCCTGAAAATCAGCTACTTACAGCGACACAATACGTTGCAAACACTAGATAACAAATGATAAACAAGTTCAGAATCAAGTACATCACTAACAAAAGTCAAGAAATCCATAACACATAGGAGTAGGATTAGGCCATTCAGCCCATCGAGTCTGCTCCGCCATTCCATCATGGCTTATCCCAGATCCCACTCAACTCTATACACTTGCCTCCTCACCATATCCTTTGATGCCCTGACCAATCAGGAACCTATTTTAATTTTCCATACATTGATTGGGACTCCCATACTGTTAGGGGTCTAGATGGTTTAGAGTTTGTAAAATGTGTTCAGGAAAGTTTTCTAAATTAATATATAGAGGAACCAACTAGAGGGGATGCAATATTGGATCTCCTGTTAGGAAACGAATTAGGGCAAGTGACAGAAGTCTGTGTAGGGAAGCACTTTGGTTCCAGTGATCATAACACCATTAGTTTCAATTTGATCATGGACAAGGATAGATCTGGTCCTAGGGTTGAGGTTCTGAACTGGAACAAGGCCAAATTTGAAGAAATGAGAAAGGATCTAAAAAGCGTGGATTGGGACAGGTTGTTCTCTGGCAAAGATGTGATTGGTAGGTGGGAAGCCTTCAAAGGGGAAATTTTGAGAGTGCAGAGTTTGTATGTTCCTGTCAGGATTAAAGGCAAATTGAATAGGAATAAGGAACCTTGGTTCTCAAGGGATATTGCAACTCTGATAAAGAAGAAGAGGGAGTTGTATGAAATGTATAGGAAACAGGGGGTAAATCAGGTGCTTGAGGAGTATAAGAAGTGCAAGAAAATACTTAAGAAAGAAATCAGGAGGGCTAAAAGACATGAGGTTGCCTTGGTAGTCAAAGTGAAGGATAATCCAAAGAGCTTTTACAAGTATATTAAGAGCAAAAGGATTGTAAGGGATAAAATTGGTCCTCTTGAAGATCAGAGTGGTCGGCTTTGTGCGGAACCAAAGGAAATGGGGGAGATCTTAAATAGGTTTTTTGCGTCTGTATTCACTAAAGAAGCTGGCATGAAATCTATGGAATTGAGGGAATCAAGTAGTGAGACCATGGAAACTGTACAGATTGAAAAGGAGGACGTGCTTGCTGTCTTGAGGAAAATTGAAGTGGATAAATCCCCGGGACCTGACAGGGTGTTCCCTGGGACCTTGAAGGAGACTAGTGTTGAAATTGCGGGGGCCCTGGCAGAAATATTTAAAATGTCGCTGTCAACGGGTGAAGTGCCGGAGGATTGGAGAGTGGCTCATGTTGTTCCGTTATTTAAAAAAGGATCGAAAAGTAATCCGGGAAATTATAGGCCGGTGAGTTTAACGTCAGTAGTAGGTAAGTTATTGGAGGGAGTACTAAGAGACAGAATCTACAAGCATTTGGATAGACAGGGGCTTATTAGGGAGAGTCAACATGGCTTTGTGCGTGGTAGGTCATGTTTGACCAATCTATTGGAGTTTTTCGAGGATGTTACCAGGAAAGTGGATGAAGGGAAGGCAGTGGATATTGTCTACATGGACTTCAGTAAGGCCTTTGACAAGGTCCCGCATGGGAGGTTAGTTAGGAAAATTCAGTCGCTAGGTATACATGGAGAGGTGGTAAATTGGATTAGACATTGGCTCGATGGAAGAAGCCAGAGAGTGGTGGTAGAGAATTGCTTCTCTGAGTGGAGGCCTGTGACTAGTGGTGTGCCACAGGGATCAGTGCTGGGTCCATTGATATTTGTCATCTATATCAATGATCTGGATGATAATGTGGGAAATTGGATCAGCAAGTTTGCTGATGATACAAAGATTGGAGGTGTAGTAGACAGAGAGGAAGGTTTTCAGAGCCTGCAGAGGGACTTGGACCAGCTGGAAAAATGGGCTGAAAAATGGCAGATGGAGTTTAATACTGACAAGTATGAGGTATTGCACGTTGGAAGGACAAACCAAGGTAGAACATACAGGGTTAATGGTAAGGCACTGAGGAGTGCAGTAGAACAGAGGGATCTGGGAATACAGATACAAAATTCCCTAAAAGTGTCGTCACAGGTAGATAGGGTCGTAAAGAGAGCTTTTGGTACATTGGCCTTTATTAATCAAAGTATTGAGTATAAGAGCTGGAATGTTATGATGAGGTTGTATAAGGCATTGGTGAGGCCGAATCTGGAGTATTGTGTTCAGTTTTGGTCACCAAATTACAGGAAGGATATAAATAAGGTTGAAAGAGTGCAGAGAAGGATTACAAGGATGTTGCCGGGACTTGAGAAACTCAGTTACAGAGAAAGGTTGAATAGGTTAGGACTTTATTCCCTGGAGCGTAGAAGAATGAGGGGAGATTTGATAGAGGTATATAAAATTATGATGGGTATAGATAGAGTGAATGCAAGCAGGCTTTCTCCACTGAGGCAAGGGGAGAAAAAAACCAGAGGACATGGGTTAAGGGTGAGGGGGGAAAAGTTTAAAGGGAACATTAGTGGGGGCTTCTTCACACAGAGAGTGGTGGGAGTATGGAATGAGCTGCCAGACGAGGTGGTAAATGCGGGTTCTTTTTTAACATTTAAGAATAAATTGGACAGATACATGGATGGGAGGTGTATGTAGGGATATGGTCCGTGTGCAGGTCAGTGGGACTAGGCAGAAAATGGTTCGGTATAGCCAAGAAGGGCCAAAGGGCCTGTTTCTGTGCTGTAGTTTCTATGGTTCTATCAACCTCCACTTTAAATATACCCACAGATTTCACCTCCTGAGGAAGTAAAGGCACCATCATGCTTTCTTCACAATTATATTTACATGATGGGTCCAGGACCCCTCATTCTTCTGAACTCCAAGGAAAACAGGCCTACAGCCATTGAATGCTCCTCATATGTCAGCCTCTTCATCCCCAGGATCATTCCTGTGAACCTCCTCAGGACCCTCTCCAATGCCAGCACATCCTTCCTCAGACAAGGGGCCCAAAACTGCTCACAATTCTCCAAATGCAGTCTGACCAATGCCTTATAAAATCTCAGCTTTACAAGGCAATTACAATTTCATTACAGGGAGGTACGGAGGCAGGCAATAAGACTTTCCCCACAGACACTTAAAGACCAATCCTAGGGGATCTTGATTACGCCCTCAAGATGCGGCTATGCAAGTTATTTAACGGAACTGAGGGCCATCTCAATTCATTTTGGATCTGCAGATGCCCCTTACTCCAGGCTTTCCCTTCAGATGGTCATGATCTTTGACACCCTTCCAGATACAGGGTGTAATCCCCAAGACAACTAAAATAATTGCATTTGTCCTCCGTTACCCTTTTCTAATTAATTTGTGCCAAATGCCCATTAGCGTTTCGTCCAATGCTCTCAACTACTTGTAAGTTGTAACTTTCAAACCAATTGTTATCAACATCCCAATCACTTTTTGAAGACAGTACAGTATCTTAGGATGCAGATATGATCACGAAAAGCGTCACCCATCAGGAATTTGGCCTGAGCTTCTTGCAACTTGTGTTCTTTCCAAATATGTTGAAGTCTTCTTGTACAAGCCAGTTACACAGCACCAAAATTGTTCATTTGGCTCAACAGATCCTCACTGACCAGTGGTCGTCTATCCATACTATTCCCAAATTCCTGTACGTGTCCTGCAATCTTCCCTGCCCAGAGAATCAAGTGCTGGTCTGGACACTTCACCATTGTCAGTGACTCTGCTTTCACCTCTCTCAAGCTGTATATCCCAAGTAGTCACTAATCCGGGTGCTTTGTACTCTCGCTACCAAGGGTACAAACTCATTTTCAAATCATTTTCTTACATTATTATTTGGACCCCTTAACTTAACGATGTGCTGGCACTGGACAGAGTTCAGGAGTCCACAAGAATGAACGGGTTAATTACAAACAGCATTTGATAGCTTTGGGCCTGTACTCACCAGTGTTTCGAAAATATGAGGGGGGAATCTCATTGAAACCGACCAAATATTGATAGGGTTAAAGAGAGTGGACATGCGGAGGATGTTTCTGATAGCGTTAGCGTCTGGGACCAGAGGGTACAGCTTCAGAATACAAGCACGTCCCTTTACAGCAGAGATGAGGAGGAATTTCTTTAACCTGAGAGTGGTGAATCTGTGGAATTCATTGCCACAGAAGGGAGCGGAGGTCAATTCACTGAGCATATTTAAAGTGGAGGTTGACAGTTCTTTATTAGTGAAGGTGTAAAAGGTTATGGGGAGAAGGCAGGAAAATTGGGTTGATGGAATGGCAGAGCAGACTCGATGGGCTGAATGGCCTAACTCTGCTGCTATGTTTTATGATCATTTCATTCAATAAAACATCATGTCCTGCCTTAATAATTAGCACCATCTCGAGGAAGCAGAGGTCAATAGAGTCACACAAATTAACAGCTTCTGATGCTGCCCAAGCTGAGATTCTCCTGCATTTGCTGGTTTTATTTCAGATTTCCAGCATGTACAGCTTCACTTTCATCTCCACTTCTGGAAACTACATCACGGTTCCAGGCAAAGGATTTAAAGACAGAAAGGGAGGGTGCATCTTAAAACCACACAGAAATGGACTTAAAAATCTCAGTGGTCACCATGGACAAGAACCAAAGTGAAATCCTTGAAAGGCGAAGTGGAGGCAGGTCCAAAGAGCAGCCAAGATTTAGTCACAGAACACAACAGCACAGAAACAGGCCCATCAGCCCATCTAGTCTTCTCCTAACCGAGCTACAGCCACACCTCGCTGTGTGGTCAACACCGAGGTTTACCACCTTTGCTTGGCAGTGTTGCTCTTGAGGACAGAAGGGTTATTCTGTGGTCCTGGATTAACAGGAGCATCAGAAATAGAAAGCAGCACCCTGCAAAGTCCTACCAAGGACTACCTGCCGGCAGGGTAACGTAGCGGATAGCTTAAAGCTATCACAGCACCAGCACGCAGAGTTCAATTCCGCCGCTGTCTGCAAGGAGTTCATACGTTCAGCTCTGTGATGTGCGCTTCTTTCACGTGCTCCAGTTTCTTGCCGCGTTCCGAAGGCCTGCAGGTCACTAGGTAACGTGGTCACATGGGTGTTATTGGGCTGTGTAGGCCTATTGAAACAGAAGGGCCCTGTTACCATGTGCATCTCTAAAGTTAAAAATTAAATAAATACTGTAATACCAGAGAGATTTTAACCAATCATATGCATCAAATTCTTTGTAACAGCCTGTATCTCTCAACGTATAAACCAAATAGCCAGACAGATTTCACTGTTAAGGAAATCGACGTTTCTCCCACCCGAGCTCAAATTAAGGACCAGCCTATCACAATGACTCAGCTCAACAATTAAGGGCTGAAAAATGTATTCTTTATTTTAGAAAGAAAGCAGCCACTTCATTTCTAGAATTTTGGATAAGCACATGGATTGGAGGGGTAAGGAAGGCGATGGTCTGGGTGGGACTAGACCCACCACACTGGCCAGGTAGTGCAAATTAGATGGGCTGAAGGGCCTGTTTCTGGCACTGTAGTACTCTGTGACTATTAGCAGAACTCCATCTGTCCTTCAAGGCAGACTGGGAATATTCTTCTGAATATTACACATGGACTTTAAAGTAATCAAAGCAGTACAGTACTCCCCTTCCATCTCCCACTTGGAAAACACTTCCCAATCAACAGCCAATCCTGCGTTTGGCCTCAAGTCTGCCTGCAACTCAATGCACATTGGTAATTTCAGATGCCCAAGGATAAGGCAGCTAGCAGTCTCACTTACGCCCACGGTCCTGGCAGTAGATGGACTAATCTTTTGAGCTAATTTTGGAAAGGTATTGGGGAAAGTTTTTTTTATACACAGTCAGCTGTTCACTTGCCTGGGGGTATTGTGGAGCACAAAAGAAGCTCTCCAGGCAAAGGGGAGACAATGGGAAAGTCTCACTCCTCACAGAGGAATGAATCACAACGAGACAGCTGCTCCAAGCTCGACATTCCTTCCTCACTCAACTTGTTTGTCAGACAACTGCACTGCTGATTTATGTCTTGAGGGCTCATGTGATTTGGGAGAAGTGAACAAAGAGAAAAAAATCCCAAATTGGTCTCTCTTTTGGAAGCTGGAACTCAATTTTGGTTCTGATAGTTGTTTGCATTATTGGTGTCCCCCCCCCATGCATATTGGGAGTTGGTCTTTTATTTATTTTTTTCTTTAATTGGGGCCTTTCAGGTTTCTTGCTTTGTGGCTACCTAGGAGCAATCAAATCTCAAGGTTGTATAATTTATATATTATTTGATAATAAATGTATTTTGAATCTTTTTAAATCCATGATCAGCCTGCACTAAACAGAAGTGGTTATACATCTCCGTATCAGAGGACGTTCAGATCAAGGTGGGAGAGTGGTGGTCTGGAAATCAAAGGCTTCGGGTTTCGTAGCAACAAACTTGAAGAGAGAATCAATACAAGTGTATTACAAACAAGAGAAAGTCTGCAGATACTGGAAATCCAATGGAACACACACAAAATGCTGGAGGAACGCAGCAGGCCTTCTTCCTCCTCTCCCTACCCCTTACTCTGACTTCCCTCCTTCCTTTCCAGTCTCGAAGGGTCTCGGCCCAAAACGTCGACCGCTTACTTTTTTCCACAGATGCTCCTCCAGCATCTGTGTGTGTGGCCAAGTGTGTTAGTTTGGCTTTGAGCATTGACGTTTGGTCAGAATAATGCAGAATTAAAATGCAATTGCCCAAGGCATATTACTGTAGAGGTTAATGTTCATTTTTTGCTTAAAACTGCTCAGTACAGATACAGGTTCATAAGTTGTAGACTCCCGTTTCAAAACAGCCAGACCCTGTGCATTATGGTTTCTAGAAGTCACAGTGTTCACTGGCTTCTCTCAGACCGTGTTTCAAACTAGTGGCCCCTTGTTAACTTGCAATATCGTGTTCAGTTCTGGTCGCCTCATTATGGGAAGGATGTGGAAGCTTTAGAAAGGGTGCAGAGGTGACTTACCAGGACGCTGCCTGGATTAGAAGGTAAGTGTTACGAGGATAGGTTGAGTGAGATAGGCATCTTCTCTTTGCAGCAAAGGAGAATGAGAGGTGACTTGATAGAGGTGTACAAGATGGTAAGAGGCATGGATCATGGGGATAACCAGAGACTTTTTTCCAGGGCAGAAATGGCTAATACAAGGGAACATAATTAAAAGGTAATTGGAAGAAAGTATAGTGGGAGTGGGGGGAATGTCAAAGGCAAGTTCTTTATAGAGAGTGGCAGATAAACAGAACACATTGCCAGGGGTGGTGGTAGAGGCAGGAACATTAGGGACATTTGAGAAACTCTTAGATAGGCACATGCATGATAGAAAAAATGGATTATATAGGAGGGAAGGGTTAAATTGATCTTTGAGTAGGTTAAATGGTCAGTACAAAATCGTGAGCCAAAAGGCCTGCACTGTGCTGTAATGTTCTACATTCTATGTTCGATGTCAGATAAGTCTTCCCCAAAGCATTTGCAAGGTTTACTTTGTTCCTACATTTAAACCTTTTTTAGTGCATATCTAACTCCAAACAGAAGTCATTTCAAGGCAACAGATGAACACAGGGAAAACTCTAAAATGCAGAAACAAAAATCATACAAGGGTACAAGGTTAAACAGTCTTCTGCTTCAAACTGCATTTACTTCAGAAAGGTCCCACACAGTGCGAGGCAGCTAGCAGTCTCTGCTTAAGCCCGTAGTTGTCAAAAAAAAGAGTGCGCGCGCGCGCACACGCACACACACACACACACACACACACACACACAATTTGTTCATGTGAGTCAAAGTTTCCCCCCCACACCACCAAATCAAAATCACAAGAAATTCAGCAGATGCTGGAAATCCAAAGCAACACACACAAAATGCTGAAGGAACTCAGCAGGCCAGGTAACATAAATGAAAATGAATGAACAGTCAACGTTTCAGGCTTAGATGCTTCATCCGATTAAATCGTTCGCCCTTTCACTGTTCCACTCAAACACTCCATCTACAGAGAGCAATTGAATTCGCTATTGAGTGTCCCGCTTTTTTTAACAAATGTAACCATATTGTCCATCTAGCTAATAAAACCCTTTTCATTATTTTAAGACCCACCCTCCTTTTTATAGTGAAGAGATAAAATATAACCTTTGCCTTACACAGGAAGAGTGGCTCTCTTTCATGTGTTGTATGCCAAGGGTGTTTACTCACCAGGCAAGACCTCAGCTGTCGATCTGGAGTAAAACCTGCTCCTGGAACCAGTTGTGGCGGAAAATCTTCGAGCAGCTTTGTCTTAGACTCAAACAACACCTGAGGAGAGGTCGTCAGATTGCCTCACCCTGTGGTAAACGTGCACCATCAGGGGAAAATAAGGGCAGTTTACATAAAATTCACCAGCGAATGCTCAAGTTCTCTGAGAAACCAGTAAACCATCACAACTAATTATCAGAGTACGTACATGTTGCCATCCATTTCCTTGCAGACATTTACAGGAAAAGAAAAGCAATAGAATTTATGGGGAAAAAAAACTATACATAAACAAGACTGAAAAAACAGCCAATGTGCAAATAATGAATAAAAATAAATAAGTAGTAGAGTTGTAGTGTCCTTGAAGGCGAGTCTGTAAGTTGCGGTGTCCGTTCAGCGTTGATGTGTGTGAATCTGTCCATGCTGGACGCACGCAGGGGCCCTAGGTCACACACTCAGCATCTTAAGGACAGGTTTTTCCTCTCCACCATCAGATTTCCGAACAGACAATGAACCCATGAACACCACCTCACTATTTTCACAATTTGTACACTTCTTATTGTAACCTATAGGGTATTTCAAGTATTGCGCTGTATTCTGTCATGTGTCAGTGACAATAAACCTGATTTAGATTCTGATCAAGTAAACAGCCCCAATTCCCAGATTACTGTGCACCGTCCCGGCAAATCCCAACAACAGGAAGATACTTACACAAATCCAACATGCCAGATGCCTCTGCTGTCTTAGAAGTTTGCACAGATTCAGCAAGTCTTCTAAAACTTTGCCAGACTTCTATAAATGCACAGTGGAGAGTACCCTGACTGGCTGGACCAAAGGTTGGTATAGAACACCAATGCCCTTGCATGGAAAAGCGCAGTCCATCACAGGCAAAGTGCTTCCCACCATTGAGCACATCGACAAGGAGCTCCGTAACAAGAAAGCAGCATCCACCATCAAGGAGCCCCACCATCCAGGCCACGTCCTCTTCTCACTGCCGCTATCCGGAAGGAGATAGAGGCGCATCCGATCCCACACCACCAGGTTCAGGAACAGTTATTACCCCTCAACCATCAGCATGAGCCAGTGTGGATAACTTCACTCACCTCAATGTGCTGAACTGATTCCACAACCTATAGAATGGCATTCAAGGACTCTTCAACTCATATTCCCAGTATGATCTAACCATCTATAATTTACTTTTGCACATTGTTTGGTTGTCAGTCTCTGTGTGTAGTTCCCCCCCCCCGCCCCCGTTGATTCTATTGCATTTCCTTGTTCTACTGTGAATGCCTGCAAGAAATTGAATCTCAAAGTTGTACATGGTGACCTATATGTACTTTGACAATAAATTTACTTTGAACGCAGCTGGGAATACGGGAGGTACAGCGCACGTTGGGCAGAGCGCCACTGTTTGTCAGTGAGAATTCTCCCACGTAATACCATCCGCACAGCAGAGCGAAGGCAAGCCAGTGAGGTATTCTTCCACCACCCCCCCCCCAACTCCCACAACATCCCCAGCAAGGCCAAGGGAAACGAGTCCCTGGTTTCAAGGGCCTACATGGAGCACAAGTGAGCAGGTCAGGACCGGGTCACTTGCTCAACCAACTATGACATTTATCAGTGGCAGTAATTCTCAGCATTTCTAATACCAGAAGGCATGCATTGAAGGTGAGAGGGGGTAGGTTCAAGGGGGAAGTGAGGGGCAAGTTTTTTTTTACTCAGAGTGATGGATGCCTGGCATGGTGGTAGAGGCAAATACATCAGAGGCTTTTAAGAGACGTTGGATAGGCCCATGGATGTAAGGAAGATAGAGGGATTAAGGACATGGTGTAGGTAGAAGGGATTAGTGTTTGGGTGTTCTTGATTTGTTTTTTAGCTGCTTCGGCACAACACTGTGGGCCAAATGACCTGTTCCTGTGCTGTACTCTTCTATGTTCTATGTTATATCTGCTCTGAGGCCCTGCAGCAATATAATGTGCTGAACATGCATTTGGTAACAGCAGTGCACAGACAGCCGTGGAGGCCAAGTCCCTGGGTGTATCTAAAGCAGAGGTTGACAGGTTCTTGATTAGTAAAGGTATCAAAGGTCAGGAGAATTGGGGTTGAGAGGGAAAATATAAATGGCAGAGCGGACTGGATTGGGGCAAATCCCCAATTCTGCTCCTATGCCTTATCAGACAGACCAACAGAACTGGTGTCAACGCAGGGAGGAGGGAATTGGCATACCGCTAAAGGGCAAGAAGCTAGAGGAATATAGAGATTCTGTGACAAAAATGAATATCATCTGATGTGTAGTGTGCACCAGGTCCGACCTGGCTAATCAATTGCAAACAGCTCTTGGGGACATTTCAAGCTGGCAAAGTCAGAATGGAAGGGTCACCTGTGGATACACACTGGCAGAGTTTTCCATTGAGTTAAACTACGTTTCAGAAGTCGAGCTGGGAAGCAACACAAGAGGGCTCTGCTGCTCAGAGACCAATAAATGTTGCCTCAGGAGGCTTTAAAACCCCAACCTCCTCTGTATAAATAACCACAGGCATCATGCAAGCCTCCACAAACAAAAAGGTGAAGAGCAACATCAGCCTTGAACCTGCTGAAGGCGAATCCCTCGAGCCACAGCAAAAATTTTAAACACACAAAGCCCGGAAAGGATTTGTGTCCCTCAAACATTGAAATGGTTGCATCGCCCCAGGGAGGCACCCATGTAGCAACGTGGCTATGGTTTTGAAAAAAGTTAACACTACTGAATGTGAAGTTCTGCACTTCGGTGGATTTTTTTATTATAATGAAGTTTAATTTGGAAAAAAAACTGCATTGCTTAAAAGAGGAAACATGAATGGAATTGGTGCTTTGTACAACAACGTATTGGTTTGTTCATATATTTAATACTTCAATAGTATTTGAGTAATCTTGTATATATATTGGTTGATTAAGCATTTTTAATTACGGATTATCTGTAAAAAAATACATTAATTGCATGTGCCATCACACTATCACCTGATGAGTTCGCACCTTGCTTAAAGTAAACTCAAAGTTATTCATGAACTCCCATGTTTTTCGTTGAATTAACTTAACATTTTGAAGTTACAAAACACAGTGCAGAGAAAGATGAAGTAATTAATTTCTATATTTATGGATAAAGTGTATTTTTGAAATGAAAATCTTCAGTACCTAGCTCAAATACATTTCAGAATCTATGGGGCATAATACCATGATTGCATTGGCAGATTTGTAATACAGAGGCTTGAACAAGTACTCAGGAAAAAAAGTATTCAAGTTTAAATGCAGCTAACCCAACCAAAAAGCATACAATGAAGAAAGTGGCGTCTGCAAAACAGGACAGGAACTGAAACAACATTCCATCAGAAGTCTTTGGTAAAGGTCCTTCAGGGAAGGAAGTGAGGTACCTATCTCTCCTCAATCTGCCCTACAATCACCCCCAGCAGCTGACTGGAATAACCCAGCAACTATCTCTCTACTGACCAAAACTGCCCAAGACACCAAGGCAGCAATCACTCCTCCAGGGCAGGGAGACAGCGGCATAAATGCTAATTAAGACAAGATAAATATTAGTTTTATTTGCCTCGTGTACATTGAAATATACAGTGAAATGTGTTGTTTGCATTAACAACCACAATCTGAAGATGTGCTGAGGGCAGCTTATGTGAAACCATGCATCCATTGCAAACATAGCATGCCCACAACTGACTAACTCTAACACGCATGTCTTTGGAATGTGGGAGGAAACCAGGGCACTTGGAGGAAACCAATGTGGTCATGGGGAAAATGTACAAACTCCCTACACACAGCAGTGGGAATTCAATCCTGATCTTACAAATGGCACTGTAAAGGGTTACGACAGGCACTACGCTACCATGCCCAGCCACATCACATGAATTAAACTCATGGTATGTGAAGCATTTCCACTCAGCCTATTGTCCAAGGGGATTCCTGGCACAAAAATTGGACTTGCAGTGAGAACTGACAATTAATCACAGTGTGTATGTATACCAATAACAAAATGCTGAAAACACTCCCACTAGAAAGAGATGAAGGGTTATTTGAAGCATTAAATCTGTTCCTCTCTCTTTCTATAGATGCTGCCTACCCAGCTGAGTATTTCTAGAATCTCCCATTTTGGACTTGGACTTTTGGCAACAGGAGTGATTTTGTGCAGAGGTGTGGATACAAATGCATTTCCACCTGACCACATAACGCAGAGCTGTCTGGATGGCTTTGTTCCTGCCAGGCTGTGTGCTTCAGTTGTCTTGCCGAGAGATTCAGCTTTGAAATACTGAGAGCATAACCAGTTCCCCATGAAGAGGACAAAGCTGGTGCTTACTCATTGGTTTCAGCACAGCCTGTGACAGCAATTCCAATGCACAGGAACACAACAGGGTGCAGACAGCAGTGGGCAAAGTCCAGTCTATTCCTCCCCCCGCCATCAAAAGCACCTACAGGAGATCCTGCCTCAAGGTTGCATCTACTAGCAGTGATTCCCACCTTCTCTTCTCACTACCGTGAGCCAGGAGATATAGAAACCCAAAGTCCAACACCACATGTCCAGGAATAACTACTTCTCTACAACCATCCTGTTCTTCAACTGACCCGCACAATCCTAACTTCACTTCAGCATGGAACAATGGGGATCACTTCCAGCACTACCACAACTTTTTTTTTCGGTACAAAATTTCTCCTTCACTGATAACTATCATTTATATTCAGCATTGTCTGAATCTACGTTCCCCTGATGGTGCAAACAAGCCCCCACCCCGCCCATTGTACCTGTACGTCACCGGACTTGTGCACTTAACAATAAACTCCACTGGGACAAGAAGTACATTGACTTGAAAGTTTCAATTTACTGCCAAACTCTGCCACTAAGTTAAAAACCTCGTATCCTCTTAATTGATAAGCCTCCACTTGATCCCATCAACTTGGCACTCAAATAGATGACTGGCATCAAATTAACCAAGTCCCGGAGGATATTTCATAGAGATGCTTATCTGCTTGCTTCCGATGGCCCTGAACTGATAGCCATTGGTTGTCAACATCATGAGTAGTAGGGCTGGACTATGCTGCTCTACGTTCTATGTTAAATGTCACAGGGCATTGCTTCTCCTACAGAATACAGTAGACATGGCATGGGCAAGATATCTGCTATCCTTCTATGATCAAGTGCATCCATTAGACTTCCCCCAACCCCTCTCTACATTGTGGCTTTGGAGAAAGTTCTTCCTTCTGGTGAACAAAATTTCACCCCCTCCTCCTGTTCCCCACTCTGACCCTTCACTTCTTCTCACCTGCCTATTTCTTCGCCCTAGGTCCCCTTCCTCCTAATGACCACTTTCCTCTCCTATCCAATACTTTCCCCTCCAGCCCTATACCTTTCCCACCCACCTGGCTTCACTCATCCGGCTAGCCTCTTTCCACTCTCCCCACCTTTTAATTCAGCCATCTCCGCCCCCCCCCCCCCGACTTCCCTCTCGGTCCTGAAGAAGAGTCTCGGCCCGAAACATCAACTTGTTTCATCTTTTCCATAGATGCTACCTGGCCTGCTGAGTTCTTCCAGCATTTTGTGTGTGCGCTGCTTTGGGGAAAGTTCAGTAGAATGACCCCTCCGATGGGAGACTTCTGTTGTGCAGCTGAGACCAAGACAGGGATTGTTCTCCTTTGTGCAGGTGGTGATCAAGGGGAAACTCGGAGGTTCAAAACTATTGAGCATGAAGGAGGAACTATTTCCAGTGACAGCAAGATACGATTTACAAGGTATACAGAGAAGGTCCAAGAGTGAGCCATTTCCTCATTGCACGCACCCCCCCCCCACCGCTGCCACCACCTGACTAAGGTCTGTTACTGGGAACAGAAGCAGATTCCATAACAAGAATTGAGGCTGATAAATGTGGGCAAAAAAGTAGGATTCACTGCAAGCCAGCTCATTCGGGCTCTTCCTGTGCTGTTTCCCACCCGCACCTCTTCCAGTGACAGTCCAGCAGACCAACTCAGAGCCCTCCTAGGCTATTCCACCATTACGATAACGCCTGCTCCAAGTGTAACCTCAGATACACAAAAAGTCATGCGACAGGTCTTTACCCCAATCCCACTGAACAAAATGTTACTTTCTACACAAGAACTCCTTTAAAAAAAAGATCAGTTGCGATACATGCAAGGAATTGTAATTATTTTTACATAATATTTAAGGTAATAACATTCAACATCTAACTTCTTCATCTTTATGGGCCAGATTTTGAATAAACAATAAAAATCAGCTGAAAATCTGCGCACCACTTAATGTTTATTTGCATTAAGATTTAGGAGACTCGAGCTGTAACAAGCAAATCATATGTCCTAATCTTGGGCATTAATATCAAAGTTATTCTAAATCTTCTGACACCACGTCCACCTCCTCATTCCTGAGGAGTCAGCCCAGGCCTTATTGTCTGGTTGAGCTGAGTTTCGCTGGGCCTTGTGGTCATCAGAGAGGAGATACAGGAGCCTGACACACACACAATACACTCGAGGAACAACTTCTTCCCCTCCGCCATCATATTTCTGAATAGACAGTGAACCCATGAATACTACCCCACTATTTCTGTTCTATTTATTTAAATAATTTATAATATACTCAGTGTCCACTTTATCAGGTACACCTGCCCGTTATTGCAAATATCTCATCAGCCAATCATGTGGCAGCAACTCGATGCATAAAAGCATGCAGACATGGTCTGAAGGGTGCTCAGAGCGAGCATCAGAATGGGGAAGAAATGTGATTTCAGTGACTTTGATTGTGGAATGATTGCTGTTGCCAGATGGGGTGGTTTGAGTATCTCAGAAACTGTTGATCGCCTGGGATTTTCAAGTCCAAAAGTCCCTAGAGTTTTGGAGTTCTAGTTAGGCCACATCTGGAGTATTGCATTCAGTTCTGACCACCCTATCAAGGGAAGGATGTCAAAGTTCAAAATAAATTTATTATCAAAGTACCTATATGTCACAACAGACAACCCTAAGATCAGATTTCTTGAAGGCATTTACAGGAAAGTAAAGAAATACGATGGAACTTATGAAAAACTAAAAAGCAACAAAGACTGACAAACAACTAATATGTAAAAGGCATCATGCAAATAATAATTAAAAATAAATAAATAAATAATACTGCTACAGATTCCATTAAAGTGAGCCTGCCGAGGTTTTGCAGAGGGTGCAGAAGGGGCTTTTCAGGAGGGTGCCTCATTTTGAGAAAATGTGTGAATAACAAGAGGTTGGACAACCAGTGTTGTTTTCTCTGGAGCGGTGAAGACTGAGAGGAGTCCTGATCGATTTAAAGTTATGAGAAACATCGGTAGACACCTGGTATCTTCCCCCACCCCCCCATGGGTGAAACACTCAATACCAAAGGGCAAGCTTTAAGATGAGAGGGGGCACGTTCAAAGGAGATACATCAAAATAAAAAGTTGCCTGCACACAAAGAGATGGATGTCTGGAATGTGCTGCAAGGGTTGGTGATGGATGCAAGCACAACGGAGGAGATCAAGGGGCTTTCAGATAGATACATGAATGTGCAGGAAATGAAAGGGTTAGACATTGGTTCAGATGGGCATTCAATTACTCCATTAGTTTGGCACAACATCATGGGAACTGTTCAAGATTCTAACATTGAAGGGGAGAATAAAACCACATTTATGCAAATCCCTGCAGCATCCAGTGACTCTGTGATCTCTGTCTGAGGCTGATGTCAGAACATCTTTCAAGAGGGTGAATCCCCACATGGCATCATGCCCTGATGGTGTACCTGGCAAGGCACTGAAAACCTGTGCCAACCAACTGGCAGGAGTGTTCAAAGACATCTTCAGTCTAATTACAAAGAAGGCATGACACAGCTATATTTCATTAGAAGTTTAAGGAGAATTGGGTATGTCACCAAAGGCACTCGCAAATTTCTACAGACGTACTGTGGAGAGCATTCTAACTGGCTGCATCACCATCTGGTAATGGAGGGGCCATTGCACAGGATCAGAAAAAGTTGTAAACTCAACCAGCTCCATCATGGGCGCCAGCCTCCCCAGCATTGACGGCATCTTCCAAAGGCCACGCCTCAAAGAAATGGCATGCATCGTTAAAGACCATCACCCAAGTCATGCTCTCTTCTCATTACTACCATCAGGGAGGAGGTGCAGGAGGCTGAAGACACACACACAGTGTTTCAGGAACAGTGTCTTCTCTCTGCCATAGATTTCTGAATGGACATTGAACACTTCCTCTGTATTTAAAAACGCAAACACAAGGAAATCTGCAGATGCTGGAATTTCAAGCAACAAGCATAAAAGTTGCTGGTGAACGCAGCAGGCCAGGCAGTATCTCTAGGAAGAGGTACAGTCGACGTTTCGGGCCGAGACTCTTCGAAGGTTCTCGGCCCGAAACGTCGACTGTACCTCTTCCTAGAGATGCTGCCTAGCCTGCTGCGTTCACCAGCAACTTTTATGTGTGTTACTTCCTCTGTATTTTCCTTTTGCACTACTTACTGAATTTTTTTGATATACAGTACACTTATGTAATTTATAGTTTTTAATTACTATGCATTGCATTGTACGGTTGCTGCAAAACAAATTTCACGACATTTGCCACATATTAATTCTGATTCTGATCCACTGTACTGTCAGCAAGGCTACAGCTGATGTAAACAGCACCCTACAATTGAGGGTGTAGGGGAGACTCACTTTGGATGGAACATTTCAGTTAAGGGAAGCATCTGAATACATCAAGTTGGTTTATCTTGGAAAGCGGAGGCCTTGGCGGCCATTGGAGAACCCAGCAGGAGAAATACAAAATTATAACTAACATGGATCGAGCAGATAGTCGGAACTCCTTCCGCTGTGACCAAGGAGTCTATATCCAGAGGGCAGGAGGATTAAGGATCTCAGAAAGTACTTTCTCTAGAGTGTGGTTTCAATCTAGAATCCACTGCTGCTGGCAGTGGCAGTCAGAAACTTCCAACATTTTAAGTGTCTAGATGAGCACTTGAATTGTTAAATCATTGAATAATGCGGATCAAGTGCTTGTAAATGGGGTTAGGTCAGGTGAATGCTTGATGGCCAGCATGGGAATACTGGGCTGAAGGGCCATAACTGTACTGTTTCTCCCTTGGGAGTGTTCACCCCGCCCCTTTTAACCACTAAATTCAGAAATTCGCACGAGAAACTTTAACACCAGCATTTGAGAGAGATTTTGGAATTTGTTGGAATTCAGAATGATGCACTTTCTGCCTTTTTTAAAAATTAGATTAGATTAGATTATGAGGACACGCAGTCCTCTTTTATTGTCATATAGTAATGCATGCATTAAGAAATGATACGATGTTCCTCCGATATGATATCACAGAAACACAAGACAAACCAAGACTAAAAAAACTGACAAAAACCACATAATTATAGCATATAGTTACAACAGTGCAAAGCAATACTGTAACTTGATAAAGAGCAGACCATGGGCACGGTAAAAAAAAGTCTCAAAGTCTCTCAAAAGTCCCATCATCTCACGCAGACGGTAGAAGGGAGGAACTCTCCCTGCCATGAGCCTCCAGCGCCGCAAACTTGCCGATGCATAGTCATAGTCATACTTTATTAATCCCGGGGGAGATTGGTTTTCGTTACAGTTGTTCCATAAATAATAAATAGTAATAGAACCATAAATAGTTAAATAGTAATATGTAAATTATGCCAGTAAATTATGAAATAAGTCCAGGACCAGCCTATTGGCTCAATATGTCTGCCCCTCCAGAGGAGGAGTTGTAAAGTTTGATGGCCACAGGCAGGAATGACTTCCTATGATGCTCAGTGCTGCATCTCGGTGGAATGAGTCTCTGGCTGAATGTACTCCTGTGTCCACCCAGTACATTATGTAGTGGATTGGAGACATTGACCAAGATGGCATGCAACTTAGACAGCATCCTCTTTTCAGACACCACTGAGAGAGCACCATTGGAAGCACCCGACCACAGCCGACTCTTGAGTCCGTCCGAAAACTTCGAGCCTCCGACACCGAGCACTATCCCTGCCGGGCGCTTCAACCCCGGCCCCGGCAACAGGCAATAGGCAAAGCCGAGGATTTGGGGCCTTCCCCTCCGGAGATTCTCCATCACACAGCAGTGAAGCGGGCACTTCAGAAATTTCTCCAGATGTTCCTCCGTGCTTCTCACGTCTGTTTCAATCAAATCAGGATTGTTCACGGTACCTACTTAACAAATACCAATTTAATTTCGGAGCAGCTGCGCGCGCTGCGTCGTGCCACCATCTTCTCCTCCCCTTTTGCGAGGGCACCACGGTGACGCAGTGATTAGCACGACACTATTACAGCTTGGGGCTGTCCCGCGTTTGGAGTTCAATCCTGGCACCATCCTGCAAGGAGTCTCTGTACGTCCTCCCTGTGGAATGCGTGGGTTTTCCCCGGGTGTTCACTTCAAAGGCATACCGGCTAGGTTAACTGGTCATTATAAATTATCCCGTCATGAGGTTAGGGTTAACCGGGGTTGTTTGGGCAGCTGGCTTGAAGGGACAGAAGGGCCTACTCTGTGCTCTATCACCAAGTAGATCAAAGCAACAGAACCCGATTTGGGCACCAGGCCAGATTGCAAAGGTCAGGGTGTCAGGACTGGAGACCAGGGATGGACCGGTTCTGCTCACTGCTCCGCTCTGCACCGAACTCAGGGTCTGTGGACAGGACTGCCTTTGTGGACTTCGGTTCAGAACACTATTTGCTTGTGCTCATTGTTTGCATGATTTTTTTAAAAATCTGTGCACATTGGGTGTTTGATGGTCTTTTTTTAAAAAAGAAGGGTTCTTCTGTATTTTTTTTTGTCTCGTGCTTGCCTGTTAGGAGACAAATCTCAAGGTTGTATAATGTGTACATTGTTGTTGTGTTGTTCCTTTCTGCACCTTGTGGTGCATCGGGCAGCAACCTTGTCATTTTATCAGCATTTGTCTTCTTTTTAAACAAGGCCAAGAAGCTCGACACTCAATCCAGCAGGGTCAGGAAACGTGCAAGGAGCTGGCCGAATTTGAACCTGACATCGTTCGCCTCAAAGTCTGGTGCAGATGCCTCTACACCACCAGCCAGCTAAGGCATACACACTTTGATAATAAAAGTACTTTGAACTTAAAATAAAAATAAAGCCAAATTCCTACGGAATCAGTCATTCCTTTGCCTGATTGTTCAATTAACTTTCAAATAATGGGCAAATATATTTTCTGGCAAAGTAACACAGATGGTGCTACTGTATTTAAAAGTCAACAGTTAACACCATTTGGTACAGCTAAATGTTGCAACGCGAAACAAATCGGTCATAAAGCAGAGAAATAGACTCCTGCACTGAATGAGTCCCTGCTGACCATCAAGCCCGTTTTCACTAATCCCACAGAACCCAGAGGAAAGCCATGCAGATTTTTCCCGAGATGACAATCTCCAGACAGACAGCACCCAAGATCAGGACTGAACCCAAGTTACTGGAGCTGCGATGCAGAGGCTCTCCTGTGTGATTCCACCCATTCATAGAGAGTCACTGAAGTTTGGAATAATGAACAGCTGGAAATGGGAATAGAGCTTTCTAATCCAGTACCTGAAATCTGCTGCCATACATGGTCATTTTCCATTCAACGTCCTGGCACAAATATACAGAACAGTTAAAAAAAATGCAAAAGGATTTAACTGGCCAAGAAACCAAGTTCAAAATTACTCTGTGGGTTATGTTATATTTTCCACAGGACCGCATTGTTTCTGTCAATCTAACCACACTGTACACTTCCCCCAGTTTAGAACAGATGTCAAGAGTCAATTCATGAAGTAACAGTTTTGCTTCCTCACCATCCAAGCCTAACTTCCCACAACTTCTCCTAACTTCCCACAACTTCCCCCCCCCCCATTTGTATTATACTCCTTACCTAGAATACCACCCAACCAAAACTCAACCCAGGACGACAGCAGACAGAACATTCTGCATGTTACATCGATGTCAGCCAACATATTTCATCTTAGATAAATAGTTTAGAAGAAATGATTTACAAGTGCCCTACAGTGATAGCCCAATCACTTCCCAAAGCTTACCACAAATATTTTGAGAGTGAGTGTGCAGTGTGACTCATAATCTATTCCATCACTATTACTTCACCACAAGACATAGGAGCAGAATTAAGCCTTTTGGCCCATTGAGTCTGCACCATCATTCCATCATGACTGATTTATTTTCTCTCTCAACGCCCCCATTTTCCTGCCTTCTCCCCAAAACCCTTGATGCCCTGATCAATCAAGAACCGATCTACCGCCACTTTAAATATACCCAATGACATGGCCTGCACAGCTGTCTGTGGCAAAGAATTCAATTTCTCATGGTCCCTTCTTCCCCAGATTGGCTTTGAAAGGTAATTTTCCAGCGAGGGCTTTAGCAACTGCAGTTAAAAATCTGAGCATTAGAAACAATTATGCAATTGCTCAAAAAAAGTGCTCTAACTGAATTTGAAACACAAGAGATTCTGCAGATGCTGGAAATCCAGTGCAACACACACAAAATGCTGGAAGAACTCAGCAGGTCAGACAGCATCTATGGAATCTCTTCCCTGTTGCATCACTAAGATAGTTAGAGACTTGTAAATCGATGAATACCCCACGATAACAACTTCTACGTAAAATGTTAAGAGTTTTCCCTTTTTTTTGAGAAGGAACTGAAATTAAGGAACAGATATTGAACCTGAGCGAATAACTTCCAGTAAAATCAAGCTGTTCAGGTGAAGCGGTTAAGCAGTGTACGACAAGATAATAAGGTAACAGAATGGGCTGGGAGAAAATGAGGGGACGAAGGTGTGTGGCAGTATCACAGATTGGCTATCAAAGAAAATTCTGTTAGTGAGTGAAGTTTATAGTTATAATTTACTCCATTTTGTTTTCTATTTACAAAACAGATTCTCCTGGTTTGAGAGATTCAATGTGCAATACCTGCCCTGAGCAAGTAAAAATGAGCCACTTCTTCATGCTAATGGAATGGTGGGGCTACAGCACAGGATCAAAGTAAGCTGCAGAAATTTGTAAACTTCGTCAGCTCCATCATGGACACTAGCCTCGGTAGGAACCAAGGCGTCGTCAAGGAGCGATGCTTCAAAAAGGTGGCATCCATCATTAAGGACCCTCATCACTCAGGACATGCCCCCTTCTCATTGCTACCATCAGGGAGACACAGTGATATTAAACCTGATTCTAATGGGATGGTTTAAGCACAGTACAGCCTATCTCAGTACACCGGGTGCAGCAGAAATAAACTATTCAGACATAGAAGGGTGGAAATTTGTGTTGAAAATTCCAAGATCTGGCTGGGATCATCTTTCGCACTTACTCTGTAGCCAAGTGCTTGACAAGACCCAAACTAAATCATACCCAGGCAGAATAACTTCGTTTTCCCACTGAGCTTATCCAGTTTTACAACATCTTGGAGTTGTCAGCATTTATCACCAAATGAAAGTTTTGTCCTTGGAAAAAAAATGTAAAAAATCATTAATAGAGTACACACACTTCACCATGTACAATCCTGAGATTCTTTTTCCTGCAGGAATACTCAACAAATCTATAGAATAGTGATTGTAAACAGGATCCATGAAAGAGCAAGAGCACAGAAGACAACAAACTGTGCAAATGCAAATATAAATAAATAACAAGAGCATGAAATAAGAAGTATAATAGTCTCTTAAAGCCAGTTCATTGGTTGTGGGAACATCTCAATAGATGGAATGTAGTTATCCTCTTTTGTTCAAGGGCCTGATGGTTGGGGGGGGGGGGGCGCGTAGTAACTGTTCTTGAACCTGCTGGTGCAAGTTCCAAATCAGAATCAGGTTTACTATCACTGGCATATGTGATGAAATCTGTTGTTGTTATATGGCAGTAGAATGCGATGCATAAAACGCCTATAAATTACAATATGAAGTAGAAATTTTGTATACAGTATATAAACATATAAATTAGTGCAAAAAAGAGCAAAAAGTGAAGTATTCACATCAGTGTGGTCTGGAATCTGGACTAAATTGGCAGATTTTCTCTCATCAAGGAAATTAAAGATTTTTTAAAAAATGATAATCAGTAGTTTGGTTTTATCATTACTAAATTACAACCAGAACTTTTATTAAATTACAGAATTCATTTCAGACCTGCCATTGTTAAACTTGAGCACAAACTCTGGATTAGTTACCAATTAGTCAGCAGTTTGACCACACCCATACACTGCTTTCAGCAATGAGATAACAGAGTCACAATGCAAAGAAAATACAAAATACTCTGCAGATGCTGGGGTCAAAGCAACACCCACAACACGCTGGAGGAACTCAGCGGGTCGGGCAGCATCCGTGGAAACAATGAGTCGACTCATCATTTCCACGGATGCTGCCCAACCTGCTGAGTTCCTCCAGCGTGTTGTGAGTGTCACAATGCAATGAAGACTGACACCAATCCTTAGGTCAATTGAGCTATATTTATTCAAACAACTTTTACTGAGATTCAGTTTTTGAAACAGAAATGTTAAGGAAAAATAAAGGTATGACTATCCAGCATCTTTAAAAAAAATAACAATCAGACATCACACACAAAATGCTGGAGAAACTCAGCAGGCCTGGCAGCATCTATGGAAAAGAATAAACAGTGGGTGTTTCAGGCCAAGACCCTTCATCAAGACTGGAAAAAAAAGATGAGAAGTCAGAGTAAAAAGGTGGAGGGAGGGGAGGAAGAAGTACAAGGTGGCAGGTGATAGGCGGAGCCGGGAGAGGGGGCTTGGTGAAGTAAAGAGCTGGAAAGTTGGTTGGTGAAAGAGACAATGAGCTGGACAAGGAGGAATCTGATAGGAGAGGGTAGAAGACCATGGAAGAAAGGGAAGGAGGAGCACCAGAGGGAGGTGATAGGCAGGCAAGGAAATGAGGTGAAAGAAAGAAACAGGAATGGGGAATAGTGAGGAGGGGCAATTACCAGAAGTTTGAGAAATTGATGTTCATGCAATTAGGTTGGAAGCTACAGTCAGATATATTGGGGAAAAGATGAGCCACTGTCTGTTTGCAGGTTGAAACCTCCACAGCAGAGTTTCCCATTGAAACATGAAGACCAACTGGCAAGGTATAGTTAGGAAGACAGACCAAGCATAGGCATACCCTGACATTCAAAGGATGGCAAAAGTTTTGTAGGGAAGGCAGGGATCAAAAATAACTCATTTGCAACACACAGAATTTACACTGATATGAGAAAGTTCCTTGATTCCATCCATCAAAGGTAGTACATGTATACCCTCTTACAATGCCGTCTCAATGGAGCTTCCACATCTGCTCAATGTCAGGTACAGCACCAGTACTTACTTCAACGAGTTTCTTCTTACTCTAGATTCAATTATTATACATTCTACCGTTTCTCAAAATTAACCCTTTAGAGCATAGACCAGTACAGGAACAGGCCCTTCAGACCAGTGTTGTCCCGAACCAATTAACAACCAAATGGCCGACTAAACTAATCCCCTCTGCCTACACAATGCCCATTATCATTCCATTTTCCTCATATTCATGTGCCCAATTTAAATGTCTCTTAAAAATCCCCCTCTACCACCATCCCAGGCCTTGTCTAGGCACCCGAACTGTGTACTGTAAAGGAAACTTGCCCCTCACATCTCTTTTGAATTTACCCCTTCACACCTTAAATGCATTCCCTCTGGTAATTAGACTTTCCATCCTTGCAAAAGCCTCTAACGCTACACAAACTAAACCGCAGTCCTATCTCTCTGAGGGAGATGTGCCAAGCTGATTTTGCCACCGCCGGACACACCCAAATCATTTTTGTCACATAATGAAAACTAGAATTTGGGGAGGGGGGGGAGGTGGTTTAAAGGAGCTCAGGAAATTGTACATGCATCGGCTGCAAATTAGTCATCAACAATTCTTTCGGATGACTCACAATCCGCAAACGCCCTTACAGCGATCAATACTTTTTGTTTAAAAAGGGTTTCTGCAAAAGCCTTAAATGTGATGTTTAGGTGCCTTTTGTTAATAATGGATTCAGGAATACTGGAAGGAAATATGTGTATTCTCATCGTGATAGATGGGAGTCAAGGCTAACGCCCATCTAAAGAACAGACAGTAAACTAAAAGTTACAAAATTCACTGAAATACACTTTGAAGCAGTTTTAAAACTAATTGCATTTCGGAGTAAAAAATACGTTTTTTGTTTACGAGAAGTTTACAAAAGTATCTGTAAACAAAACTAAAAAAAAAATCGCTATTGACAGATACTGGTTACTATATGTCAAATACAGCAATCAGTAGCTAACGGGTAGATACATTCCCATCTCACTGTGATCTATATGCCAAACTGGAGAAAAAGTAAAACGTCTACACATAGAGATCTCGCTTTCCGTTGCCAGATTCCGTCATGGCCAGATCAAAGAGCGTCTTTCATTCCAAGTAACTCCCGGCTCGAAAACGCACACTGAAAAGCAAGTCTAGGGTCGAGCACAAATACAATAATTTAAAAAAAAAGATACGCACGCAGCAATTCTTACCCAAGAGCTACAGTCAATGCAAAGAAGCAATTGGCACAGGGATTACACGCGCAGATCAAGACTCGGTTGTCTCGTCAAGTGGGATGTGCCTATGGAACTGCGCCTTGTCCTTCAACTCTATTCCTGCAAAAGCCAATCAGCAGACAACGCCTAGGGGGCAGTGCGGAGCGATCTGTTACTTGTACAGTACTCCGATTTCAGGCAAAACCTTCTCAGCCTCCTAAACTACATTTTTTTTCCTCTAATTAAAAACCTAATTTATGCTTTAGATTGACTTTATTGAAATATTTCAACGTTTCCTGAAATACAGTTTAATGGGGAAAAATAAAAGAATCAGTACAGGAAGTTAACAGGGTTTTAACACAAATACTTGAAGATGTTTAAAATATTGCGTTTTTCATACCCGTTCCCATTTAGAAAGTCTGCAATGGCTATTTTCATGTAAAACAACTTGTGCAAGTTGTGCTATATTGTGCAAGTCAGATTGCTGAAGATATCGGAAACAAAAATATTTCTTAAACACCCCTATTTTATGTGCAAGTTAGTATAGTCCCTCGCTGAAGTTATCCATGGAATACAGTTAAATTACGAGGATTTGGGGGATTAAAATAACAACTGGATGGGATTCCACACTGAATAGTTGACCTCCAAAGCAAAGTTAATTTCCCAGACTGATTCACGAAAAATAGATATCGGAATAACAGACTGACAGTAGTATTGGTACAGTAGTCGTATACGCAAGAACATAGCAATTTGCATTACCCACTAACCGCCCGCCTCAAATAATTGACAACTAAACTTTCCAAGTTGCTAATTAATGGAAAATGGGTTAAGAAAAATTCTCAGCCCATAGACCCCAGGTGAGGATAGCATTAATCATTGTAACAACTCACACAAAATGCTGGAGGAACTCAGCAGGCCAGGCAGCTATGGAATAAAGTACTGTCGGCTTTTCAGGCGGAGACACTTTGGCGGGACTGATAATAATAGTCATACTTTATTGATCCCGGGAGAAATTGGTTTTCGTTACAGTTGCACCATAAATAATAAATAGTAATAGTAATACTACTATTAGTAATTAGTAAATAGTAATAGTCATGGAAATCTGTGTACATACATCTACTGATGCTTCTGGACACATCTTCAGTGATGTTCCTGGAATCATCCGGTGTTTCGGGTCTTTCAACATCATACAACCTCCTCCAGGTGACCCAGCCGGGCTGATCAGACCCCAGCTTGTGTCCAGATGGCTAGCTACTTATGACTCCATGGCTCCCCTCTTTAGAGCCACAGCCATCTTGAGGCCTTCTCTATCGCATCGGTGGTACTGTGGATGGCTCTCCTCTTCCTCTCTCCCTCGATGTCCAAAATGCTGAAGGCTCTAACTAAAGAATGGGCTACCAATCCCCTACAACCAACCTCCACTGGGAGACACCTCGCTCTCCATCCAGCCTGCTGACAGCTGCTGACCAGTCCTGCGTACTTGGAGAGCTTCCTTTCAAAGGCCTCTTCTAAGCTATCTTCCCATGGGACTGTCAGCTCCAGCAGCAAAATAAATAGTAATAGAATAGTAACAGAAAAATAGTAATAAATAGTTAAATAGTAATATGTAAATTATGCCAGTAAATTATGAAATAAATCCAGGACCAGCCTATCGGCTCAGTATGTCTGCCCCTCCAAGGGAGGAGTTGTAAAGTTTGATGGCCACAGGCAGGAATGACTTCCTACGACGCTCTGTGTTGCATCTCGGTGGAATGAGTCTCTGGCTGAATGTACTCCTGTGCCCACCCAGTACATTATGTAGTGGATGGGAGACATTGTCCAAGATGGCAAGCAACTTGGACAGCACCCTCTTTTCAGACACCACCGTCAGACAGTCCAGATCCATCCCCACAACATCACTGGCCCTACGAATGAGTTTGTTGATTCTGTTGGTGTCTGCTACCCTCAGCCTGCTGCCCCAGCACACAACAGCAAACATGAAAACACTGGCCACAAATATGTTTGTTTTCTGCTTGCTTCTTAATTGTTAATTTAAAATGCTGACAATATACCCAACTATTAAAAGTATGTATCGATTTATTGTGCAATAATTTATAATTTTATTTTATAAAATAGCAAATGAACATCTACTTCAAGCAATGATTCATTTTTTTAAAATGCCACCTAAAAGGGTTATTAAACAAAAAGATTCTCATCAAATCTCGTAGGAGATATTAGGGTAGATGACTAAATCGTTGGTCAAAGTAGTAGACATTCTTCAAGAACTTTAGTGATGTTCTGTCCCTGCTCTGTTGAGCACAATGCAGGACAAACATAATAATATGGAAATAGTTAAGGTCTGCGATGCATTGACAAGGTTCATCGTGATGGTAGATTCAGTTATAATGTTCATACACAAGTACATATTTAAAGAAAAAGAATTTTCAGGGATCTGGAAAGAGGACCAAGAAGTGGATTAATTACATTGCTCTTACATTGGCCCAATTCTTTCATTTCAGGCTATTATTCCATTCATTAGGAAATATTTTCTTGATATCTCCTGTAATTACTTGAGTTATCTCATTATCACACCATTTAATCAAATCACGAATACAAGAAAATCTGCAGATGCTGGAAATCCAAGCAATACACACAAAATGCTGGAGGAACTCAACAGGCCAGGCAGCATCTGTGGAAAAAAGTACATTCAGTGTTTCAGGCTGAGACCCTTCAGCAGTACTGTAATAACATGTTTGTTTTCTGCTTCCTCCTTAATTGTCAATTGAAAGTGCTGACAATATACTATTAAAGAAGCATATAAATTTAAGTTATTGTGCAATAATTTGTAATTTTATTTTACATAATAGCAAATGAATAACTTCAAGCGACAATTCATTTAAAAACTGCCACCTAAAAGGTTATTATCAGTCCTGCCGAAGGGTCCTGGCCTGAGACGTCGACTGTATGTACTTTTTTCCATAGATGCTGCCTGGGATGCTGAGTTCCTCCAGCATTGTGTGTGTGTTAAATAAAGGTAATTACTCATAAGGTAAACTTTTAAAGGAAACTCTGCTAAGCAAGAATTGCATTTATATAAGACCATAAGACATAGAAGCTGAATTAAGCTATTTAGCCCATCAAGTTTGCTCCACCATTCCATCATGGCTGATTTATTATCCCCCTCAACCCCATTCTCCTGCCTTCTCTCTGTAACCTTTGACGTCCTTATTAAGGCTGATTGATTTATACTTGTGCATCAAATGTACGCCATAGGTGCGATCATGTTTGCTGTTGTGTGCTGGGGCAGCAGGCTGAGGGTAGCAGACACCAACAGAATCAACAAACTCATTCGTAAGGCCAGTGATGTTGTGGGGATGGAACTGGACTTTCTGACGGTGGTGTCTGAAAAGAGGATGCTGTCCAAGTTGCATGCCATCTTGGACAATGTCTCCCATCCACTACATAATGGACTGGTTGGGCACAGGAGTACATTCAGCCAGAGACTCATTCCACCGAGATGCAACACTGAGCGTCATAGGAAGTCATTCCTGCCTGTGGCCATCAAACTTTACAACTCCTCCCTTGGAGGGTCAGACACCCGGAGCCAATAGGCTGGTCCTGGACATTTCCATCTGACATAATTTACATATTATTATTTAATTATTATGGTTTTATATTGCTATATTTATATTCTATTCTTGGTTGGTATAACTGTAACGAAACCCAATTTCCCTCGGGATCAATAAAGTATGTCTATCTATCTACTGCGTACCTTACGCCGTAGGGTGACGTGCCCCTCCCCAAAAATGTAAGTGACACGTTGCGGTGACGCAGACCGCAACAGCTATGACTGGTCCGCTTGGTAACCTCGTATTTCCTCCTACGCATTTCCGGTTGCTTTTCTCTGTACACTGATGCGAAATAAATGGTTGGAGACGATGAACCAAATCATCAAATCTACCTGCCGACATCCGAAAATATTTGAAATGCATTTCCTCGTCCATGTCTCTCACAAAGAAACTCAACACAGTGGCATAGAAACCCCACCGCCAACTAGCGTTTTGGTGGTGAATTGCAGAGCGATGCAGACACAACTATGCATGCTCACTACAGCGTAGGGCTACGCAAAAGTATAAATCAGGCCTACGGCATAGCCCATACGCACAAGTACAAATCAGCCTTTGATCAAGAACCAATCAACCACTGCTCTAAGTATACTCAATGACTTGGCCTCCACAGCTGTCTGTGGCAATGAATTCCACAGATTCACCACCCTTTGGCTAAAGAAATTCCTCCTCATCCCTTATTCTAAAGAGTCATCCCTTTATTCTGAATCTGTGCTCTCCGGCCCTGTACTCTCCCACTACAGGAAACATCCTCTCCAGACCTATTTATCTAGGCCTTTATCTATCTCAGCCTTACAATATTTGACAGGTTTTAGATTCTTTTAAACTCCAGGAGACCAGGTCCAGAGCCATCAAGTGCTCCTCATGCATTGAGCCTTTAATTCCTGGGTGATGCATTTACGTGATAATCATCCTGGGTCCAACATATCCATGAAGTTACAAAGAAGGCATAACAGCGGCTATACCATAGAACCATAGAACCATAAAAACTACAGCACAGAAACAGGGCTTTTGGCCCTTCTTGGCTGTGCCGAACCATTTTCTGCCTAGTCCCACTGACCTGCACACTGACCATATCCCTCCATACACCTCCCATCCATGTATCTGTCCAATTTATTCTTAAATGTTAAAAAAGAACCCGCATTTACCACCCCATCTGGCAGCTCATTCCATACTCCCACTACTCTCTGTGTGAAGAAGCCCCCCCCCAATGTTCCCGTTAAACTTTTCCCCCCTCACCCTTAACCCATGTCCTCTGGTTTTTTCTCCCCCAGCCTCAGTGGAAAAAGCCTGCTTGCATTCACTCTATCTATACCCACCATAATTTTATATACCTCTATCAAATCTCCCCTCATTCTTCTATGCTCCAGGGAATAAAGTCCTAACCTATTCAACCTTTCTCTGTAACTGAGTGTCTCAAGTCCCGGCAACATCCTTGTAAACCTTCTCTGCACTCTTTCAACCTTATTTATATCCTTCCTGTAATTTGGTGACCAAAACTGAACACAATACTCCAGATTCGGCCTCACCAATGCCTTATACAACCTCATCATAACATTCCAGCTCTTATAGTCAATACTTTGATTAATAAAGGCCAATGTACCAAAAGCTCTCTTTATGACCCTATCTACCTGTGACGACACTTTTAGGGAATTTTGTATCTGTATTCCCAGATCCCTCTGTTCTACTGCACTCCTCAGTGCCTTACCATTAACCCTGTATGTTCTACCTTGGTTTGTCCTTCCAACATGCAATACCTCACACTTGTCTGTATTAAACTCCATCTGCCATTTTTCAGCCCATTTTTCCAGCTGGTCCAAGTCCCTCTGCAGGCTCTGAAAACCTTCCTCACTGTCTACTACACCTCCAATCTTTGTATCATCAGCAAATTTGCTGATCCAATTTCCCACATTATCATCTAGATCATTGATATAGATGACAAATAACAATGGACCCAGCACTGATCCCTGCGGCACACCACTAGTCATAGGCCTCCACTCAGAGAAGCAATTCTCTACCACCACTCTCTGGCTTCTTCCATTGAGCCAATGTCTAATCCAATTTATCACCTCTCCATGTATACCTACCGACTGAATTTTCCTAACTAACCTCCCACGCGGGACCTTGTCAAAGGCCTTACTGAAGTCCATGTAGACAATATCCACTGCCTTCCCTTCATCCACTTTCCTGGTAACCTCCTCGAAAAACTCCAATAGATTGGGCAAACATGACCTACCACGCACAAAGCCATGTTGACTCTCCCTAATAAATCCCTGTCTGTCCAAATGCTTGTAGATTCTGTCTCTTAGTACTCCCTCCAATAACTTACCTACTACCGACGTTAAATTTACTGGCCTATAATTTCCCGGATTACTTTTCGATCCTTTTTTAAACAACGGAACAACATGAGCCACTCTCCAATCCTCCGGCACCTCACCTGTAGACAGTGACATTTTAAATATTTCTGCCAGGGCCCCTGCAATTTCAACACTAGTCTCCTTCAAGGTCCGAGGGAACACCCTGTCAGGTCCCGGGGATTTATCCACTTTAATTTTCCTGAAGACAGCAAGGACCTCCTCCTTTTCAATCTGTACAGTTTCCATGATCTCACTATTTGTTTCCCTTAATTCCATAGACTTCATGCCAGTTTCCTTAGTAAATACAGACGCAAAAAACCTATTCAAGATCTCCCCCATTTCCTTTGGTTCCGCACATAGCCGACCACTCTGATCTTCAAGAGGACCAATTTTATCCCTTACAATCCTTTTGCTCTTAATATACCTGTAAAAGTTCTTTGGATTATCCTTCACTTTGACTGCCAAGGCAACCTCATGTCTTTTTTTAGCCCTCCTGATTTCTTTCTTAAGTATTTTCTTGCACTTCTTATACTCCTCAAGCACCTTATTTACTCCCTGCTTCCTATACATGTCATACAACTCCCTCTTCTTCTTTATCAGAGTTGTAATATCCCTTGAGAACCAAGGTTCCTTATTCCTATTCACTTTGCCTTTAATCCTGACAGGAACATACAAATTCTGCACTCTCAAAATTTCTCCTTTGAAGGCTACATCATTAGGAGTTTGAGGAGATATGGTATGTCACCAATGACACTCATAATCTTTTATTTTTTATTTTCTAAGGATGCTGAGATCCTTCAATGTGTGTAGCAGTATGTTGGAGACCTTTTACCAGTCTGTTGTAGCGAGTGCAGTCTTCTTTGCGACTTTATGTCGGGGGAGCTGCATCAGTGCTGGTGATGCAAAAAGATTAAACAAACGCATTAAAAAGGCTGGGTCCGTCCTTGGCCACAACCCTTTTGAGTTAGTGGTGGAGAGGAGATCCCTAAACGAACTGTTAACCATCATGGACAATCTGACACACCCTCTCCACAACCTACTGAATAAGCAGCCGAGCACCCTTTCAAACAGGTTCATTCAGCTCAGCTGTCACAAGGATCGTTACAGAAAATCTTTCCTACCAAATGCAATAAGCATATACAACAGTTCATCCCTGTGCGACAGGAGAACACATATCATAGAACAATAGTCTCTGCTTTATTATTTCGTACATTATTATTGTACATTGGTACTGTGTATATTGTGTATATTATTATTCTGTACTTTATTATTAGTTAATATTATTATTACAGCTATTATTCTTGCCAAGAGTGTTTTTAAATGTTGCTGCTGTGACCAAATAATTTTCCATTCGGGATCAATAAAGTACTTATGATTATTTCAGTTATTATGTACTGTGGATGCATTCTAACTGGCTGCATCACTGTCTATATGAAGGGGTGGGAACTGCACAACATCAAAGTGAGCTGCCATAAATCATTAACTCAGTCAGCTCTACCATAAGCACTTGCCTCCTCAGCATCCAGGACATCTTCATGGAGCAACACCTCAAAAAGGCAGTATCCATCATTAAGGATTCCCATCACCCAGGTCATCCCCTGTTCTCATTGCTACCATCTGGGAGGAGGTCCAGGAGCCTGGAGACAGACACTCAATGATTCAGGAATAACTTCTTCCCGGCTGCCATCCTATTTCTGGATGGACATTGAACCCATGAACATTACCACACTACTTTTTTTCTTCTCTTTTTGCACTACTTGTTTAATTTAGCTTTTTAAATATATATACTTCTTACTGTAGTTTACAGTTTATACCATTATGTATTGCACTGTACTGCTGCTGCAGAACAACAAATTTCACAACATATGTCAATGATTCTGACTCTGAGTAATATCAAAATATCTCAAGATCATGATCAAGTATTATACTGTATAACAACAAGCCATGTAAAAAGGATACTTGTGTTGGTGATCATGATCAATGTCAATATACATGTGAAAATTATTTTCTATTCTTTATGTTTCTGATCATTCCATGCCTTTCAGTTTAAATAGACATATTCCTTAATGATGTCTCAGCCTTTTATCTCCCAGTATTTTGGATTTTCAGATTATTATCCCTTATGCATTTGTCCCTCCCTATTAATCTCCCTCCCGGCACTTATCCCTGCAAGCAGCCAAACTGCTACACCTGCCCATTCGCCTCCTCCCTCACCTCTATTCAGGGCCCCAAACAGTCCTTCCAGGTGAGGCAACACTTCGCTTGTGAATCTGTTGGGGTCGTCTATTGTATCTGGTGCTCACGATTCAGCCTCTTCTACGTTGGTGAGAGCTGTTGCAAAATCGGGGGATTGCTACATTTACCACCTCTGCTCCATCCGCCAAATGCAGAACTTCCCAAATGCAGGTGGCCAAACGTTTTAATTCCATTTCTCATTCCTATTCCAACAAGTCAGTCCAGGGCCTCCTTTTGTGACAAGATGAGGCCACCCTCAGGGTGGAGGAGCAACACCTTATATTCCGTCTGGGTAGCCTCAAACCTGATGGCATGAATATCGATTTCTCCATCTGGTAAAAAAAGATCTCCCTTCCCGTCCCCTCTTCTTCTATTCCTCACTCTGGCCTCTTATTTCTTCTCACCAGCCTAACACCTTGTTAGAGTGAGTTTTTGGGTAGATGATTCACTCACACTTAAATGACTTTGGCCACCAGACTTCTATTTGACAAGGTACTGTGGATTGAGTCCACAACAATGTGCTTCCTAAAAAGGTGTGAATACCAGATGCTTGTGGCACCGTAGTACACAACGGCGTTGTTAGGGGGACGGCAATGCAATATGTTAGTGGACACAGGAGTATCGGTATTGATAACAGACTTACCCTTACCAACAAACAGACAGGCCAGTTATATCAGGGGTGTAGGAGGGAAAACAGTAAAAGCATAAAGAAGGGAGTCGCAAATACTAGAAATCGGGGGAGTGCAGCTTCCAGTGTATTTCTGGGTATGTCCAAATAATGAGGGCACAATCCTTGGAATAGACTCCTACGGGAAGCAGGAGCTGTTATAGATTCGGGAAAAAGAGAAATAATATGGATGAGTCAGGGGCAGCGAATGCATACAACAGAATACACAACATAGTCGCAGTTGCCCCGATCATAGGAGACTGGGGACTGGATAGGGTCTATAGGTTACCTTGTCAGCAGTTCCCAGCAGTGTGGGTTACACACAGGCAAGATTGTGAGCAGGTAGAGATAAACCCAGTTAAAATAGAGGAGGGTCTGTATAAACCCCCGAAGCAGGACCCTATACAAACTGACACACTGACCACTGTTCAGGGAACAGTGAAGGAACAAAAACACCAGGGGATACTCAGAGTGACTGCGGCCATTCCAGAACATAAAGTTTTCCAAGTTCCTCCGAGGGCAGACATTACTGTGAATAAGGAAGCAGAGGAACAAAAGGCAATTGAAATTGCAAATGTGCAAGAGGAAACGACAGAAGCCAGTTTAGTAAAATTAAATGAAGAGGTAGAGGCAGAAGAAAAGGAAAAATGGAGGCGAAAAGGAGTAAAGGAGAGACCAGGTGGGTGCTGGACACACGGGGAGGAAAGAGTCGCGGTGGCCCCACCCTGTATTAGGCAGATACTACTAAAGTTTTATCATGGGGAGATGCATCAGGGAAGGCGGAGCATGATCACAACCCTCCAGCAGGACTGGTGGTGGCCAGGGATGGGCGGGGATGTTGAAAAATTCTGCCGCCATTGTATCATTTGTGCCCAGCATAACCCTGGTAAGGGCAGAAAGCTACAGCTGGCAAATCAGCCTCGGCCGAGGGGACCCTGGGAAAACATCCAGATAGACTTCACAGGGCCCCTGCCAAAAAGCAGGGGGAAAAGCTACTGTCTAGTAATTATGGATCACTTCACCCGGTGGGTGGAGGCTTTCCCAACAAGGGACTGCACCGCCTGCACTGCTGCATGGATCCTAGTTCAGGAAATCCTCCCAAGGTGGGGAACCCCAGTTCAGGTGGATTGAGATCAGGGAGAACATTTCACGGGGAAAGTGATGAAGGAAATGTGTTGACTGCTAGGGATTTGACAATGGTTTCACGCACCCTACCACCCCCAGAGTTCAGGGATGGTAGAAGGGATGAACCGAACAATCAAAAATGCGTTAGCCAAAGCTATAGCTGAGACAGGAAAGACATGGGTTGATGTATTACCAGGAATCCTGATGAGATTGCGTGCAACCCTGAACCGCACATTGGGTTTCAGCCCCTATGAATTATTGATGGAGTGAGCAAAGCGACACCCTCATGAGGTAATTATGGATTGCGGGGAGCCTGGGGCTTACAGGGATAGAATGACACAAGACCTTTGTAACCAACTTAAAGTGTTGAAAGACCGAGCGAAACAACAGCAGCAAATCGCTGATCAGTGAGAGCCAGAGTCCTTCCACAACCCAGTGACCAAGTCATGGTGAGGGTGCTGCCGGAAAGGCCGGGGTTTGCCCCTTGGAGGATAGGACCACAGACGGTACTCTTAACCAATGATACGTGTGTCTGTGTACAGACTCGGTGAGGCAGCCAGTGGAAACCCAGGTTAAAGCATACAACTCACCCTCTTGTTGCTCCCACAGAAGGAGCGGGGAACCAAGTGTACCCAGTAACCAGGTAATTACAGAGAACCTAAGAGAGGAACACCAGCCGGCCGTGCCAGACCTGACCACAGCCGATGAAAACATACCCGGAGAAAACACAAAGGCAGAAAACACCGAGAGCGTGGCAGAAGACACTGAGAGCGTGTTGGAAAACCACGAATAGCCTGCTAAGGTGTGATGATGATGGTACTCTGTAAAGAAGGCTGGTTGCTGAAGGCAGATGATTAATTTTATAGCATGGTATAGAAAATTTATTGGGAAATAGATGGGGAGGGATTTTTGAGTTAAAGCAGAGACGGCAAGTTCCACCACTTCGATGGCATTTCAGACTGCACACGGCTTCTGAAAGCAGTCACCCCAGTCTGAGGAGCTGGGCCCTTGTCAGCAGTTGGGCCAGTGATCGACAGAACAGTTCAGAAGGGGGTGCCACCGGGGAGAAGCCCTTGTAGATATTTACATAGAGGCCACTCCAACCCCTTCCTGTACATCAATGAGAGGCCTGTGGGTGCTCCTGGAAGGAGAGTTTCAGTGATCAGAGGATGAAGGGCTGAAGACAAAGGAATGTAATTAAGCTGCAGTCAGCCTGCAGGGAAAGAGCAGGCACACCAAAGGAGCCGCATTTCTAAAGACTTGGATCAGCCTCTCTGCTTAACATTTGGTAGGTAGCAATTAGGTAATACTAGGATAGATATCGAGGTACATAAGATTGGGGGGTTAATTTCGAGACAGGGCATTTTTTGCTGCCCTATTTGAGCAGATCCTCCTAGGTTGGCCTTTCCCAATACAAATTTAATTTTTGTCCAGGAGGATCAAGAGGGGAGACGGTTAGAGTGAGTTTTTGGGTAGATGATTCATTTGCACTTAAATTACTTTGGCCACCAGACTTCTGTTTGACAAAGTACTGTGGATTGAGTCCACAACAATGCGCTTGCTAAAAAGGTGTGAATACCAGATGCTTCTGGTGCCGTAGTTTGACCAGATGCTGTAGTTTTGAAGACAGTATTATCTATACTTTATAAATATTAATTGTCTTCTATGTTAGCACGTAAAATGCCATATAAGTGTATTGTGGATTTAACTTACATTCCTAAAGGCTGTGGCTACCAACTCAGACAGGTTGGCGTCGGAAGGAAAGGATGAAGTCAGAAGGTGTGATGTTTTGTATGTAGCTTCAAAAGGAAGTATTGTCTATGCATTGTCTATAACTTTTTAGGTAGTGATTGCCTTTGTGTTTAGCATATAAATATCGAGCCCACATTGGGCTACCAGACCTTTCTACCGAAAACGTCTCCGTCCGTATGATGCCTGCTGTACCTTGTTGTGTCAAATAAAGAAGCTGCTTTGTATCTACCTGTGACTCTGTCTCTCCGGTGATTTCATCCACGCTACAACACACCTCCCCTTGGTTCTCCTCCTCCTTCCCTTTCTCCTATAGTCCACTCTCCTCTCCTATCAGATTCCTTCTTCTCCAGCCCTTTATCTTTCCTACACACCTGGCTTCACCTATCACCTTCCAGCTCTCCTCCTTCCCCTCCCCCAACCTTTTTATTCTGGTGTGTTCCCCCTTCTTTTCCCGTCCTGAAGAAGGGTCTCGGCCCAAAATGTCAACTGTTTGTTCATTTCCACAGATGCTGCCTGACCTGCTGAGTTCCTCCAGCACTTTGTGTGTGTTGCTTCTAACTGAAGAGATGTGATTGGCTGAAAACTCAACTGATCTGAGACAAAACCCTTTCACCTGAAGATTAGTCAACTGTGTAGCTGAGGGAAAAGTATTGTGAAATGGGACTGAGTGGCATTCTCTTCCACAGAACTGGGGCAGGTTGATCAGGCCAAACAGCCTTGGTTGTTTCAAGGATCTACCCTTTAATAATAATGATCAGGGAGGCACAAGGGGAATCGGTAAATACTTACAAGTACTGACAAGAACACATGAGTATATACAACCAAATACCCGTGAGCACACCTAAGTTTTCCTGATACTCCATGAACAGTCAAAGAACAGAAAAGGTAGTACGTACCAGTAAAAGGAATCTGTGCTGGCCATGTGCTCCTCATGGTCCCAGTCCAATCTCCATATGTCCATGGGGTATTCCACATCTGCAATGGTGGCTCTCTGGAGAGAGTTATCACTATTTTGCATTCAAAGCCTCTTCTTTTATACACATTCCTAACCAGTTCAAATATTGCATTGCAGTGTTATTGGCCATGGGTCAGCTGACTGACCTATAACACTTTATTACTGGTTCTGGTCCAGGCCAGCATCCACTTATTGCCCTACTTTCCACAAGTGACAACAGGTAATTTTATGGCCCTTTGTTCTAAATCAGTTACCAAACTAGTAACCAGCTCAAATCTCTCAAAGCAGATACAGATCTCACCATTCATAGACCTGCATGTTATATCATATCAAAGAACACCTCACAAATAAATTCTTATTTGAAAATTATCTCTAGTAAAGCAGATTACCTGGAGCATTGTTGTGTCTACTTTAAACCACTAATTCAGCCAAGCAATTCCAGTTCACAAAATGGAGGATGCAGAGTACTATACAAAATGGCATCCTCCATTCCTTTGAGCTCATGGTTTGTCTGTTTCCACTGTCCTTGATTCATTTGAATTCACTGATTTGTAGACTGTAGTTCTTTCTGGCCAACTATGTGTTGACAATTCCATAATTCCAAAGTATCTGAATCCTAATTTGGACTCAATCTATAGCTGACTCAGTTTTACCACAGAATATCTGCACCAATAGTCACCCTCACAAAACTCCATTCAAGCTGAGAGACTTCCCTGTCATCACTGATTAAATGGACTCTGAGAACTTGCACTTATTCCTCAATCATAATTTATCTAACTTGTGCACAAGGAAAATAGCATGGCCCCTGTCACCCCTCTGTTCCGAAGTCCCAACAGAGAAATGCCTTTTTTATACAGAATTGACCTGCAGATGTAGATATTGGCCATTTGGTGAACTGTGTATGATTGAATTCCTTACCTGCAAGATCATTCGTCTTTCACAATACAGGTGTTAAAAGTCAATAGAAACTACAAGCTGACAATTGATGATACTTTGAAGGTATTAAAGTAATTGTCCCTTAGTTGGTGTGTGCGTTTCACATCCTTCCATTACACTTCTATCTCATTTCTAGGAAGTGAAGTGACTCCAGTAACCTGCTATGCAAAGGGAAGCTTTGCTCTTCAAAGACCTTTCCTGCCTGGGCTGCAAGGCAATGCACTCAGGCTGCAGCCTACAGACAGGAAGTCAGCACCCTGACACAGTGGTGTCAAGAAAACAACCTCTCCCACAACAGCGCAAAAACAAAGGAAAACACGAGGAATTCTGCAGATGCTGGAAATTCAAGCAATGCACATCAAAGTTGCTGGTGAACACAGCAGGCCAGGCAGCATCTCTAGGAAGAGGTACAGTCGACGATTCAGGCCGAGACCCTTCATCAAGACTAACTGAAAGAAGATCTAGTAAGAGATTTGAAAGTGGGAGGGGAAAACAAAGGAGCTGGTTGTGGACTACAGGAGGAATGGAGACAGGCTAACCCATATAGACATCAATGGATCTGTGGTTGAGAGGGTGAACAGCTTTAAGTTCGTCTGCATAAACGTCACAGAGGATCTCATGTGGTCTGTACATACCGGATGTGTGGTGAAAAAAGCACAACAGCACGTCTTTCACCTCAGACAGTTGAAGAAGTTTGGTATGGCCCCCCCCAAACTCTAAGAACTTTCTATAAGGGCACGATTGAGAGCATCCTGACTGGCTGCATCACTGACTGGTATGGGGACTGTACTTCTCTCAATCGCAGGACCCTGCAGAGAGTGGTGCAGACAGCCTAGCACATCTGTAGATGTGAACTTCCCTCTATTCAGGACATTTACAAAGGCAGGTGTGTAAAAAGGGCCACAAACTGTTCCAGCTACCATCCAGGAAACAGTACCACAGCATAAAAGCCAGGACCAACAGGCTCCAGGACAGCTTCTTCCACCAGGCCATCAGACTGATTAATTCATGCTGATACAATTGTATTTCTATGTTATATTGACTGTCCTGTTGTACATATTATTTATTATAAATTACTATAATTGCACATTGCGCATTTGAACAGATATGTAACGTAAAGATTTTTACTCCTCATGTATTTGAAGGATGTAAGTAATAAAGTCAATTCAATTCAACGTCCTTGCTGGACATTATGTTAACCCTTGCCTTACTGCAACTTCCACATCCCAGTCACTGATAGGGGTTCTTCATGAATACTTCATTAATCTTCACCTCATTGTAACACCTCAATACACTGATGTGATAAAATGATCTGCAGGGATGTTTTGCAGCAAAGTCTTTCACTGTATGCAGGTACATGTGACGATAGTAAACCAATTTACCATCAGGTTCAGGAGTGGCTACCTTCCTACGACCATCATTATTTTTGAATCTACCTGAACAACTCTGACCCTCCCTCAACAATGGAACACTGCAGACCACCTCTTATAATATCAGGGACTTATCTTTGATTGTGCCTTTGCTTTTTTTTTGCACTAAGGGCTAAAAAAGTTGCAGTCCTTTTTTTCACCGTATGGTATAATTTTATGTATAATTTATGTACAATTTCTGTCTGTTGTCTGTACCTACATGCATGTGTTCCTGCTGCAAGCAAGTACTTCCCTATACCTGTACCTCAATGTACGTGTTCACATGACAATAACCTCAACTTGATTTGACCTGAGTGAGAAATCACTGTGTTCTACCACCAGAATGAGATATGGAGTCAATGAATATCTTCCTTTGTAGACCATAGAGTAGAAGAAGATCACTTGGTCTATTGATTCTATTTTGATAGTATGAAATTAAAATCTAACCCAAAGGTGACCAATTCAAACCCAACCCAGAGCAGATAACTAATTATTTTTACATACCTGACCAAGATGTAACTGCAGAAGTGTAATAAAAAAGATCTGGGACCAGTGTGCCAAGCACCAACCCAAGGTGCTTACGGAGTTCAAGAAATGCAAGAGAACACTTCAGAAAGAAATCAAGAGAGCTAAAGTAAGGGAATTAAGGGTTATGGGGAAAAGGCAGGAAGTGATGAGTCCATGGTCAGATCAGCCATGATCTTATTGAATGGCGGGGCAGGCTTGCTGGGCTGGATAGCCTACTCCTGCTCCTACTTCTTATGTTTTATGCTCTCATGTGAAAAAAGGCATGAGGTTGCCCGAGGTGACAAGGTGAAGGAGAATCCTAAGAGAATTCCACGGATATGTTAAGAACAAAAGGATTGCAAGGGACAAACTTCGTCCTTTGGCAGATCAGAAAGGTAATCCAGGTGTGTAGCTAGAAGAGAAGGTGGGGGGGAATCTTAAATAAATTTTTGGGTCTGTATTTACTCAAGAGACAAACTCAGAGACTATAGAAGTGAGGCAAAGCAGCATCAACTTGTGGACCCTATATGGATTACAAATGAGGAGGTGTTTGCTGTCCTGAGGCAAATTGAGGGTGGATAAATCCCCAGGGCCTGGTAAGGCATTCCCTCAGACCCTGTGGAAGGCAAGTGCAGAAATTGCCGTGCCCTTAGCAGAGATATTTAAATCATCCTTAGTTACAGGTGAGGTATCAGAGGATTGGAGGATGGCCAATGTTGTTCTGCTGTTCAAGAAACGCTCTGAAAATAAACCAGGGAATTATAGGCCAGTGAGTCTGATATCATTTATGGGAAAGTTATTGGAAGGTATTCCAAGGGACTGGATATATAAGTATTTGGATAGATTTGGACTGAGTAAGGATTGTCAGCATGGCTTAGTGTGTGGTAGATCATGTCTAGCCAAACTTATAGAGTTTTTTGAGGAAGTTACCAGGAAAGTTGATGAAAGCAACACAGTGGATGTTGTCTACATGGACTTTAGTAAGACATTTGACAAGGTACCACATGGGAGATTGGTCAAGAAGGTTTAATTGCTCAGCATGCGAGATGAGGTAGTAAATTGGATTAGCTATTGACTTTGTGGGAAAAGCCAGAGAGTGGTAGCAGATGGTTGCATTTCTGACTGGAGGTCCATGACTAGTGGAGTGCCACGGGGATCAGTGGTGGGTCCATTGTTGTTTGTCATCTATATTAATGATCTGGTTAACTGGATCAACAAACTTGCAGATGACACCAATATTGAGGTGTAGTGGACAGCGAGGAAGACTATCACTGCCTTCCAGCGGGATCTGGACCAGCTGGAAAAATGGGCTGAAAACTGGCAGATGGAGTTTAATGCAGACAAGTGCGAGATGTTGCACTTTGGTAGGACCAACCAGAATAGGTCTTACACAGTAAACATAGGAGTGTGGTAGAACAAAGGGATCTGGGAATACAGGTACAGAATTCATTAAAAGTGTTGTCACAGGTAAATAGGATCGTAAAGAAAGCTTTTGGTACATTGGCCTTCATAAATCAAAGTACTGAGTACAAGAGATCAGATGTTATGTTGAAGTTGTATAAGACATTGGCGAGGCCTAACTTGGAGTATTGTGTGAAGTTTTGGTCACCTACCTACAGGAATGATGTAAATAAGGTTGAAAGAGTACAGAGAAAATTTACAAGGATGTTGCCAAGTCTGGAAGACTTGAATTATAAGGAAAGATTGAATAGGTTAGGACTTTGAAAAAGGATCTTGTGCTTTTTAGGTTAGAACTTTATTCCTCGGAACATGAACGGTTGAGAGGTATACAAAATTATGAGGGGTATAGATAGGATAAATGTTATGATTAATTACATCATGAGTTTGGAAGTCTATTATACCTGTGTTATCTGAAATGTTTTCTGTATATGTTTATTAACAATAAAATTATTCCAATCTCTTTGTATCAACATTGTTATTTTGTTTATAACTTTGGAAAAATTAATAAAAAGATTTAAAAAGAAAGAACGATAGGATAAATGCAAGCAGGCTTTTTCCATTGAGGTTGGACGGGACTACAACCAGAGGTCATGGATTAAGGGTGAACAGTGAGACATAAGAAACGTGAAGGGAAGCTTGTTCACATGGGGAGTCGTGAGAGTGTGGAATGAGCTGCCAGCACATGTGGTGCATATGAGCTCAATTTCAACATTTAAGTTTGGATAGGTATATGGATGGTCAGGGTATGGAGGCTTATGGTCCTGGTGCAGGTCAATGGGAGTAGGCAGTTTAAATGACTTGGCATGGACCAGATGGACTGAAGGGTGTGCTGTAGTTTTCCATGACTCTAAAGAACTGACCCAGGCTCGTACGTGACCTGACCTGAGCACAATCAAGTCCTACTGAACTCGAGTCTGCCAGACTGGCTCTGGATACCAGCTCCTTGTCAACCAATACTGCCAGTCCCATCCCTTGCTCTTTCCCTGAAGCTCTACAGATTATCCCAGTCTCTTTCCAAGGCACAGGTAGATTTTGTTTATATTGTAGGGTAATGTAATTGGTGGAAGCCACCGATGAGCTGGGGTTCACTTTAAGAGGCTGGCATGAAATGATGAAGTAATTACATGAGTTCCTGTTACCACGCTTTGTGTTCAGTGTTTGGATTACACTAAATGAGTTTTCTTAAACATAAAACACCTCACGCCGTTTCATTTGCGAAAACGTACATCGGTGAATCTGATGCTCTAGGACGATTCCAGAGTTATTGAACATGTTGGCCAATGCAGTAACTTTGAAACTGTCGGAATTTTGGGAGCAAAATGCCTTTGCTTGGGTTGTACAAGCCGAGGCCCAATTCGCACAGCCAGAAATCTCCGCCAACTACACCAAAGTTCACTATGTGGTAGTGTCCTCAGTAACTCCACAGCTGCAAGAGTAGTAAGTCTACTGGAACACCCACCTGAACACATTAAATACCGAGAAAGGATCGAGTGCTTTTCCATCGTATACGAAAATAAACTCTTCCTGGACTTCCAGCTGGGTACAGGTATCGATTATAATTGACATTTTGATGACAAACTCTGCCATCATCTCTGATGAAGATGGAGGGAGTTCGTCATCAAAACTTTGGTTATAATTGATAACTGTACCCAGCTGGAAGCCCGAGATGAGTTTATATGATAACTACTGATTGCCGAAAACTCACCTTTTACAGACTTCTGGACTTTTGGAGTCCGAGTGTGCCAAACAGTTGCTCTGCTTGCCCGGCCTCAGCAATGCTAAGCCATCGGAGCTAATGGAGCACATGTCGCCTCTCCTGGGAAATTTTAATTTTAATTTTTAAAGAATTCTTCTTGCAGCTATTCAACAGTCTCTGATGCTGGGGATGATTGTTGCCAAAAGACATCGTTTGGAGATGGATGGCTGATATGATCTCAGTCATACAGATGGAGAAACTTAGGTTCTTGAGAACTCACTCAATTAAAAAATTTTCAGCTCTCTGGGATCCATTTCTTGCCTACTTGGACGAGGCTGGGGGCAGATGAACAATTTCCCCCCAGCTGATTTCTCACTGCCCTCATTTCAGATTTTATGTTTAGTATTTTTGAGCACTTTGTACAATAGGCATCCCGCTAATGTTATGTCCTTTTTCTTTGCTTATTTCATTTTTACACATGTCTGAGCTGGTATGTTCTTGTTGATATCATCGGTTTTTTTCCGAAAATAAAGTACTAAAAAAAAGAATTCTTCTTGCAAGCAAATGCCTGATCAAGTTTGCATAGCTCTTGCTAATACACCCCTGAAGGACCACAGGAAGCTTGCTAAACTGGCTGATAGCCTACACTCAGCCGGGCAGTGATGTATCTTTCCTCCTTCTTTCCCTGCCTCAGTAATCCCGGTCAGCAAGGCCTCCAATATAAGAATGCCTGTGGCTGCAAAACAGACAACGCCAGGTCTATGTCTTTATCACGCTCACTTCGGTACGAACGCTCGGAGATGCCAACGCCCTTGCAGCTTCAACAGGGACATCAGATGTCTACTGTTCATTAAGGGCACTCTTTCAGGGCAACGCTTCCTGTGTGACATGGGTGCTCAAGTGAGTGTGCTTCCAGCATCACCTATTGAGACAGTAAAGAGCAAAGAAACCTCACTGGAGGCTACCAACGGCAGCAAGATCCAGACTTACAGGACGTGACGGGTGACACTCTGCTTCGGTGGGTGGCGTTACACATGGGACTTTGTCCTGGTTGAAGTGGCTAGACCTCTGCTCAGTGCAGATTTCCTGTGTGCCCAAGGACTGTTAGTTAATCTTAAGAACTGCCAGCTTGTGGATGTCAAGGACTTTGGGTCATTACCCTGCTCCCCTAGGAAGCTCCCCTCAGCGACTCTGTCAAGCACATGCACCACCGTGTGTGAGTTTTCTCGACTGCTGGATGAATTCCCAGACCCCACCAAGCCCACATTCTCCAATACAATCACAAAACATGGGGTGAAGCACCACATTTCCACAACCGGCTCACCAGTCCATGCCCGTGCACAGAGACTGGACCCAAAAAAGCTGGCAACTGTGAAGGCTCATTTTGCCAACGTGGAAAGACTTTATATACTGATCAAATAGTCCCTGGGCTTTGCCCCTCCATACGATCCCTAAATCCGATGGTGTTTGCCGCCCACGTGACAACTACCAACGCCTCAATGAGGTCACCACTCCTGATTGTTAGCCGGTCCCACACATCCAAGACTTTTCGGCACGTTTAGCTGGAAAGTTAAATTTTTCCCGAAGTCAGCTTAGTTAGGGGCTACCATCCGGTGCCAGTGTGCTCGGAGGACATTCCCAAAATGGCTGTCATAACCCCATTTGGCCTCTTTTGAGTTTCTGCACGTGCCATTTGGGCTGAAAAATGCAGCACAGACTTTCCAACGGCTGTTGTTTACCTGCACGACAAACTTGTCATCAGTGCGTCCAAATCCAAACACAGATCTCATCTCCACACACTTTTCAAGTGCTTATGCCAACACGGGTTGATTATTAACCCTGCTAAGTGCCAGGTTGGGTTGTCAACCATTGACTTTCTCAGCATCATATCTCTGCAGAAGGTTGAAAGCCCTCCCATCAAAAGTAGCCGTTGTTATGGATTTCTCAGTTCCCCGCACTACTTTTTAGTCATGGTGAATTTCTTTCACCACTTCATTACACGAGCTGCTGAGCTAATGCTGTCCCTGTATAGTGCGTTTAAAGGCAATACCACTAATCGTGTGCTGGACAGGTCGGTGGACATGACCAGGGCATTTGATGATACCAAACATTGTGACCCTACTGGGACACCTGCTCCCCATTGCACCTTTCGCCATTACTACTGACACTTCAGACTAATAATGCAGTGGCTGATGGCCTCTCACGGTCAGCCATTGAGGCCGTACACATAGGTGTTGGCTCTGCCGGCATGGCAGCTGACCAAGCGACTGACCCAGAGGTCCAGTCTTACTGAACTTCAGTCACGGGCCTGCGGTAGGCTGACATTAAGCTCAGGGAAGCTGGGCTTTCTCTCCTGTGCGATGTCTCAACCAGTTGCCCTCGCCCCCATCGTACCTGCAAACTGGAGGCGGACTGTTCTTAACTCCATACATGTCCTCTCGTATCCGGGGCGGAAGGCCTCACTGACACTGGCTGCACTGAAGTCTGTGTGGCATGGCCTTTGAAAGGACATGCGTGATTGGCGAGCGTCCTGTGTGGAGTGCCAGCAGGCAAACGTTATCTGTCATGTCCAGGCACCATTTTCACCTTTTGAGGTCCCTGAGTGACTGTCTGGCCCTTTCCCCCTGTCCTGTGGTTTCACACACCTTCTTACCATGGTGGGCCGTACCACCAGGTGGCCAGAGGTCATCCCTCTAGCATCAACAATAGCTGCAGACATGGCTCGGGCATTCATCAGTAGCTGGGTTGCTCAGTTTGGCACCCTACTGATATTTCCTCTGACCGCGGTCCCCAATTAATATCAGACCTCTGGGCTGTGATGGCCCAGAACCTAGGCGTTAGGCTACATCACACCATGGCTTATCACCCGCAGTCCAACGGCCTATGTGAACGGTTTCACCGCTCCTTAAAGGCTGCTCTGAGGGCTTCCCTGACAAATGAGTGTTGGCATGATCGTCTCCCGTGGGTCCTGCTGGGGCTCAGAACATCTCCAAAAGTGGACCTGCACTCATCCGTGGCTGAGCTGGTGTATGGACAGCCGTTACGAGTGCCAGGTGACTTCATTCCTGACGCCACGACCTCCTGATTGGCCTGCCAACAGTGCTCCACCCTCCTCTGTAAACTCAATTCCTTTGTACCTATTCCTAACCTCCCATCATGGGTTCCTGTTGACCGACGTTCCACCTCGTTTGGTTTCATCCACCATGATGCACACCAACATCCCTTAAGGCCTCCTTATGATGGCCCCTTCTGCATCTTGGAATGGAGGGAAAAGACTTTTATCATGGATAAGAAGGGTAAATCTGAATGTGTTTCAGTAGATTGCCCTAAGCCGGGCCACCGAGATTTGGAGGGTTCTGCTACCATGCCCCCGCTGTCACGACATGACAATGAGCATGTCAACACTCATCTGGACGAGCCAGAGGCACTTGCTGTTGCCTCACCCATAGAACACAGGACCCGAGCCTGGAAGCCCGTCCGAGCTCCAGACAGGCTCCCAATGCCAGATTCAGTGAATTCTGTGGGAGAGAGAACTGTGTAGGGTAACGTAATTGGTGGAAATGTTCATAATTCACAACATTGTCATTGAGCTGCGGTTCACTTTAAGAGGTTGGTCTGACATGATGACATAATTGAGTGAGTGTCTACTACCCTGCCTTGTGTTCAACGTTTGGATTACAATAAATGAGTTGTTAAGGTTTTTCTTAAACATAAAATGCCCCACGCTGTTTTATTTGCGAAAACCTACAATATGATCCCTTCAGTGTATTCCTGGTCGTTATCAGTATCTGTGTATTTTCTGCCGAACTTTTAAATTTGTGCTCAGTTCTTAATGAGAACAGGCTTCTGGGAGAAGTGTGTTCCTATTCAGAACAAACACAAATTGTGACTGGTCATGATCTCTCACTCTCCTCTCCATCTTCTTTGCCGCAAAGAGATTATTCCCACCTTCCTTTTTCTACCCCGGAACTGAAATCCCCCTTCACTGGATCAATTCTATTAAATCTTCTCTGCACCGTCTCCTGGATCTTCACCTCCTTCTGAAGTAGTGATGATTAGAAATGGATGCCGGACTCTAATTGTGGCATAAATTAAACTTGAATACAGGAGCAGTAAAAGAAGGCAGGAGGCTGTTTCTAGATAACCAGATAGTATGGTGCACTGTGGAAGAAATTATGCAAAGAAGTAAATTTTGTTTATGCATATTATGCATTTAGCATTAAAATATCTCTAGATATTTCCAGTAGTGTGGTCAAATAACAACAAGCCATGTGAAAAAAAGGTACTTGTGTGCTGTTAATCATGGTCAATGTCAACATGCATGTGAAAATTATTCTCTATTCAGAAGCAGAATGAGAATCAGAATCAGGTTAAAAATCACAGGCATATGTCATGAAATTAGTTAATTTTGCAGCAGCAGTACAATGATAAATACAAAGAAAAAAATGGAATTACAGTAAGTATGTATACACACACACACACAAATATATATGTAGATAGATAGATAGAGATATATACATACATATGTATATTAAATAATTAAATTAAAATTAGTGCAAAAACAGAAATTAAAAAAGTAGTGAGATAGTGTTCATGGGTTCAATGACCATTTAGGAATTGGATGACAGAGGAGAAGAAGCTGTTCCTGAATCAAATCGCTGAGTTCTTTATATTTCTGATTTTTCCATGCCTTTCAGTTTATCAGGGGTCCCCAACCTGGGGTTCACGGACCCCTTGGTTAATGGTATGGGTCCACGGCTTAAAAATGTTTGGTAACCCCTGGTTTAGACATATCCCCAATCCTTAATAATAAACTATATTTTTCAATTCTCAGTTCTTCAACGACCTGATGGTTGGACGATTTAAACGCCAGGCCAGATGGATAGAAAAGGCAGGGTTTCGGAACCAGCAGTCAAGGTCAAACTGGTTCCGCTTGCTGTTCCGTGATGTTTACTCTGCTCTTCGCTGAACTGAGGCTGGGGCTCTCGGCCTGCTCCAGGCTTCATGTCTGAAGGCTCCACGAGGTGCTGAACTGAGGCTGGGGCTCTCGGCCTGCTCCAGGCTTCATGTCTGAAGGCTCCACGAGGTGCTGAACTGAGGCTGGGGCTCTCGGCCTGCTCCAGGCTTCATGTCTGAAGGCTCCACGAGGTGCTGAACTGAGGCTGAGGCTCTCGGCCTGCTCCAGGCTTCATGTCTGAAGGCTCCACGAGGTGCTGAACTGAGGCTGAGGCTCTCGGCCTGCTCCGGCTGCTCTGGGCTTTGTGTCTGAGGACTTGCTTTTGTTCTAGATGCTACGTATTTACTTTTATTGCTTACACAATTTGTTTCTTTTCCTCTCTCTCCGTAGATTGGGTGTTTGTCGGTCTTTCTTTTTAATGGGTTCTATTGGGTTTCTTGTTTTGTGGCTGCCTGTAAGGAGAAAAATCTTAAGGTTGGATAATATATACATACTTTGATAATAAATGTACTTTGAATTTTTGAACTTTGATCTTTGAACATTGAACTTTGTAAACCTAAAAGGGGCTTGAAATTTTTGAGTTTTGAAATGTCTTAGCGTGAATCAAAAGGTAGATACGTATACTGATAGATTTGTACGACCAGCTTTATAAGCTCAGTTAATGAACATCATCTTATAAGAAAAAGTATGGTTAGCTTTACTTGTCACATGTGCATCAAAACACACAGTGAAATGCATCATATTCTACCAAATCAAACAGCACGTGTTGGGGGCAGCCCACAAGTGTCACCACGCTTCCAGCGCCAACACTGCACACCCACGATTCATCTTAACATTTGGATTACACAAACAACGGACTGTTGATTTATTTCTCTCCTTTCCCCGTGTCCTGCCTTCCTTTCTAATTGTTTTCGGAGTGCTGAGGTACAATCCTATCCACATCCTTCACCGCTCCTATAAGGTGTTTCTGCATCCTGCGGCCATTCTTCCTTTGATGAGTTAGACAGTTTATTCAAAGCTGTTTACTGTTTATGAGCGCCCATTCCTGCAGCTGTTTATTTTACTGGGGGGGGGGCAATCCAGAAGTTCAGAAGTCAAGAATGAGACATAAAACTTCTTGCTTACTGCCATTTTATTTCTTAAAATGATTCAAAAGGTTCAAAGGTTCATTTATTATCCAAGTATCTATACAATGTACAACTCTGAAAATCTTCTTCTCCAGATAGCCAAGAAACAAAGAAAACCATGTAAGTGTTATAATGTGGCAAACCACTTTCTACACAAGCGAACCGGCTCACAAAATAGCGCGTGCGAGGGGAGAGACTTTTGTAATGCACCTCTGACGTCATTTCCGCCCGGAGAGGGCAGGAAGGGAACTGCTTAAAAGCCAGTGCCGCGAAGTTTGAATAAACGAGTCTCGAATGCGACTTACAGACTGCGTGTCGTTATTTCTAGCTCTGTGTGTAGCACATCGCTACATTGGTGACCCCGACAGTCTAAATGGGATTTGGATCAAAGATGATCAAATCTTCTTCATCTGTTCACGCAGTTTCGCTAAAACTGCCAACTTTCTGGATGCTGCGACCATGCGTGTGGTTTGACCAAGCAGAAGCCCAGTTCCAGATTCGGCAGATACCTTCGGATTCCACACATTACTATTACGTGGTGAGCTCCCTTGACCAGGAGACAGCCGCACGGGTTGGGGATTTCATACAGTCACCCCCCGAAGAAGGCATTCAAAGCGCTGCTCTTAGAGACCTTTGGTCTCTCACAGCGTGAGCGAGGTGCCCGCTTGCTGCACCTGGATGGTTTGGGAGACAGGCCGCCGTCAGCATTAATGAACGAGATGCTGGTCCTGGCTGAAGGACACAAGCCCTGCCTCATATTTGAGCAGGCGTTCCTAGAACAACTGCCCGAGGACATACATCTGCTGCGGGCTGACGCAGATTTCAGTGACCCCCGGAAAGTGGCGGCCTGGGCAGACGTGCTGTGGAAAGCCAGGAGGGAGAGCGGGGCATCCGTAGGACAGATTACCAAGCCACGCGCCCAACAGCAGGCCAGACCAGGCCTGGCAATGGAGCGCACACAACCCAGAGGCAGGAGTGAGGAAGCCAATGAACAGTGGTGTTTCTACCACCAGCGGTGGGGCACAGAAGCCCGCTGTTGTCGCCCGCACTGCAAGTTCCCGGGAAATGGCAGGGCCAGCTGCCGCTAATGGCTACAGTGGCTGGCCACCAGGACAGCTTCCTGTACATCTGGGACAAACAGTCGGGACACCGCTTCTTGGTTGACACTGGAGCGGAGATCAGCGTCTTACTCCCAACGGGGTATGACACCCGCAACAGGGCGACAGGACCCACTGTGAGGGCCGCAAACGGCAGCACGATTCGGACCTACGGCACCTGCACAGTGCACCTACAGTTCGGCGCCAGCCAGTTCATGTGGGACTTCACGCTGGCCGCCGTGGCCCAACCACTCCTGGGGGCGGACTTCTTGCGAGCCCACAGCCTGCTGGTCGACTTGCAAGGGAAAAGACTGGTCCATGCCAAGACTTTCCAGATGTTCTCCCTGGGTGAAGCCAAGTTGCCGGCCCCACACCTGGACTCCATCACGCTGTCTGACAACGAATTCACCAGAATCCTGGCGGACTTTCCATCGGTTCTGGCACCGCAGTTCACAGCAGCCATGCCCAGACACGGAGTACAGCACCACATTCCGACCCAGGGACCCCATGCCCGCGCACGAAGGCTCCCCCTGGACAAGCTCCGCCTGGCGAAGGAGGACTTCAAGAGGATGGAAGAATTGGGGATCGTACGGAGGTCCGGCAGCCCATGGGCATCCCCCTTGCACATGGTGCCCAAAGCAGCTGGGGACTGGAGACCATACGGCGACTACCGCAGACTGAACGAGGCTACAACTCCAGACCGCTACCCCGCGCCGCACATACAGGACTTTGCAGCAAATCTGCACGGAACAAGTATCTTTCCCAAAGTAGACCTCATCCGGGGGTACCATCAAATTCTGGTAGACCCTGAAGACATCCCCAAAACAGCACTCATCACCCTGTTCGGCCTGTTCAAATTCCTCCGAATGCCGTTCGGCCTGAAGAATGCCGCACAGACATTCCAGCGGCTAAAGGATGCGGTGGGACGCGACCTGGACTTTGCGTTCATCTACTTGGACGACATCCTCATAGCCAGCAGTAGTTGTCAGGAGCAACTGTCCCACCTCCGCCAGCTCTACTCCCGTCTGAGCGATTTCGGCCTCATGATCAACCCGGCCAAATGTCAGTTCGGACTCGACACCATTGGCTTCCTGGGCCACAGGATTACCAAAGATGGGGCAACACCTCTGCCTGCCAAAGTAGATGCGATCCACCACTTTGCCCGGCCCAACACAGTCAAAGGCCTGCAGGAGTTCGTTGGTATGGTGAACTTCTACCACCGCTTCCTCCCCTCAGCAGCCCGTATCATGCGCCCTTTGTTCACCCTGATGTCGGGTAAAGGCAAGGACATTACTTGGGATGAAGAGGCCACGGCCGCTTTCATTAAAGCCAAGGAAGCCTTGGCAGACGCCACAATGCTGGTGCACCCCAGAGCGGACGTTCCAACCGCCCTCACAGTGGACGCATCCAACACAGCAGTCGGTGGGGTGCTGGAGCAACTCATCGAGGGGTGCTGGCAACCCCTGGCATTCTTCAGCAGGCACCTACAGCCACCCGAACTCAAGTACAGTGCCTTCGACCGGGAGCTGTTGGCATTATATCTCGCAATCTGGCATTTCAGGTACTTCTTAGAAGGCAGGCCGTTCACCACGTGCACGGACCACAAACCGTTGACTTTCGCATTCACAAAGGTGTCTGATCCCTGGTCGGCCCGCCAGCAGCGACATCTGTCCTACATCTCCGAGTACACGACAGACATCCAGCATGTCCTGGGAAAGGACAACGTCATGGCGGACGCACTATCCAGACCAGCCATCCAGGCCCTGTCCCAGGGGGTGGACCATGCAGCACTGGTGGAGGCGCAGCAGGCAGACGACAAGATGCCCAGCTACAGGACCACAGTCTCAGGTTTGCAGCTGCAAAACTTCCTCATAGGCCCAGGTGAGAGGACCCTCTTGTGTGACGTGGCTACCGGCCAACCTTGCCCCATCGTCCCGGCAGCCTGGCGGCGGCAAGTTTTCAACTCCACACACGGCTTGGCGCACCCATCTATCAGGACAACCGTCCGGATGGTCTCCAGCAAGTTCGTGTGGCACGGACTTCGCAAACAGGTCAGCGAATGGGCCAAAACGCGCACGCAGTGCCAAACAGCCAAGATGCAGTGGCATACCAAAGCCCCGTTGCAGCAGTTCGAACTCACCTGCCGGAGGTTCGACCACATTCACGTGGATATCGTGGGGCCCCTGCCAGTGTCGCGAGGAGCGCGGTACCTCCTAACTATGATGGACCGGTTCACAAGATTGCCAGAGGCGGTCCCGCTCAGCGACACCACCGCCGATTCCTGCGCCCGAGCACTGATTGCAAACTGGGTAGCACACTTCGGGATACCGACCCACATTTTACATCCGACAGAGGCACCCAGTTCACTTCCAGCCTGTGGTCGGCTGTGGCCAGCCTGTTGGGAACACAGCTACACCACACAACTGCCTACCACCCACAGTCGAACGGACTAGTGGAATGCTTCCACCGTCACTTTAAGTCGGCTCTCATGGCCCGCCTGAAAGGGCCTAACTGGGTGGACGAGCTTCCCTGGGTCCCGCTTGGGATCCGCACGGCACCCAAAGAGGATCTGCACACCTCGTCGGCCAAGCTGGTGTACGGCACACCCCGGTCGTCCCAGGAAGTTCATACCAGCCTCAAGGGGGCAAGAGGAAGAACCCGCAGCAGTTCTGGACAGACTGCGCAAAAGGCTTGGCAACCTGGCCCCCATACCGACTTCACAGCATGGACAGATCCTGACCTGCGTACCCAAAGACCTGCAGAACTGTAAGTTTGTATTTGTACGAAGGGGTGCACACCGGGCACCACTACAGCAGCCGTATGAGGGGCCGTTCAAGGTGATCAGTAACAACGGGTCCACGTACGTTCTGGACATTGGGGAGGAAAGAGGAGGCTTTCACAGTGGACCGACTCAAACCAACTCATGTGGACTTGGTGCAGCCGGTCGAGGTCAGGCTCCACGGTGCAGAGGCAGACTGCCCAAACAGAGACTGATCCAGACTGTGGACATTGGGGGTGTATTGCCGGTTCTGTGGGGGGGGGGGTTATGTGGTGACCCACTTTCTACACAAGCGAACCAGCTCACAAAATAGCCTACGCGTGGGGAGAGACTTGTCATTTCTGCCTAGAGAGGGCTGGAATGGAACTGCTTAAAAGCCAGTGCTGCGAAGTTTGAATAAACGAGTCTCGAGAGCAACTTACAGACTGCGTGTCATTATTTCTAGCTCTGTGTGTAGCACATCGCTACAATAACAACAAAAAATAAACAAGGAATACAAGTTGAGAGGACTAAGAATTCATGGTCATTGTCTACAAAAACTAACTTCAACTATAAAGATAACAACATTCCAGTGATAAGAATGAACCTATAAGATGCCCAGAGTCAAGTGGTGTGACACCTGCTACAGAAAAACTTTCGAACTTCCAAAAAGATACAGAAACAGCATACCACAATTACTGGAAAAGTCACTGAACAATTATACATATACATATACTGAAAGTAATCATGTTAAAATGCAAGCAAGCAGAGGAATGTTAAACTACAAAAAAATACAAGAAAAGTAACGACTCTACACCCTAATCCAACATTTCTGCTGACGAGTTACCTCATTCGTGAGTCATCACAAGGACTATTTTTAGTAACATTGCTGGCTCAGTCTTGCTCTACAGTCCGTCCACTGCCACCGCCACTGACAAGAGCAAGCAGCAAAGGAGAATGCAGTGCAGCACAAGCGTTCCATCCTGGGGTCCACATCAGTTTCCAAAGGAGCTGGTCTACATTCACAGTTCTGTGGCCATCAACATGGAGGTTCATCAGTGTGTTGGTTTTCAACCAGATATTGAAGAGAAAAGTCAGATTTTGATTGCAAACCAACACAGTTTGCTGAAACGTTCTTTCCACAGCAGCCCTGTGCGACTCAATTTTTACACAGCCTGAAAACTGCGTGGCACTTTAATTTATGAATTACGAAGGGTGATTGATAAGTTTGTGGCCTAAGGTAGAAGGAGTCAATTTTAGAAAACCTAGCACAGTTATTTTTCCTACATTTACACACTTAGTCCAGTGGTCGTGGAGCATATGGATCCCTTCTTTGTAGAAGTCGGCACATTGGACCTCCAGAAGTGGTCCACAGCAGAGGCGATTGATAAGTTTGTGGCCTAAGGTAGAAGGAGATGAGTTATTAACTTCAAACTTTCTGCATTTTCACTCAAAGAATTGAACTGCACGTGCATGTAATGAGAGCTGTATAACTCATCTCCTTCTACCTTAGGCCACAAACTTATCAATCACCCCTGCTGCAGACCACTTCTACAAAGAAGGGATCCGTATGCTCCACGAACGTGTGTACATGTAGGAGGGGACTATGTTGAAAAATAAATGTTGGCGGTGGACATCTACTATAAGCCTACAGACTCTCACAGCCACCTGGACTATTCCTCTTCCCACCCTGTCTCTTGCAAAAATGCCATCCCCTTCTCGCAATTCCTCCGTCTCCGCCGCATCTGCTCTCAGGATGAGGCTTTTCATTCCAGGATGAAGGAGATGTCTTCCTTTTTTAAAGAAAGAGGCTTCCCTTCCTCCACCATCAACTCTGCTCTCAAACGCATCTCTCCCATTTCACGCACATCTGCTCTCACCCCATCCTCCCGCCACCCCACTAGTAATAGGGTTCCCTTTGTCCTAACCTACCACCCCACCAGCCTCCGGGTCCAACATATAATTCCCCGTAATGTCCACCACCTCCAACGGGATCCCACTACTAAGCACATCTTTCCCTCCCCCCCTTCTGCTTTCCACAGGAATCACTCCCTACACGACTCCCTTGCCCATTTGTCCCTCCCCCATCCCTTCCTACCGATCTCCCCTCACCAGCATTTTGTGTGTGTGCTCCTGAAAAATAAACATGCTAGGTTTTCTACAATTGACTCCTTCTACCTTAGGCCACAAACCTATCAATCACCCCTCGTATATTCATTAATACATAATTAATTTCAGACATTTAACAATTATATTAACATACAATTCAAAACTAACAAATTTTCAAAATTATTTTAACATTCTATAAAAGAAAATTCCAGCTGTGCTGCATATGCGTGTGGGAGCATTTCAGTTACTATGCAGCTGTGCACCCGCACAACGTGAAGGGATGTGCCCTTCATTAACTCTATATCCTTCGATTTCCTTTCTACTCAAAAGCATATCATGCTTTCTCTTTTGAGTAGAGGATTTTGATAAGTCCCTGTCCTCTGACTGAAGAAATTGCTGCTCATCTCTGAGACCAAGCCCTGACTGTAGACCTAGTGCCAGGGAAACATTCTTCCTTCTACCTTGCCAAGCCCCATAAAAATATTAAACAGCAAGACAAAACTGCTGATGCTAAAAATCCATACAAATATTTTTTGCTTGAGTGAGTGATTGGACAAATGAAAAACGACGGCAAAATCTGAACACTTGGGAATGATGGAGTAATAATCCCTTCCCTTCAACCATCAGCTTGGTAAATTGGTTTATTACCGTCATACTTACCGAGGCAGAGTAAATAAAAACTTCTCTTGCATACCATTCATGTAGATAAATTTATTAAATTGAGATGGTACAAGGTAGAAGAATAACTGTGCAGAATGAAGTGTTGGAGAGAATGGGTAGTGTAGACAGACAGTAACTGTGCAGAGTAAAGTGTTGGAGAGAATGGGTAGTGTAGACAGAGCAACTGTGTAGAGTAAAGTGTTGGAGAGAATGGGCAGTGCAAACAGACAGTAAGGTACAAGGTCATAAAACAAGGTGCATCGTAAAGTCAAGAGTCCCCTTCATCACACCAGGGAACCACACAGTTTTATTACAGTGGGATAGAAACTGGCCTTGATCCCGGTGGTCTGTGCTTTCAAGCTTTTGTATAATCTGCCCAGTGGTGGGGGGAGGGGGGAAATAAGAAAAAATGTCCGTGTGGGTGGGATTTTTGATTATGCTGGCTGATCTAAGAGCATACTCAAAGATCTCACCCACGCTGACTACATGATTATGCAGTTTCTAGTGGTCTTGGACAGAGCAGTTGCTGTATTTCAGTGGGGCATCAACAGGAAATTGGTGAGGGTCGAAGGGGGACACACTTTCAAGCCAAGCTTCTTGAACCAACCTGTCCGACCCGAATCACTACTTCACTATAGCAGCGTTATGGCCACTTTGAATTCAATTGAATTGACTTTATTTCTTACATCCTTCACATACGTGTGGAGTAAAAATCTTTATGTTATGTCTCTGTCTGAATGTGTAATGTGTAATTTATAGTAATTTGTAATAAATAGTATATACAGTAAGATATACCACAGAACAGTCAATATGACATAGAAATATAATTGAATCAGCATGAATTAAGCAGTCTGATGGTCTGGTGGAAGAAGTTGTCCCCGAACCTGTTGGTCCTGGCTTTAATGCTGCGGTACCATTTCCTGGATGGTAGCAGCTGGAACAGTTTGTGGTTGGGGTGACTAGGGACCCCAATGATCCTTCGGGCCATTTTTACGCACCTGTCTTTGTAAATGTCCTGAACAGTGGGAAGTTCACATCCACAGATGTGCTGGGCTGTCCACACCACTCTCTGCAGAGCCCTGTGATTGAGGGAAGTATAGTTCCATACCAGTCAGGATGTTCTCAATTGTGTGTAAAAAGTCCCTAGGATTTGGGGACTCATGCCAAACTTCTTCAATGGTCTGAGGCACTGTTGTGCTTTTTTCACCACACAGCGAATATGTACAGACCACATGAGATCCTTGGTGATGTGTATACCGAGGAACTTGAAGCTGTTCACCCTCTCAATCCTGGATCCATTGACGTCTATAGGGGTTAGTCTGTCTCCATTCCTTCTGTAGTCCACAAACAGCTCCTTTGTTTTTGCGACGTTGAGGGAGACATTGTTTTCTTGACACCACTGTGTCAGGGTGATGACTTCTTCTCTGTAGGCTGCCTCATTATTATTTGAGATAAAGCCAATCAATGTATTAACATCTGCAGATTTAATTAGCAGATTGGAGCTGTGGGTGGCAATATGGTCATGGGTATACAGAGAGTAAAGGAGGGGGCTTAGGACACAGCCCTGAGGGGCTCCTGTATTGAGAATCAGAGGTGAGGGAGCCCATTTTTACCACCTGCCGGAGATCTGACAGGAAGTCCAGGATCCAGCTACACAAGACAGGTTGAAGGCCGAGGTCTCTGAGCTTCTTGTCAAGCCTGGAGGGAATTATGGTGTTGAATGTCGAACTGTAGTCCAAGAGCAGCATTCTCACTTTTCATTCTGACGGTTTTGTTTTAATGTACTCTTTCTTTAAAAATTCTGAATAATTCATGCTTACGTGTTTCTTGTGAACGTCTCTGATGCTGTTGCAAGTAGGGGTTTTCATTGCAACTCTGCACACATATACATCAAGCGAGTGAGAATAAACTTGACTCTACAATCAATGGTAATTACATCAGAGTTGTAAATCCAGAAAGTGGATCCCTGTGTAAAATTTCAAATGAAGCTGAGCAGCTGTGGCGTAGGGGGTGGGATGCCCGGTGAGATGAAGACGGTCCGGGGTGCGGCGACCCCACCGTTGACCCTCCCGCCGCTGCAGCCACGGCCCACGGGGACCGCCCAAGCCCAGGCCCGGCCTCTGCGGGAGTGGGAGAACGGACGCTGACCCTTGACCCGCCCCTGTGACGGGCTGCAGGAAACCCCGACGGAAGTAGGCGCCATCTTGGCAGTCGCCGGGAGGGAGACTTCTGAAGAGTGGGGGGGAGGTCGTTCTCTCAGTCCTCCTTTTTTGTATATTTAAAGCGAGGGCGTGAGATTTGAAGCGAGGGTCGTTCGCAGGCGCTTGTGGAAGACGGTGAGACGCGGTGGGAGTTGTATGACGTTCGGGCGGGCGGAGGGAGGGGTAGGTGTGAATGCAGAGGCCGAGGCCCTGCCCTGGCTCCTTGCCCCCGCCCGCCGCTGGCCCTCCGTGGCTGGTTAGGTGGTAAGGGGCGTGAGTGGTGGGTTTAGCAGTTTACCGGGCCTATAAGGCCCCGCTCCGGCCTGGTTGCTTTGCGGTTGGGTGAGGCCGCTCCCCTTGCAGCCTCGTCGGCCTCTTTAGCTCCCGTCTTTCTGCTCATTATTGCCCTCACCCACCCTTTCAGTACTAGTGAAGGGAGGAGGTGGCTCTGTTTTACCTCCCCTACCTCAGTCTTCTTTCGGATATGACCGTGGTGCTGCAGAGAATCTGGCTGCTTTTGTTTTTTTGCGGAAACCACTGTCCAACTGACATTGGAAGGCTAGGTGGGGAAGTGAATTCTGTTGAAGAAGGCTGCATTGCATGGATTATGAGCTATGCTATGCGATTATAGTGTGGTTAGCACCTTAATTTGTTTTTGATTATAGATGTCAACGTATGCAGGGTAACATTTCTGCATGGTATCTGGAATATTGCAGCCCTGGTGACACTGAAACGTTGACACTTCAAAATCTACTGTGTGGTTTTAACGTTCTAGGGCTTAGTTGTTTCATACAGTATATCCTCACGACATTCCTCTGCAGTATTTGGAGGAGTCTTGTGCTCATCTATGTAACAATGGATTGATTTGTGAACTTGGATGTTGCTTCACTCGATAATGACATCACTAGTTTGCTTTACTGGACCCAATTTATTGCTCTTTATACGGATGTAATTCCTGATTAATAGTTTCATTTTTAGTTGACAGTTACTTTCTGACTAGCTCAGATGCCTAATGAAGTGGAAATGTTTTGAAATAATGTGTTATTCAGATTAGTTATTGTTTTATGTGGGAGCAAGATGTTGGTTGTATTAGTATTAAATAACTTCCTTATTTGCACAGTTTTCTATATGTAATAGACAAATTTGCAATCAGTGCCACGAAGTGTTAAACAGGAAAAATAGATATTTTTCATACGGTTGAAGAATATGCATGCTTACAGTTTAAAATTGTCTTCAATTTTAATAAAGTCTGGTTAATGTACAAAACATGGTAATGGACTTAAAGTGCAAAAAATAAAACTGCTAGATTGATGATACAGAAACTCTCTCACTTGGTACTTTTTTTCTGACGTCAAAGCACTCTGTCCCTTACCACTTAGATTTTTTTGTCATCAGACAGACTAAGTGGTGACATCTCAGAGATTGCTCATCGATGTCAAGTTAGGGCAGTTATGTTCTATGTAGCTGTTTCTCCAAATTGCATTGGGTTGAAATTTCTCAAATTGATTTCCCATTTGGATTCTTGCAGCCCGTAAGAGAAGAGTTCCATCCCATGACTCTGGTCCGGATTTGAACTGAAGTTCAGGGTGAAAGTTTGTAACCCACTCCACTAACCCTGAAAGGTATTCTTGAATCCAGCGTTATTGTTCTGCGTATTTCTTTGTCTATATTCTGTCATGTTTATCACTGAACACAGTAAGGAAGGTGTCCTTGTTATTAAATCTCACACAGGGAAGTGATGGTCCATTGTAGAACTCTGTATTCTTAACTATAATTTTCTATTTATTTAGGAATACAGTGAGGAGTAGTCCTTCCAGTCCACACATTTTATGGAGTGGATATACCGAAACTCCTTACAGAATGCACCAGAATTGAACTCAGGAACGCCTCAAGCTGTAATAGTGTCGCACTAACTGCTATGCTACCATAGTGGTCACCTCGTGTACAGACACTCCTGTGCCTAGTGTCACTTCATGGGCATGCAATCTGTGTCTTCGGTATTTATACTTGCTGTTTATTTTTAGTTATTGTGTTACTGCTTTTTTGTGCTGTATCAGATCCGGAGTAACAATTATTTTGTTCTCCTTTACACTGGAAATGACATTAAACGATCTTAAATCTTCTGATGGTACAGACATTTGCTTTGAAATCTATCAAATTATTTAGTGAAAGGAACAGCTAAGTGGAAATCTGGCATCTTATAAATTTAAGCGACTCTTTAAAAAAAATGTTTTGGGTCCTGTAATGGAAGCTGAGGTCTTTCTTTAGTGTTTTTTTTGTCTGTGTGAGCAGATTCTATTAGTTGTGTTGTTTGTATTTTCCTCCTTTTAAAAAGTAAGAATGTTAGCATCAGAGACTAGCTTCTGAGAATTCAGAATCCAAAATGGTACTTCCTGATTGCAAGGTAACTGAGGTGTCTAGTTCTAATTGTGTGGGAAGAAATTACAAAGATAATTCTCATGTAGAATAACATGGGGGGTGGGGGAAGCTCTTGTAGTTCAATAATGAATCATGGGCGTGGAGCGTCTCTAAACTCGCTTTATTGCTGGCAGCTAGAACTGAAATAAGGCGGCACTTGGAAGCTTTCACATCAATGGTAGTAGTTGTTTGTTAAATCTGGGAATGGATTGATTGAATTATGATACCTGACTTCCTGTCAGGTATTTATGGTGCTTCCATTTTATACAACAAAATCATGTACAGGTATTAGTTATTTTAACAATGGCTAGCCGCTACTCACCAATGAGGACTCTGATTTTTGGCTGTTGCATAGCATTACTGTAGCCACAATTGCTGTGAACAACTGAGTTGACAATATAAATACATTTTTAAAAGTATTTATTTTTGCAATTATTTGACCATTTTAGTTGATGTTTGAAATGAAGGCTTCATTCATTCTGCACACGGTCTCCTCCAGGGTTGCACGATGCATTGACAGCCACCTTGACTGTGTGGGTGCAGTGCAAGGTCATGCTGAGAGTTGATGTGGAGTTGCGTAGTTCTACTGTCTTGGTTTGATAGCTGCCTTTGTAAATGATCTCTCAATGCCATCCCATGCATAGAAGATTGTTTTAAAGCAATTGAAAAATTAAGTTATTGAACCAAATAAGAGCCTTTTGGTAATTATTGGAGGACTTTCATGTATGTCGCGTTTACTGCTTTGTTCTGGCATTAAATCCTTTTGTATTCAGGTCTAAGATCTTTCTATACCGCACAGACCGAAAGTGCAGTAAGATAACCTGTGTCACTGAAGGTGTGACATAAAGTCCTGGCTAAATAACTCAATTTGAAAGATTTTACTAATAAGAGAATGTTGCATGATCAGAATGTTTCATGTAAAGTACATTTGCAGGAAGAATTGTATGTTTATTTAAGTTTGGGTCATCACATTAACCTTGAATTTTGGGACCATTTCTTCTGCATTTGTGGAAAAAGCATAATGCAGATCTAATGTGCTACTGTACAGGTCTGTAGGAGTTAGTAACTCCTGTATATATAGACACATTCTATGGCTTTACTGGATAATATTGATGTTTCCACTTCTTAGTCCTTTGCTGTATTAGGGAAATTGACATGAGAGGGTGTCTGCCTAATCAGCAGTCAGTTTTTGTTTTTGGCAGTTCGGAATAATTGGTAGTGTGAAAACTATATATTTGAGAGAAGACATGTTTCATTGCATTTGTAATTATACATGAGCTGTACTCTGGTCACTGCTTTGTCTGGGATGTTGGATAAGCCACCTGTTTGCAATCTTTCTGAGCAAAATTAGGAACATGAATACTGTTTGGTATGCTACATTTTTGCAAAATGTTTTATCTGAAGTAATACTTTTGGTTATAGTATCCATGGTTACCTAAGATGTGGGATAGTTGCTGATTTGGTGAGAACAAAGCAGTTGACAAAAGCACTTGGAATATTTGAGATGCAAGTTTGGTATAAATAAAGTTGGCTGATTTAAACCAGCTTTCACTCAGTAAACACAACAACTAACTTTCCTTACCAGAATTGCATGCTTAATAGCCTCAAATATTTTCAGAAAATAAATTTCTGAAGCCAAATTGAGTTTGATGTCCAGTACAGACAGTTTGGATGAATAAAATTTGTGGTTGTGGTATTTAATTTCCTTCAGATGTATAAAATATGCTTTTGCCTTCTCCATTTTGAGCTGACTGGTATTATTGTCTAGGTGAAATATGTTTTGAGTCTCTAAAAAGAGTTTTGCTCAGCTGAACGTGGAGTGAGCTCATTATTGTATTTAAAAACTACTTCCTTGAAGCTGCTACATTAACCTGTGCAGCATTAAGGCAAGTAAGTAGGTATTGTATATTACAAGTTGTAAAGATGGTGTTCAGTATGGTAATGAATGGATAACCTTGTGATGCTCTCAGCAGTAAACACAAGTAAGGAACTGCTTTGGAGTCTGTCAGTTGCAACAGCCAGATGACGTAGTGTTGTGGAAACGTTTTACCAGCTGAATTACAGAACCATAAATGAGCCTGAAGGAAATTCAATTTCATAACGTTCCATTTTTATATTTCTGTGCTTTCCATGTCTTGATTTGGGAAGGTGGGCTTTCAAAGTACAATTAATGGTTTTACAGAAGATGTGTGTGAATCATGACATAAATTCCTTTTAGATCTAGTGTGTTGCACCTACATTTTTACATAGTTATTTAATGGTTATTTGGCCTGATCTTTTCAAAGCTTCAAATGAAATGGGCCATGAATGGGTAAAGTATGGATCCAAATTTAGTGGCTCCATAAAGTGGTCTAAATTTTGTAATTTAAATTTCTACTTTGGATTTCAAAATTTTCCTTATTCCTTTAACATACACGTGCAGTAAACTTTTTTTGTTCACTGTTTTCCCCCTGGTTTTTTGATACTAGGGCTTCGTCCACACTAGACCGGCAAAATCCGTAACCGAAGCTTTTTCTCTTCATTTTGACCCTCCGTCCACACTGAAACGGCATTTTCTTCCCCCAACAACGGAGCTTTTCTAAAATGCTCTTCAGAGTGTTTAATTCTGAAAACACCGGGTGGGTGTTGTAGTGTGTACATACAGGGTAACCGGAGGTTTTAAAAAACCTGTTGTCCCTTTCATCTGTGAAGAGACTATAGCTGTAGGAAATGTTTCCAGGTTGGCCCCTCTGGGAGTGGGGAAGATGTTGGTGGGGCCACCTGGGGGTCTGTGTGTCCGTATGTGTAGCTATTGTAGTGGCTGTGAGGCTGGTATTGTGGCAGTGAAAAGTACTGGGGGGGAGGGGGAGCCATCATATTCCTCATCATGCAAACCCCTCTGCAACAGAGTTGGTCAGTTTTTCAATGTTTGTCATCAGCCGGGTCATACTGCCCGTGAAATCCCTGTCGGTTGCCTCCATACGCTCCAGTATTTGTTTTTTTAGTTTTAAGTCCTCCTGCGCAAGAGCCAACAGCTGTCCGTCATTTGGCAATTTCCTTTTTAAGTTTTTCTAGTCTGTAACTGGACAAATGCGCACCAAGTATACCATTTCCTCTTCGCCTGTTTTCTGTAGACGTGTCCTGCGCATGCTCAGTAGGAGGAGATTTGCCCAAATACCCGTTTTAATGTGGACGGAGGTATTTTCAAAAACACCTGGTGTGGACACCTATTGTTTTTACTCAAAGCCGGCATTTTCAAAATTATCCGGTCTAGTGTGGACGTAGCCTAAGAATTCATTGTGTGTAATGCAATAAACTTGTACACAGGGCTCAAAATTCCTGCACTCTCCATTTAGTTTTTTTGAGGAGGCTGATCTTAATTTGATATATTGGAAGAGACTGATACTAATTTAGTATATTGACAGTTGCACTTGAGGTCGCAGCATGATTTGTATATATCACAAGAGAATGGGGCCAATGTACTATTGAAGTAGTTCATCTGGTGGGCGTACCTGACATCTAGACTACGCATCTGAAAAAGTTCCTGTGCAAAGTTCAAAGTAATTAACTGGTCAACTTGCAAATTGCATTAGAATGTTTTCTTGCACAGGTCAGGTGTATACAAAATTTAATAGTTGAATGCTTATCTTTAGTTCTGAGATATGGGTCTGCTGTTGCAAATTTTGTGGAATAACTGAATTAGTATTTTCAACTATGGAATTGAATAGGTGCTTTTTGAATTAAAACAACAAATCCTGTATAACGGAGTGGTCACCGAGTGTGTTCATGGTCTTTTGCTGCTCTAGCCCATCCACTTCAAGGTTCGACATGTGTGTTCAGAGATGCTGTTCTGCACACCACTGTTGTAATGTGTGGTTATATGAGTTACCAGTCTGGCCATTCTCCTGATCTCTCTCATTAGCAAGGCAGTTTTGCCAACAGAACTGATGATCGTTGTTTCTGGTGCTATTCTTTGTAAACTCGAAAGACTGAAAGTTCCAGGACATCAGCAGTTTCTGAGATACTGAAACTACCCTGTCTGGCACCAGTGATCATTCCATGGTCAAAGTCACTTAAATCACATTTCTTCTCCATTCTGATGTTAAGTCTGAAGAACAACTGAACCTCTGGACCATGTCCGCATGCATTGAGTTGTTGTTACATAATTGGCTGATTAGATATTTACAGTAATGAGCAGGTGTACATAATAAATTAGTCACTAAGTGTAGATCAAGTAGCTTGAATACAAGTAAACTGCTACAGGAAATTAGAAGCAATTATCAGGACTTTAATGGAGAGTTCATTATCTGAGTTGCAGCATTGTTCTTGTATAACTGACCACTAATTTGCTTTCATCTGAAGTTCTAGTCGTTCTGATCCTTGAAAGGAGAGCTGTCAATGGAAATGAATGACATTATCATAGCCATTTTGTAAATATAGCAAGGATTAAATGCTTTATTCTAGTGCTAGGTTTCAATTCTCTTTCTCTTTCTTCTCCCCCACCCCTAGAAGTGGTTTGTTTGTAATATTGAGAGAAATTAACATTCTTCTATAAAAATGAAAACACTAAATTTCAGAAGTCTGAAGTAAAAACAATGTTGGAGACACTTGGTGGGTCAGGCTTATTTGTCATTTAAGTGTAAAGGCCTGGTATCAGAACTAGGGAAGCAAGGAGCAAACAACACACATAAAAGTTGCTGGTGAACGCAGCAGGCCAGGCAGCATCTCTAGGAAGAGGTGCAGTCTATGTTTCAGGCCGAGACCCTTTGTCAGGACAATCAAGTTTGTTTTAAGTTGCATGGGAGGTGGGGAAAGGATGAATAGGAGAACAGAAATATGTGATGGCGTGATGTCAGGATTGCTGTGGGATAAGTTGCTGAGGTTCTTCTGGAAAATGGGTAAAAGGGCAATTAGAGTCTAAAAATACAAACTCTGGCAAGATGTGTGCTCTGATGTTTGTGATAAACGAACTGGTCAGGGTTTATGAATGAAAAGAGCCAAGCCAAGCAACATCCAGAATGATTGCTTGCTGTAGAAAGGTTGTATCCCAAATAGTGGGCACAAGGGTCGCATAGCAGTTAGCCCAATACCTTTACAGTCAGGGCTTCGGAGTTCAGAGTTCAATTCTGATGTTTGTAAGGAATTTGTACATTCCTCCCCATGAATATGTGCGTTTCCTCTGGGTGATTTGGTTTTCTCCCACATTCCAAAGACTTATCCTCCCACACCCCAAAGATGTACCGGCTAGCGGGTTAATTGGTCGTTGGAAATTGTCTTGTGATTTGGCTTCAGTTAAATAGGTGGGTTGCTGGTGGTGGTGCTGCACATTTAGCTGCAATGGTCTGTTATGCACTGTATCTTTAAAATAAATAAAATGTAAAGGCTCTGTCTCTCAGAATTGTAAATGGCATAATTTCCCAGATAAACAAAGGTAATTCTAGCTATTTTCTCGATTAATTTTTGTTCTTTAAGACTTGTCCCAAATAAGTGGCTGCCCCAATTAACCAGAGGCTACTGTATTTCTATCAGCCCTCCATTCTAGGCAAATCCTGGTGAATCTCTGTACTCCATTCAGTGCAGTTGTATACAGTTTATTTACTAAAATGCAATCTGCCTATTGATTTGTATAAATAGACTCTTCAATAATACAACTTAAAAAGTCCAAAACAAATTGCTATAGATGTAATATTTTGAGCTTTCTTTATTGTATATATTTTTTTGCCTAATTCAAATAGACTTAAAAGGTGTAATTTGAGGAGCATCATCCATCTAAATGATGAAAACTAGCGACTGCATTTACTTTTAATTTTTAGAAATTGGTTTTTTAATGTCGGATAATCATTTATTATCCTGAGTATTTTGATGCCAACAAGATGGATGAAATGCTGTACCTGGGTCTGAATCTGTCTGGAGCATGAACTGTTAATCATTTCCCTTCTATGTCCATTGACCATACTTTGGCCTCCAACTGAGAGCAGCAGATACAAAGATTTTGAGGAACTGTTCATATCCTCATTTTTGTGTAAAGCAAACAAATGACCAAGTATTTAAAATGTTAAGCCACAAAGTATATTGTAATTGGGTACTGTTGTTTATTGCTTGTTGTAAATGCAGAACTGCAGTTTCTGATATGCATGCCTTGCTTACATACAACTACTTTTAATAATGACTTTTCAACAAGATCTTCACTCTAATTTCTTCAACTGTTGACATTACCATGAAGGTCAGGGACAGGTTTTTTTTAAGATTTAGCATTATTCCAATGTTTGAGGATCTGGTAGAGGAATGGGACAAAATAAACGTCTCTCATCACTTTTAGCTTATATGATTGATCACTTCCAACGCCGTGATTTTGAAGTTGCTCAGCTGCTTTGGTTTTGTATATTTGTAAGAGGTCCATGAAACAAGGACAGTGGAGGCCAATAGACATGGTAATAAGGGAACACGAGGTCTGCTGTGTTCACCAGCAACTTTTATGTGTGTTGATGGTAATAAGGGATGTTGGTTTCAAGGATGGAGTTGTTCAGTAGTTCCATTTACTATCAGAAATGTATACAATATACATTCTGAAATTCCCTTTCTTGGTAGACATCCACCAAAATGGAAGAGTGCCCCAAAGAATGAATGACAGCAAAAACATTATAACCCCAAAGCCCCCCACTCCCTTGCCACACACAAGCAGCAGAAAAGCAACAACCCTACCCCATACCCACCCACTTCTGCAAAAATACTGAGCAAGCATGCAATAGCAAGACTTCCAGTAAAGACCATGATCTGCAGTATAACACAAACTAATTGTTCACCCAACAATCCAACATGCCACAGACTTGCTCTTTCCCTAATAAAGGGAAAAAGAGGTGTCCCCTTTCAAAGTGAGAGGGAAGACATAACAAAATAATTGGCTGATTTCCCCTGTTAAAAGTCAGTTGTGCTGCTTTTTTCCGCCCAAGTTCTGTGACTTGAGAATCAGCGACACTCTGGTCCACTGACGAGAGAGTTCGACTTGCCCTGTATAGTCTCCGACAGCCAATCTGTTATTCCTGATGTTTGGTTCTCTCCTGTGACAATTCAGTTGGTGGCAACGGCTTAGAATCAATCTGTCCCTGGAGCCACGAAACTTTGAAGGCGAGCTAGTCTTCTGGGCAGCATCCTGGGGATATTGAAAAGTGGCCAGTCATGAGCCTGAGAGCAGCCCCACCACCACAAAGAATCGAAGTGTGATTGGTACTCCAGGTCATGGTCTTTAACAAAACCCCATCTACTACCTGAAAGGGAGAGATATCTAGAGTAGAAATTAAGCTTTTTTCGTGGATGAGCACGAAGGAGTTGCAACTTAGTGCCATCCTGACTGCCTCTGTCTATCACGAGGAAATCTGCAGATGCTGGAATTTCAAGCAACACACATAAAAGTTGCTGGTGAACACAGCAGGCCAGGCAGCAGCTCTAGGAAGAGGTACAGTCGACGTTTCGGGACGAGACCCTTCGTCAGGACTAACTGAAAGAAGACCTAGTAAGAGATTTGAAAGGGGAAGGGGGAGATCCAGAATGATAGGAGAAGACAGGAGGGGGAGGGATGGAGCCGAGAGCTGGACAGTTGATTGGCAAAAGGGATATGAGAGGATTATGGGACAGGAAGCCTAGGGAGAAAGAAAAGGGGGAGGGGGGGAAAGCCCAGAGGATGGACAGGGGCTGTAGTGAGAGGGACAGAGAGAGAAAAAGAATGTGTGTATATAAATAACGGATGGGGTACGAGGGAGAGGTGGGGCATTAGCGGAAGTTTGAGAAGTCAGTGTTCATGCATGATTTCTCAAACTTCCGCTAATGCCCCACCTCCCCCTCGTATCCCATCCGTTATTTATATACACACACTCTTTTTCTCTCTCTCTCCTTTTTCTCCCTCTGTCCCTCTCAGTATACCCCCTGTCCATCCTCTGGGCTTTTTCCCTCCTCCCCCTTTTCTTTCTCCCTAGGCTTCCTGTCCCATGGTCCTCTCATATCCCTTTCTGCCAATCAACTGTCCAGCTCTTGGCTCCATCCCTCCCCCTCCTGTCTTCTCCTATCATTTTGGATCTCCCCCTTCCCCTCCCGCTTTCAAATCTCTTACTAGCTCTTCTTTCAGTTAGTCCTGACGAAGGGTCTCGGCTGGAAACCTTGACTGTACCTCTTCCTGCAGATGCTGCCTGGCCTGCTGCGTTCATCAGCAACTTTTCTGTGTGTTGCCTCTGCCTATGAGTTGTTCAGAGCCATTTGCAGTCGGGGTTCGGAGGAAGGAAGGCTATACAGTGCTCTAATGAAAGAAAAGTGCCGCTTAGAAGATAAATTTTTGTATACAGGAATGCAGAGAAAATTGTTGGACTAAGACCAAAATTATTTGTGCAGTACATTATGATACTGATTTTCAGGTGATGATCAGCAGTCCTTTATATTGAGCCTGCCTCCTTTCCCTGTGGTAGTTTTTGTATTTTTGATTTTGAATTGGCGACAAAGGAAATATATATATTAGCATGTTAATTGGGGTGGAATGGTGATGTTATTGATCTTATGGTAGTGGTAGAAATGGAAATTGCAATATTTAGTATGTTGGAGAGTACTGGTTGACTTGATACAAGGCAAGTCATTGTCAGAGTTCGGGACTTTTGGAAGCTTCAAGCAGAGTAGTGCAATTTAACAAGATAACCAGTATGTCAGTTTTGACAGGTGTCAGCTTTGGTTCCCTTGATGTTGTCATGACGTTGGTTTGGAAGCTTTAGTGAAAGTGCTCATTGCTGGATAAGTATTTGTCATACTCGAGACTGTGGAATGTTTAAAGATGAAATAACATGCACTATTCACAACTTGAACTCATTACTCCAAATAAGTTTTCACTATACCAATTTTTTAAAATAATAGCCTTTGGTTCATTGCTTCTAACAGTAAATAGTCACAGCATATTTGCTTTCTCTTCTTTCCTTACTAATGCAGTACAGTAGCAGTTCTTTTGAGCCATTTGACATAAGTCTTGCTTAATGCCAGTGCTATTGCCCCAATGCACTTGGGATTTTCTTTGCCCTTCTGAGACATGCAGTTGACAGTACAACAGAAGGGATCTACCTCCACACTAGATGAGATGGCAGGCTTTATAACCTCACCCACCTCAGAGCTAAAACCAAAGTGTGCATGTCTGTGATCAGAAACATGCTGTTTGCAGTCGCATCCCGCATTCTGCAGCACCTTCAGAGCTTGATGGATCGTTTCTTCCAAGCCTGCTGGGAATTTGGTCTATCAGCCTGAAAAAGACACATGTCTTGGGTCAAGATGTGGAGGCACCACCAGTCATTACCATTGAAAAGTACAAATTGGTTGTTGTTCAGCAGTTCAGATACATCTTACATCTTCGGATGTAGAAATTGACAAGTGCATCGAGAAGGCTGCAACAACTCTTGCCTGTCTCACCGCATGAGTATGGGAGAACTCCAAACTCTCCATCAAAAAAAGAGATGGCAATGTATAATGCTTGGTTCACCAGTACACTGCTGTACAATAGTGAGACCTGGACAACATACAGCAGGAGAGAAGGCTCAATACCTTCCATTTAAGGTACCTTCGCATCTTGGACATCTGGAGAAAGAGAGAGTACCCAATGCTGAAGTCCTCTCTTGTGCTGGCCTCCCTAGCATGTATACCCTGCTCAGGCAGGCATCCTCTATGGTGAGCTAGCTTCAGGCAAGGGAATCGTTGGCAACCCACAACTGCGCTACAAGGATGTCTGCAAGTGGGACATGAAGGTGCTGGACATCAACACTGAGTCCTGGGAGGAACTTGCAGCCGACTGCTCCAGATGGAGGAGCACTCTGAAACAATGCCTTGAGTCAGTTGAGGAAGAATTCCTGCTAAAGACAAACAGGCCCATTGAAAGAAATGCTGCATTTCCAGCAGAGCTGAGGTCACTTACTGATGCAACCTTTGCAACAGAGACTGCCACCCTCGCATTAGTGTGTTGTCAGCCACAAACGGTGCTGCACCAAAAATGTTGATAGCTGGAACACAACATCCGTGATCAACTTCGACCAATGGATGGCCACACCTCCATTTCCTTCAAAGCATTCTCATTCTCATATGTTGGTAGCATAGTGGTTAGCACAACACCTTACAGTACTAGTGACGCAGGTTCAATTCCTGGCGCTCCCTGTAAGGAGTTTGAACGTTCTCCCTGTGACTGCATGGGTTTCCTCCTGGTGTTCCAGTTTCCTCCCACGGTCCAGAGTCGTACTGATTGGTCGGTTAATTGATCATTGTAAGTTGTCACATGATTGGGTAGGATTAAATTCGGGGATTGCTGGGCGACGTGCCTTGAAGGGCCTATTCTGCGCTGCATATCAGTGAATAAATAAATTTGGTTTAACTTGGGGTTTTTGCCATGAGCCACTATATTAGGCTGAACTGCAGGCAGTTTTAAAATACATCCGCAAGCATCCATTTTTCAATTCAGTGAAGCATTGAATAATTATCTTAAAATGTTATGCCAAAATACTAATTTGCATTGTAGTGGAAAACTATTCTCTTAGCTCCTTTGTATTTGACTTACATTGTGGCCTTGGATAAATACTTGGCACCTTTTCTGACTATGTCATATACTTGGGCAATTGGCATACTTGAAATATTTAAGGTGTGCACAGGATCAGAGGTGTATACAGGATCAGAAGTAAATGTAATATGTTAAGTATTTTGCTGAATGATACCAATACCTTGATGGTGATTTGATTATTCCACCGTTTTTTCGTAACTGTTTTACTGATTTTTTTAAATTGGAGATGTGGGGGAGAAATGGCAGATGGAGTTTGAACTGGCCAAATGTAAAGTGTTGCACTTAGAAGATCAAATGTAAAGGACAGTACACTGTTAATGGAAAGATTCTTAACAGTGATGTGCAGGGGGCATTTCTGCATTTAGCTTCCTGAAAATAACTACATTAGTTGATAGGTGGTAAAGAAGGCACGTGACATTCTTGCCTTTAATAGTTGAGGAATGGAGTTGAAGAGTTGAAGTTGTCTGGGGGTTTTATAAAACTCTATGATGGTGACATATAAAACCTGACAGCTCTAACACCGTCACCAACCCGCCTGCTCAAACTTTCAACCAATCCCTGTTGCTCTCCCTCAACTGAGCACTGCCACTCATCTAACAACTGAGAGATCTGCTCCGCCCTCGTCTCGCACATCTCCACCCCTCTTGGGGTGGACACTATCCCAAGTGCCAGGCGGAGCCTGCCAGAGCTAAAACATATATTCGCAGACCCTACCTCCAAATCAGACCACTCTTTCCTCTCTCTCCCAACTGCATGGACAGCCCCGAGTGCCACCTTCAACTCGTCAATGCCAGCCTGAACTCGAACAAAGACTGCACCCACAACACATACAGCAATCACCAGCAAATAACCCACAGAGACACACATTACAGATTTAAACAGGGCACCCACACAGCATACCAGCAGACTCAATCCCGGACGAGCCCCCACAATGTAGCCCCCCCCCCCCCCAGCCAGCCTCAGGGTCTCAGCTCGCTGTCGTCTAAGGAAGCAGCCCTCGGCCCCGCCAAACTGGGTAATAGTTTGTGTGGATGCTGTGTGAGGTACCCCACCTCGCCCAAATAACAGACAATACACCAGATGCAATTAAATGATTTACAGTTTATAGATATTACTGGAACTATATAATTGAGAGAATAAAATATAAAAGGAAAATAAAAGGCACCACACTTATCAAAGTTCAATCTCCTTGTGCACAAAACAGTTGGAGCTCAAGGACCACCTTCTTCACCCTGCGACCCCTCGGACCACCTCGACCGGCCGCCTGGGACCAACAACGGTGGTCGACCAGAGGCTCCACACGAGTCTGAGTCCGTCTCTGTCTCCTCGCCGAACGCCCTCCTCGGGGTCTGACCCCATTAGCGGACATCACAGCACCTCGTCCATCCTTTGTCTCGCTCTTCCGCCTTCTCCCCCAAAATCCCACGCATACAGTATCTTCAAATACACCAAACCCATAACAACTATCCCAATTGGTTAATAGCACCCTCTTATCACACTCTAAACCAAAACAAGCTGCTAGCACAAACTTTCTCAGCGTTTAACACAACAAAGCTGCATTCCCCAGATTAACATAACAAAGGCGCCATTTTAATTAGCCTCCGCAGTAACATAAAAGTCGAAGCCCCCTTACATCTAGTTAGGCCTCTCCTGGAATGTTGCATTCAATTCTAATTGCCCATTTATAGGAAGAATGTGGAGACTTTGGTGAGAGTGCAAGAGAGGTTTACCAGGGTGCTGTTTGGATTAGAGAGCATGTGCTATAATGAGAGGTTGGACAAATTTGGGATGTTTTCTCTGGAGTGGCGGAGGCTGAGGGGAGATCTGATAGAAGTTAAGATTTTTGAGGGATAGGTAGACAGCTGGTATCTCTTTTCCATGGTTGAAATATCTAATAACACAGGCCATGCATGAGAAGGAGGTAATTTCAAAGGAGATGTGTTGGGCAAGTTTTATTCTCTAGAGTGTTGGGTGCCTGGAATGTGCTTCTAGGATTGGTGGTGGAGGCAAATTCATTATAGGCGTTCAAAAGGCTTTAAGATAGGTACAAGAATGTGCGTGAAATGAACAGACATGGATATTGTGTTGGCAGAAGGGATTAGTTTAATTAGGAAATAGATTACTAATTTAATTTGGCACAACATCATGGGCTAAAGGGTATATTCCTGTGCCATGCGGTACTGTTATTCTGCAAACAGTGTGATGCTGCTGTATATCATTGTCAAGTAAGAATCCCTGCCATTATCTATGGTGTGAGGCACGACATTTACTCATGTACAGCACTGGCCCTTTTGATAGCACTTGGTAACTAAGTGAAGGAAGATTCTGGTAGACTGCACCACATTGTCGTTGCTAACTTTGACAATGCACAAGACCAGAGTACATCAATAAATGCATTAATCTTCTATTGTGTTTTCAGAACAATCAGAATTTTAATTTTATTGTAGAATCTTCTTTTTTCTTTGTAGAGCCAGGATGGCCACTGCTCCATACAACTATTCATACATCTTCAAATATATTATAATTGGTAAGTACAGTTGGTTTTGAATTTTAAGTTCAAATTTGAGAGAGTGCAGTTTAATAGCTTACATGTAGAAATGAGGTAGCGTGTTCATAAAGCAAACAATGAACTTTTAAAAACAAAGTTAATGTGAGTGATTCAGCTATCAATATATCTGATTCATCTGGCAGTTTTCAAACTTCTTATCCCCTTTTAATTTCTTTCCAAATATTTTCTTGTTGTTTGCTACATGGTACTTCACGTTTTCTTTGACCATGCTAAGCTGAAATCTGAAGTGAAAATCAAATTAAAGCAAGTCTGTAAAAGTTTCTGTAACTATAAATGTTAGAAATAATGCCAAAAATGTCATGACTCTTGCTCCTAATTAGTCTTAATCAGAAAGTTATGCTCTCCAGCACTAATTCAGACTAGGCCAGTGCATTGCCGAGAGAGTATTGCACTTCCATGTATCATGTGAGCCATTCAAGCCCTGAGGTGAGCATGTTTCCCTAGAATAATTTGAGAAGCAGGGCATTTTTCCTTTTTCTTTAACAAGTTAGCATATCAGTTATCTCTTATTTGCTTTCTTTGGGATTTGTACTGTACATGAACTGTCTACAAACATAGATTATAGAATCCAACTGAATATAATGCACTTTAGTTTGCAATATGGCAAAAGTTTTGTTCTGCAGATAAACTTCAGACTTTGGATAGAATCTAGTGTACAAGTCTGATATTTAGTGTTCATTTTTAAATTTTTGAGTTCATCTCTTGGAATAGTTGAACTGGTTTTTAAATTGTTCTGTAGTAAAATGACCAAAGAGCTCAGACTTATTTTGAATGGGAAAAAGTCCTTGCAAGAAAGTCTTCGAGCAACTGTGGGTTTATGATCAAGAAGAATGCAAGTCATATGTAGTTCTTGTGTACAGTTCCATTAAGGGGTTTTTACTTGAGGGGTAACCTGCAATCCTAGTGTTTTATATTAAAAAAAATTAATTTGCTACTAATGTATTCCATATATAACAAAGCTTTACTCAACATGTCAGCACCAAACAGTTGACTAACAGAATGGTAAGATGTCTACATAAAATGATATTGTAGGACATAGAAATTGCTAAATATAATGGTGAAATTTGATATCTTAAGTTATAACATCCTCTTTAAGTGCTTTATACTATGTTATTAAATCCAAAGATAATTATCCAAGGTGTTTTTTTTCAAAGCAGTGCAAACTTTAAGGTTACTAAATGCGAATAAGAAATTCCAAGTGGTTGAAGTGGGAGGAAAAAGTTGTGGGTCAATTGCAAAATATGTTTTAGGATGTCAGCTGTCTATACTCGATAACCAACTTTACTGAATTTGGTTATGTGGATCACTTGCCCTCAATTTTTTTTGGACCAGACGAGATATGTTATCCCAGCAATCAATTTCTGAATTGCAATTCTGCTACTTTTGCTTTGCAGGAGATTTAAACAAATGCACACCATGAACCATTACCTTTTTAAAAATTTGTATCATGGTTTTAGTATTACTTCCATTGTGTGGAGATGTCTTCTAAACATTTGATCCTGTCCTCTGTCAATTCAAATTCACTGTGAGAGTCTTTTGCAAAGGAAGAATATTGTAATTTGGTTAGTGTAAATCCACTCTAGTAAGTTTGTTTTAAAAATACCATTATAAGGTCTTTGTGTGGTCAAGTAATAAGAAAACATAACTAATCGGAAATAGAACTGAGAAATTGGCACAGATTCATTTTTTGTGAAGGGAAGCCTATAAATTTTGCACCTATTTGTTTCTATGGTAATGGTGCATGACATTTTTAACTTCAAGTGCATCATGTGAAACATTTGTACTGAAATCAAAGACTGTCTTGTAGGACAGGAACTTAATCAGAGTCTCTACATTTTGTTCAATAGATAGAGCAATATATATTAGCAGATGAATTTGAAATTTGGAAGGAAGATTGGTTTCCAGGAAAGATATTTTGGTTTGAAACTAAAGGTTATGAAGAGTGATAGCTAAATGTGCTATATTTTTAAAATTGTCTATGACCTTAATCCTTGTTATGACCGACCTGAAGGTTTCTTTTTATTATAGGAGACATGGGTGTAGGGAAGTCATGTTTGCTTCATCAGTTTACAGAAAAGAAATGTAAGTAAATATCATTAAAATCAATTTTCAAGCCTTAACTACAAATGTTACTGAACAATAGGTACTGAGTTTTAGCTCTGCTTTAGTCCGATACATTTGTTCCAACTTGTGTTAGTAAAATACAGAAATATGCCTTCAAACCGAAAGGAAATAATTCTACACTCACACTCTACATGAAGCTATCAGTGGGTTTTCAATACATGTTCTTTAGACTCTAATATGACACAGTGCATGCAAAGGTGTGCTTGTTTAGATTGTATAATACAGGTGCTTGTTGTTATGCTACTATTTTAATTGCATGTGTTAATCCCATGCTTTTCTACTCTTTTCCCCTCGAAATACTATGTCCAGCAATTGAAATGCTAAATCTCTATTGAATTGGAAATTATTGTCTTTTTTAAAAAAATGAGCTTGTAAAGAACTTTTGGCAAAGTCAGCTTTAAAAGGAGAGAGTGAGAACTTTTTTTCCAGATATTCACTTGGCTTGGCACTAAGTTCAACGTGCTTAATTCACGTTTGTCTAGAATTGGAGCACATTATCTTGGTTGTTGGTTAACAGTCATTGCCAATTAAATATGATCGAGTCTGATAAAGTAGGGTTGAACACTTCTCCAACACCTGACTTTGCCGACGTTCGTTTCTCTTCTAGAGTCACCAGTATGTTGAATGAAATCCCTTTTGAACAGAGGAGGAATTTCTTTAGCCCAAGGGTTGTGAATCTGTGGAGTACATTGAAAACAGATGGATGTGGAATCCAAGTCATTAGGTATATTTAAAGCAAAGATTGATAGGTTCTGGATTTGTAAGTTTTTCAAAGGTTACAGGGAGGAGCAAGAGAATGGGGTTGAGAAGGAAAATAAATCAGTCTTGATGGAATGGGCCAAATGGACTAATTGTACTCCTATGTTTTATGGTCTGGATAAGGTAACCAATTATTTTGACACAGAATGTGGCCATTAGGTCCATACTGAACACCCTGCAGAACAATTCTCTATAATTCATTCTCTTGTATGCCCATCAGTTCCTCTGGTCTTTTTGCCACTTGCTTACATCGAGTAAGTTAGTGGGCAGTTAGCAAACTCACCCAACTATGTGGTGACATCCATGGTCAGGGGTGACCTTGATCTCTGAAGCTGTTATACCATTGGACTGACTGCTGTGTTTCTTCTTACTGTTTTGATGCCTTAATAGGAATTAGCTTAATTTTTGTCGCAGGCGTTGACATGGCTTTAAATGTGGCCACCAATACAAAAACTTTTATAATACTGTAACAGCCAGTGCTATAAGATTGAATGACATTCCCAGGATAGTCACTTAACTAACAAATTTTTGGTTGATTCCTGCTCTCTTCTACATTTTAAGTAGGGATTTAATAACTTCCAAATTTTGGAAATTAATCTAACGATGAAATGTTTTGCCTCCTGTTTTAAGACCTAATAATGCTTAATCCAGGGTATTAAAATCTTCTAATTATAGATGCCTTTAGAGTTCTCTACTCTGCAATATCAGCCCACTATGTCCACGTAGCAGAAGTTTTATATTCTAGCAATTGTTTCACCATCACTGTAATCTAACTTCCATTTTTGGCCTCAGCTAACACGTCAGCCATGATCTCAGAATGGCGGTGCAAGCTCGAAGGGCCGAATGGTCTACTTCTGCACCTGTTGTCTATTGTCTATTAGAGTATGGTAATGAGAAAGGATGATCAATATTACACGTTCTACTCTTCTTTGACCTTCCTGTTTAGACAGATTTTCGGATTTAATAGTGGTTGACAATTAATTGCCATTGGAATGATGCTTAAAACGGATCTCTGTAGTGTTGAGGAGCTGGTCTTCATTAGCCATGAATGCCTAGAAGCAGAAGTTTCGAATTTATGTAAATCAGTGTAGGTGCAGTAATTAGGGCAAATGCCATGTAAGCCCTTACACAATTTGAATAGAGGAGTTATGAAGATGTACTGAAATTATATAAGGCACTAGTAATAACATACTAGGGGTATTTTGTAGTTTTAGTCTTGTCTGAAAGGATGTGCTTATTGTAGGTGTACAGTGAAGATTCGCAAGACCCATGCTAGAGAGGTGGTTGTGTGAAGAGTGTTTGTGTCAATTGAGACTCTAGTCTTCAGAATTTTGGAGCACAAGAGGTATCAATGAAGCTGCAAGATTCTTAAAAGGCTTGACAAGATAGATGCAGGGAGGATGTGGCTGAGGAGTCTTGGACCAGGAGCGCAGTCTTAGTTAGAACAAGGCATAGGGAAGGCAGAAGAATGGGGTTGAGAGGTAAAATAAATCAGCCATGATCAAATAGTGGAGTAGACTTGATGAGTTGAATGGCCTTAATCAACTACCACATCTTGTGGTCTTAGAGGCTGCTTGGGACTGAGAAATTAGTTTGTACGTGGTGGTGAACCTTTGGAGTTCTTGTCAGTGTTTATCCTTTTATTAAAAAAAAATAAATTGATATATCACTGGGCTTTATAGTGATAATGTTGGAAAATAGCACAGAAATAGAAGAATATCAATGATCAATTAATTATTGTCGGCTCGAAGGGCTGAATTACCAACAGTTGATATTTTTGTTCAGTTGATTCTAAACTTACTGATCCTGCATCCTCTTGGCAGCTAAGCAAACTTGTTTCTGGTGGTTGGCTCTCTCTGGAGCAACTGATGCTACCTGGATGTCTTCCCTGAACTCTAACTACAGTGGGATTTATTGTATCTAAAGTGATTCGGTAGCACGATAGTGGACATTATTCTTGACACCACATTGAGGTATAAAACGAAAAAGAATTTGGAAACATATTTCTGTTTAAACAAAGTCATTTAAGCTTAGTTCTGAGCAGCCAGATGCAGCAAATGTTTTTCACTGATCTAAATTTCCTGCTTTCTATTTAATCCACTGCCACAGACTTGATATCTTTATTTCTTTCTCACTAGTTGTTAAATTAACAGTTTAACCATTTGTTTTATACTTAATTCCTTGTTTAAAACTCTTTGACTAGCTATGCAGAGTTGCAGATTGTGACATTTTGCTATGGATTTCACCCACTTCAGACAGTTTTCCAAGATGAGTATGATAGACTATTTTGGTATAAATTCCTTTTAATCTGGTTCCACATAATAGGTGATTTTTCAATGTGTTCCAAGAACCTGATTTGAAAAGTATTAACTTTTTAAGTTTTCAGAAGCAGTCCTAGGATACCCTTTTATGTAATTCAACATTCAGAGGCAGTTACAGTTTGGAGGTGTCCCATTATCAGAAGTTCCATAGCCACAGTTTGTTGCATATATCAGATGATGGCTTGGGGAGTTCTTGTATGAAAATATTGGTGTGCTCCCAAATCAAGATAATGCATGCCAGAACTAAAAGGGCAGGTCTTCTTTGTGCAGTACACTGCTGGGGTAACCCAGCAAGTCGGGTAGCATTTATGGAGAGGAATAGAATTGCCATTTCAAGCCAATGTACTTCGTCAGGGTTGGAAAGGAAAGTGGAAGAACCCAGATTAAGAAGGTGGGGGGAGTACAGTCTGGCAGGTGATAGGTGGACCAGTTGAAGGGGAAGTGGTGGGTGGGGTGAAGTGAGAAGCTGGAAGGTGATGGGCTGCAGAAGAAGAAATCTGATAGGACAGGAGGACAAGTTGACCATGCAAGAAAGCGAGGGAGCAGGGGTACCAGGTAATGCGCAAGTGAGGAGAAAAACAGTGAAAGGGCAACCAGAATGAAGAATGGAAAAAGTTGAAGGGAGAGGGAGGAGAAATTACTGGAAGTTAGAGAACTTGTTTTTTTTTTCAGTGGAGTTGGAGGCTACCCAGACAGATTATAAGTTGCTGCTCTCACAACCTGAGTGTGGCATCGTGGCAGTAAAGGATGCCGTGGATTGATGTCAGAATGGGAAGTTGAACTGAAGTGGATGGCCACAGGGATATCCTGCCTTTTGTGGTGGAATGAACGAAGATGCTTTTCTTAATGATTAATTGAGATGTGTGGTATAAATATTTAAAAGTTGTCATTTTGTGTAAATACATAAAAGGCAATTTGCTCCAAAAATAAGCCATATTGCCTATAACTTTAAATGTTTCCTTCTATTTAAGTTATGGCTGACTGTCCCCATACAATTGGGGTAGAATTTGGAACCAGAATAATTGAAGTTAGTGGTCAGAAGATCAAACTTCAGATCTGGGACACTGCTGGCCAAGAACGATTTAGGGCTGTTACACGAAGCTATTACAGAGGGGCTGCTGGTGCGCTCATGGTCTATGATATCACCAGGTAATTATGGACATTTGAACTTCAGCTGATGACATTGTTGAGTTTTTTAGCTTCACCAAAATTTGCGTTCTTCATCTAGCTGATGGGCTAGTTTCATATCCAATCTTAATTTTTTTTGACCACTCACACAACAGTATAAGCTTATAAGCAGTAATTTTAGAGTCGTAGAACACTACATCATTGAAACAGGCCCTTCAGCCCATCTAGTCCATGCTGAATTATTAATCTGCCTTGTCCCATTGACTTGCACCCAGACTATAGCCCTCCCATCGATGTACCTATCCAGATTTCTCTTCTGCTGGCAGCTTGTTCCACACCCACACCACTCTCTGAGTGAAGAAGTTCCCCCTCATGTCCTCCTCAAACATTGCGCCTTTCACTCTTAATCCATGACCTAGTCTCACCCAACCTCAGTGGGGGAAAAAAACTTGCTTGCATTAACTCTCTATAGTCCTCAATTTTGTTTCCCTCTATCAAATCCCTACTCATTCTTCTATGCTCTAAGGAATGAAGCCCTAACCTGTACAACCTTTCCCTATAACTCAGGACTTCAAGTCCTGGCAACATTCTTGTAAATTTTCTCTGCAAATTTTCAATCTTTTTGACATCTTTCCTATTGGTAGGTGACCAAAACTGCACACAGTACTCCAAATTTGGCCTCACTAGCATCTTATATAATTTCAACATAACATCCCAACTCTTGTACTCAGATTTATGAACACCAGTGTCCCAAAAGCTTTCTTTACGATCCTATCTACCTCTGATGATACTTTCAATAAATTTTAGATCTGTACTTGCAGGTTCCTCTGTTCTACCACGCAATTTGGTGCCCTACTATTCACTGTCAAGTACAAATGCTAAAGAACACTTCACAGACCCCAGTTTGTCTGCCCAAAGTGCAACACTTCACACTTGTATGCATTAAATTCCATTGCCATCTTCAGCTAATTTTTCCAGATGGTCCAGATCTCGCTGCATGCCTTGATAGTCTTCGCTGTCCACGATACTCCCAAGCTTGATATCATTTGCTGGTCTGGTTTCCCACATTATCCAGATGACCACTCGTCACAGGTAGCCTGTGACATGGCAATCAAAGGCAGCCATCTACTGCCACTCTCTGGCTTCTCCCCCAAAGCCATTGTCTAATCTGGTCCCTTAGAATAAAGGGAAAGGTACGTTGCATCCGGAGTTTCTCCAGTTAGCGGACAATTTCCCTCCATGCCTCTCTGACGTAGTGGGGAACCACGTACGAGGCAAGTTACAGCAGTGGTTTGCCATTGCCTTCTGCCGGGTGAGTTTCCAAAGAGATCACCAGCTCGCAACCCAGCACGGATGGAAAGCATGCAGGAGAGCAAGCTGGATTCAAACCACTACTGATTTCAGACTCATCGGCCTATAAATTCCTGGCTTATTCTTAGAGCCTTTCTTAAACAACAGAACAACAGACAACATTAACTATCCTCCAGCTCTTCACTTATGGTGGCTAAGGACATTTTAAGTATCACAGCTAGAGTCCTTGAAATTTCTGCACTGGCCTACCACAGGGTCTGAGGGAACACCTTGTCAGACCCTGGGGATTTATCCATTCTGATTTGCCTCAGACAGCAAACACCATCTGCTTTATAATATGTATACAGTTAATAACTTCGCTGCTCCCTTGCTTTACTTCAATAGATTCTGTGTCCATCTCCTGAGTAAATACAGATGCAAATAGTCCATTTAAGATCTCCGCCCCATCTCTTTCAGCTTTATGCATAGATGACCACTGTGATCATCCAGAGAACCAGTTTTGTCCCTTGCTATCCTTTTGCTCTTAATATATCTGTAGAAGCCTTTGCAATTCTCTTTTGCCTTGTCTGCAACAGCACCCTCATGTTGTCTTTTTGCTCTCCTGATTTCCTTGACTGTTCTTTTGCATTTGTACTCGGCCCCATTTGCTTGTTCTGTCTCTACCTGTTATGCATCTCCTCGTTAATCAGGGGCTCAATATCTCTCGTAAGCCAAGGTTTCCAGAACCTGTTAGCCTTGCTTTTTTATTCTGACAGAAACATGGAACCTCTGTACTCTCAAAATTTCACTTTTGAAAGCCTCCTACTTACCAAGTACATCTTTGTCAGAAAGCTTGTCCCAATCCACATTAGCCAGATCCTTTCTGATGCCATCAAAATTGGCCTTTCTCCAACTTAGAATCTCAGCCTAAGGACCAGACCTATCCTTCTCCATAATTATTTTTGAAACTAATGGCATTATGATCACTAGATGCAACGTGTTCCCCTACACACACTTCTGTTGCTTGCCCTGTCTCATTCCCTAATAGGAGATTAGTATTGCGCTCTCTTCAGTTTGGACCTGTGAATTGATTAAGGAAACTTTAACACATTTAACAAATTCTATCCCATCCAGCTGTTTTACAGTATGGGCATCCCAGGCAATATGTAGAAAGTTAAAATTACCTACTATCACAACTTTATTTTTACAAATTTCTTTCTCTAAATCCTGCTGACTGTTGGCTGGTCTGTAATATAATCCCAATAATACGGTTATCCTTTCTCACTTCATTCCAATCATATGGCTTCAGTAGATGAGCTCTCCAGCCTATGATGTCGAGCACTGTCATGACATTTTTCCTGAATAGTAATAACATTGCTCCCCCTTTAATCCCTCCTGCTGTATTACATCTAAAACAATGAAACCCTGGAACATTGAGCTGTTTGTTTTGCCCCTCCTGCAGCCAAGTCTCACTAATGTTATAATACCATGTACTGATCCATGCCCGAAACTCATCCACCTTTCCTACATTAATCCTTGCATTGAAATATACACAACTCTGAACATCAGTCCCACTATGCTCAACCTTTCGATTTCTGTCTTAGTAGCCTTAATAACATCTTTCCCCACAACCAGTCCACTATCTGTTCTGACAGTCTGGTTCCCATCCCCATGCACTCTAGTTTAACACCCCCCCCCCCCCCAATCCCTGTGTAGAACTGGCAAACATTTCTGCAAGGATATTAGACTGCTCCAGTTCAGTTGCAAACTATCTTGTCTGTACAGATCCCACCTTTCCTGGAAGGGAGCCCATAATCCAGACATCTGAGGCCCTCCCTCTTGCATCTTCTCCTTGGCTGCATGTTAAACTTTATGATCTTAGTTGGTTTCTTTTTCCAGAATTGTAATGTTGCCTCACCCTGCCTGAACTAACTAAGTAGCAAATGCATTCTAAGATGCTATTTTATAAACTGAGCACTATGGCAATATGATTGTAAATAAGTAGAGAATAACTAGGTCTCTAATGTAGACAATATTTTATTTGAGGTACAGCATGGTAACAAGCCATTCCAGCCCAATGAACTTGCACCACCCAGTTACACCCATGTGAACAATTAACGTACTCTAATCTGTACGTCTTTAGAATATGGGAGGAAACCTATGTGGTCACGGGAAAATGTACAAACTGTTTACAGTTGGCAGTGGAATTGAACCTGGGTCGCTGGTGCTGTAAAGCGTTATGCTAACTGCTACGTTAGGGTAATTAACTTGGTTTAAGAAGACCTTTTATATTTCCAAATGTACTGCGTGCAAGGCAAATTATGATGGTAACGTTCACTATCTCAAGTCCACAGGTTTCATGTGTGTCACTGTTTAGTCGGAGACCTTATAGTGATTTAAATTTGAATTATTTATGGCTGCATAATACTTGAAGAATAAATTTGAATATACTTGTGTGAATTGTGTTTTCTCTAGGCGAAGTACTTACAACCACCTTAGTAGCTGGCTTACAGATGCAAGAAACTTGACTAATCCAAATACTGTAAGTGAATGTTTTGTAGAAGAAATGACGAATAGTTTTGAATGACTTCACTGCAGCTCTGCAAGTTTTCCGGAGTAATTATCTGGAAACTTGCACCATTTTAAGTGTTGCTTCGGACTCAAGGATGATTGGCTAATTTAGCAGGAACATGATTAGAACTTGGGAGGGGGAGAGGGTGGGAAGAGTTTTCGCCCATGTCTGCTGGTGTGGAAAGATGCATGTCAAAAGGAATGACTTCATCCAGTTTAAAACTGTGCTGAATTGATTTGTATCTCTATTTAAGAGATAAGGATTGCCACCAGATCATGAGACTATTAGTGTGCTGCTGATGCAGCTAGGCAGCAATTTCATTGATATCTTTGTGACTAACTCAGATGAATCTCATTTATACAAACCTTGAATTTGCCCTGCAATGAAACAGTGATGCAAAAGTCATTTTTATATTTAAATACATATTTTCAGCGACCTGTTTTCAGTACTATGCTTTAACTAAAATAAATTTTATGGACATTCTTAAGTCCAACACTGACTAAAAAATGGAGTATTAGGGGTTATCTCCTGCAATCTGAATTGAAAGAAACCAAAAGTAGATCAAGAGTACTTTGCAATCTGAAAGATAAACCCAGCTTATTCCTTGTGGTCACAGTATGGCTCCAAATCTCCTGCTAGTGGCAATATGAGGGGTGATAAGTTCGTAGTCTAAGGTAGAAGGAGTCAATTTTAGAAAACCTAGCACATTTATTTTTCAGCATAGTCCCCTCCTACATTTGCACACTTAGTCCAGCGGTTGTGGAGCATACAGATCCCTTCTTTGTAGAAGTCGGCGTCTTGGACCTCCAGAAAGAGGTCCACAGCAGGGGTGATTGATAAGGTCGTGGCCTAAGGTGGAAAGAGATGAGTTATTAACTTCAAATTTTCTGCATAATCACTCAGAGTTGAACTGCACGTGCATATAACGAGAGCTGTATAATTCATAGACCGCTGGACTAAGTGTGTAAATGTAGGAGGGGACTATATTGAAAAATAAATGCTAGATTTTCTAAAATTGACTCCTTCTACCTTAGGCCACAAACTTATCAATCACCCCTCGGAAGAGGCAGAAGCAAAGTTCTAATGCACAGAATAATCAGAGGTGTTTTGAAATCGTGAATGCATCTTAAAATAATTCCAAAACTGTGGGGGAAAATCTGTCAGTAATTAAAAGTTAGTGTTTTTAAAAATGCTAGTCTAGAGTAGGTCAGCAATACAGTCAAGTCAATGAAACTTGAAGATAAGCCAGTGTAAAGCTGAGAGGCCAAATAAGAAACAAGGTATGTAGTGCCCAAGTCCAGTGGCAGGATGAGGGGTCAGATGTGTCTCTGCCTGACCTTGAGCACTTCCTTACCTTTGGACTCAATTGGACAGGTGCAGAAGTCATCAGAAGGCATGCGAGTGTGGGGTAAAAATTACTTCAGCTGAGAAACTGGCTGAGCTCATTGAATCCTAATGTCACATTTCAGGCAGTCAGACATAACTGTCTTTCATCTGTGTAAGGCATCCATATTGGTTGGGTTGCTGAATTGTCTGTTTTTAAATGGGACTTAAAGCAAATGGGGTTGTTCAGTATTGATTGTTAATCAATAAATATGTGAAGACTTAACGTGGTTATAAAAATTGTCCCTTAGTATTGTGCATCTAAATAGTTGGTAAATGAATATAAATTTGGTCTGCTTGCTTTTTGTTCCTGTGAAACAGATTGTCACTCTATACTTGTCTGATTTCTTTTTTTATATAATTTAGCTGCAGTATAACTTTTTTAATAAACTGAACCTGTTTCAGATAACCTAAATGAAGCTTAATTGTTGTCAAACAAACCTTTAGTTTGCGGTAAGGGCAGATTTGTTTTATGCATGAAACTTAACTTCCCTGTCTGCTGATAACCGGACAGGATAAGTTCTGCAGTATTTAAAACAAAACCAGAAGACAATGGAAATTTTCAGCAGGTCAAACTGCATTTGTGGGAATAGAAATAGTGTCAATGTTGACTCCATTTCTCTTTCCATGGATGTGGCCTAACTTGAGTATTTTCGGCATTTGCTGTTCGGGTATAGATGGACTGCACCTGCAGTTTTGACTGTTTTTTCCCTCTAGTAATTACTTTAATTTCTGTTCACACAGGTGATTATTCTTATAGGAAATAAGGCAGATCTTGAAGCCCAACGAGATGTAACGTATGAAGAAGCCAAACAATTTGCTGAAGAAAATGGTATGTTTGCTGCTGCACGTGTAGAGCTATCCTCAATTTAGAAACAAGTTTTCTGGGCAAGGAAGATTATCCTAAATTGTTACATAACTCCTTAATCTCATCCAAAGGAGATCTGGAAAAGTTAATACTTTGTCTTTAGATGTTATCTTTTGGAGGTGCTTATCATAAAATCATTTTCATTGATATTAGTCAGTTTTGTATGTTTAACTGTTCCTGCTGTACCAGAGGACAACAACTAAACATAATGTTGGCCATGCAGTGGATAGGAATCCAAATGATACAAATTTGTGATTCTAATTTAGCTCTGTAATCCCCATGCTTCTTAAACCCACTCCCTGCCCAAATGAAGATTTAAAAACTGCTGAAATCTTGGAAGTTGTGGCAAGAGTGAAAGTTGTAAGAATTGATTTTAGGGGCTTCTTATTGTGGCACTCATGTTAGAACAAGTTTATCCATTGGCACTGTAAAAATAAATGTCCAAGAAGTGATTTTTAGAAGTTGGCTGCAGAAATTGTACCATCTGCTGAGATCGCTGCACACCAAGAGATTCCATTGTAAGCAGTAAAAGTTTGGATAAATGCCATTCTCCAGCACAGCATCACTTCTCCAAGATCTGGTTGTAATTAAGCTCAGGTCATGCAGTACGGTTGGTGATCAGTAAATGCTTAGGATGAGCGTCTTATTAAAACGTTACATTTTATCAAGCCAGAGAATGTTTAATGACGGCTTTAACTCTGAGAGACTAGCACTTTGTATTTGGCAGCTCCCTTACTGGAGCGATTTCAAAACTGATTTTAAATCTTACTTTAAATATTTATCTATTTTTGGAAACAAAAATGCATTGGTTCCCACTAAGCCTTTCCATGTTTTCATCAGCCCTTTCTCAGCAAGATTTCTTTTTACTGGCTTTTGGAAGAACCCTTATTGATTCCAAACCAGAGCAAGATAAACTTCTTACCCACATGTTTGTGTAATTTTAAAATGTAGTTGAATCTTCTCTTGGCCTTGCTTTGACCTAGTATTTAAAGTTTCTCCATTACAACAGTTACAGCAGAGGTTGACCAAGATTAGGCTGGTGTCTTTTAGAAGAAATCTGTTGCAACATGAGATGCCCAGGACTGGATTGAATACTTGACCAGCATTTATTACAATTATCATTTATTCTTAAACATTGGCCATGAAATTTAAAAAAAATGTTGACCTTTTGGCTTTGACTACTTGACACTTACTCACATCTGTTGTTTCTTTTCTGGTTGTGTCTTCTGTATAAATTTTAGTGTTAAACTATTGCTGAAATTTGAATTTAACTTGGATTTGTGTAGTTTATACAGTTAAACCTTATACAGTTTAGTTTGTGCTATCAATCTTTTTGCCATACTAAATTGATCCATTTGCGGTTGTGAGGTGGTGGGTGAGGAGAATAGCAGCACTACATTTTGCTAGTTTATATTTCGTAAATGAGGTTATAAGGTAGCATGTTACTGTTGCTTTCTGTTTTGCTGGAAATAGTAGACCAAATTAAAATCCAGTCCATAACCCCACAGCTTTGTATTCCAGCTCACCTGTTGATTGGATTTGATTTTTGTACTAATGAGTTTAGATTTTATGTTGCCTAAGTGTGAAGTTCCTTACATGTCATGGCCTTTGTAAAATGTAGCTTTAAGTTTACTTATTTTATGATCCCGGATATGTCTTGTGAAATATTTTGTGGTTAAAGCTGTTTAATTTTGGCTTTTGAACAGACTTGCGAATTATTTCTGCCACTAAGTTTTGAATTTTGTTACAGGTCTGTTATTCCTTGAAGCAAGTGCAAAAACGTAAGTGTGCTGCTTGATACAAGTCACTAGAAAAATCTTTGAATAGTATAGTGGCTGTCTTGTCATCAATAAAATCCTTTCTCAATTTGTATGGAATAGGTGATTTGTTCTTTAGAGTGTTTCCACTTTGGAGTGAATTTTATTCCTGGCAGCAGATGCAGTTTTTGTGTTTGGGTTTTTGTAAAATCAGAAAGCATTCCCCACACATGACTCTATGGTAGATGATGCTTTGAGAACTAAATGTAAGAAGCAAGTGTATGGATTTATTTTGCCTTGGGGAAATGGTTTTTAGCCTGGCCTCCTTGTGACTGTAAATAAGAGACTCTTCCTTTGTTCCTAGAGGTGAGAATGTTGAGGATGCATTCCTGGAGGCAGCCAAGAAAATCTACCAGAATATTCAGGATGGCAGCCTGGATCTCAACGCAGCGGAGTCTGGAGTACAGCATAAACCGTCTGCTCCACAGGGTGGTCGACTAATCAGTGAGCCCCAGCCCCAGAGAGAAGGCTGTGGCTGCTAGTAATCTTCAGCTAGTGAACCTCTTGACCTTCCATATCCTACTCTTCTGTCTTTTGTCAAAGCAGTATTTCTCGCTGCTTCCTTGTCTGCTGATAATCTGACAGGATAAATTTTGCTGCTGTGACAAGTTTAACACAATGATAAAAAGGCCTCTCGCTAAACCACCGTAGATGTTTATCAGGTTACAAGGAAAATGAGTAGAGTAATAAATCCTCTCATGCATGGAATTTAGAATTGAAATATTTTCTTACTTGTTCTTGTGGTAGTTCATCATCCCTCAATCTGTGATCCAATTTCAATGCTTGTCAGCTAAATAAATATGCTGACGTTGTATAGTTCCATCTTGCCACCATGGGGGGGGGGTGGGTTATAGACATAACCTCACTATCCATTCAAAAAGATTCTTGTACAGTAAAAACCTTCTTACCCATACAACTGTTGTCTGTGCGGTTCAAAGTTACTGAGGTTCTTTGACTGTGAACTGACATCCAGCTCAAACTACAGGATGTCTGTAACATGTAGAGTATGCTTGTTGCTGTTCATAAGTTCCCCACCCAGTTACAAGTCTTCATGGGGTTCTAATTCCAGCTCTTGTCTTAACCTTGCATGGGGAAATGGCTATTACTCATCTTTCCCTCTTTAAAATGCAAAAGAAGGCTTTGGTGTGCTTTTTGTCATTTTATTCTTTATTAACACGTAAATATGTATAAAATTTGAAGGAACTGAACTAACATTTAAATACATCTGTATGTATATGATTTTAATGAAGATACAAATTGATCGCTGGCACTGAGTACCAGTTTGTACAGTACAATCTAAGTGACCCTTTAGCACTAGAATGGATATAATCACATTTTAAAGGAAAAATATGAGCAGTACTTTTAACACTAGTTGGTTGGGTTTCATATTCTCTTGTTATCTGGTTCCATCATTGCACTTGTGGAAAACCTGTACCATTTAATAATACTGTGCTTGTGCAGTCAAACCATGTAATGTTCTCTGTAGATGTTCCTGCATTTCTGGCTGTATTTATTGCAGTACTTCATTCAAGAAAATAACTGGGTTAATGTATGCTTTTTACTCAATACATTTAGGTGCAATTGCCCTCAATGAATTAAATAGCCAAATTTCATTCCAAAAGCAGACTTAAAGGAGATTTGTTTTATATTTTACACATTCACTGTATGAAATACTTCGGGGTAGGGTGATTTGGATTTTTATTTCAAGGGGTGAAAGCTTGAATTTCAGCGGTGATTCGGCACGTTGCCTTGGGCGGCATAAATGTGGTTAAATGCTAATTAATAATATGCATCTTTAGTTGTGTATGAAATGGGGCTGCACTGCTTGGTTTACTTTTGATAGAAATGATGCTTAATGTTCAAAATACCCACTGACCAGGTGGAAAACCTTCACTCCTGTAGAAAAATGGGATCCTGTACAGAAATGCTTTTGGAAGGCCAAACTGGAATCTGCAATATATTGGAAAATTTGTCAATTTGTGCAATGTCCCTTGTTTGTAGAGTCTTGCTATTAATTTTAAGAATGTGAGCCTTTATGTTGAATATACAGGAGTGTTGTCAAAGGCAGTGTGGTTAGAAGTCTGTTGTCTTCGTTATGTTGTTTAGCCTTTGCTTTAGTGAGGTGTTGCCCAGGGACCATGGCCTTGTGTGTACAACATGCAGGGATTTAGCAAGGTATTTCATTCTAAGTTTGCTAAAGTTTGCTTTAGTCATTAGGTGGTATGAGATCTGGACTACTCCTGAACAGCTTACAGTAGATCTTGTTTATATGTGACAGAAAAAGACTTTGAACTGCTGTAACTTTCATTTGATGAAACAAATGCTATTAATCTGAATATTTGTAAATAAAGTACCTGTATCTAGTTAATCTGTCCTTGTACTTATTACTTCAAATTTAACTATGGCTGGCTCTTCCTAACTGTGAGCTTGGTCAATTGATATTCCTCATTATGGCAGTAGGGGATGACATGTATTCTCTGCTTGGCCATGCAGTGTAGACTTAAACTAGGATGAGAAAGGAAATGGCTGCTCTGAATTAACATTACAGAGGGATTTGAAAATTTTTTAAAGTACTATATTACATTTCAATGTGTACTTTGGGATGATGGAGGATGGATATTTAACAAAAAAAAACAGCAACAATGTTTTGGAGAAACAGTTGGTCCTTAAGTTTCTGAAACGGATTTTTCTTCATTCTCCTAATAGTTGAATCTCAGTACTATTTCTCATGGCAGAAGCGCCTTTCACCTGCCTCTCAACTGATTATTTATAATTTTTTTTAACAAGAATACCAGCCTGTGGATAGTTGCTGTTGACCCTTCAGCCTTGTATCCAAGGCTCTGAACCCTCGCAGGAGTACATATTTTGCAGTTTAAAACAGTAATATCATGAGGTCCACTTTGTTTCCATAAGTTGAACCAAAATCTTGCCGCACAGCTCCTCCAGTTTGTGAAGCAGGGTGCTTTTCCTATGGGTATTTTTTTGCCTTCTCATTTGTACAATCCTGACTTCTTTTTCAACAGCTGTTTCTTCTATGTTCTACCACCCTTTCAGCTGAAGTTGATGAATTCTATTCCACAATTCAGTTTAGCTTTTCCACCAATGTTGATTTTAGCCAGAACTATGTGGTTCTACTTGTGCACATCCCAATCCAACGTCTGCAGTTCACCTGCCAATCCATGGCCTTGGTTTAGCTTACACGGTACAGGAGGATACTAGTTGAAGTGTTTAAGCTAAGGTAACTGGCTTTACTGCTCCATTTCTACTTTTAGATTATTACATGAGTCCCATCATGTCAATGGATTTCCAACGTTAAAACTAACATTTTGGGTATTCTGTTCAATACCAACTTTTAAAACTTTTATTATCCATGACTCGTGAAACAAAAATGTGCAAAGAGCAATGCCTCAAATTTCTTCCTGTTTCTGACTTGATGGTATTGCTGAATGAGCTAATAACATTGCTAAGTCAACATTTCTCTAGGCCTAATCTATCACATGAACATCCAGCCACTCAGTGATCTCTGCCCTGGTTTGTACCTGAAGGGTTGAACAGTCGCTAGCTAATCTGATATTTTTTTTCTGCTCACTGTTCATAGCATTTTTTTTGGAAAGGCCTACAATTGTTCTGGGCCTACACTACACCTCCAGCATTGAATTTTAACTTCCTTAATACAAAAGGACTTTAAACTAGCAACATTTTTGACGATCTTATGTCACACATTTCTCTGGTGCTGTGCAAGTTTGCAACTTTGAAGGCACTGTACTAATAAGAGTGCACCATTTGTATAGTATCCTCACTAAAACTGGAAAGCATGATAAACTGAATGCAAGATGTTCAACCTGGGATTTTAACATTGTCCCATTTCCTGCCAGGGCAAAATATTTAGTAATTTAAAGATAGTAAAATGATCTAAAATTTGAACTGTTAATTTGAGCACTGCTTTAGAAGAACCTTAACCAGCGGAGCTGTGCGTACATTTATTGAAGTGATGTATGTGATTAGATTTATTTGTCACATGTACAGTGAAATGTGTCGAATGAATGAGGACAGTGCTGGGCAGCTCAGGTGTTACCATGCTTCTGCCATCAACATGGCATGCCTTCAACTCCAACCCCAGCTGTAGGTCTTTGGAATATGGGAGGAAACTGGAGCACCCAGAGGAAGCCCATGGAGTCACAGAAAAAACGTGCAAATTCTTCACAGACAGTGGCTGGGAGTTGAACCCAGTTCGGTGATCACTACTGCTGTAAAGCAATGTACTAATCACTATGCTACTGTGCTGCTCATGTGGGAATGCTCCTAAACACGACCTTTGTTCGGCCTGCTTTTGTTTAGTCCTGCTGTTGAGAATTTAACCATATATTTATCTTTTATTGATTATAGCTCAGCATCCAATACCATCATCCCTTCTAAACTAATCAATATTTCCAAGATAATGGCCTCGTAACTCTTAGTGCAATTGGATTCCGGATTTCCTCACTTGCAGATGCCAATCAGTTTGGATTGGCTACAACTTTGCCACTATTTCCATCAGCTTAGGTGCACCACAAGGCTGTGTGCTTATCTCTTGCTTTACTCACTTTACAGTTATGGCTGTGTGGCTAAGCACAGCTCCAATGCCGTATTCAAACTGGGATGGGCTAAGGGGCCAATTTACATGCTGTATTTCTGAAGATGAAAGCAAGAGAAGGCCCATCAGTCTCTTCTCCCTTTCTGTCATTTATGACTCATGATTCTATTTAACAAGGTCACTGTTAATCTTTTACTAATTCCAATAACCTTATTTCATTGTAATATCTAAAAATCTCTTAATATCTTTAATATACTCAGCAAATTTTAAGAATTCACCGCCTCTAGGAGAAATAAAATATCTAGCCATTTCTATCTTGAGTAGTGAGCCTTATTTTGGAGCTGGGACCCCCACACAATTCTAGGCATTCTGGTCAGAGGTATCTACTCTCAACTTTACCAAGCTCTAAGAATCAAGATGACTCGAACTTATAAGCGTGCTTGTATCTGGGGTGGGGGAAGAGGAGGTCTAGTCTATTTAATTTTTCCTTGTACAAGAAATATTCCATCACAGTAATCTTGTGAACCTTCATGTTAGGTACATTTTTCCATAGGTAGGTGGGGGCACCAGGGCTCTATGATTGGAACAAGAGGTCTCAGTTGTTCTATGCAAATCTTTTGCCAGAAGTCAATCTTCCATTTGCATTTGTAATTATCTCCCAACCTGCACATTAACTTTGACTTGGATGCAAGGTCGCGCAAGTCCATCTGCACTCCAACACCTTTCACTGTCACATGATTTTAAAAAATACTTCTCTTTTCCTATCAAAGTGGATTTTTACTATCCCTTCACTTAACTATATCAACACACAAAATGCTGGAGGAATTCAGCAGACCAGACAGTATCAATGGAAAAGAGTACAGTCAACATTTCTGGCTGAGACCCTTCAAGCACGCCTGAAGTGTCAACAGTACTCTTTTCCGTAGATGCTGCCTGCCCTGCTGAGTTCCTCCAGCACTTTGTGTGTGTTGCTCGGATTCTGAAATCTGCAGAATTGCACTGGGAACCCTGTCTAATGAACCTGTGCCATGCACAAATCATGCAATTTAATTCATCTGAATGGAGAGGAACACTGCAAGTTAGAGAGGTATGGCAGAGGTGATTTTTTATCCTTTGACTTACTGAATTAATTTAAATGTATTAAGATTTTCTGTTGCTTCACTTTTCAAGTTTTTTTAAACTAGTGTGATTAAGTTGTAATAGTTTTCGGCCATGCAAGTTTCTGTTCTGAAATTTCATTTCTCACGTCTGCCCATTTCACCAGTTGAAGCATCCTCCTGTAGTTTGTTATTATTGTCTTTATTGTTTATTTTTATTTCTAATTTTTCTGTTTAATTGTCTAATCTGAAGTAAGTGGAGGTTGCACTGGACAACATTTTTTTTTAACGTGTTGCTTCCTCAGTTTTTTATTATAGACTGAAGTTAAAGACTAATAATTAGCTAAAAATGATTTGATGATTTTCATTTGTACTCTTGTCTGAGGCTTCTTGCTCAAGTGTCCAACAATAATCAGCCAGCGTTGATGGATTCCAGTTGCCGTGATACTGTTTCTTCATGACCGCAATGTCCTGGTGAAACCTTTCACTATGCTTGTCACTAATAAGATTTGTCAGGGAAGAGGTCTAAATAGGAATCTTAAGTGACATGTTGCACTTCATGGTTTTGAATGCTTGAAACATGTTATCAACCAGCTGCATGTGGTTTGGTGCTCTGTGGTTGCCAAGAAAATTCTCAACAACAATCTTCCATGTGTTTTTCTGCAGTTTCACCAGAAGTTCTTTGAATTGCCTGTCATTGATGACCTGTTTGATTTGTGGACTAACAAAACTTCCTTCCTTAATCTTGGCATCAGTTATTCTGACTTGAATTATGAACTGAAATAACAAATTTGGGTGGTTTTGAAAAATGGCGCATAACGGGATATTTCATGGCGATTCTCATGATTAGCAGCCCAAAATCCATAAGGTACAGCCAAAAGTATTGGGGAAACAAAATCTTTGTTGTCCAGCGTTATTCATCCGGCAGAGATTTCTGATGGAGTAACAGTCAATGGATCAAATGTGGTTGATATAATGGGGATCATGAAGATCGAGATCTATGGCATAAAAACATAGCAGCGACAATAGAAAATTGACCAAATAATGGGGGAAAGAATAAAAGGGAGGATTGGAAAGAAATGCTGAGTGAAGCTTTCAAGAGATGTTACTGATTCTGACTGGTTGCATCGATGTCTGGCATGGAAGTACAAGTGCACAGGATTGGAAAAAGCTGCAGAGGGTTGTAAACTCAGCCAGCTCCATTGTGGGCTCTGGCCTCTCCACACTGAGGACATCTTCAAAAGGTGATCCAGCATTAATCCACCTGTACAGAAAACCTACGGCACAATACAGGCCCTTCAGCCCACAATGCTGTGCCGAACATGTACGTACTTTAGAAATTACCTAAGGTTACCTATAGCCCTGTATTTTCCTAAGCTCCATGTACCCTATTTTTCTAAGCCTCTTAAAAGACCCTATTGTATTCGCTCCCACCACAATTGCCGGTAACCTATTCCATGCACTCACCACTCTGTGAAAAATAACTTAACCCTGTCATCCCCTCTGTACCTAGTTCCAAGCACCTAAAAATTGTGCCCTCTCATGTTAACCATTTCAGCCCTGGGAAAAAGCCTGTCTATCCACACGATCAATGCCTCTCGTCATCTTATACACCTCTACCAGGTCACCTCTCAAGCCCTGTTGGCCAAGTTCACTCAACCTATTCTCATAAGGCATGGTCCCCAATCCAGACAACATCCTTGTAAATCTCCTCTGCACCCTTTCTATGGTTTCCACATCCTTCCTATAGTGAGGTGACCAGAACTGAGCACAGTACTCCAAGTGAGGTCTGAACAGGGTTCTTTACAGCTGTAACATTATCTCTCGGCTCTTGAATTTAATCCCATGGTTGATGAAGGCCAATGCACCGTATGCCTTCTTAACCACATAGTCAACATGTGCAGCAGCTTTGAGTATCCTATGGACATGGACTCCAAGATCCCTCTGATCCTCCACACTGCCAAGAGTTTTACCATTAATACTATATTCTGCCATCATATTTGATTTACCAAAATGAACCATCTCACACTTACCTGGGTTGAACTCCATCTGCCAAGTCTCAGCCCAGTTTTGCATCCTATCAATGTCCCGCTCTGACAGCCCTCCACACTGTCCACAACACCCCCACCTTTGTGTCATCAGCAAATTTACTAACCCATCCCTTCACTTCTTTTTATAAAAATTATGAAGAGAAGAGGTCCCAGAACAGATCCCTGAGGGACACCACTGGTCACCAACCTCCATGCACTGGTCACATCCTCAAAAACTTCAATCAGGTTAGTAAGGCTGATAATTTCCTGGGCTATCTCTACTCCCTTTCTTGAATAAGGGAACAGTATCTGCAACCCTCCAATCCTCTGGAACCTCTGCCGTCCCCATTGATGATGCAAAGATCATTGGCAGATCCTCAGCAATCCCCTCCCTCGCCTCCCACAGTAGCCTGGAGTATTTCTTCATCCGGTTCTGGTAACTTACCCAACTTGATGCTTTCCAAAAGCTCCAGCATATTTTCTTTCTTAATGTTTACATGCTCAAGCTTTTCAGTCCGCTGTAAGTCATCCCTACAATCGCTAAGGTCCTTTTCCATAGTGAATACTGAAGCAAAGTATTCATTAAGTAACTGTTATCTCCTCTGGTTCCGTACACACTTCTCCACTGTCACACTTGATTGGTCCTATTCTATCATGTCTTATCCTCTTGCTCTTCACATGCTTGTAAAGTGCTTTGGGGTTTTCCGTAATCCTGCTCGCCAAAGCCTTCTCATGGCCCCTTCTGGCTCTCCTAATTTCATTCTTAAGCTCCTTCCTGCTAGCCTTATAATCTTCTAGGTCTCTATCATTATGTAGTTTTTTGAACCTTTTGAAAGCTTTTCTTCTTGACTAGATTTTCAACAGCCTTTGTACACCATAGTTCCTGTACCCTACCAACCTTTCCCTGTCCCATTGGAACGTACCTATGTAGAACATCACGTAAACATCCTCTGAACATTTGCCACATTTCTGCCGTACATTTCCCTGAGAACATCTGTTCCCTATTTATGCTTCCAAGTTCCTACCTAATAGCTTCATATTTCCCCTTACTCCAATTACACACTTTCCTAACTTGTCTGTTCCTATCCCTCTCCAATGCCATGGTAAAGGAGATAGAATTGTGATCACTATCTCCAAAATGCGCTCCCACTGAGAGACCTGACACCTGACCAGGTTCATTTCCCAATACCAGATCAAGTACAGCCTCTCCTCTTGTAGGCTTATCAACATATTGTGTTAGGAAACCTTCCTGAATACACCTAACAAACTCCACCCCATCTACTTTACTTTATACTTTATTGTCACCAAAGAATTGATACTAGAGCGTACAATCATCACAACGATATTTGATTCTGCGCTTCATGCTCCTTGGAGTACAAATCGATAGTAAATATTAAAAATTTTAATTATAAATCATAAATAGAAAAGAGAAAAATGGAAAGTAAGGTAGTGCAAAAAAAAAACCGAGAGGCAGGTCCGGATATTTGGAGGGTACGGCCCAGATCCGGGTCAGGATCCGTTCAGCAGTCATATCACAGTTGGAAAGAAGCTCTTCCCAAATAAACCCCTTGCCAATCAATATTGGGGAAATTAAAATCTTCCACCACGACAACCCTGTTATTATTACACCTTTCCAGAATCTGTCTCCCTATCTGCTCCTCGATGTCCCTGTTACTATTGGGTGGTCTGTAAAAAATACCCAGTAGAGTATTGACCCCTTCCTGTTCCTAACTTCCACCCAGAGACTCAGTGGACAATCCCTCCATGGCTTCCTCCTTTTGTGCAGCTGTGACACTATCTCTGATCAGCAGTGCCACACCCTCACCTCGTATGAGTATCATGGACTCACATGATCCAGGAGATACCCTCTTCTCGTTACTACCATCAGGGAGGCGGTACAGGAGCCTGACGTCACATACTCATCATTTACGAACAGCTTCTTCCCCTCCGCCATCAGATTCCTGAATGGTTCATTAACCCATGAACACTACCTCACTTTTTTGCTGTTTCAGCACTATTTTTAAAAGTATTTCTTATTGTAACTTGTAGTTTGATTAGGTGTTGCACTGTACTGATTTTGCAAAACAGCAATTTTAATGATGTATGCCAGTGCTAATAAGCCTGGTCTGATTCTGTTTAGGAGCAATTTTTCTCTGGACGTGTAGCCATGCTGACCTTTGAGGAGAATAGACTTTGCAAAGGTATGGAGACAGATAGTGGCAAATGAAATTTAAAGCTGCGAAATGTGATGAGATTGAGAAGGGGTAATATAAACCAGAGGGCACAATTCCAGAATGGACAGTACCAAGGGTTCAAGCTATCTGCAGTTTGTTGAAGGTGATGGGTGAAGCCAGGCAGGTGGAAAAGGTGAAAAGGGCTGGAGAAGAAGGTGGTGACACGCTTGGTTGCAGTGGCCTCTCTGGGTCCAACAACTGCTGCAGATGTGTGTCTTCAATGTTTTTCTTGTGATCGCAAGCCCCTGTTGGACATTGGTAATATAAAATAGTGCAAGTTTGCTCTGTTGATGAGTCCGATAGCAGGGGAGCTGCGTGGCCTTGGTTGTTGTACAGACCCGACCCTCATTCCATGGCATCGCCTGTTACAGCCACCCAGGGGAGGAGAGAACAGAGGTGCGGCAGACGCTCTGGAACCTGTTCTGGGTTGGGGGCTTGCCTCTCCTGTTGGTGCTGCTCTCTGGTGTTCGCTCCCTGGAAGAAAGGCCCGATTGGCTGACCCAGCACGAGGCAGGTTTATTTACCTCTTGTCTGCTGAACTAGCATGAGATGAGGAACTGCTGCATACCTGTTCATGCAGAAAAGTGGCTACAGGACAATATCCCAAACACCATCACTCTTCAGGCCATGCCATGCAGGGATTTATGTTAGTATCATTTTGTGAGCATATGGGCTATGATAATTATATGTGCTGTGTGTGACCGTATGGACTGTGTTTTGCGCCTTGGTCCCAGAGGAACACTGTTTCATTTAGGTATATAAATGTGGATGGTTGAATGACAATTAGACTTGAACTTTAAGATCATATGCGATCTGGGCCTCATAAGTACAAGAGTGAAGGTTACAATGAACCTTCATAAATCAATAGTTCAGCCACAAGGTGGAGAAATGAGTCCAATTCTGGTCTACTTTTTCGAGATTCAAAAGATTCAAAAAACTTTATTGACATTCTAACCATACATCAGCTCTGCAGGGCAGAATGAGACAGCGTTTCCCAGGAGCAGTGCAATCATAACATAACAAATGCAACACTAAATAATAAACATAATAATAAATAGTAAAACACAACAGCCACATGTCAGTTAAAATCAAGTTATAAGTGTCCAGTGCAAGTTAAAAGTGTCCAAAGCAGAGTCAGGTGGAGCAGCTATTTAGCAGTCTGACTGCCTGTGGGAGGAAGCTGTTTAGTAGCCTTGTGGTTTTAGTTTTGATGCTCCTGTGATGTTTGCCTGATGGCAGAAGAACAAACAGTTCATGGAGAGGGTGTGAGGGGTCTTTAATGATGTACAAAGATGTGAAAGCTTTAGAAAGTGTGGAGAGATTTACCAAAATGATTCCAGAGAAAGGAAACTTCAGAGAAGTTCCTTCAAAGAGGACTTAACTTGGTGGAGATATTTAAAATCATAAAGGGTATAGACTCCATAGATGGATAGAACATGATTCCATTGTCAGAGGAATTATGAAGGAGGGGACATGGAGTGAACACAATTGGCAAATGAACCAAAAATGACAGAGGATTCTTTTACTCTGAGTTGCTGAGGTCAAGAATACACCACTGATTGTGCCAGGATCAAAAAGGGAGTATCTGAAAGGAGAGAGTAGGACTAGACAACCTGCTAGAGCAGTTTGCCATGTTAAAGGTGCTCCTATAGATGCACAGTGGAGAGTATCCTGACTGCCTGTATCATGGTCTGGTATGGAAGCACCAGTGCCCAAGTGTTGGCTACAGCCCAGTCCATCTCAGGCAATGTCCTCACCATTGGGCACATCTACAAGGAGCACTGCCCCAAGAAAACAGCATCCATTAAGAAGAACCCCCACCATCCAGGCCATGCTCTCTTCTGGCTGCTGCATTCTGGAAGGAGATTCCGGAGCGTTAGGTCCCACACCACCAGGATCAGGAACACTTATTACCCGTCAGCCATCAGGCTAATAAACCAGTGTGGATAACTTCATTCATGTCAACACTGAACTGATTTCCCAACCTATAGATTCACTTTCAAGGACTCTACAACTCAGCTATTTATTTGTTTGTTTGTTTTTTTGTACAGTACTTGCAATTTGTATTTTGCACATGTATTGTCTATCAGTCTTTATGTATCTTTTCTCATTGATTCTATTGCATTTCTTTGCTCTACTGTGAATGTCTGCAAGAAAATGAATCTCATGGTTGTATATGGCAACGTATGTACTTCAATAATAAATTTACTTTGAACTTTAAAGGTGCTATGGGAATGTAAACTGTCACTTAAGAGGGAAGATGGTCAAGAAAATCAAATGGAAAGATTCTGCTTTTGAAAATTCAAAGGTTGTAAAGCTTATAGTGTTCCAACTGAATCAAATTATTTATTGGATAACTTGATACGCTACAATCAAAATCTAAAATAAAATTCTATATAAATATTGTGCATGATGAATAATATCCAAGAAATATGCCCCATGTAACAACACTACAAAGTGAGACTGTGAGGTCCAGCATTGAAAAAGTATTTGTGCATGAATCTCACATTGCCTCACCATAAACCTTCTTGCACTTTTAAAGTCTGGAGATTTGATCTAAATATTAAGAAGATATGGGGAGGAGCTAGAGCTGAGAACGGAATATCGTAAACAGTTTGAGAGGCTTTATTTAATGTGAATTTGTAACCAATGGGAGCCTCTCCCGTTCCTTTCCTCCAGTAACAAAGCACTGCCAACACATTCCTGGCGCTTGTTTTTTTTCCATGTCATCACAACTCAAGTACACTGCAATGGAAGTGAGAATTGTTCTTAAAACAGCAGAGCAGTTGGTCCTATATGAAAAGTAATGCCAAAATGATAGTTGACTGTATGCAGCCCGCTGTAGAAATAAGGAATATCTTTTAAAGAATTAAATGATTCATTCCTTCTAAAAGGCATTTTAATTAACAAGTTTGGTAGTGATTTCTATCCAGTCTTTAACTTGGTAAACACTCAGTGGCCACTTTATAAGGTACCTCTTGACCCTTATAAAGTGGCCACTGAGTATGTGTTCATGGGCTCTGCTACGGTAGCCCATCCAGTTTGAGGGTACACTTGTGTGTTCTAAGATGCTGTTCTGCACACCATTGTGGTTATGCATGGCTATATGAGTTACTGTCGCCTTCCTGTCAGCTCAGGTTTAATTGTCATTCAACCAGACATGAATACTGCCAAATGAAACAGTCTTGCTCTGGAGCCAAGGTGCAAAACACAGTGCCAACAAGCATACACAGCAGAAGACACATAGAGCGTATATAAGGTAGCAAGCACATATAAGATATCAGTAAAATGCAGTCGCACAACAAAAGAATATAGTCCAAGACTGTAAGTCCATGAAAGTTGCAGCATCCAGCAGTCGAACTCAATATGGCTTGTCTTCTGACAAGTGAACACTGGGGGGCAGCACTGCTTCCAGCTTCCAACACTGGCGGAGTGCACTGACTCCAAAGCCCCACAGTAAACCAGCAACTCCACCGCTTGAACCTAGTCCTTGCTATGACCGAGGCCACGCAATCCCCTCCCCTCTGCCAATAAATTAGTGAATTGGACTTTTAGTATTACAAATTAACAATGTCCACCGTCCTGCGATCACAAGAAAAGCAACTGAGGCAATCATTCGCGGTTAGACTGCGCACCGCATTCGCACACCAACTCCTCTAATGCCTCTCCGATGCAGGCCACAGCACGATCTGCACCAGCTGCAGATCCTTCGGTTTCTCAGCCAATGAGCAACGCACTGATGGGTAGATCCACAGTACTTCAAGTTCCTAATGTCAAGCAGGGTCTTGAGATCATAAAAATAATGTTTACAAAAGATAATAACGCTGTTGGTTGACTGCATGGAATCCACTGTGTCTGAGCATGCTGCCATCTTACCAGAAGAAGCTTGAACTAGTCTGGCCATTCTCCTCTGACCTCTCTCATTAACAAGGCATTTTCAACCACATTAATTTTTTTTTGCACCATTCTCTGTAACTCTAGAGACTGTTGTGAAAATCCCAGAAGAACAGCAGTTTCTAAGAATCTCAAACCACCCCATCCTACACCAAAGTCAAAATCACTTATTCTACAGTCAGAGTCACTTTAATCACATTTCTTCCCCATTCTGATGTTTGGTCTGAACAACACCTGAACCTCTTGACCATGTCTGCATGCTTTTATGCATCGAGTTGGCTGATTAGATATTTGCATTAACAAGCAGGTGTACTTACTAAAGTGGCCACTGATTGTATACTGGACAAGATGTTGTAGATTTAAATAGCCTTATTGCTTATAAATTGAAATACTTTATCTATTAAATACCTTTTATTTGTTACTGAAGGCTTCAATCAAGAATCCAGTAGATGGCAGTCTTTGACTGCACATTGCTCTCAGAGCCAAAATATTAATTTTCACTCATTATTCTTTTATCAGATTGATAGCAAAAGTAATTTGTCATGAAATAGTATAAAATATATTTTCATTCCATCAGACTTTGATTTGCAACGTTCAATGTAGCCGTATGTTATTGAAGTATATTAGGGGGATGTTATCCAAAGTTCAAAGCAAATTTATTAACCAAGTACCTGTATGTCACCATATACTACCCCGAGATTCATTTTCTTTCAGGTACTTACAGGAAAAGATATACAATAGAAGTTCATGAAAATTCATACATAAACAAAACTGACAACCAGTGTGCGATAGAAGACAAACTGCAAATAAAAAAACCCATCATATTTGAGAACAAGAGTTGTAAAGAGTCCTTGAGAGTGAGTCTGTAGGTTCAGGAACCTGATGGTTGTATGGAAATAAATGTTCCTGAACCTGGTGGTGTGGGACCTGAGCCTTCTGTACTTCCTACCTGAAGAGGGCATGGCCTGGATGGTGGGGGTCTTTGATGGTGGGGGTCTTTGATAGAGGATGCTGCTTTCTTGTGGCAGTGCTCCATGTAAGTGTACTCAGTGATGGGAAGGGCTTTCAATATGATGGACTGGGCTGCGTCCACCACTCTCTGTAGCTTTTTTTTACATTCTTGGACATTGGTATTTCTATACCAGGTCATGATGCAACCAGCTAAGATACTCTCCACTGCCCTCCTGTAGAAGATTGTCAAAGTTTTTGGTCGGGTGCCAAATCTACGCAAATTTCTAACAAAATAGATGCACTGTTGTGTCATCTATGCGATGACACTTGTGTTCTGGTCCTAGGACAGAGTTGCTAATTTAACACCTAGGAATTTTAAACCAGTGACCCTCTCCACATGCAGCCAGACTCAAGGACCTCTGTTTCTCCCTCCTGTAACTGACTATCTGCTCTTTGGTTTTGCTGGTATTGAATGAGAGGTTGCTGTGACAGCACTCAACCAGATTTTCAGATTCATCACCACCTTTGATTCAGCCAACAACAGTAGTGCCATCAGCAAACGTGAATACGGTTTTGGAGCAGTACTTAGCCACACAGTCATAAGAATAAAGTGAGTGGAGCACGGGGGTAAGCTCACAGCCCTGTGGTGCATTGTGTTGATGGTGAGTGTGGAGGAGGAGGTGTTGTTGCCAATCTGTACGAACTGGCGTCTGCTAGTGAGAAAATCAGGGATCCAGTTGTACAGGGAGGTATGGAAGGCCAGATCTTAAAGCTTAGTGATGAGTTTCATGGGGCTCGATGGTGTTGAATGCTGAACTGTAGTCAATGAAGACCATCCTAACATAAGCATCTTCATTGTCCAGGTATTCCAGAGCAGAGTGCAGAGCAAATGTAATGGCGGCTGCTGTAGGGCAGATCCCAGTTGTTCCTCACGCAGGGGTTGATATGTTTCACGACCAATCTCTCACATTACTTCATTATAGTGGGTGTATGTGCTACCAGATGATTATCATTGAGACAGGCTAACATGTTCTTCTTGGACACCAGTCTGATCGATTTCTACTTGAAGCAGGTGGCTCTATTCAAGACTACTGAAGTGAGAGGCTGAAGATTTTTATAAACACTCCAGCCAGTTGCTTAACATAGGTATTCAAAACTTCACAAGCTGCACCATTTGGTCCGGATGCTTTCTGTGGACTGACTCTCTTGATAGATGCTCTCACAACAGCCTCAAAGACTCTAGAACTCAATGATATTAGAGGCAATTTTGAAAAAAAGATCATCATTTTGAATATAATTACTCACTGGAGAAAACATGCATTGTAAAATAATCAATATCCCATCTCAAACCATTCAGTTCAGCTGGAATCGATTTCACATGAAACCCTCTCACCTTCCTGCACCATCTTTTTCTGCATGACCTGCTGTTCTATTTTGTAGAATCTTTTGCTGTCAAAAAAACTATTTGATCCTTCTTTTTAAGTACTGCCTCAACAACAAATGGCTTCTTTATTCACAGAACCTTTAACATTAAGTATTAACTAAATTTTGTTAAAATGCCCTTTCTCCTAAAGGTAATTTATTATTTGAACAATTCTGCAGTCTGCTCCTTTGATTCCAGTATCTTTAAGATATTTAGTGGTCTAGCAATTTTCTTTTTCAAAGCAATTCCACGTGAGGTCCTCGGTGATGTGGATGCCAAGAAATTTGAAGCTGTTTAGCCTCTCATCACCAGATCCATTGATGTGAATAGGGGTTAGCCTGTCTCCATTCCCCCTGTAATCCACAACTAGCTCCTTTGTTTTTGCGACATTGAGGGAGAGGTTGTTTTCTTGACACCACTGCGTTAGGGTGATGACTTCTTCCCTGTACGCCACCTCGCTATTGTTTGAGATCAGGCCAATCAATGTAGTGTCATCAGCAAATTTAATTAGCTGATTGCAGCTGTGGGTGGCAATACAGTCATGGGTATACAGGAAGTAAAAGCAGAGACTTAGTGACTTAGTACACAGCCCTGATGGGCTCCTGTGTTGAGTCAGAGGGGTGGAGGTGAGGGAGCCCATTCTTACCACCTGCCAGTGATCTGACGGGAAGTCCAGGATCCAGCTGCACAAGGCAGGGTCAAGGCCAAGGTCTCTGAGCTTCTTGTCGAGCCTGGATGGAACTATGGTGTTGAATGCTGAACTGTAGTCCAAGAACAGTGTTCTCACATAAGCATCCTTCTTCTCCAGATGTGTAAGGACAGTATGTAGAACAGTGGCTATTGTGTCATCTGTCAATCAGTTGTGTCAGTAGGCTAATTGTAGGGGAGTCCAGTGCGGGTGGTAGCAAGCTGCAGATGTAATCCTTGACCAGCCTCTCAAAGCAGTTGCTTATTATTGAGGTGAGTGCAACAGGGCGCCAGTCGTTCAGATATGCTACCTTGGTCTGTTTTGGTACGGTGACAAAGGTGGATAATTTGAAGCAGGAGGGCACTCTACACTGGGAGAGGGAGAGATTAAAAATATCTGTAAACACACCTACCATTTGTGCTGCACACATCCTGAGTACTCACCCTGGGATGCCGTCCAATCCTGCAGCCTTGCGAATGTCCACTCGTTGGAAACATCTGCGTACCTCAGCCTCAGAGCTGACCAGGTTGCAGGTTGTAGCGGTGGCTTTCCTCGGAGGCTCAGAGTTAGCGACATCGAACTGAGAGTAAAAGTGATTGAGCTCATTTGGAAGATGTAGCTATGGATTGCTAATGAGCCTTGAAAACAACCTCCCACCCCTACTCTTTATATATCAGAAGAAATCTTCAGTATCCTCTTTAATTTTATTGACCTGCTTACCTTTGTATTTTCCCTCAATATGATTTTTTTAAATAGCCTTCCACTGGTTTTTAAGAGCTTCCCAATCCTCTAATTTCTCTCTATTTTTTACTCTATTATACGCCCTCTCTTTGGCTTTGACTTCTCTTATTAGCCATGGTTGTGTTATCCTTCCTTCTGAATACTTCTTCGTCTTTGGGATGTATATATCCTGCACCTTCTCAATTGTTTCCAGAAGTTCCAGCCATTGCTGCTCTGTCATCATCCCTGCCAGTGTTCTTATCCAATCAATAGTGGCCCGCCTGTCTTTTTGATACAATGTGTACGCTTGGACATCAAGCTCCGAGCTATAATCTTTCAGCCATGATTCAGTGATGCCTACAACGACATACATGCCAAACTCTAACTGTGCCACAAGTTCATCTACCTTATTCCATATACTGTGGGCATTCAAATATAACAGCCTCAGTCCTGTATTCACCCTTTTGCAGTGCAACTCATTCTGTTGACTGCAGTTTTGCCCCATCATCAGCCTGTTCTTGCTAACAGTCTCACTACACTCTGCCTGTTTGTAAACCAACTGCCCCATCCTCAGCACCACCACTTTGGTTCCCATCCCCCTGCCAAATTAGCTTAAACCCTTCCAAACAGCTCCAGCAAACCTGCCCGCAGGGATATTGGTCCCAATCAGGTTCAGGTGTAACGCTTCCCCAGAAGGGATCCCAAGATCTAAAAATCTGAACCCTTGTCCCCTGCACCAGTTCTTCGGCAATCCAGAGATTATGACCCTGGAAGTCCTGCCTATCAGCTTGCTACCCAGCTCCCTAAAATCTCTCTTTTAGGACCTCCTTGCCTTTCCTACCCATGCTATTGCTGCCAACATGTCCCAAAAATTTGGCTGCTCACCCATCCCCTGTATAATGCCATTGACCCAATCTGAGACATCCCTGACCCTGACCCCTGGGATGCAACAAACCAGCTGGATGTCTCTATTGCATCCACAGAATTGAGTCTATTCCTCAAACTATGGAATCTCCTATCACTACTGCAGTCCTCCTCACCTCTCTTCTCTTCTGAGCCACAGCATCAGATTCAGTGCCAGAGACCGGGTCACTGAAGCTCCTCCCTGGTAGGTGTTCCCTTCAACAGTATCAAAATGGTACACTTATTATTGAGGGGAATGGCCACTGTATTGGTTGCCCATTTCCCTTTCTTTTCCTGACAGTCACCTACTTGCCCGCTTCCTGCAACCTAGGGGTGACTACCTCCCCATAGCTATAACCCTCAGTCTCCCAAATGAGTTGAAGGTCATTGAGCTGCACCTCCGGTTCCTTAACACGTTCTCTGAGGAGCTGCAGCTTGGTGCACCTGGTGCAGATGTGGTTAGCCGGGAGGCTGGAGGTCTCACAGAATTCTCACTTATCACAAAAAGTACACAACACATCCCCTAGAGCTATTTTTCACTGCACTGTGCCCTAACAGACAAGGAATGAATAAAGAAGAAACTTAACAGATACCCACCTTTGCCCAAGCCTGAACTTGTCCAAACCTGATGAGCCAAAGCCTTCCCACTCTAACACTGGCCCACTCCAACAATGGCCATTCTGCTTGCCCCGCCTTATTTTTATTCACCCTTGCTAATGAATCCCTTTCACTGATTGGGTGCAGTTCAAACATCGAAAACTACCACAAAGTGCTTTTTTTAATCTTCAATCTCAGACCAGTGTGAAGTTACCTCTTCTTCTCATACTCCCGTTCATTGATTGGGCACAGTTCAAACTCACAAACTTGCAAATCATGGACTGGGCTAGAGCATGTCCTGGACAAGGATGGTGGTGTTTCTTTCTATATAGCTATCAAATCATAAGACACTGCAGCAGAATTCAATTACATCCCACCCACCCCCCACCACCCCCAAAGGTAAAGATCATGAAATATCACACAAAAGCAATTTTATTTAATCCAGAACTAGAGGGCATAATTTCAGAATAAAGGGTTTCCCATTTAAGATGGACATAAGAAATGGCTGCAGGACCAGGCCATCCAGCCCATTGAGTCCACACTGCTATTCAATAAGATCATGACTGATCAGACAGTAGACTCAGTTCCACCTTCCTGCCTTTTCCCCATAATCCACCTGCTATGCAAAAATATACTGTATCTAACTGTGACTACTAATATTTTAGAACATAGGACAGTACAGGCCCCTTGGCCCACAATGCTGTACTAATCAATCTAAACCTATCCATGATCAATTTAACTTTTCCCTCCCACATAGCCTATAACTCTCTATACCTCTTCCATCCATGTCTCAGGGTCTCTAAGATATCCCTAAAATGTATGTCTGACATCTCCCCGATACTTCTCTCTACTCACTTTAAAAGAATGTCTTTGGTAATATCATTGGCCGTCCACTCCATCTATGCCTTTTTTCACCTTATACACCTCTATCAAGTTGCCTTTCATCTTCATTCACTCCAAACAGAAAAGACCTCACTCATTCATCTTTCCCTCATAAATCTCTGCACCCTCTCTAAAGCTTCCACATCCTTCTTATAATGAGGCAACCAGAATCGAACACAATAACCTAAGTGTGGTCTGACCAGAGATTGAGATGCAAAAATTCCTCACACTTGAACAATCTCCTAACTAATGAAGTCCAACACACCATATCCCATCTTAACCACCCTATCAACTTGCTCCTGATGTCAGACTCACTGGTCTATAATTCCCAGGGTAATCCCTATTGCCCTTCTTGAACAAAGGTACAGCGTTTGCCATGTTCTAATTGTCTGATACCACTGCTATGGCCAGTGAGGGTACAAAGATAGTCTATGCCCCCAATTTCATACCTCCCTTCCTGGGGTAATAACCAGGGTTATATTCCATTTGGCCCTGGGAACCTATCTATACTAATGTTTTTCAAAAGCCCCAACAATGCCCCTTTCTTAACTTCAACATTAGCCTGTCCTATGCTGACCTCACATTTGTCAAGGGCACTCTCGCTGGTGAATGCTAAAGCAAAATATTCATTAAGGACTCGCTTACCTCTTCCGACTCTAGGCACGTTTCCCCCTTTATCCTTGATCAATCCTACCCTCACTCTAGTCATCCCATTCTTCATGTGTGTTCAAAATAAAGTCCAAAGTAAAATTTATTATCGAAGTACATATAGTATATGTCACTACATACAATCCTGAGATTCATTTTCTTGTGGGTAGACAACAAATCTATAGAATAACTGTTCCAGAATCAATGAAAAACTGCCCAATTAGGGCATTCAACCCAAGTGTAGAACACAACAAACTGAGCAAATGCAAAGACACAATAATATAAATAAATAGCAATAAATATTGAGAACATGAGATGAATAGTCCTTGAAATTGTGTCCATTGGTTTTGGAAACATTTCAATGACTGGGCAAATGAAGTTGTGGTTCAAGAGTCTGATGCTTAAGGGGTAGTAAGTATTCCTGAACCTGGTGATGCCAGTCCCGAGGCTCTTATACCTTCTTTCTGATGGCAGCAGCAAGAAGAGAGCATGTCTTGGGTGGTGATGGGGGGTGGGGGGGGAACCCTAATGATAGATGCTCCTTTCCTGATGACAGTGTTTCACGTACTATAGATGTGCTCAATGGTTGGAAGGGCATTACCTGTGATGGACTGGGCCATATCCACTACTTTTTTGTAGGATTTTCTGCTCAAGGGCATTGGCATTTCCATTCCAGGCTGTGATGCAGCCAGTCAATATACTCTCCATTACACATCTATGGAAGTTTGATTTAGACGTCTTGCCGAATCTCCGCAATTACAGGTGCTGCCGTGCTTTCTTTGCAAGTGCTGGGCCCAGGACAGGTCCTCTGAAATAGTAACACCTGGGAATTTAAAGTTGCTAACCCTCTCCTCCTCATGAACCTCTGGTTTCCTTCTCCTTAAAGTCTATATCAGTTCCTTGGTCTTGCAGACATAGAGGGTGAGGTTATGATGACACCACTCAGCCAGATCTTCAATCTCCCTCCTATATGCTATTCATCACCACCTTTGATTCAGCCCATGACAGTGGTGTCATCAGCAAACTTGAATATAGCATTGGAGCTGTGCTGAGCCACATAGTAAGAAGCGTAAAGTGATTAAAGCTAGGGGCTATGCACACAGCTTAGTGGTGCACCTGTGCTGATGGAGATTTGGAGATGTTGTTGCCAATCTGAACTGACTGCTGTCTGCAAGTGAAGAAATCCAGGATCCAATTGCACGAGGAAGTATTGAGGCCAATGTCTTGGAGCTTATTGATTAGTTTTGAGGGGATGATGGTATTGAATACTGAGCAGTAATTGATAAAAAGCATCCTGGTGTATGCATCTTTGAAGTCCAGATGTTCCAGGGGTGAGGGAAGAACAATGAGATGGCATCTGCTGTGGAGCTGTTGCTCCAGCAGGAAAACAGGAGTGGATCTAAGTCGCGTCTAAGGCAGGAACTGATATGTTTAATTACCACTCTCTCATATCCACTATGATAAAGTGTTCTAAGTGCTACTGGGAGATAATCATTGAGGCAAGTCACATGCTCTTCTTTGGACTGGTACAATTGAAACCTGCTTGAAGCAGGGTGTATGTACCACACAGCTGAAGTGAGAGCTTAAAGATCTCAGTAAACACACCAACCAGTTGATCAGTGCACATCTTTAGTACATGGCCAGGTACCCCGTCTGGGTTGAATGCTTTTCATTGGTTCTCTCTCCTGAAGGCAGCTCACGCATCAGCTTCAGAGATTGTAATCACAGGATCAATGGGGGGGGATGTGGGAGTTTGTGATGGTTCCTCCATATTTTGACAGTCAAAGTGAGCACAGAAGGCATTGTGCTCAACTGGAAGCAAAGCCCTATTGTCACCTGTCACTTGCTTTAACTATATAAGAAGTGATAGCATCCAGGCCATGCCACACTGTTGAACATCCTTTGTTGATCCATGTTTAGTCCGGAATTGCCACTTTGGCTAGATGTCTTTCCGATTGTACCTAGACCTAGAAACATAGAAAACCTACAGCACAAGCCCTTCAGCCCACAAAGCTGTGCCAAACATGGCCTTACCTAAGAAATACTTAGGCTTACTCATAGCTCTCTATTTTTCTAAGCTCCATGTATCCATCCAGAAATCTCTTAAAAGACCCTATCATTTCTGCCTCCACCACCGCTGCCAGCAGCCCATTCCATGCACTCACCACCCTCTGTGTAAAAAACTTACCCAACATCTCCTCTGTACCTACTTCCAAGCACCTGAAAACTATGCCTTCTCGTGCTAGCCATTTCAGCCCTAGGGAAAAGCCTCTATCCACACATTCAATGCCCCTCATTATCTTGTACACTTTTATCAGTTGAGGAGTTGTTACCTGTTGAAACTTTCTTGGTCATCAGACTTAAATACCTCTGATCTGGCTCTCAGCAGATTTCAGATCTCATGACTCTTCAAGAGCTTCTAATTGGGGAAGACTCTGAATGATTTAGTGGGGACACACTCATCTTCAGCTGTTTTAATAAAGCCCATTACAGCCATGGTGTATTCATTCAGATCCCTAGATGAGTGATTGTACACTGACCCGAAGCAATCGCAGAGCCGCTCCTCTGCTTTCTGCAAGCACCTCTTTGTTGTCCTAATCTCTGGAACTTTGCTCTTTAGCTTCTGCTTGTATGCAGGTAGAAGGGCAGCCAGGTAATCCAATTTACTGAAATGCGGTCTAGGCAAGGAACAGTGGGCAACTTATCTTAATGTAACAGTGGTCTAATATGTTGGGTCCTCTGATGCTACAGGTTATATGCTGGTAATAATTGGGCAGGATTTTCTTCACACAAGCCTGGTTGAAGTTCCCGACTATGACATATGTGGAACACCTTGGAGTTTTCCTTAATTCTATTTGCAAAGGCTTTCTCATATCCCATTCTAGCTCTCCCAAGTCCCTTATTAAGTTCTTTCATGGCTTATAATTCAAGAACCTTGTCGGATCTTTGCTTCTTAAAATTTAAGTATGCTTCCTGCTCTTACCATCTCAATGGGACAAACTTATTCAGAACCTCTTCATGTGCTCCCTAAACAATCTACTCATTTCTGCTGTGCACAATTATACTTAGCATAAACATTCAAAAGCAGTACTGTATATTCTCAGGTATTAGAAATAACTTCAGTAATATCCTGTACTTTAAATCTAGTACATAGATCAGATAGCACTTATTTTCTTTAGCATCCAAAATCCTTCAACATTTTTTTTTCGGTTGAAACTTCAAACAATTGGGGAAAAATTCCTTTTACTAGTTTCTCAGAACCAAAATCTAAGTCTGTTTTACTTATCAATTAATCAAAAGTAAATGGATCAGTTACTTAACTAAGCTACATCAGTTACTGAGATAATCAGTTCAAAATTGCAAAGCAATACAACTGGATCCTTAGGGACATTTGCATTTTACCATATCCTTAAGTAACACATTATACAGTTACAATGCTTTGATCCATATAGCAATGCTCTCAATAGACAAGTAAAAACCATGTTTGTGTGCATCACATTTCAGATCAATTCTCAAAATTTCAAAAGTATCTAGAAAATTCAGGATGTATTCTTGAACTTCTTTTGATATTTGAAATTAAGACAGCTTCCCTAAATGTAGGTGCAGATGATTTTTAACAGAAATCCCAAAGCAATTATCTTTGACTGGCCAAAGTGATATGAATATTTAGATACATTTCCTGAGATTGGAAAGTGGTAGTAGCAGCATATCTCTCAGCATTAACCCCACAACTATATTCTACTATATAACCATTGTGACGCCAAACCAAGTTATCAGACGATTGATGCTGATGAGAGAGATAAGGGAGACAATGGAGAAATGTTCAAAATGTTAATGAGAGAGGAGAGAGAGAGAGATAACGGAAAAGAAACAATTCAGAATATTGACAGACCGGTTGCTTTGAACCTGAACTGTTTGAAGTTTGATGGACAGGTGATTCCCCAGCAGGGGGATAAAAAGAACAGGTTTGCTAGACACACACCATGAGATCACGAGATAACAAGACCCCTGGAAAGAGCGGTGTGCCCCCACAAGTGGTGGGAGTTTGGAGGTCCAGTTCGCGGGAACCAACCATAGGCTCACAGGGTGAAAAGGTACGATCGGTGGGAACCTGGTGTGTGTGTCCGTCTTTGCCTGGGTGTCGGGTTCACCGCAGAAGAATGGTCGTATCCGGAACGGAGGGGTCACAGTCGGTGACCACAGCGGGATAGAAGACATAAAAGGGTCCGCACGAAACCACCTGTGAACATCAAAGGTCTGCCTGAATCAAATTTGCATCTCTCTCTCTCTCCAACGGCACAACAGCAATTACTGCGAACTGTACTAAGCTGAACTGAACTCTGCATCACTTAAGACTGATCATTTTACCCCTAGACTGCGATAGAGCTTGGTTGATTCCTATTACCCTAGTTCTGTGTACATGTGTGTTTTATCATTGCTAACCTGTTGCATTTATATCCTTATGATTAGAGTACTGTGTTACTTATTTCTTTAATAAAACTTTATTAGTTTCTAGTAAACAAGACTCCAACTAGTGGTCCATTTCTGCTGGTTTGGCAACCCAGTTACGGGGTATGTAACACCATCTTAATACAGTAAAACATCACTATACTCCACCTATGAATGAGTGATAGATTTGCTAACTTGTACTGAAATAAGATATGACAGTATTTAGATTAATCTTTATTAATGAAAAAGATAAAATGCAAAATTTACAGACATGTACATATACAATATTTATATAAAAACAATGTACAAACATACTGTGCAGATATGAAACAAGACTGTGTAATTGCATAAAAATAATGCTAAATTTAAATATCCAAATTTTAAAACAGTAGCTGGGATAAATTCTTTAAAAAAAAATCCCAAAATACCTGCAATGGTCTGCTTGATGAACAATATGGCACCTGGTACTTTAATAACAATTGTAATAAAACGGAAACAGTATGCACAAGGCCACACTCTGTAGCTTTGCTAAATGAGGATCCACAAGAGATTGAAATAATTGAGGTAGATCAGTTTCCTTGTCTACTTTGTGGCTGGTGAAGTCCCTTCATTGTTCAAACTGCCCTGCAATACTACCAACTGTCTTCTGTAAAACATAAAATGAAAATCATAATTTATCACACATATCAAACTAAATGTACTATTTATGAAGCCCCTCCTCCATGGACTCTGCTACACTTCTCACTGCCTCAGTAAAGAAGCCAATATAATCAAAGACCCTTGTGTACCTTGGGCATTCTCTCTTCTACCACTCCTCCTTCTACATAAGACAGAAAATACAGAAGTCTGAAAGGACGCACAGTAGGCTCAAAGACAGCTCCTATCCTGCAGTCATAAGACAGGCTTCCCCGATATAAGGTGGACTCTTGACTTCATAATCTACCTTGTCATGGCCTTGCACTTTATTGTCTGTCTGCATTGAACTTTCTGTACAACTAACACAATATTCTGTGCCTTTCACTTGTACTACCTCAATATGATGAAATGATCCGTATGGCATGAAAACAAAGTTTTTCCACTATATTTCAATACATGCGACAATTATAAACCAATTTACCAAATTTTATGAAGTGCTATAATTTAGACAAATGCCACATCCATGTAACAAACTGCTATGTCCCATCAACGAGAAGGAAAATGTTTCTCTTCTAAGTGATATTTAGTTGAAGGATTAACGGCTTTCATATCATGAGCACTCCAATATCGTCTTTCACAATGCCTGTATCACTGAATAGGCATTAGTTTAATGCCTCATTGAAGATACCCATTGGATATGATACATAGTATGCACAGGTTCATTTAACCCCAGTAAGGTGCTACCCACCTGGAAGTTCAGGGGACCTATGCAGCGATCCCACACATGACCCAAAAACAGGTGCAGATCAAACTACAGCACTGTTGCAAAGTGGCTTGTGAATGAAAGCAACATGCTCCACACATACTGTGCTTCAATACCACCATAAATGTGATTGTTAGTTTTAAATTTCTAATTCTAAAGTTCAAACATTTTTGAGAAAAAAGGTGATGTAAAATTATTTCATGTTGATTGCATGTTTTCTAAATACTTTAAAGCAAATTACTCTTTAATAATTGTAAAATGTATTCATAAAACACACCAACAAAAACTTAAATCAAACTGCTCTAAAACTTATGGTCAAAATTCCAATTAGAAGTGAGGTACGAGTCAAAATGTGTCTCTGTAATATTGATTAGTGCTACTTGGTGCTAGTGTTTAGATAGTCTTTAGATTTATTATTAATATTGTATTTTCTAGTGAATGCCATATGCTTTAATCATTACTAGACTAAAATACTTCCCAGAATTGGTTTCATCACATCGACTGCATTTACCGAAAGGTGCGTATGTTGTCAACTACTGATAGTACTGTAATTGATTCTAGATAAGACTTAATAATCCTACACATTGGCACACTTGCATCAAGCTCAGCTACTATATTAAACACCTCAATTCTATTTTTGTGCTGAAATATTAAACTATTCAATTTCACACATTGTTACATGCAACTCCAAGTTATAGTCATTTGAGTAATGCAAATTCGCCCTGAAATGAATTCACATACCATTATACAAAAGTTTTGAGATATGGATTAAATTTCACCCTTATGGTATCTGCATCTCTATGTGAAGATAAAATATATGAACACAGTGCAAAAAAGAAAGAACAAAATTTTAGTTACATTTGCAGTGACAGATGCCTCAGACTGCGAAGCATTTTCTCTGACATGGGCAACAGACCTGGATATGAATGTGGGGTGTCAGAAAAAATGCTTTGCATTCTGAGACATCTGTTGAGTTGTCCTCATACTGGAGAAGGTGTGGCAAAGTAGAGACTCAGCTGTCATGACGTCCATTGGGCAAACAGTGACAGCTGAATCTGTCCTTTGTCACACCTTCTCCAGTCTAAAGACAACTCAACAGATGCCTCAGAGTACAACGCATTTTCTCTGACGGGAGCCACAGTAGCCGTGGTCAGATCCTTGAAGTAATCCTTGGGCCTTTACTCCACTGCCACTAAGTCACCACACTTTAACCAATTACACCCCTGAACTCCTTTTGCATTACTTTTCTCACAGGAAACTGATCTTTGAACACCAATCCTTTCTTTGATATCCACACTTCCTAAACCCCCTCCTAATCCAAGAGCCATGCACGGAGAAAAAGCCTTGCAGATGAAGAGCATGGCAGCACTGTACAGGTGTCCCCTGCTTTTTGAACGTTCGCTTTATGAAACCTCACTGTTACGAAAGACCTACATTAATTCCCTGCTTTCACTAACAGAAGGTGTTTTCACTGTTACGAAAAAAAAACAGTGCGCGATAAAAGACAGCGTGCACCCCGAGCAGCCGCTCTTTCCCGGATTCAGAACGGCATTGCTTAAACACGTGCCTGTGAGCAGCTGTTTGCAAGATGAGTTCTGAGGTATCAGAAAAGCCTACAAGAGCTCATAAGGGTGTTACACTCAGCGTAAAACTAGACATAATTAAGCCTTTTGATCATGGTGAACGAAGTAAGGACAACATGAGTTTGGCTGGTGGAAGCTGATGAAGATGATGTTGAAGAGGTTTTGCATCCCATGACCAAGAACTGATAGATGAAGAGCTGATGCAATTGGAAGAGGAAAGGATAACAATCAAAACCGAATGCAGCAGCGAACTGAACGTGAAGCAACTGCGTGAGATTTTTGCTGCAATGATAAAGTACGACTTTAATTTTGAAAGGGTACGTAGGTTTAGGGGATATTTGCAGGATGGTTTGAGTGCTTACAAAGAACTGTATGATAGAAAGTTGCACGAGGCTCAGCAGTCAAGCAAACCTTCCACATCAGCCACAGCAGACGATGAACCTTGACCTTCGACATCGAGGTAGGCAGTCATAAGAGAAGATGAGCTGCCTGCCCTAATGGAAACAGACGATGACGAGATGACACCCCAGTGTCCCACCACCCCAACCTCCAGGCCGCGGACAGATACCGATTCGTGGAGAATGCAGCGGTAGCCGTGAGGCACACAGTGCATCTTTCAGAAAAAAGCCGAAATAAACATGCTAATTAATTAGGTGCCGCCCAACATGTGATTGTCGGCCCAGATCAGAGGCGATGCAATTGGCAATCACCTCTGATCTGGGCCAACAATTACGTGCCGGGCGGCACCTAATTAATTAGCTTGTTTATTTCCGCTTTTTTCTTAAAATGTGCTGTGTGCCTCCCGGCTACCGCTGTACCGCTGCATGCTTCGTGAATCGGTATCGGGTCGCTGCCCGGAGGGTGGGGGCCGCTGCACCACCCAAACTCCGACGACTGTCTAACACACCATCATCAGTGTGCTCAGCAAGCTGTCTTCCAGATTCCCGTAAGTGATACTACACTGTACATACATTATTTCCACTTTATATAGGCTGTGTATTTTTACATGTTATTTAGTATGATTTGGCAGCTTCATAGAAGCATAGAAAATAGGTACAGGAGTAGGCCATTCGGCCCTTCGAGCCTGCACCACCATTCAGTATGATCATGGCTGATCATCCAACTCAGAACCATGTACCTGCCTTCTCTCCGTACCCCCTGATCCCTTTAGCCACAAGGGCCGTATCTAACTCCCTCTTAAATATAGCCAATGAATTGGCCTCAACTGTTTCCTGTGGCAGAGAATTCCACAGATTCACCACTCTGTGTGGAGAAGTTTTTCCTCATCTCCGTCCTAAAAGGCTTCCCCGCTTCCCCTTTATCCTCAAACTGTGACCCCTCGTTCTGAACTTCCCCAACATCAGGAACAATCTTCCTGCATCTAACCTGTCCAATCCCTTTAGGATTTTATACGTTTCAATCAGATCCCCCCCTCAGTCTTCTAAATTCCAGAGAGTACAAGCCTGGTCGATCCAATCTTTCATCATATGAAAGTCCTGCCATCCCAGGAATCAATCTGGTGAAGCTTCTTTGTACTCCCTCTATGGCAAGAATGTCTTTCCTCAGATCAGGGGACCAAAGCTGCACACAATACTCCAGGTGTGGTCTCACCAAGGCCTTGTACAACTGCAGTAGTACCTCCCTGCTCCTGTACTCGAATCTTCTTGCTATGAATGCCAGCATACCATTTGCCTTTTTCACCGCCTGCTGCACCTGCATGCCCACTTTCAATGACTGGTGTATAATGACACCCAGGTCTCATTACACCTCCCCTTTTCCTAATCGGCCACCATTCAGATAATAATGTTTTCCTGTTCTTGCCACCAAAGTGGATAACCTCACATTTATCCACATTAAATTGCATCTGCCATGAATTTGCCCACTCACCTAACCTATCCAAGTCACCCTGCATCCACTTAGCATCCTCCTCAGAGCTAACACTGCCGCCCAGCTTCGTGTCATCTGCAAACTTGGAGATGCTGCATTTAATTCCCTCATGTCATTAATATATATTGTAAACAACTGGGATCCCAGCACTGAGCCTTGAGGTACCCCACTAGTCACTGCCTGCCATTCTGAAAAGGTCCCGTTTATTCCCACTATTTGCTTCCTGTCTGCCAACCAATTCTCTATCCACATCAATACCATACCCCCTATACCGTGTGCTTTAAGTTTGCACACTAATCTCCCGTGTGGGACCTTGTCAAAAGCCTTTTAAAAATCCAAATATACCACATCCACTGGTTCTCCCCTATCCACTCTACTAGTTACATCCTCAAAAAATTCTGAGATTCGTCAGACATGATTTTCCTTTCACAAATCCATGCTGACTTTGTCCGATAATTTCACCACTTTCCAAATGTGCTGTTATCACATCTTTGATAACTGACTCTAGCATTTTCCCCACCACCGATGGCAGGCTTAGCGGTCTATAATTCCTTGGTTTCTCTCTCCCTCCTTTTTTCATAGTTTAAAGGTTACTGGAGGAGTGTTTTTGCCAACAGCGCTTGCGTGAGATTTTCCACCGAGAGCGCTTGCGCCGTGTTTTTGCTGACGGCACTTGCATGAGATTTTCGCTACGGACAACAGTGCAGGCAATGATTGTGGGAAAGTATTTCTACTTTATATAGGCTGTGTATTTATCATATCATTCATGCTTTTACTATATGTTACTGTTATTTTAAGTCTTATGTGCTATTTGGCATGATTTGGTAGGTTATTTTTGGGTCTGCGAACGCTCACAACATTTTCCCATAATAAATAAATGGTAATTGCTTCTTCGCTTTACGACATTCCGGCTCACAAACTGTTTCATAGGAACGCTTTACCTTCGGATGGCGGGGGAAACCTGTATTTCAATCTCTGTTCACATGGCAACCTAATCAATGTGGTGGCACCACATCCAAATCTTAAATCTCTAACAGGACTGAGAGACTAAAGATAAAAACTGTCAAAAGGAGTACAAAGAAGGTTCACCAGATTGATTCCTGGGATGGCAGGACTTTCATATGATGAAAGACTGGATCGGCTAGGCTTATACTCTCTGGAATTTAGAAGATTGAGGGGGGATCTGATTGAAACGTATAAAATTCTAAAGGGATTGGACAGGCTAGATGCAGGAAGATTGTTCCCGACGTTGGGGAAGTTCAGAACGAGGGGTCACAGTTTGAGGATAAAGGGGAAGCCTTTTAGGACCGACATGAGGAAAAACTTCTTCACACAGAGAGTGGTGAGTCTGTGGAACTGTCTGCCACAGGAAACAGTTGAGGCCAGTTCACTGGCTATATTTAAGAGGGAGTTAGATAAGGCCCTTGTGGCTAAAGGGATCGGGGGTATGGAGAGAAGGCAGGTACAGGGTTCTGAGTTGGATGATCAGCCATGATCGTACTGAATGGCGGTGCAGGCTCGAAGGGCCAAATGGCCTACTCCTGCACCTATTTTCTATGTTTCTATGTTCCTATGTAAAATTTGTTGTTCCTTCCGCATGGGCCTTTTTATTCCACCCCACACCAACCTCCACCCCACCCCCCCCTCCACCGAGTCTAATGTTGGCATCAATTGTTAATTAATGGAAGTGGGTCACTTTGTTACTGCTGAAAAAAATGGCTTAAATATGAAAGAAAACATCCTGGAGGAAAAGATCACCTCTCACAGTATGAGATTCCATCAGAAAAGGAGATATGCTTTACAGAAAATTGTGATACAGACTGTTTCTAAGAAAACTCAAACATTATTTTTATTTAAATTAAATAACTGAAAATTGTGCTGACTTTAAAAGTTGAAATGTTTTTTCAGCAGTGTTGAACTTTATTCAAGGTTAATGAGCCTACCAGAAATCTATCAGATCATCCAAATATTTACTGAAATTTCTGTCTGCCAATGTTACCCTGCTATTAAACATGTAACAAATGTAACAAAATACCTTTAAACCACTTTCCTGTGGTCTGCTTCCTGCTTTAATAATAATGATACCATGTCATTCAGCCCATCAGGTCCCAATCCCCTCTTCTGATCAGAGTTTTGCCAATTGTCAATCCCACTGATAGGTTTTGAGGATTAGTTGGAGTAGAATCAAGTGTAATCAAAAGGTTTATTAAGAATAATTATCATTAAGTTAAAGCACAAGACAAGGGTAGTTAATTTAAGATCTAAATTATCTGTAACTTACTTATTTTCTGTGCAGTAGAATCTCTCCATGAAAATATAAATGGGAGTAACTGAACCTGTTCAAAAGGTAAACTCTCCAACCTGAATGCTGAGAAACAACAAACATTTGTGCTCCGTAGTAGTGTTCAATATCTGATTGCAGGTGCACAATGATGACAGGCATCTCTACGGAAGTTAGGGACATCCATGTTTGCAAAAGCAGACAGGATATTTAGATGTAAGAAACTAGGAATGGTTGCCAGTCAAGGAACATGGCAAAATAAAAAAAAAAGAGCTGGAAACTGGGAAGAGATCAAATGAAGTGACGTGGTGGAGCTGTAACTTTACAGATTAAATATGCACAGTCACAGGGCAGAAAGTTCAGTTCTGGGTGCAGATAATTTTTTTTAATAGAAATATAGGCTACTGTTGTATCAAGCATCTTTATTGGTACAAATTATATGACTAAAAATTTAATCTGGATAAAAATTTCCCTTGAAATAAATATTTCTAGTTACATCTTTTATTGCTGTAGAATCTCATTTAAATGTCAGTCAGATTTTGTGTAGAAAGGCAACTGGGAAAGTGGGTATTGAAAAAATACATAACTCATCCCTTGTTTACCTGAAACTTGTTCAGTACCAAGCAAATGGGAATGCTTTCCCTGTAAAAATCTTTCGGCTGGTCTCCTGGATGGCGACTGGGATATTCTGTGGAGTGAAACCTGAAAGACAAGAATACTTGAATTTATACAGCTCTATCAACATTGCAAAATGTATGACATGTATACAAAATGCTGAACAAACTCAGCAAGTCAGGCAGCATCTACAGAGGGGAATAAACAATCAATGCTTTGGGCTGGGGCTCTTCATCAGGACCTGATGTTGACTGTTTATTCCCCCTCCATAGCCCCTCCAGCATTTTGTGTTGCTCAAGATTTCCAGAATCTGTTGTGTGTATAGAAACATAGAAAATAGGTGCAGGAGTAGGCCATTCGGCCCTTCGAGCCTGCACCGCCATTTATTATGATCATGGCTGATCATCCAACTTAGAACCCCACCTCAGCCTTCCCTCCATACCCCCTGACCCCCGTAGCCACAAGGGCCATATCTAACTCCCTCTTAAATATAGCCAATGAACTGGCCTCAACTGTTTCCTGTGGCAGAGAATTCCACAGATTCACCACTCTCTGTGTGAAGAAGTTTTTCCTAATCTCGGTCCTAAAAGGCTTCCCCTCTATCCTCAAACTGTGGTCCCTCGTTCTGGACTTCCCCAACATCGGGAACAAACTTCCTGCATCTAGCCTGTCCAATCCCTTTAGAATCTTATATGTTTCAATCAGATCCCCCCTCAATCTTCTAAATTCCAACGAGTACAAGCCCAGTTCATCCAGTCTTTCTTCATATGATGCTTCACAGAAACAATATGAAATGGTACTTAGCTATGCCATATGAGGAGATATTAATAGATGAACAAAACTTCAGCAATAGCTTAAACAAAGTGGTGAGTTTTAAGAGTGGTATATGCAGAGAGGCATAGGAAGGGAATACTGGAGTCCAGACTCAAAATTTGATTTTGAGTTTGATGAACAATACTAACACATCACCACCCATCCCGAGTGTCATGGCAAAGGCAGTCTTGATAGAGATTAAAATCATGGATGTGCAGTAGAAATGAAGGTATATAGAGATCTTGGATGTTTGTAAGGCTGGAGCTATTTGCACTGTAAGGCAACGGAAAGCATATATTAGATTTTAAAATTTCAAGTTGAAATTTTGCTGTACTGAGTTAGTATAAGTCAGCAAACACAGGGAAAAGGGTGAATAGGTTTGGATCAAGTTAGCAAAAGGGAGCAAATCCTTCAATGAGATAAAATTTATGAAGGATGAAGGAGATCCATCAGAAGAGCAAAAATCACCTCTACAGGTAGCATGGGCAAGTGGGTTTCAGAGACAGATAGATGGTTCATATATTAAAACAGGACGTCAGTCTTGTATTCTGTCAGCCAAATACGACCACAAATTGGTCCAAGTACCCAGGCTTTGGTCTTCCATATATTTAGATATAAGAAACTACTGGTCCACTAGGAATGGTTGCCAGTCAAGGAACATGGCAAAAATCAGAGAATATGAGTTAGAAACTGGGAAGAGATCAAATGAAGTAACGTGGTGAAGCTATAACTTTACAGATTGAATATGTAAAGCAAAAAGCAAAAAAAAATTCTGTAAGTACAAAATTAAAACAGAAATGCTGGGAACACTCAGCATGTCAAACAACTTTTAAGGAAAGAAGAAGTGAGTTAATGTTTCAGATTGATAACCCTGCAACTCTGTTTCTCTCTCCACAACTGCTGTCTCACCTGATGAGAATCTCAAGCCTTTTCTGCTTTTAACTAGTTCCCAGGGTTATGCAAACTCTTAGGTCAATTGGTTGTTGTAAATCGCTCATGGTGTAATTGATTTAATTGACTGGTGGGGTTATTGCTGGTTTGGGTGTGTTTAAGAGACATCATTCCCACAATCCTGATTGAGAAGTTGCAGAACCCGGGCCTCTGTACCTCCCTCTACAATTGGATCCTTAACTTCCTAACCAGAAGACCACAGTCTGTGCGGATTGGTGATAACATGTCCTCCTCGCTGACGATCAACACTGGCGCACCTCAGGGGTGTGGCTTAGCCCGCTGCTCTACTCGCCCTATACACATGACTGTGTGGCTAGGCATAGCTCAAATAGCATCTATAAATTTGCTGACGATACAACCATTGTTGGTAGAATCTCAGGTGGCAACGAGAGGGCGTACAGGAGTGAAATCTGCCAACTAGTGGAGTGGTGCCGCAGCAACAACCTGGCACTCAACGTCAGTAAGACGAAAGAGCTGATTGTCGACTTCGGGAAGGGTAAGATGAAGGAACACATACCAGTCCTCAGAAGGATCAGAAGTGGAGAGAGTGAGCAGCTTCAAGTTCCTGGGCGTCTAGATCTCTGAGGATCTAACCTGGTCCCAGCATATTGATGTAGTCATAAAGAAGACAAGACAGCACTATACTTCATTAGGAGTTTGAAGAGATTTGGCATGTCAACAAATACACTCATAAACTTCTATAGTTGTACAGTGGAGAGCATCCTGACAGGCTGCATCACTGTCTGGTATGGAGGAGCTACTGCACAGGACCAAAAGAAGCTGCAGAAGGTTGTAAATGTAGTCAGCTCCATCTTGGGCACTAGCCTACAAAGTACCCAGGACATCTTTGGGGTGTGGTGCCTGAAGGCACACGCAGCGATTCAGGAACAGCTTCTTCCCCTCTGCCATCTGATTCCTAAGTGGACATTGAAGCTTTGGACACTACCTCACTTTTTAAAAAAATATACAGTATTTCTGTTTTTGCACATTAAAAAAATTATTCAACATAAGTAATTGATTTACTTGTTTATTTATTATGTTTGTTGTGTACATCCCTCCCTCTGCCAACCCGACGTCGGCGTGTAACATCATTTACACCGTCATAGCCAGATTACAAACCCAGCACCTGAGTGCCCTTATTACCATCTCGGGTGACTTCAACCATGTTACCATGGCTAGAACACTGCCCAACTTCACGCAGTATGTGAGCTGTACAACCAGAGGGGAGAGGACTCTGGATTTGATGTACACTAACGTTAAGGATGCATACAGCTCCTCTCCCCTCCCCCCACTGGGAAGGTCAGATCACAACCTGGTGCATCTAAAACCCTGCTACGTGCCTCTGGTGAAGAGTAAACCTGCAACCTCGAGGACAGTGAGAAAATGGTCGGAGGGGGCTTATGAGGTGCTCCAGGGTTGTTTTGAGGTGACAGACTGGCAGGCACTCTGTGAACCACATGGAGAGGATATTGATGGGCTCACAGAGTGCATCACTGATTACACCAACTTCTGTGTGGACTGCAATGTTCTGACAAGAACTGTCCTTTGTTATTCAAATAACAAGCCATGGGTAACAAAGGACATTAAGGACATCCTGAACGCTAAAAAGAGGGCGTTTAGAGATGGAAATAGGGAGGAGCTGAAGGCAATACAGAGAGACCCGAAAGTCAGGATCAGGGAGGCTAAAGACAGGTACAGGAGGAAGCTTGAGTGGAAACTCCAGCAGAACAAAATGAGAGAGGCCTGAAGAGGGATGAGGACTATCACTGGGTTCTGGCAAACTAGCAACAGAGGAGCTGAAGGCAGTGTGGACAGGGTCACGAACTTAACCTGTTCTTTAACAGATTTGACATTGTGGCCCCTGCCCATCCCCCACATGAGCCATCTGTTGTCGGCCCCCAATCAACATATATTCCACTCCCCCCTCCTATGCCTCCTCACAGTCCCCCACCCTGCTCTCATGACCATACCCCTTCCCCACATGAAACCACCACAGTGGGCTTCACAGCTGAACAGGTGAGAAGACAGCTGAAATGTCTCAACCTAAGCAAGGCTGCAGGACCGGATGGTGTCAGTACCAGGGTGCACAAAGCCTGTGCCCCTCAGCTATGTGGAGTACTTCGTCATGTATTCAACCTGAGCCTGAGGCTCCGGAGGGTTCCTGTGCTGTGGAAGACGTCCTGCCTCATCCCTGTGCCAAAGACGCCATGCCCCAGCGGCCTCAATGACTACAGACCGATGGCATTGACCTCCCACATCATGAAGACCCTGGAGAGACTTGTTCTGGAGCTGCTCCGGCCTATGGTCAGGCCACACTTAGATCCCCTCCAGTTCCCCTACCAGCCCCGACTAGGAGTTGAGGATGCCATCGTCTACTTGCTGAACCGTGTCTATGCCCACCTGGGCAAGCCAACGAGCACTGTGAGGGTCATGTTTTGTGACTTCTCCAGTGTGTTCAACACCATCTGCCCTGCCCTGCTGGGGGAGAAGCTGACAGCAATGCAGGTGGATGCTTTCCTGGTATCATGGATTCTTGATTACCTGACTGGCAGACCACAGTACGTGTGCTTGCAATACTGTGTGTCCGACAGAGTGATCAGCAGCACTTGGGCTCCACAGGGGACTGACTTGTCTCCCTTTCTCTTCATCATTTACACCTCGGACTTCAACTACTGCATAGAGTCTTGTCATCTTCAGAAGTTTTCTGATGGCTCTGCCATAGTTGGATGCATCAGCAAGGGAGATGAGGCTGAGTACAGGGCTACGGTAGGAAACTTTGTCACATGGTGTGAGCAGAATTATCTGCAGCTTAATGTGTAAAAGACTAAGGAGCTGGTGGTAGACCTGAGGAGAGCTAAGGTACCGGTGACCCCTGTTTCCATCCAGGGGGTCAGTGTGGACATGGTGGAGGATTACAAATACCCGAGGATACGAATTGACAATAAACTGGACTGGTCTAAGAACAGTAAGGCTGTCTGCAAGAAGGGTCAGAGCCGTCTCTATTTCCTGAGGAGACAGAGGTCCTTTGATATCTGTTGGACGATGCTGAGGATGTTCTATGAGTCTGTGGTGGCTAATCCTATCATGTTTGCTGTTGTGTGCTGGGGCAGCAGGCTGAGGGTAGCAGACACCAACAGAATCAACAAACTCATTCATAAGGCCAGTGATGTTGTGGGGATGGAACTGGACTCTCTGATGGTGGTGTCTGAAAAGAGGATGCTGTCCAAGTTGCATGCCATCTTGGACAATGTCTCCCATCCACTACATAATGTACTGGGTGGGCACAGGAGTACATTCAGCCAGAGACTCATTCCACCGAGATGCAACACAGAGCGTCATAGGAAGTCATTCCTGCCTGTGGCCATCAAACTTTACAACTCCTCCCTTGGAGGGTCAGACCACCCTGAGCCAATAGGCTGGTACTGGACTTATTTTCTGGCACAATTTACATATTACTATTTAACTATTTATGGTTTTATTACTATTTATTATTTATGGTGCAACTGTAACGAAAACCAATTTCCCCCGGGATCAATAAAGTATGACTATGACTATGAAACTACTATGTTTTATTTTATTTATTAATATTATTATTATTTCTCTCTCTGCTAGATTATGTATTGCATTGAACTGCTGCTGCTAAGCTAACAAATTTCATGTCACATACCGGTGATAATAAACCCAATTCTGATTCTGATGTGAGAGAATAGGTTACAGGGAAATCACTGGAGGAATGGGATTGTTCTGAGTCGGGCAGTAATTGGCTGAATGCACCCCTTCTGTGTTTATCGATTATCACAGTCATACAGAATGTAATTTGTAACTTAATCAAGAACATTTTCAGTACTGTTGCAGAAATGAAAATGTGAATAGGAGAAATTACAAAGAAAGTGGTCATAACAGAAATAATGCTTTTTTAAAAAATTAATTATTTATGTAGCACTAATATTTGTTGAATAACCGACATTTCCACAGACAGCCACTCGGTATTTTTCAAGACTGTTTTGGCTTAGCTCGTTACTACAAAATGTCTATTTGTTTTTTTTTTCCATTTAGGTAATTACAATGAGTTATAATGATGGTAAAAAAACAAAGGGAACCCATGCATGCTGCATATATGAAAATGTACACAATTACTCAAACATTTAACAGATCAACATATAGAACAGCAGAACTAGAAGGAAAAAGCTCCCAGAGATAAAGCAAAGATAGGAGTCAAAAGAAGTGGTCAAAAGGTTTAAGAATATAAATGATGAAGATGAGGAAAAAAGTGATTTGTGATTTAATGTTTTGTATATTTTTTTAAAAACATAACAGGTATCTTCAACAAGACTTTGATGCAAGAAATGAACATTAAAAGAGGGGAAAATTGAATCCAAAATGTCAAAATGGGATTTTTTGCCAGTGGCTGATATAAAAGACGAAGTTTTTTGTAGTTTCATCAACATAAATCAAAAACACGTTTCAAAATGTTTACTGTGCCTATCAAGCTAGTTACGGAAAGTACATGTCTGGATTGTTTTATAATTTTATATACGAGCATACCCCTAAATCAACACAAGGTATCATTCAAGAAATTTCTCAGGGATGTGTCCTTGGCCTAACTATCTTCAACCATTTCATCAATAATCTTTCCTTCATCATAATTTAATGAGGTCATTTGCTGCAGATTCAAGAGCATTTAGCTCCATTCTGAACATATTGAAGCAGCCTGTTGCAGGCTCTGTATAACTCATCAGGACTGCAAAAGAATTCTCACCAAATGGATTAATGTAGCCACAGTGACATCAAGAAGAAAAGAGGACATTTGATTTGTGCTCCTTTTACTGAAGTACTTTCATCATCAGGACAACACAGTTGCAATATGTCATGCAGGATGTACTCAAACAACTTAAAGTTTGTTTAACTTGACTGGCACCTCTCAAACTTCACCACTCAGAAGGACAAAAGTAGCAATGTCCTAACATCATCGTCTTCAAATAACATCTTGAAATGGGATTGGTGAATCACATTTCCATTGCTGCTTGATTCACATTCCTGAATTCCTAAAACTACTATTGTAGTGTTATAGTTTATTAGTTGAAGACAGATCATTGGACACGACTGTTTCTCCCTTCAATAAAACCTTGAGTCGATCTTTCATTGCTTTTTCTTGCTAATATAGCCTTAGTTAGTTTGCAAGTCTTTCATTGCTACATTTTGCTACCTACCTTACTTGTGCCATCAGTCTGATAATGATGAGATGAGTTTACACTCATGCTGGTAACAAGTTCATCCAGGGCATCCACTCGCCTTCTCAGGTTTGTCAGATTACCCTGTGTCTGCTGCCTTCGTTTACAGAGTGCTTCAGCTTGTTCTGACATGCACTGACGAATCTGTGCCTAAACAACAGAAAAACTGATTAACAATGACAAACCGACTTATTAAAAGTAGATGTTCTTAAGATCAGTAATATAAAACTTTGTTAAATTACTTTTCAGTGTACATTGCAGTCAGCAGAAAAGGTCACTGGCTGCAGCTTACCATCACTGCAGGACTTGTGTGCATCTGGGACAAAGGAGGAGGCAGGGGAAAAAAAAATCATAGCAGACTCTACCCATCCAGCAAACTGCTTTTTCCAAAAGATCCCTTCTGAAAAGCTCTATAGGGCTATTAAACCAAAAACTTCATGCCATTTTAGAAGTTTCATCTCTAGGCAGTTAATCTGATCAACAATTTTAATTACCCCTCACCCTTCTCTATCTATTACCCCTGTCACGACATTGCAAACACTTTAAACCACTCTTTATAATGCTGTTTACATTGTAAATGCAAGCTGGTATTTATGCCCATTTTATTCTATACATGTACTTTAACTTTCTATTTACATATAATTCTTCATATGAAGAACTATATGTAAATACTGAAGAATTATATGTAATTCTGAAGAGCTGAATGCTGTTGCTCTTTGTTACATGTCAAACGCTGACCAACACACCACAGCAGACGTAAATATATATGGCAAGTAAAGTTGATCATTGATCCTTGATTCTGGTGCAATTTCTGCTTTCTTGGGCTTCCCTGACAATCACACCAATTGTGATTAAGCACATCCCATTGTATGAGGTGCTTAATATGATACTCGATAATCAGAAGTTTCAAGAGGAATGGTCTTTTCAAAAATGTTTCCTGATGATTAAAAAGGGACATGGAAACATGCAAGTATATTTTTAAATTGACTTAATGAACTACAGATATCACGATCTTCTGAAGTACTTGGAAGTAATTCTCAAGCAAGCAAGTGGACAAAGGTTCATCACCATGGCCAGAAGTAAGGCGGGGGGGTGGGGGCGGACTCCAAGCCAGACAGAAATATAGAGGAATGAGTCTCCCTCTACCCAACTCCTTGTCAGCAAATATGCAGTCATTGGAGAACAACATTGAGGACCTGAGGGCAAGATTGTTATATCAAAGAGAAATGAGAGATTGTTGTGTTCTATGTTTAACCAAGACATGGATTGCTGCCAGCATGCCAGATCTGGGAATCAGACCTAAAGGCTTCTCAATTTACAGGATGGACTGAACTGCTAATTCGTTAAAGACAAAAGCTGAAGGTATGTGTTTCATAATAAATTCTTGATGGTGCTACAATGTAGTGGTTTTGTTGAACTCGTGTTCCCAACCTTGAACACCTAATAGTCAAATGTCTATTCTATTTACCTAGGGAGCTCTCCTCCATAATCCTGACAGTGTACATACCACCAGTGGCCAACTACAATGAAGCACTTGAGATGCTACATGATGCCGACACTAAACAAGAAACATTCCATCCCGACGTATTTCAAATCATAGTCAGGGACTTCAACCAAACTTGTTTGAAGGAATCCCTGCCCAATTACCATCAGCATATAACTTGTAGCATCAGAGGTTCCAAAACACTAGATCATTGATATACTAAGATAAGGAATGCCTACATTTCCATGCCTAGACTGCATTTTGGGAAATCTGATTACTTGACTGTCCTCCTCCTACCTGCATACAGGCAGAGCCTAAAGAGCAAGGCTCCAGCGATAAGCATAACAAAGAGGTGGCACTGGAGGAAGAGCAGCGGTCTTGGGGTTGCTTCAAATTGGTGGACCAGGCTGTATTCAAGGATTCATCTGTGGACTTATAAAAACAATTGTAAATGAGTGTGTCTCCACAAAATCAACCAGAAGCCCTCGATGATCCGCAATCTGCTGAGGGCCAGATCAAAGACATTCAAATCTCATAATCAAGAAAGCTACAAGAGGTCCAGGTATGATCTCTGGAAAGTCATCTCATGAGTGAAGTGGAAATTCTTGTCTAAACTTGAGTCAATGAAGGATGCTCAACAGTTGTGGCAGGGCCTGAATGCTATCACTTCTTATAAAGGTAAATCAAGCAACATAGACCCCAACAGGGTTTCACTTCCAGATCAGCCCAAAGCCTTCTATGCCCGCTTTGGCCATCAAAACATGGAGAAACCATCACAAACTCCCATTGCTCCCAAAGATCCTGTAATTTCAATCTCTGAGGTTGATGTATGAGCAGCCTTCAGTCAGGCGAATCCATAAAAAGCATTGGGTCCAGACAGGGCACCTGGCCAAGTACTAAAGACCCATGCTAATCAACTGGCTTGAGTGTTCACTGAGATCTTTAATCTCTTGCTTCGACAGTCTTAGGTAACCACCAGACTCAATGACTATTTGTCCAGTAGCACTTACATCCACAGTGATAAAGTGTTTTTGAGAGGTTGGTGATTAAACACATCAACTCCTGCCTGAGAAGCGACTTGGATCCTCTCCTACTGGCGCAACAGGTCCACAGCAGATGCCATTTCATTGGCTCTTCACTCAATCCTGGAACACCTACACAGCAAAGATGCATACATCAGGATGCTCTTTATTGACCACACTCGACATTCAATACTATCATCCGCTCAAAATTAATCAACAAGCTTCAAGATATGGGCCTCAATACTGCCTTCTGTAAGTTTGCTGACAAGACCACTGTCATTGCCGAATCAGAGGTAGGGATGAATCAGCATAGAGTAGGGAGATTGAAATTCTGGCTGAATGGTACCACAACACCACTCTCTTACTCAATGTCAGCAAACCTAAAGAGCTGATTATTAACTTCAAGAGGATGAACCTGAGGTCTGTGAGTCTGTGCACATCAGAGGTGGAGAGGGTCAGTAACTTTAAATTCCTCGGTGTTATCATTTCAGAGGACCTGTCCTGGGTCCAGCATGTAACTTTCAATTACAAAGAAAGCACAGCAGCACCTCTGCTTCCTTAGAAGTTTGCAAAGATTCAGTATGACATCTATAACTTTGACAAACCTCTATAGATGTGCGGTGGAGAGTATATTAACTGGCTGCATCACATCTTGGTACAGAAACACCAATGCCCCTGAACAGAAAATTCTACAAGAAGTAGTCATAGTCCTATTTTATTGATCCTGGGGGAAATTGGTTTTCGTTACAGTTGCACCATAAATAATAAATAGTAATAAAACCATAAATAGTTAAATAGTAATATGTAAATTGTGCCAGGAAATAAATCCAGTACCAGCCTATTGGCTCAGGGTGTCTGACCCTCCAAGGGAGGAGTTGTAAAGTTTGATAGTCACAGGCAGGAATGACTTCCTATGACGCTCTGTGTTGCATCTCGGTGGAATGAGTCTCTGGCTGAATGTACTCCTGTGCCCACCCAGTACATTATGTAGTGGATGGGAGACATTGTCCAAGATGGCATGCAACTTGGACAGCATCCTCTTTTCAGACACCACCATCAGAGAGTCCAGTTCCATCCCCACAACATCACTGGCCTTATGAATGAGTTTGTTGATTCTGTTGGTGTCTGCTACCCTCAGCCTGCTGCCCCAGCACACAACAGCAAACATGATAGGATTAGCCACCACAGACTCATAGAACATCCTCAGCATCGTCCAACAGATATCAAAGGACCTCTGTCTCCTCAGGAAATAGAGACGGCTCTGACCCTTCTTGCAGACAGCCTTACTGTTCTTAGACCAGTCCAGTTTATTGTCAATTCGTATCCCCGGGTATTTGTAATCCTCCACCATGTCCACACTGACCCCCTGGATGGAAACAGGGGTCACCGGTACCTTAGCTCTCCTCAGGTCTACCACCAGCTCCTTAGTCTTTTTCACATTGAGCTGCAGATAATTCTGCTCACACCATGTGACAAAGTTTCCTACCATAGCCCTGTACTCAACCTCATCTCCCTTGCTGATGCATCCAACTATGGCAGAGTCATCCGAAAACTTCTGAAGATGACAAGACTCTGTGCAGTAGTTGAAGTCCGAGGTGTAAATGGTGAAGAGAAAGGGAGACAAGACAGTCCCCTGTGGAGCCCCAGTGCTGCTGATCACTCTGTCGGACACACAGTGTTGCAGGCACTCGTACTGTGGTCTGCCAGTCAGGTAATCAAGAATCCATGATACCATGGAAGCATCCACCTGCATTGCTGTCAGCTTCTCCCCCAGCAGAGCAGGACGGATGGTGTTGAACGCACTGGAGAAGTCAAAAAACATGACCCTCACGGTGCTCGCTGGCTTGTCCAGGTGGGCGTAGACACGATTCAGCAGGTAGACGATGGCATCCTCAACTCCTAGTAGTGGTTATGGCAAAGCCCATCACAGTAAAGCCCTCCCCACCACTGAGCACATCTACCGAAAATGCTGTCACAGGAAAGCAGCACCCAGCATCAGGGATCCCTACCACCTGGGTTATGCTTTCATCTTGTTGCTGCCATCAAGGAGGTGGTACAGGATCCTCAGAATCCGCACAGCCAAGTTCAGGAACAGTATTTACTCCTCAACCATCGAGCTCTTAAACCATAGGGGATAAACTTCACTTGCCCCATTACCAAAATGTTCCCACAACCTGCAGACTCACTTTCAAAGTCTAGTCATCTCATGTTCTCAATGTTTATTGTTTATTTATATATAGTTATTTCTTTCTTTTTGTATTTGCACAGTTTGTTGTCTTTTGCACACTGGTTGAAAGACTTATTGGTACAGTCATGCATTAATTCTATCATGGTTATTATTCTTTTATGGATTTATTCAGTATGCCTGCAAGAAAATAAATTTCAGGGTAGTATATGGTGATATATATGCAATTTGATAATAAATTTATTTTGAACTTAAGTGAAAATCATCAATGTAAGCTCCTGATGTTCAGTTTCTCGTTATTCTTCTCAGCATTTTCACTTTCAAAGATAATTCATTATTTTTAACACTGAAGATGGAAGAACATTTATGAAATTATGACTATTCTCAGATGGAATGGAAACAAGAGAAAGCAAATTATCAGTAATGAACTTCAACCCCTGAAAGTACTGTTTTGAAGATTAGTGATACACATCTCAAAAATGAATTTAGATATTTGAAGTTATCATTGTTTACAAATACTAGCAGTATTGTCATTATTATATAAAAATAATTTTACCATAGACATTTACCAACCTTTAGCCGATCTTCTTGTTGTCGTAAGTTTTCTCTTAGCACTTCTCCACGCCACTGTTCATCCTGGATAAGGAAAGAATAAAGGTTCCTCTAACACTTGTCCCTTACAGGATGTTTATATGAGCACGCAGGAAGACGACCCAATTCTAGCACCCCTTATTTTCTCTTGTAATAACTTGAGAAAGGCCATTGAATAAACAGTTAAGGCGCATTTTCAAGACAGTGCTGGTGAACCACAGGAACATGTTAAAATCTGCAGTGCAAAATTTCCCTTTAAGCAAGATACTTTGAGCTAGCATTTACACGATCTTCTGCAGGACTCGGCAGACTTAACTCTCAAAGCAAGTAGGTATTGCACCTTTAAACAGACAAAGGTACATTGCCATGGCCAGAAGGGAGGACTCCAAGCCAGACTGAAGGGCCGATCATTTAAAGTTCCTCTACCCAGCATCTTGTTAGCAAATGTATAGCCACTGAAGAATAAAACTAAAAACCCAAGGACAAGATTGTTGTATCAGAGGGAAATAAGGAATTGCTACGTTCTGTGGTTCATGGAGACACGACTCACTCTGGTCATGCCAGATATGTCGGTAAGACCTGAAGGCTTTGGATACACAGGATGAACTGGATGGCTGATTTGGAGAAGGAAAAGGTGGGGGGTCTGTGTTTCATGATAAACACTTGGTGGTGCTCGAATGTGGTGGCTTGGTTGCACTCTTGTTCCTCCCACCTGAAGCATCTAACCATTCGATTGAGCATGTAGATATTAAGAAAGAGGATGTGCTGGAACTTTTGGAAAGCATCAAGTTGGATAAGTCACAGAGACCAGATGAGATGTACCCCAGGCTACTGTGGGAGGTGACAGCGAAGATTGCTGAGTCTCTGGCGATGATCTTTGCATCATCAATGGGGACAGGTGAGGTTCCAGAGGATTGGAGGGTTGCGGATGTTGTTCCTTTATTCTAGAAAGGGAGTAGAGATAGCCCATGAAATTATAGACCAGTGAGTCTTACTTCAGTGGTTGGTAAGTTGATGGAGAAGATCCTGAGAGGCAGGATTTATGAACATTTGGAGAGGTATAATATGATTAGGAATAGTCAGCATGGCTTTGTCAAGGGCAGGTTGTGTCTTACGAGCCTGATTGAATTTTTTGAGGATGTGACTAAACACACTGATGAAAGAAGAGCAGTAGATGTAGTGTGTATGGATTTCAGCAAGGCATTTGATAAGGTACCCCATGCAGGGCTTATTGAGAAAGTAAGGAGGTATGGGATCCAAGGGGACGTTGCTTTGTGGATCCAGAACTGGCATGCCCACAGAAGGCAAAGTGGTCGTAGACGGATCATATTCTGCATGGAGGTCGGTGACCAGTGGTGTGCCTCAGGGAACTGTTCTGGGACCCTTACTCTTTGTGATTTTTATAAATGACCTGGATGAGGAAGTGGAGGGATGGGCTAATAAAGTTTGCTGATGACACAAAGGTTGGAGATGTTGTGGATCGTGTATCAGAGGTTACAGCGGGACATTGATAGGATGCAAAACTGGGCTGAGAAGTGGCAGATGGAGTTCACCCCAGATAAGTGTGAAGTGGTTCATTTTGGTAGGTCAAATATGATGGCAGAATATAGTATTAATGGTAAGACTCTTGACAGTGTGGAGGATCAGAGAGATCTTGGGGTCTGAGTCCATAGGACGCTCAAAGCAGCTGCGCAGGTTGACTCTGTGGTTAAGGCGGCATATGGTGCAATTGCCTTCATTAATTGTGGAATTGAATTTAGGAGCTGAGAGATAATGCTGCAGCTATATAGGACCCTGTTCAGACCCCACTTGGAGTACTGTGCTCAGTTCTGGTCACCTCACTACAGGAAGGATGTGGAAGCCATAGAAAGGGTGCAGAGGAGATTTACAAGGATGTTGCCTGGACTGGGGAACATGCCTTATGAAAACAGGTTGAATGAACTTGGCCTTTCCTCCTTGGAGCGACGGCGGATGAAAGGTGACCTGATAGAGGTGTATAAGATGATGAGAGGCATCGATCGTGTGGATAGTCAGAGTCTTTTTCCCGGGGCTGAAATGGCTAACACAAGAGGGCACAGGTTTAAGGTGCTGGGGAGTAGGTACAGAGGAGATGTCGGGGGTAAGTTTTTTAGGCAGAGGGTGGTGAGTGAGTGGAATGGGCTGCTGGCAATGTTGGTGGTGGTGGATACGATGGAGTCTTTTAAGACACTTTGGATAGGTACATGGAGCTTAGAAAAATAGAGGGCTATGGGTAAGCCTAGTAATTGCTAAGGTAGGGACATGTTTGGTACAACTTTGTGGGCTGAAGGGCCTGTATTGTGCTGTAGGTTTTCTATGTAAAGCGATGACTGTTCTACTTACAAAGAGTTCTCATCCGTGTTTCTGACTGCAGTTTACAAACTGCCAAAAGCCGAAATTAATCAGGTACTCGAGATATTAAATACTGTCACCACTAAACAAGAAGCAGCCCACCCCGAAGCATTTCAAATCATAGTTGGGAACTGCAGACAGCCTTGTTTAAAGAAATCTCTGCCCAATTATCATCAGCATATAACTGGCAACACCAGGGGTTCTAACACACTTGACCACTAAGGAATGCCTAGACTGCATTTCGAGAAATCTGATCACTTGACTGTCTTCTTCCTACCTGCATAGAAGCAAAGACTAAACTATTATGTGCAGTTTTGGTCACCAAATTACGGGAAGGATATTAATAAGGTTGAAAGAGTGCAGAGAAGGTTTACAAGGATGTTGCCGGGACTTCAGAAAGTGAGCTACAGAGAAAGATTGAATAGGTTAGGACTTTATTCCCTGGAGCGTAGAAGAATGAGGGGAGATTTGATAGAGGTATATAAAATTATGATGGATGTAGATAGAGTGAATGCAAGTAGGCTTTTCCCATTGAGGCTAGGGAAGAAAAAAACCAGAGGACATGGATTAAGGGGGAAAAATTTAAAGGGAACGTTGGGGGGGGGCTTCTTCACACAGAGAGTGGTGGGAGTGTGGAATGAGCTGCCAGATGAAATGGTAAATGTGGGCTCACTTCTAATATTTAATAAAAACTTGGACAGGTACATGGATGAGAGGTGTATGGAGGGATATGGTCCAGGTGCAGGCCAGTGGGAATAGGCAGAAAAATGGTTCGGCACAGCCAAGAAGGGCCAAAAGGCCTGTTTCTGTGCTGTAATGTTCTATGGTTCTAAACAGCAAGGCTCCAGTGATTACGACAACAAAGGGGTAGTTGCAGGTGACAGAGGAAGATAGCTATATCAGGATGCTCTTTATCGATTACAGCTTGGCATTCAAAACTATCACCCCTGAAAACTAATCAATAAACTTCAAGACATTGGCCTTCATACCTCCTTATGCAATTAGATCATCGATTTCCTCACTTTTCAATTTTCTGCAGCTTTTTCCAATCTTCTAAATATGATATGGTGTCATTTAAAGAAAATAACGGTGACATGAAAGATCAACCATAATGCAGCAAGCATGTGGGGTCACATGGCTTTCTCTTGTTTCTACCTCATTGCAATGTTTCAGGGGTATTTAGACAAACACAAGGCCAGAACACGGAAAGATATAAACAATGTATGGGCAGATGGGATTAGTTTGAATTGGCATCATGGTTGGCACAGAAATCATAGGCTGTATATATTCTACCAATGAACCTACTGTCAAGATTTCTTTTCAGGAATTTGAGATGGTACAAATGTATTGTAAAATTAGAAAATGAATTGTAAAAGGAAAAAAAAAACACATGTAGATACGAGATCCAGGTACCCAGATATTCAAAGAATTATGAATCTATAAATTTATCACAACACAAGAATTACTTGCAAAGAAATATCACCTTAAAATTGAATTTTGTTAGCCTTAACCTCTCATCGAAATTTGGGTGACTTCTGTCAATGGCAGCAAAGGGAAAATTCTCCTTCAGGCTCTCTTTTTCACACTGAAGTGTTTCTTCCTCTTCCAAAGTAACATTCAGATCACTCTTTGGTTCAACAGAAGACCGATCTAATTCTTTTAAACTATTGCCAATTTCTGCTTTAACGTCTGACCGAAGTATTCTTATTGCTTCCTTTATCTCCTTCTGCCGTTGTTCCATTTGTTCTTGATTTCTCAGCTAAACGATTTATTAAATATCAAAGACAGAAGTAGATGATATATCAAAAGTTCATGAACACACAAAGCTAGTCCAGTCATAATTATTATTAAATATATACTCTGCTTCAACACACACTCCTCATTTCTTATTTATACAATTATTCGCCATTATAAAAATCTAGTTTATAGGCAAATTTCTTCTGCACTCTGGTTGATCTTTCATTGATCCTGTTATAGTTACTATTCTATAGATTTACTGAGTATGCCTGCAGGAAAATAAATCTCAGGGTTGTATGTGGTGACACAAATGTACTTCGATAAAATTTACTTTGAACTTTGAAATTCATTACTATCAACTATTGTGCCACAATAATCACACAGAGTAATAAACATAGTCTATATGCTATTATCTGAACCTACTTTATGACATTATAACATATGACAACATACTTTATCAAACATTAGAATACTAAACGAAACTATGAAAATGGACATGGGAAAGCCAGTGGATGTAGTGTACCTGGACTTTCAGAAAGCCTTTGATAAGGTCTCACATAGGAGGTTAGTGCGCAAAATTAGAGCAAATGGTATTGGGGGTAGGGTACTGACATAGATAGAAAATTGGTTGGCAGACAAGAAACAAAGAGTAGGGATTAATGGGTCCTTTTCAGAAAGACAGGCAGTGACTAGTGGGGTACCACAAGGCTCGGTGCTGGGACCGCAGCTATTTACAATATACATTAATGATTTAGATGAAGGGATTAAAAGTAACATTAGCAAATTTGCAGATGACACAAAGCTGGGTGGCAGTGTGAAATGTGAGGAGGATGTTATGAGAATGCAGGGTGACTTGGACAGGTTGTGTGAGTGGGCAGATGCAGTTTAATGTGAATAAATGTGAGGTTATCCACTTGCGTGGCAAGAACAGGAAGGCAGCTTACTATCTGAAAGGTGTCAAGTTAGGAAAAGGGGAAGTACAACGAGATCTAGGCGTCCTTGTGCATCAGTCACTGAAAGTAAGCATGCAGGTACAGCAGGCAGTGAAGAAAGCTAATGGCATGCTGACCTTCATAACAAGGGGAATTGAGTATAGGACCAAAAAGGTCCTTCTGCAGTTGTATAGTGCCCTGGTGAGACAACACCTGGAATATTGTGTACAGTTTTGGTCTCCAAATTTGAGGAAGGACATTCTAGCTATTGAGGGAGTGCAGCGTAGGTTCATGAGGTTAATTCCCGGAATGGAGGGACTGTCATATGTTGAAAGATTGGAGCGACTGGGGCTGTATACACTGGAATTTAGAAGGATGAGAGGGGATCTGATTGAAACATACAAGATTATTAAGGGATTGGACACGCTAGAGGAAGGAAACATGTTCCCGGTGTTGGGGGAGTCCAGAACCAGAGGCCACAGTTTAAGAATAAGGGGTAATTTAGAACGGAGTTGAGGAAAAACTTTTTCACACAGAGGGTTGTGGTTCTGTGGAATGCTCTGCCTCAGAAGGCAGTGGAGGCCAATTCTCTGGATTCTTTCAAAAAAGAGTTAGAGCTCTTAAAGATAGCGGAGAGAAGGGATATGGGGAGAAGGCAGGAAAAGGGTACTGATTGTGGATTATCAGTCATGATCACAGTGAATGGTGGTGCTGGCTCGAAGGGCTGAATGGCCTACTCCTGCACCTATTGTCTAAATAACTACATGAGAAATAAATATTCAAAAACTGAAACCAGAAACTCATGAAAAAAGAACAAACTTTGTTTAGTTTCACTAAATGAGAAAATTAGTGGGGTTTTATTATGTACCTGTTGTTTAAGTTCAAAATATTTCTGTCTCATCTCATTTAATTCACTCATGACACTCTCAACTTGGGCATGGTTATCACGTGCAACCTGGTCGATTGAAGATAATTCCTTCTGCAGTCTGCTATTTTCATGCTTTTGTTCCTATGTTGAGAACAATAACATCAGAAATTACTTCAGATTTTTGTTGGACTGCATTGGAAATCTGAGCCTTGCAGATTTCTACATTATAAGGACATATTTAAAAATATCAATTTTACACCTTTAGTGAATGTTCTTATTTGACTTTTCATGAATGATAGATACACAAAGTGGCAAGTGAACAGTCATACTTCCAGAATCAGAATCAGGTTTATTATTACTGGCATGTGACGTGAAATTTGTTAACTTAGCAGCAGCAGTTCAATGCAATACTTAATAAAGAAGAGAAAAAATAAATGAAATAAAAAAATAATAAGTAAATCAATTACAGTATATACATATTGAATAGATTAAAAAACATACAAAAAACAGAAATACTGTATATTTAAAAAAGTGAGGTAGTGTCCAAAGATTCAATGTCCATTTAGGAATCGGATGGCAGAAGGGAAGAAGCTGTTCCTGAATCTCTGAGTGTGTACCTTCAGGCTTCTGTATGTCCTACCTGATGGTAACAGTGATTAGTGAGAAAAGGGCATGTCCTGGGTGCTGGAGGTCCTTAATAATGGACGCTACCTTTCTGAGACACCGCTCCCTGAAGATGTCCTGGGTACTTTGTAGACTAGTACCCAAGGTGGAGCCAACTAGATTTACAACCCTCTGTTGGTCCTGTGCAGTAGCACCCCCCAATCCACCGCCGACAGTGATGTAGCCTGTCAGAATGCTCTCCAAGCTACAACTATAGAAAGCTTTTCAGTGTATTTGCTGACATGCTATATCTCTTCAAACTCCTAATAAAGTATACCTGCCGTCTTGCCTTCCTTTATAACTACATTGATATGTTGGCACCAGGTTAGATCCTCAGAGATCTTGACACCCAGGAACTTGAAACTGCTCACACTCTCCACTTCTGATCCCTCTATGAGGATTGGTATGTGTTCCTTTGTCTTACCCTTCCTGAAGTCCACAATCAGCTCTTTCGCACCACTCCACTAGTTGGCATATTTCACTCCCGTACGCCCTCTCATCACCACCTGAGATTCTATCAACAATGGTTGTATCATCAGCAAATTTATAGATAGCACTTGAGCTATGCCAAGCCACACAGTCATATGTATATAGAGGATAGAGCAGTGGGCTAAGCACACACCCCTGAGGTGCGCCAGTGAGTCCAGTCTGACCAGTTTGTTTACTTGAACTGATGAAATAAATCGTACTTCTACATAATGTAATTGTGGGGAATGCAACTTACATTAAAAGCCTTCTCTAGCTGAGCTCTTTGAGCTTTGGACTCTTCTGTGATGACTGCAACTTGCTTCTCTGCCTTTTTTCTCTCTGAATGAAGCCACTCTTGAAGATGGGTTACATTGTTTTTTGAGAACTGAATTTCTCTTTGAAGAAATGCCAGTTCATCCATTGTTTCCTGGTGTTGTTGCTCTCGATCAGATAGCTGACGTGCTGCAACAAAACAGTGTACCCAGTAAACATATTTTGATCTTGCAATAAAAACAAATCCTTCACATTTGGAAGATAAAGTTCAAGGGAGGTTTAACAGCACAGCTTAGTGCCGTCTGCTTCCTAGATTAGGGAGACTTTAAAAAATTTTCTTCAAATGATTCAGGCACACCCTGGGGATAGCACATCGCCTTGCTTTAGTGTTAACAGCGGCACTAGTAAAGATTAATGTAGTAACTAACTTTTATGTCTTAAATATTCTGAATCAGGCTACTTTCAGTAAACACAGTGCAAGAACAGCTGTGCTCATCAAAATAATTAGTTTTGTGGTTGTGCATGATCTTATAAATAATCAAAGAGATAGGTATTTGATTAAATGTTACATAAAATGTCTAGCTTTACACCAGTGAAAGTAAATTTACTTGACAGTTCCCTACCTTACCAATTTTTCTTTGGTTACATTTCAGAGCAGCCTTATTGACTTGCCATTGTTCATATGCCAGACTTGTCAGTTGTAAGTTCTTCCAATGATATACCCAAAAATTCACACCAGCCACCTCTCTATCATAAAGCATAGTGCATTGTGACCAAATGCCAGAACTCAGCCACTTTCCATTAATGTGGCCAAAGCACCCAGTCAGATTAGCTAGGTCAAAATAGACTTGTCATTTTATCTGCAATGTCTCTCTCGATGATTCAGCTATTTAGTAAAGAAATTCACCAAGCATGGGAGTGACTGAACTATTATTTTTAAATCAAACTCTAGACTTACTCAGGGTCACGATCTGATTCTCCAAGATAATGCACTGTTCTTCATTGTGCTGCACTTTCCTTGATCGATCTTCCATCAAGTTCACCTTTGTAACCACCTGCTCAAGTTCAATTTTTTTGTCTGACAGTTCAGCCTCCAAGGCGTGGATCTGGTCTTTTAATTTAGTTGCAGACTGCTCCAATTTTGTCTCTTCAGATTTAACATCCTTTTTGATAGACTGCAGCATCTAAATGGAATAAATGAGAAATCTGAATAAAGTTTTCCTGCATCACACAAGGTGAAGTAGCGCATGCCAACTCTACCTCTGTCCTCACAGTGCAATTCTATCATGCTCATATGAGTTTCAATCATCTGCATTAAGATAAGGAATTACATCCAGGATTGCATATCAACTCCAAGTTCCTGCTTGGGCATCGAGAAGGTGCTCAGAGATGGTAGTAGGGAGAAAATGGATAAAAAGAAATAAAGTAAAAATATCAGAGGACGAATATAGTCAGTTGTGATAAATAATATGGTAAAAAATAGGAAAATATTTAAATAAATTTGAATGATTTTAAAAAGGATTTTAATCATTCAAAGTAGACACACAAATAGATGAAAGTCACTATATAACAATGATGATGTATATTGTGGAAATACAGAATCAACGTAAAATAATATAAAATTGGAGCATTTAAATTCAAGGAAGTAAATTTTAAAATCTTTCCTATTCTTAAGGTTACTTATAATGTCCCTATCTCTATTGCTAACATCCTCATTTTCATTATCTTTGCTAATTTTTGGTTTATTAATTGGTTTAGGTGGCTTTTATGATAACACTATTTACGAGCTCACATACATTTTGCTGTTCTGCGAGTTCGTGTTGCTTTTCTTCAATTTGTTGCTGAATTCTCAGTAACTCCTGTTCTTTCTTTTTTTCATTCTCCAGATAGGATTTGTATTTACTTGCACTTTGATTAACATTTTCCTTCAAAGTCACCTGCTCCACTTTTAACATGTCACGTTTCTTAGTGACATTCTGAAGATCCTGAGACAAGAATGACATAAAAATGACATTTTGACATCAACTTCATTCAGCTGAACATACAATATAAATTCTACAAAATATCATGGTATAGTTAATCTCAAAATTAAACATCTGAGGTCCTTTGGCCTCTCCTTCACATGTTCTAACAGTCTGTTGTCATCAGTACAATCTTTTACACAGTGGTGTGCTGGGGCAATGGCTCAATAAACTGAGTAAAAGGTTGGCCCTGTTATAGGAGTCAAACTGGACATACTGGAGGCAGTGGTAGAACAAAAGATCCTCTGGAAAATCCTGGCAAATCTGGACAACATTTCTCACTCTCAACATGCCACCTTGGCTGAACGAGGAGCACTTTCAGTAATAGATTAAGACAGGGGTCCCCAACCTTTTTTGCACCTTGACAATATTCTTGCGGACCAGCCGACAGGGCGGGGGGGGGGTGTTCAAGTTCAACAGTGCGTGACAGGGAATGAGGAAAGGTGCAGCTGACTCATATCGTTTCATATCACCAAATCATATCGTTTCCTCGCGGCCTGGTAGCACATGCTTTGCGGCCCGGTGGTTGGGGGACCACTGGATTAAGACAACTGCGCTGCTCCAAAGAGCGCTACACAAGGTCATTCTTATCCTTGGCCATTAGGCTCTATATGATTCAACATATAGGTGGGGAAGTGATGATCTCCTCCTGCTAGACTGTTATTAACCTCTGTTTACTACACCCTGCCACTGCAGACATACTGTGCAATACTACCATCAATTTCATCTGGATGGTGTGAATGTGCATCCATTACTGTATAATATTATGGTAATTTTTGCACTACCATCTTATCAGTGTGAACTTGTAAATTTTGTAATCTTTGATTTGTAGTGTTGGCGCATGGCCAAGTGGTTAAGGCATTCGTCTAGTGATCTGAAGGTTGTTAGTTCAAGCCTTGGCTGAGGCAGCGTGTGTGTCCTTGAGCAAGGCACTTAACCACACATTGCTCTGCGACGACATCAATGCCAAGCTGTATGGGTCCTAATGTCCTTCCCTTGGACAACATCAGCGGCGTGGAGAGGGGAGACTTGCAGCATGGGCAACCGCCGGTCTTCCATACAACCTTGCCCAGGCCTGCGCCCTGGAAACCTTCCAAGGCTGGTAAATCTTGTACATCTTATTTTTAAGGTAACTTTTTAATGCTCTCTTACTTCTCTTCTAATATTTGTATATCTGTGCACTTGCACTGTTACTGTGAGACAGTAATTTCCTTTGGGATCAATAAAGTATCTCAGTGTTTTTAATCAGATTTTTGAGAATTAAACAATAGTTTTGAGATTTGTAGCCCATGTATATGCTATTAGAGATCAATTGGACAAATTCAATTTTGTATGAAAACATACTTATCAAGTACTTTAGGATATTTTAGTGGGTGTTTTCTTAGAGGGCTCAATAAGGCACATGTAGAGAGGTTGTTTCCCAGGCTAAAAGAGTTGAGAACTGCAGATCACTGTCTCAAAATAAGGGGTGACATGAGGAAAAAATTTTTCACTGATGAGGTCTTGGAATTTTCTTCTCTGGGGTTCTGTGGAGGCTCAGTAACTTACAGTGTTTAAAACATCAATAAATACCTTAACATTAACGGAATCAAGGAATATGGGAATAAGTAAAATGATGTTTAAGGTAGAAGATTATCCATGACCGTGCTGAATTTCTCAGCAGGCTTGGGCAAGAATACAGCCTACTCCTGCACCTACATTAACAGTGATATAAAAGGAAAGGCGTTGTTGCAAAAAACTAAATGAATAGTTAGTTGCAAGAAAAAGTTTGCAAAACCCTTTGCAATTATCTGGTTTTCTGCATTAATTACTCATAAAATGTGGTCTGATCTTCAACTAAGTCACAAGAATAGACAAACACAATCTACCTAAACTAATAACAAAAAATTGTACTACTTCTCTTCAATATCGAATACACCAGTTAAACAATCACAGTCTAGGGCAAAAAGTATGTGAACCTCTGGGGTAGTGCCTGCTACAAAAGCTATTTGGAGTCAGGTGTTCCGATCAATGAGATGAGACTGGAGGGGTGGGTTGTAGAGGTGCCCTGCCCTATAAAAAAAGATACACAAAGTCAGGTTACTGACTGCCTGCTCTTCTCAAGATCTGTTTATATGCACCATGCCTTAATCAAACCAACTTTCAAAGGACCTTAGAAGAAGAACTGTAGAGATTCATGAAGCTGCTAAAGGCAACAAAAGTATTTCTAAGGACCTGAGTGTTCATCAGTCCACAGCAAGATAAATTGTCTACAAATGGAGGAAATTCAGTACTGTTGCTACTCCCCACAGGAGTGGCCGTCCTGCAACAATCACGCCAAGAGCACATGTGCAATGCTGAAGGAGGTTAAGAAGAACCCCTGGCTTTTATCTCTCTTATGGCTAGAAGGGCGCTTTTGTTTAAATGGAAGGATGCTGTTCCGCCTAATCATGTTCAGTGGTTACGGGATGTTATGACATGCCTAAACTTAGAAAAGATTTGTTGTTCAATTTCTGAATCTAACCAAGATTTTCAAAATTTGTGGGGGCCATTTTAAAATTATTTTCATAATCTTTGACTTCTTGTTAAAGTACAGAAGTTGGTTAATAGTATTTTTATTATCTGATAGGTTTTTTTTCTTTTTTTCCCCCTTTTCCCCAAACAGCTTCGACTTTGGTAGTGGGTGTAGATCCTTTTTTTTACATAAAAATTGTTTATATTCTAATATACAAATTAATCTAATCCATATGAATATAGAGTAAGGAGTTTGTTAATGTGATTCAATATACTGTATCTGGTATTATTATATTTTTTCTTTGCTTTATAATATGTATTCTCTTGAACTCTGTATTCTTCTATGTAGAAATCAATAAAAAATATTGGAAAAGAAAAGAAGAACCCAAGGGTTAACAGCAAAAGACCTGCTGAAACCTCTAGAACTTGCTAAAGTTTCTGTTCACGTGTCCACTATAAGGAAAACACTGAACAAGAATGGTGTTCATGGAAGGACACCACAGAGGAAACCACTGCTCTCCAAAAAAAAACACACTGGCTACACATCTCAAGTTTGCAGAAGACCACCCGGATATTCCACAATGCTTAACCATATAACCATATAACAATTACAGTATGGAAACAGGCTATCTCGGCCCTTCTAATCCGTGCCGAACCAAACTGAAGAGATGGAGGAAGGGGCAGCTGGCTCACAAATAGAGAAAGCTTGGAGACAGTGCGAGAGGGAAGATAGGCAGGCGATAGAGAAGGGATATGCACAGACTGATAGTTTCAGATGTGTCTATTTTAACGCAAGAAGCATCATGAACAAAGCGGATGAACTTAAGAGCATGGATCAGTACTTGGAGCTATGATGTTGTGACCATTACAGAGACTTGGAAGGCTCAGGGGCAGGAATGGTGCCAGGCTTTTGATGTTTCAGAAAGGACAGGGAAGGAGGCAAAAGAGGTGGGCATGGCACTGCTGATCAGAGATAGTGTCATGGCTGCAGAAAAAGAGGAAGTCATGGGGTGATTTACTACTGAGTCTCTGTGGGTGGAAGTAAGAAACAGGAAGGGTTCAATAACTTCCTGTTCAAAAACTGGTTGTTTTTTTTATATATAGACCACCCAATAGTAACAGGGACGTTGAGGAGATAGGAAGACAGATTCTGGAAAGGTGTAATAATAACAGGGTTGTCATGGTGGGAGATTTTAATTTCCCAAATATTGATTGGCATCTCCCTCGAGCAAAGGGTTTAGATGGGGTGGAGTTTATTAGGTGTGTTCAGGAAGGTTTCCTGACACAATATGTAGATAACCCTACAAGGGGAGAGACTGTACTTGATCTGGTATTGGGAAATGAACCTGGTCAGGTGTCAGGTCTCTCAGTGGGAGAGCAGTTTTGGAGATGGTGATCACAATTCTATCTCCTCTACCATAGCATTGGAGAAGGATAGGAACAGACAAGTTAGGAAAGTGTGTAATTGGAGTAAGGGGAAATATGAAACTATCAGGCAGGAACTTGGAAGCATAAATTGGGAACAGAGGTTCTTAGGGAAATGTACGGTAGAAATATGGCAAACGTTCAGGGGATATTTGCGTGGCGTTCTGCATAGGTACGTTCCAATGAAACAGGGAAAGGATGGTAGGGTACAGGAACCGTGGGGTACAAAGGCTATTGAAAGTCTAGTCAAGAAGAAAAGAAAAGCTTACGAAAAGTTCAAAAAGCTAGGTAATGATAGAGATCTAGGGGATTTAAGGCTAGCAGGAAGGAGCTTTAGAATGAAATTAGGAGAGCCAGAAGGGGCCACGAGAAGGCCTTGGAGAGCAGGATTAAAGAAAACCCCAAGGCATTCTACAAGTATGTGAAGAGCAAGAGGATAAGATGTGAGAGAATAGGACCAATCAAGTGTGACAGTGGAGAAGTATGTATGGAACCAGAAGAGATAGCAGAGGTACTTAATGAATACTTTGCTTCAGTATTCACTATGGAAAAGGATCTTGGCAATTGTAGGGATGATTTACAGTGGATTGAAAAGCTTGAGCATATAGATATTAAGAAAGAAGATGTGCTGGAGCTGTTAGAAAGCATCAAGTTGGATAAGTCTCCGGGACTAGACAAGATGTACCCCCGGCTACTGTGGGAATTAAGAGAGAGGAGATTGCTGAGCCTCTGACAATGATCTTTGTATCATCAATGGGGACAGGAGAGGTTCCGGAGAATTGGAGGGTTGCGGATGTTGTTCCCTTATTCAAGAAAGGGAGTAGAGATAGCCCAGGAAATTATAGACCAGTGAGTCTTACTTCAGTGATTGGTAAGTTGATGGAAAATATCCTGAGAGGCAGGATTTATGAACATTTGGAGAAGCATATCATTAGGAATAGTCAGCATGGCTTTGTCAAGGGCAGGTCATGCCTTACAAGCCTGATTGAATTTTTTGAGGATGAGACTAAACACGTTGATGACGGGAGAGTAGTAGATGTAGTGTATATGGATTTCAGCAAGGCATTTGATAAGGTACCCCATGCAAGGCTTATTGAGAAAGTAAGGAAGCATGGGATCCAAGGGGACTTTGCTTTGTGGATCCAGAATTGGCTTGCCCACAGAAGGCAAAGAGTGGCTGAAGATGGGTCATATTCTGCATGGAGGTCAGTGATCAGTGGTGTGCCTCAAGGATATGTTCTGGGACCCCTCCTCTTCGTGATTTTTATAAATGACCTGGATGAAGAAGTGGAGGGATAGGTTAGTAAATTTGCTGATGACACAAAGGTTGGAGATGTTGTGGATAGTCTAGAGGGCTGTGAGAGGTTACACTGGGACATCAATTGGATGCATACTGGGCTGAGAAGTGGCAGATGGAGTTCAATCCAGGTAAGCGTGAGGTGGTTCATTTTGGTCGGTCAAATATGATGGCAGAATATAGTATTAATGGTAAGACTCTTGGCAGTGTGGAGGATCAGAGGGATCTTGAGGTCCGAGTCCATAGGACACACAAAGCTGTTATGCAGGTTGACTCTGGTTAAGAGGGCATATGGTGCATTAGCCTTCATCAACCATGGGATTGAGTTTAAGAGCCAAGAGGTAATGTTGTAGCTATATAGGACCCTGGTCAGACCCCACTTGGAGTACTGTGGTCAATTCTGGCCACCTCCCTACAGGAAGGATGTGGAAACTCTAGAAAGGGTGCAGAGGAGATTTACAAGGATGTTGCCTGGTTTGTGGAGCATGCCTTATGAGAATAGGTTGAGTGAACTCAGCCTTTTCTCCTTAGAGCGGCGGAGGATGAGAGGTGACCTGATAGAGGTATATAAGATGATGAGAGGCATTGATCGTGTGGATAGTCAGAGGCTTTTTCCCAGGGCTGAAATGGCTAATACGAGAGGGCACAGTTTTAAGATGCTTGGAAGTAGGTACAGAGGAGATGTCGGGGTAATTTTTTTTTACGCAGAGGGTGGTGAGGGCATGGAATGGGCTGCCGGCGACGGTGGTGGAGGCAGGTATGATAGTGTCTTTTAAGAGACCCCTGGATTGGTATATGAAGCTTCGAAAAATAGCGGGGTATGGGTAACCCTTGGTAATTCCTAAAGTAAGTAAATGTTCAGCACAGCATCAGGCCGAAGAGCCTGTACTGTGCTGTAGGTTTTCTATGTTTCTAACTGTACATGCCTTTTCAAGTATTCTTTATTTCAATGCTGGCAATCAATACTCATTCCTAATTGTCCATTAAATGGTGGAAGCCACATCTGTGCCAACTGTGTGATGATGGTATTTCCTTTGCCCTGTCAGCAAATTTTATGTTCTGCACCCCCCCCCCCCACAACCCCACGACAAAAAGAAGTGATTCCAGATCCTTCCCACCTCTGGGTGAGATATAAAAATAATCTCCTCTCTAATCTCTCTTATCAGTTATTTTAAACCGGTCCCGAGTTTTTGATCTCTCTACTGTGGATAGTTTCACCTCCTTTATTCCTGCAATAATTTAATTTATCTCATTTCTGCTTTTCTCCTTCTCTATTACTGACATTAATCCCTCCCACCATTCAACAGTTAAATACACATGAAGAATTCAATAGTAATGACTCAAAAAAGTTAATCTGAATTCTAATTCTAAAGGTGCTATTTAGCATTTCAAGTTGGGTAAACATTGCTTGTGTCCCTTTCTACTTCATCTGAGTTCTTAAAACTGACAATAAAATCAAAGTTTGCATATTCAAGCTAAAAATAAAATAACATACCTGTTCTGCTAACTGCAGCTGATCTTTTGTAGTTTGAATGTTATCCATCACCTTCTCCAGCTCTGCCTTTTCCTCTGTTCAACAAAAATATTTTTCATAAATAATTATTGTTTTCACAGCTCTCTATATAGTTTCCTCTTTGCGGGTTATTTCAAAAATCAACTCACAAAACTTAACCTCCAAAACTAAGTTAGGTATGGGCCCCAAATCCAAAGAACTTTCTACAGGAGCACAGTTGAGAGCATTCTGACTGGCTACATCACTGCCTGGTACAGGAACTGTACTTCCCTTGATCACAGGACTCTGCAGAGTGATGGGGACAGCCCAGCGCATCTGTAGATGTGAACTTCCCACTAGTCGGGAGATTTACAAAGGCAGGTGTGTGAAAAGGATAACTGGGGACCAGAGTCACCCCAACCACAAACTGTTCCAGCTACCGTCCAGGAAACGGTATCGCAGCATAAAAGCCAGGACCAACAGGCTCCGGGACAGTTTCTTCCACCAGACCATCAGACTGATTAATTCATGCTGATACAATTGTATTTCTGTGTTATATTGACTGTCCTGTTGTACATACTATTTATTAAAAATGATTATAAATTGCACATTGCACATTTAGATGGAGACGTAATCTGAAGATTTTTACTCCTCATATATATGAAGGATGTAAGAAATAAAGTCAATTCAATTACTGAACGTGTAAAGGTACAAGATTTCTGCCCATCTCATGATACAGAAACCTTGTGATCTGCTCAATTTAATATTAATAATTATGAATATTAATTAAGAGCAGCAATAGACAACTTGGACTCTCATGCTTGTTCCATCAATATATATCATGACTGATCTGACTGCAAACCCAATTCAAATCAAATCAAATTTAATTATCATTCAACCATACATGGATACAGTCGAATATACCTCTGTTCCTCTGGGGCCAAAGTGCAAAACATACACAGCACATACAAATCAGTGCGAAAAAAAAGTCATGCAACAACATATACTGTATATAGTCTAAGATCTTGAGCGATATGTCCCACAAATTGATGGTACTGTTCCCAGCAAAATCAGCCTGTTGTTCCACCAGCTGAACATAGGAGGGCAGCACTGATGGAAGAAGCCAGCCCCCCTCAACTGAGCACGGACGCCAGGCTAAACAACCCCCGCCATCTCCCCAACTGGACTGCAGCAGCAGGCAAGCCCGCGGCAATAACGGAGACTACACAGCTCCCACACTGTCTGTCTCACCAGCAAACAAAAGAAACCGGCCTGCGGCAACTTATAATATCAATGTTCAACGGGGTCTTGCTTTTGCAAGAGCAACGTCCAATTCTGGCTCATCTCTGTCTTAAATGGACAACTATTTTTAAACTATAGCCCTTATTCTGCAGAAGACAGTGAACACGGCACAGCACAACACACAAACCAATCTTCCGACTTTGGACTCACTTTACACCGCACGCTGTCAGAGCAGTGCTGCCAAGATAATCAAGGACATGACCCACCCAGCCAACACACTTTTCATCCCTCTTCCCTCCGGGAGAAGGTTCAGGAGCTTGAAGACTCGTACGGCCAGATTTGGGAACAGCTTCTTTCCAACTGTGATAAGACTGCTGAACAGATCCTGACCCGGATCTGGGCCGTACCCTCCAAATATCCGGACCTGCCTCTCGGTTTTTTTGCACTACCTTACTTTCCATTTTTCTATTTTCTATTTATGATTTATAATTTAAATTTTTAATATTTACTATCGATTTGTAATCCAGAGAGCGGGAAGCGCAGAATCAAATATCGCTGTGATGATTGTACATTCTAGTATCAATTGTTTGGCAACAATAAAGTATTCTAGATCCTCTATAAAGAGATAACATTCAGAAGATACCAAAGCTTAGCCTGTGTAATGTTTTCTCATGGAAACCTGCCCACTCCAGAAATTGGTATAGTAAATCATTTCTGAATAGTTTCTAATGTTTTTATACCCTTCCTTAAATATGGAAGCCAATACTTTGCACAGTACTCCAGATGTGGTTTCACAAAACCCTTAGATTGAAAATCTATGATCCAGTATTTCCTGTGGTCCAGTGTGTTTTGAATCTGGAATACAAATTAGTACTAATTATGCAGTTCCAACTGAGATCTAAAGTTAACTTAAATCTGTACTAATCTTCTTTTTTTATTAAATGCAATCGTGAACAATAGCCAGATCAGAAATGCTGATCAAGTCAACTAGTTCCCAGAGAGAACTCCGATAGGCCAATCAGATGGGTCACTGCTGCTCAGCAATAGAAAACAAAAAAATCATGTGTACAATTAAGAAACATTAAAAAATAGTAAAATACTGGAGTCATGATGATCATGATGAAGTCTGCTGGAGAGAGACATTTATACACATGCTGTCCTCCATAATTCAAAGAGATTGAAGGGTAAGTTTGCAGGGTGACAAAACATGGCAGGACAAAACGTGACAAAATCTGTAGCTAATTAAACCATCATTGCAATTCTTCAGTTGACAGCATTCCCAACTTAGGGAAACTTTGGGCTACAGACAATTCCCAGAACCCTTAAGTAACCCAGGGAGTGCCTATACTTAAAAAGAACAGTTCTGTTCTGGGGAGTTGGGCAATTACTGTGGTCAGGCATCAGTCAGGTGCCAAGGGTTCTGGATTTGAGTTTCAACCTGTAAAAGTAAAGCATAAACTGCCTACTTTTGTAATAAAATCCCTTTGACAGTAAAAAAAATTCTGTCAGCTTAATGATATAAGAATATAAAGTAAGAGTGTGGGAGCACGCCAACTGGCCCTCTGGGCTTACTCCACCATTTTGGAAGATCATGGCAGATCTAATCTTGGCCTAAACACCATCTTCCTGTTCTCCCCATTACTCATTGCTCTTAATGACTGTCAATTTCTGTCTTCAGTATATTCAATGTCGCTGTCTCTACAGCTTCCTTGGGTAGAGGATTTCAAAGATTTACTACAGGCTGAGAAAATGAATTTCTCTCTTCTCTATCAAAATAGTGATCCTTCTTATGAAACTATGATCCCTTGTTCTAAGTACCGCTACCTTGGGAAGCATCTCCCTCAGAATCTAATAAGCCTAGTAAGACCACCTTTCTAGATTTCTCTAAGTATAGGACCAAACTCTCAACCAATAAATTGCTTAGTCCTTATACTGCAATCACTGCTTCTCACACTAGGAGAATGTGATGGAAATTTCTAATTCCATGAAGACAAGGATCACATCTGAAGTATTCCTCATTGCTTTCTACAGTGGAGATTCAATATGCTACAAAACTCTGCAACTTCACAATTCTATCTCCTTTACCATAGCATTGGAGAGGGATAAGAACAGACAAGTTAGGGAAACATTTAATTGGAGTAAGGGGAAACATGAGGCTATAAGGCAGGAACTTGGAAGCATAAATTGGAAACACATGTTCTCAGGGAAACATACAGAAGAAATGTGGCAAATGTTCAGGGGATATTTGCGTGGGGTTCTGCGTAGATACGTTCCAGTGAGACAGGGAAAGGATGGTAGGGTACAGGAACCGTGGTGTACAAAGGTTGTTGTAAATCTAGTCAAAAAGAAAAGAGCTTACGAAAGGTTCAAAAAACTAGGTAATGATAGAGATCTAGAAGATTATAAGGCTAGCATGAAGGAGCTTAAGAATGAAATTAGGAGAGCCAGAAGGGGCCATGAGAAGGCCTTGGCAGACAAGATTAAGGAAAACCCCAAGGCATTCGACAAGTATGTGAAGAGCAAGAGGATAAGACGTGAGAGAATAGGACCAATCAAGTGTGACAGTGGGAAAGTGTGCATGGAAACAGAGGAGATAGCAGATGTACTTAATGAGTATTCACTACGGAGAAGGATCTTGGCGATTGTAGGGATGACTTGCAGTGGACTGAAAAGCTTGAGCATGTAGATATTAAGAGCATGTGCTGGGGCTTTTGGAAAGCATCAAGTTGGAAAAGTCACCAGAACCGGACAGGATGTACCCCAGGCTACTGTGGGAAGCAAGGGAGGAGATTGCTGAGCCTCTGGCGATGATCTTTGCACCATCAATGAGGACGGGAGAGGTTCCGGAGAATTGGAGGGTTGCGGATGTTGTTCCCTTATTCTAGAAAGGGAGTAGGGATAGCCCAGGAAATTACAGACTAGTGAGTCTTACTTCAGTGGTTGGTAAGTTGATGAAGATGATCCTGAGAGGCAGGATTTATGAACATTTGGAAAGGCATAATATGATTAGGAATAGTCAGCATGGCTTTGTCAAAGGCAGGTCGTGCCCTACGAACCTGATTGAATTTTTTGAGGATGTGACTAAACACAATGATGAAGGTAGAGCTGTAGATGTAGTGTATATGAACTTTAGCAAGGCATTTGATAAGGTACCCCATGCAAGGCTTATTAAAGTAAGGAGGCATGGGATCCAAGGGGACATTGCTTTGTGAATCCAGAAAAGGCTTGCCCACAGAAGGCAAAGAGTGGTTGTAGACAAGTCATATTCTGCATGGAGGTCGGTGACCAGTGGTGTGCCTCAGGGATCTGTTCTAGGACCCCTCTTCTTCGTGATTTTTATAAATGACCTGGATGAGGAAGTGGAGGGATGGGTTAGTAAATTTGCTGATGACACAAAGGTTGGGGGTATTATGGATAGTGTGGAGGGCTGTCAGAGGTTACAGCGGGACATTGATAGGATGCAAAACTGGGCTGAGCATTGGCAGATGGAGTTCAACCCAGATAAGTATGAGTATAGCATTAATGGCAAGACTCTTGGCGGTATGGAGGATCAGAGGGATCTTGGGGTCCGAGTCCATAGGACACTCAAAGCTGCTACGCAGCTTGACTCTGTAGTTAAGAAGGCATACGGTGCATTGGTCTTCATCAACCATGGGATTGAGTTTAAGAGCCGAGAGGTAATGTTACAGTTATATAGGACCTTGGTCAGACTTGTTGGAGTACTGGGCTCAATTCTGGTCGCCTCACTACAGGAAGGACGTGGAAACCATAGAAAGGGTGCAGAGGAGATTTACAAGGATGTTGCCTGGATTGGGGAGCATGCTTTATGAGAAAAGGTTGAGTGAACTTGGCCTTTTCTCCTTGGAGTGACTAAGGATGAGAGGTGACCTGACAGAGGTGTACAAGATAATGAGAGGCATTGATCATGTGGATAGTGAGAGGCTTTTTCCCAGGGCTGAAATGGCAGCACGAGAGGCATAGTGTTAAGGTGCTTGGAAGTAGGTACAGCGGAGATGTCAGGGGTAAGTTGTTTTTTTTAAAATGCAGAGTTGTGTGTGCATGGAATGGGCTGCCAGCAGCAGTGGTGTAGGTGGAAACAATAGGGTCTTTTAAGAGACTCCTGGATGGATACCTGGAGCTTAGAAAAATAGAGGGCCATGGGTAAGCCTAGGTAGTTCTAAGGTAAGGACATGTTTGGCACAGCTTTGCGGGCCAAAAGGCCTGTATTGTGCTGTATGTTGCTATGTTTCAACATTTATTTTGTCTTAATTGCTTCCTTTCTTATGCAACTATTTCCACACAATGGTTAATGGCTAGTAGCTTCTGGTTTTATTTTCCTTAGTTATCAGACCAGTAAAAAGCAAACCTTCAAAAGTCAAGGTAGATAAAGGTCATCTCCATTTAGTTATCTACAGTGTAATGCATGGAAAGGTTTCCCAGCTTCAGCCCGTTATACCATACACAATTAACTGTTATACCTTGTAGAAAGTTTTGTGTGTATGCCATTTTCTGATTTAACTCTTCCTTCTGGATCTTAATTTGATTTATTTCCTGATTCAGCTCACTCATCTCTGTTTGTAGTTGCTGCAGTTTAGACAGAGCCCTTCTGTTATTGTCTTCAGTGACTTCAACAGCTCTGGAATAACACAGAAGTAAATCACAACTTAAAACATCTAAAATGCATTTTTAAGTATTTTAAGATATCAAAACTTATTCAGAGAATTGTGAAGTATTTCAGTGAAATTACAAGCAAGGTAGTCACAGGAGATGTAGTAGGTGTGGTGTACTTGGATTTTCAGAAGGCCTTTGACAAGGTTTCGCACGAGGCTGCTTAGCAAGATAAGATCTCATGGAATTACAGGGGAGTTACTAGCATGGGTGGAGCGTTAGCTGATCGGCAGAAAACAGAGAGTGGGAATAAAAGGATCCTATTCTGGCTGGCTGCTGGTTACCACTGGAGTTCCACAGGGGCCTTTTTACAATGTATGTCAATGATTTGGACTATGGGATTAGTGGATTTGTGGCTACATTTGCCAATGATACAAAGATAGGTGGAGGAGCGGGTAGTGTTGAGGAAACAGAGAGCCTGCAGACAGACTTAGATAGTTTAGGGGAATGGGCAATGAAGTGGCAGATGAAATACAATGTTGGAAAATGTATGGTCATGCACTTTGGTGGAAGAAATAAATGGGCAGACTATTATTTAGATGGGGAGAGAATTCAAAATGCAGAGATGCAAAGGGACTTGGGAGTCCTTGTGCAGGATACCCTAAAGGTTAACCTCCAGGTTGGGTCAGTGGTGAAGAAGGTGAATGCAATGTTGGCATTCTTTTCTAGAGGTATAGAATATAAGAGCAGGGATGTGATGTTGAGGCTCTATAAGGCACTCGTGAGACCACACTTAGAGTATTGTGTACAGTTTTGGGTTCTTTATTTTAGAAAGGATATACTGACATTGGAGAAGGTTCAGAGAAGATTCACGAGAATGATTCCAGGAATGCAAGGGTTACCGTATGAGGAACGTTTGGCAGCTCTTGGGCTGTATTTCCTGGAGTTCAGGAGAATGAGGGGGGAGCTCATAGAAACATTCCAAATGTTAAAAAGCCCGAACAGATTGGATATGGCAAAGATATTTCCTAAGGTAGGGGAGTCTAGGGCAAGAGGGCATGACTTCAGGATTGAAGGACGTCCACTTAGAACAGAGATGTGGAGAAATTTCTTTAGTCAGAGGGTGTTAAATCTGTGGAATTTGTTGCCAAGAGCAGCTGTGGAGGCCAAGTCATTGGGAGCATTTAAGGCAGAGATAGATAGGTTATTGATTAGCCAGGGCATCAAAGGGTACAGGGAGAAGGCAGGGAGTGGGGATGACCAGAAGAATTGAATCAGCTGATGATTGAATAGCGGAGCAGACTCGATGGGCCGAATGGCCCGCTTCTGCTCCTACATCTTATGGTCTTATTGGTGATGTTTGTATTGCATCACAAAAACAGCACCTCAAATAATTCAACACTCCCTCAGTACTGACTGGTCTAGAAAGTTAAAGAGTGTTAAATGTGGCCCTGCCAACAAACATACAAGTTCATTTTTCTACTGAGAGATATTGATTCAGCACTTCAAGCTGGCTTCTGTTCTAGATTTGGTCTTCTGGGTTTCTTTAAGGTTCATCGTGATTTAGCATAATGGATGAGACCAAACAATTAATCATTGCCATGATAGATAATGTTTAATTAGCCCAACACTCTAAGCTCAAGGATTTGCAACAGTAAACGTTACTTGAACAACTAGGCAATCTGGAATATTTATGGTAAGCATTATTGAAAATTATCTAGACTGATAACTTGCCCACTTCCTTACCTCTTTCTTTGAGAAAGTTTGTTCTCCAGCACAAGGCAATTCTCCCCAATGTGTTTTTTCTCTTTATCGAGAGAGTCAATACTGTGCTGAAGGGAATTTTTCTTTGTGGTCAGCTGGTCTACCTCTTGCTGCTCCTTCTCAATACTCTGTTTCTGATGTTCTATTTCTGCTTGTTGATTCTGCGAGATACGCTGCAAATTTTCCAGTTCACTCTTCTCCTGCAGTACAATTGCATTTAATATGCATGGTGAAACTGAATGTGGTAACCAAGGTAGAGCAAAGTCCTACTTAATCTGAGTATCTTTTAGTTAAACGTAGCATTACACACGGGTTATTTCAAAGAATATGCATATATTTTGTATCTTATTTTGTAATTATTTTTAAATCAATTAAGTGGCTATTTGGGAATAAAAATTAAATATTTTAAAGACAACACCTATAGTAACATCAACTACTACAAACTACTGGAGGAGAGGATAACTTGTTTTATGCATAACACTAACATTTGACCTAAAGATGTTGAGCACTGGCACTCCCCAGGGATGTTCACACTGCTAATACATGACTGCCTCACAGGATTCAGCTCAAACCGTATTATTGAGATGCAGATGACACAACAATGGTCGGCCTCATCAACAAAGATAAGTTCAGAGAAGAACTGGAGCGGTTGGTGGACTGGTGTGAGAACAACAACCTAAGGCTGAACGCGGAGAAGACCAAGGAAATGATTGTGGATTTTAGGAACGTGCAGATGAACCATGCCCTCTCTGCTCATACAAGGATCCTCTGTAGAGGGAGTTAAGTGCACCAAGTTTCTGCGAGCTCACATCACGGATGGCCTCACCTAGTACCTCAATATCTTCTCCCTGAATAAGGCGGCACAGTAGTGCCTCCACTTCCTGAGGAGATTGAGGCAAGCGAGGCTTCCCTCCAACCCCATTTTAATGGAATTTTACAGAAGCACCATTGAGGGCTCTTGAGAAGCTGCATCTCCATCCAGTATGGGAGTAGCAGAGCATCAGACCAGAAGTCCCTACAAAGGATTGTGAGAATGGCCAAGAGGATTATAGGGGTCTCCCTAACATTCATCAGGGACTTGTCAGGAGTACTACGTATGCAGGGCCCTTAGTATTATCAATGATCCCACCTAACCATCCAACATCCTCTTTGACTTTCTACCATCAGGCAGAAGACTGTGTTGCATAAAGACAAGCTTCTTCCTTCAGGCTATGAGGCATCTGAATTCCTTGTCACATCTCATTTGAAGTGTCACCAAATAATTTGTACTGTACCTTACAATATTTAATTTATGCACTTTGTTTATCTATGCGCAATTCATTTGTAGATTTAATTCTTGCTTTCCTAAATTATGGCGTTTGTGTGTACTACTGGGCTTTACACCCCAGTCCAGAGAAACATCTTGTTTAATGGTAGACATGTACATAATTAAATGACCATTCACTTGAAAGACCTAAAATAAGCAATATGCAACTGTGAGCACCTCAATTTTTTCATGTAGATATAAATTTAAGACTTGAATTTATAAGACACATCTTTTGCGCTAATTAGAAGTGCAATTGCACAAAAATAATTATCTATTAAAACTGACTTTGCAGGTCCCATGAAACAACTAAAGCAAAAAGAAAATGTTGTCTCCACAGACACTTTAACTAATATCAGTTATCACAAAAAGAACTAGCATAAAAGCAAACCTGTTAAGTCTTTAATTATACTAAAAAAGGCATTACTCAGAGCTGCCTGTGCTAAAAAGACAGAAGAGAATACGTCGCAGGAGTACAGGACAATAAGTAAGGGTGGTGGGAAGGTGGGAGGAGAAGTGGACCAAAGGAACCGATTCCTTGGGAACGGGCATGGACTTAGTGGCTGAACAGTCTTCTTCCACTTTATAGATAAAGGTTTGATAGGATCTTGACAATTTCATGAAAAAAAAGCAGTAGGACAGCTCAACAAGAATAAATATACTTAAAAGAGGTTGTTCGGGCTCAGAAAAGTCACTAGAGGGATGTATCCTAGTTTACTGAACCTGCAGTGGCTTTGTTTACAAAATTCCACTTCTTTTGAGATATGGAGCTTACACCAAATAAACTGCAAATGGTGCACACTTGTTCAAAAATGTTACATACCCAGTAACCACAGGAGTATCTGTATAACATAGATGGTAGCAAAACACTTAAGTCAAAAATCCAGGACTAAATTAATTGACACTTAGAAAAAAGAATAAACAAAAGCCAGCAGAGTTCACCAATGAGGCAATGGTTTCAATTATTGCAGTGTTTCAGAAGTAATCTGGCAAATGCCACAAAACATACATTAGCCAAAGTACAGTAATCGGGAGGGGATGAATATTGACCATGGAGACATTAAAGTGGTTAAAAGATAGGAAGCAGATAGAGGTAAATGGGAAGTGTTCAGAGGTTTCCTGTAGGGATTCAGATAGGAACCTCAGCATGTTCTTTATCATACAGCAAACTTCCCAATAGGCTTGTTGGCTCTTAGTACAACTCATAAGACATATTCCAAAAGGCTGCACTTATGATGTTGCTACACAAGGAGAATTCTTTTTTTTTTATATATAGTTAATGAATACAACAAATTCTGTAATGCAGACTACATACCCCCTGCAGTACTGCTTGTGTCCTCTCCAGTTCCATGATTTTCTTTTCATGCCGCTGTTTCAATCCCAAAAGTGCATCATTTTCTAATTGTACCATTTCCACAACATGTACAAGTTCTGGAGTAAAAATTATACAAATCAAAATTTAATTAGACAGACTCAAGGAAAACTATGGACATATAAACGCACAAATGAACATTCCTTAAGATTATTTTAACACTGACTTTAAATTTTGAGTTATTATCTCTCTCTTATGGACGCTTCACTCAAGTGAAGACTTGAAAATTACCTCTTTTACTGTTTTTCTATTTGCACAATCTATAAATAATATGGAAGAAAGCTGCCTTTATTTCTACTTTTCCAACAATTAAAATTTTAAAAATAATCCATTATGCAAACCTTATTGCATCACACAATGGAAATCAGGGCTTATTCAAGAACATTTTCAGGTTCAAATATTGTCTAAAGTTTCCAAATTAGTACAAGCACTTTAGTATCTGCTTAATCTTGGGAAATCTAACCTGTCTTTTGCTTATTTATCTGTACTTGGATGCTCTGGAGCTTGTCTTCCTCGTTTTTCACTTCTTGTTTTGTTAAGGAGAGGCGTGAATTCTTTTCAGTAATCTGAGCATTCAGCTCTCCTTTCCGTGCACTCATCTCCTCAAGCAATGCCTTCAGCTGCTGTGTAGCAAGATTTTTTGTTTACTAGTCATTAAAAACATTCAAGATTTTTTTTCCAACATACACACACACACATCAAAAAAGAAAAAGTGCAATAATCTCAGATAAATCAACATTCATGGAAAGACAAACAACATCTCATATTTTAGATTTAATTATTAATCAAGAACACTGGTTTAAAATTCATATCCTTTGGATATAGTCACAGTAGTTCATTGCACCATACTTCAAAAATTGAGTCCCAATTAAATCAATGGAACCAAATTCAGCTGAAGAGTACCACCGTAGACAGGCTAGCATTTCTGGACATTACACTTTTGGTTAGCATGAATAATTCTGGAGAGGAATGAAAGTCCAGCAATGTTTGCCCTGATATTTGGAAGTAACTTCCTAAATTTACCATGCGATTTTATGGACAAATTGCAGTATCTGTTTTGTTTCTTCATCAATGTTGATTTGTCCCTAGAGTAATTTCATCAACCTTAATGGAGGCTAGAAGATCACATTTACTGGCAAGATTGCTCAAGCGCAGCTTGATCTGAGGGACGTAAACTATTGGCAGGGTCTGTGAACTTCGCAAGTTTTCGACGAACAGACAGCTTACACCAGCTCACAGGGCTGTCCAAAAGTGGAATGGAGACACCTTTAGTCAAAACTAAATGCAATGAATAAAATCCATCCAAAAGCAGCAGGCCAGCAAGCTGGGTTATCCGATAATCAAATATTATGTAACAACTTAAAATACCAAATCTACACTCTTATTGAGCTGTCTTATCATCTTGAAATTGGTACAAGTGTGCTGAAACAGAAATGTACATAAACAACTGTTCATTTGAAGAAAAACACTACTTCAGAAATATAGTATATAGAAAAGTATTCCATTAAAATTGCTTTTACCAACCAAATACACATACTGACCTGAATTTGACATTGCTTATCGACCTTCTCTGCCTCGCCTTCCAAAAGAACCTCTGAGAGGCTTGCTTTTCTCTTGTCAATGTCACTCTGAAGGAAGTTAAGCTCCTCTTTTTTTTTACCTGAACATTTGTCCAACATCATTAATTCTTCCCTCAGCACTTTAACCTAATAGCAAAGGAACAAAACACACCATATCACTGCAGAAAATCCTCTAATAAATTGCTTTTAGTCGTTGATCTAAGTTTAAAACATGGCATATAATTAAGTCTGCTTTGCATGTACCATGTTTACTTATCACCCCCCCCCAAAGCTTTTGTCCCCCCTCAGGTGATTATCTATCCACAAAACCTTCCCATTTCACAAAGGGGATACACAGGTGATCAGCTTTCAAATCTTCAACGATACCAATCTGCTACCAGACATAATGAAGTGAGTTGTTTTTCTTCAAAAATCATTTCAGAATATCCCAACTTCTTGCATCTCAATGTCTTAAGAATAACTATTGCTATTATTTTAACTAGATCAACTAATATCCTGATTAAACTCACCCCTGGCAACTGAAATTAGATTATGCACAATTACCTTGCTATTTAGTGTTTCCAATTCACTCTTTTTATCCTCTAGCAACATTGCTGCTTCTTCCAAAGTCTCCAGGTGCTGTTTCTCTTTAGTTTCTGCTGAAAGAATCTCTGCTTGCAGTTTTTCTAGACTGAATGATAAAAAGGCCAATTAGTAAACTTAGTGACAAAATATAGCATGTCAGTTATGCTAATAAATTAATTATCAACTGCTATTAACCCAAGAATAAGCAAGACTTCAAATTATTAAATTGTTACTGGACTCAAATTTTTAAATTAATCATTTTTTCTGAAACTGTAATAAGTGATCTGCTGAAGGAACTCAATGGGTCAAGCAGCATCTGTGGAAGAAAAGGAATTGTTAATGCTTTTGGTTAAAATCCCGCAAAAAAGTCTCAAGCAGGTATTTTGTTGCTTCAAATTCTTGTATCTGCAGTTTCTTGTCTCCAAGTTTCTTTTAAACCTTGAACAGAGTTCTTAATTTATATGCAAAAAACTAAGACGTTTAACTACTGCCTGTGTGCTCAAACATCGGGTTTCTCTTCAGTAATTAGGAACAATGCATGCTGCAGCTGAAAAATAATTTTCTTGAATGCCTGCAACAATGTAAGTAACCTTCTTCAACAACGGAAGTGTGAGAAACTCAGATTCTATATTAAGTAGTCCTTGAATGCTGCTATTCTTGTTCTAATCTCTCATATAAAAGTCTCAATTTCCCTTGGTGTCTTAGCATCACCCTACCCAGGCTGGAATCTTACCCCAATTGCCCAAGAACCACAACATCCAGTTTTCCAGTGCAATCTATTGGTCACTAATCTTTCCAAGATCTTAAAGCTTTTGAGTTTCTAGGCTAATGAGTTGAATATTTTGGTTTTGATGCTAGGTTTATTTTGCAAATCAAATCAAAAACACATTAAATCTCTGCTTTCCAGGATACTGAAGACAAAAATGTGGCCAACAGAAACACCAACATTTCAGGGACCTGCTTATTAATCTAATTAGAAGGAACTGTCTCATTGAGTTTTCAGAATTGCAGGGAGCACTCGGTTTGGCCAGGAATTAATATATTTCATGGTGTTGCCTGTTTATTGGGCAGGGAAATGGACATAGAAAGATACCTAAAAACAATAATTATCTCTTAAAGAGAAGGTTCACTCATTTGAAAACTTTGAAAGATTCTACATTGGAAAATTCACTGAAAACTTCATTCACACTCCTATAATCTTTACACCACACCACTCCATCTGCTTTGCAATAAACATTTCACCTCATCTCACATAATGCCTATGAACCATTCTAATATGACAGGTACATCTTCTTTTGTAAAATAAAACCTCAAAAATATCATCAACACGCTTGCACCTTCCATACATACTTTGACTATAAGGTTGCCTCTGCAAGGAAGGAAAAACAGCCTGGACGCTTCATGAATCGAGGCAAATGGAAATTCATGATCTTAAGATGAGAAAACCTGCAAATGCTGGAATCTAAGCAACACACACAAAATGCTGGAGGGACTCAGCAGGCCAGGCAGCATCAATGGAAAAGAGTAAACAGTTGACGTTTTGGACTGAGACTCTTCATTCATGACCTTAATAAGTGGCAGTGCTGGAGGAGCTATTGCACTGTAGAGGTCGGCTATATAGATTAGCCTGACGTGACTAGGTTGTAAACACGAGGAAATCTGCAGATGCTGGAATTTCAAGCAACACACATAAAAGTTGCTGGTGAACGCAGCAGGCCAGGCAGCATCTCTAGGACTAGAGATGCTGCCTGGCCTACTGCGTTCACCAGCAACTTTTATGTGACTAGATTGTATCTGTAGTTTTAGAATGTATGCACAATCTGATAAATCCTGCTGGCTTGGATAAGGTTAGGTGCTGTGCTGGCCCAGCTCAGTGCTTTTTCCAGACCAGGATCATTTGCATACTGAGAAAGTAATTTTCAGAAAGTTAAGATTTTTAAGTGCATTTGTTTGTATATCTAACCTTAATAAAATCAATAGCATGTCTGAGATTGTTACATTAATGGCAAGAGTCAGGTTCGGTAAGGAAACCATCAGATCCCAGGTTCTGGTCAGGTATTAACTTTTAAATCTGATACATCTCTCCTTATTTAATAGTTCCTTTCTTATTTCTACTTTACTCTGCATGACAAACCAGTTAATTTCACTGGCCTTTACATTAAGCTAACCCAATTCCATTTTGCATATACATTACTGTGCAGATTAGAAGAGCATGGTGAAGCACCAGCATGCCAGGACTAGCATCATTTATACAGTAGGTGTTGGAGGCAAGCATCACGTACCAGATCTGATGCGGTGGAGTTAAAACCAGACACTAAAAGGATCAAGGTATTGAAGTTGACTAAGAGGCTTACGAATCCAGTAACTTCTAACAGAACCCTAGCTGAAAACTGAAGGGTGAAAAATATCGTTTTCCAGTTTTAATCACATACCTTTCAGTCATGTTTTCCATATTTTGTACAAGTGTCTGCAATTCTAAATTTCCTGTGGATACTTCTTTGTTAATTTTGTTCAGCATACTCTCTTGTTCAGCTTTTTGTTGTTCCAGGTCTTTCAAGTCATTCTTCATTAATCTACGAAAAACTTGCTGTATTACTATAAAGGGTTTACCTTTTGCATATCTGACCTCAGCTGCTTGAGCTCATGGAAATCTTAATAAATGAAATTAAATACTTGCTCCATAGTGACAACTTCCAAGTATTAGCAAAATAAGTATAGTTGATGTGACTAAGGCATACTTAATTCTTATGAGCTCTCAGAGGAAGAGGACTATAACACCTGCTGGAATCTCATGAGATATTGATTAGGATAGCCAGCAGCAGTAATACTTGGGAATATTAATATGCAGGTACAGCAGGCGGTGAAAAAGGCGAATGGTATGCTGGCATTTATAGCGAGAGGATTCGAGTACAGGAGCAGGGAGGTACTACTGCAGTTGTACAAGGCCTTGGTGAGACCACACCTGGAGTATTGTGTGCAGTTTTAGTCCCCTAATCTGAGGAAAGACATCCTTGCCATAGAGGGAGTACAAAGAAGGTTCACCAGATTGATTCCTGGGATGGCAGGACTTTCATATGAAGAAAGACTGGATGAACTGGGCTTGTGCTCGATGGAATTCAGAAGATTGAGGGGGGATCTGATTGAAACGTATAAAATCCTAAAGGGATTGGACAGGCTAGATGCAGGAAGATTGTTCCCGATGTTGGGGAAGTCCAGAACAAGGGGTCACAGTTTGAGGATACAGGGGAAGCCTTTTAGGACTGAGATTAGGAAAAACTTCTTCACACAGAGAGTGGTGAATCTGTGGAATTCTCTGCCACAGGAAACAGTTGAGGCCAGTTCATTGGCTATATTTAAGAGGAAGTTAGATATGGCCCTTGTGGCTACGGGGATCAGGGGGTATGGAGGGAAGGCTGGGGCGGGGTTCTGAGTTGGATGATCAGCCATGATCATAATAAATGGCGGTGCAGGCTCGAAGGGCCGAATGGCCTACTCCTGCACCTATTTTCTATGTTTCTATGTTTCTATTACAGAAGGAAAATTCTGCATATATTGGAAGTCTGGAATAAAAATATAATGTTCTGTAAGACCGTAAGAGATGGGAGTAAAATTAGGCCATTCAGCCCATCAAGTTTGCTCTGCCAATTATTATCCCTCTCAACCCAATTCTCCTGCTTCTCCCAGTAACCTTTAGTACCCTGATGAATAAAGAACCTGTCAACCTCCACTTTAAATATACCCAATGACTTGGCATCCACAGCATCTGTGGCAATGGTTTCCAGGTTCACTACCCAATGACCAAAGAAATTCTTCCCCATCTCTGTTCTAAATGGACATCCCCCTGGTCCTAGACTCACCCTGTATAGGAAATATTCTCTCTACATCCACTCTATCTAGGCCTTTCAATAGTTGATAGGCTTCAATGAGATCCCACTCATTCTTCTAAAATCCAGTGAGTATAGGCCCAGAACTGTCAAATGCTCCAGATTTATTAACCCTTTCATTCCTGGAATCATGCTCTTGAACCTCCTCTGGACATTCTTCAATGCTAGCAGATTTTTTTTTTTAGGTAAAGGAACCAAAACTGCTCACAGTACTACAAGTACTGTAAGCACTCAGGCAACCAGAAAACATCTGTTTTGAGACAATTAAATACTAGATTGAAACATGGCCTAATGATACATAACAATGTTTATGAGCAATGCATGATACAATTCTTATTAGAAAAATTAGGAAGCTCTTGTGAGGTAAACAAAGATAATGATTTTCTTTCAAGTGTCCTCGTTAAACTGTTAAGACTTGCATTCATGGAGATACCTGGACATGGAGAGGGAGGGGCTTGTTGGAAATACAATAGCATATAATCGATGCTTGGATGTCACTTCCATTATTTTGGTTCCTGCATCTGTGTCCTGTGGACAGGGTGGGTCATTCATGCAGCCTAGTGCAGGAAATACTTCAGGTAAAATACTCAGATCCATGGAAGAATCTAGTCTCATGTGGTAGAATTATGCAGCAATAAGACCCTGAATAAAATGATCACCGATGCACTATATTGTTGAATAAATTACCTTACCACCGTTCAGACAATTTTTAGCTCAAAAAATTTGATGTAAAGCTGCGGGGTGGAGGGCAGAGGAAGCACATAATCATAAAAAGGAAGATCTGTGTTAGGATGGACAGCAGGAGAGATTACTCAAAAGCATGATGATTCAGGCAAAATGGAAGAATGAAACAAGTATATGGAATAACAGATGTGTAAAAGAACTAAGTGGAAGAAAAACAGGTTTTTTTGAAATTTGAACTCAAATGTTCATCTTAAAAGTTTGTAAGATGTCTATCTGAAAAATGTGGTGTTGTTGGAGCTATAGAGCTTCACTGGAACCAAGTAGAAAACTGAAAACAGAGGCTAGAAGATTGCTGGAGGAAATGAAATCAATGACCCAGTTTCAGAGATAACGACTTGACATTTCAGGAGAGGTATGATGTGTTAGAAGATTGTCATTCAGCTGTCAAAAAGTAAGAGCAAACAAAACCAGTTCTATCCTCGACAGCAAATTTGATGGTAACATTTGTAAAGTTAATCAAAAATACAACAAATTAAAATAAATCTAAATGCTTCAAGGGGATATGGCATCCTGATGATACATTCTACATTTCATTCAACTGGTGAAAAAAACACTTCTAAAAACTTGCATTTTATTATTTCAATATAGTGTCATATGCATTGACATGCTACTTTACGTGAGCACAGGGACCCAGCAAAATGTTTTAAACTCCTTTTGTGAACATCTGATTTTCCTAAAGTTATTAACATTACATAATCTCAGCTTTCCTGAATATTCTGAATCCCAATTAAATTTACCTCTTCTGCATTTAAGACTAAAATCAATATCCACCCACTCAATATTAATAAGAGGATATAACTGAAGCTCTTCATTTTCATCCCCAGAATCTATTTAGTTATTTACCACCACTATTGAGGATTTCACGCAATCTGTTTAAATTATTCAAAGTATCTGTGATACAATTTGGAACTCTATTTTGTACCTGAGTTGCTTGTCAGCCATAACTAGTTTAACTGCAGTGTCATGCGCTCTTTGCTCCAACTCTTCTGCATCTTTCTCAGTGTCTACCAAGCGTTTACTGGCATCATCGCATCGCTGGATTATTTCTTTTGACTGTAAAAATAATCAAAAAACTGATCTGGTGTCTAATTGGCATAGAAATAATTTAATGAGTTAAGATAAAAGCAAACTGTAAGCAAGTAGACTGAAGTTCTTGAATTCAACAAAAATCAAACTTCAGATGTCCAACAAAATGCCAAAAACACTCACTTGATTAAACATAGAAATATAGAAAACCTACAACACAATATAGGCTCTTCGGCCCATAAAGCTAAGTCGAACATGTCCTGATCTTAGAAATTACCTAGGGTTACCCATAGCCCTCTACATTTCTAAGCTCCATGTACCTATCCAGGAGTCTCTTAAAAGACCCCATTGTATCCGCATCCATCACTGTCGCCGGAAGCTCATTCCACGCACTCACCACTCTCTACGTAAAAAACCTACTCCTGACATCCCCTCTGTACGTACTTCCAAGCACCTTAAAATTGTGCCCTCTTGTACTAGCTGTGTCAACCCTGGGAAAAAGCCTCTGACTATCCACATGATCAATGTCTCTCATCATCTTGTACACCTCTGCAAGGTCACCTCTCATCCTCTATCGCCCCAAGGAGAAAAGGCCGAGTTTACTCAACCCATTCTCATAAGGCATGCTCCTCAATCCAGGCAACATCCTTGTAAATCTCCTCTGTATCCTTTCTATGGTTTCTACATCCTTCCTGTAGTAAGGTGACCAAAACCGAGCACAGTACTCCAAGTGGGGTCTGACCAGGGTCCGATATAGCCGCAACCTTACCTCTCGGTTCTTAAACTCAATCCCACGATTGATGAAGGCCAATGCACTGTATGCCTTCTTAACCACAGAGTCAATCTGCACAGCAGCTTTGAGTGTCCCATGGACTCGTACCACAAGATCCCTCTGATCTTCCACACTGCCAAGAATCCTACCATTAATGCTATTTTCTGCCATTATATTTGACCTACCAAAATGAACCACCTCACATTTCTCTGGGTTGAACTCCATCTGCCACTTCTCAGCCCAGTTTTGCATCCTATCAATGTCCCGCTGTAACCTGACAGCCCTCCACACTATCCACAACACCCCCAACTTTTATGTCATCAGCAAATTTACTAACCTATCCTTCCACTTCCTCATCCAGGTCATTTATAAAAATCACAAACAGTAGGGCTGCCAGAATAAATCCCTGTGGCACCCCACTGGTCACTGACCTACATGCAGAATATGACCCGCCTATAACCACTCTTTGCCTTCTGTGGGCAAGCCAGTTCTGGATCCACAAAGCAATGTCCCCTTGGATCCCATGCCTCCTTACTTTCTCTACAACATCTGCAACCCTCCAATTCTCCGGAACCTCTCCTGTCCCCACTGATGATGCAGAGATCATTGCCAGAGGCTCAGCAATATCCTCCCTCACCTCCCACAGTAGCCTGGAGTACATCTCGTCCTGTACCAGTGACTTATCCAACTTGATGCTTTCCAAAAGCTCTAGCACATCCTCTTTCTTAATATCTATATGCTCAAGCTTTTCAGTCCACTGTAAGTCATCCCTACAATCACCAAGGTCCTTCTCCGTAATGAATACTTTGCTTCAGTATTCACTAAGTACCTCTGCCATCTCCTCCAGTTCCATACACACTTTTCCACTGTCACACTTGATTGGTCCTATTCTCTCACGTCTTATCCTCTTGCTCTTCACATACTTGCAGAATGCCTTGGGGTTTTCCTTAATCCTGTCCGCCTGGGCCTTCTCATGGCCCCCTCTGGCTCTCCTAATTTCATTCTTAAGCTTCTTCCAGCTAGCCTTATAATCTTCTAGATCTCTATCATTACCTAGTTTTTCTGAATCTTTTGTAAGCTCTTTTTTTCGTCTTGACTCGATTGGTTCCTGTACCCTACCATCCTTTCCCTGTCTCATTAGAACGTACTTATGCAGAACTCCACGTAAATATCCCCTGAACATTTTGCCACATTTCTTCCGTACGTTTCTCTGAGAACATCTGTTTCCAATTTATGCTTCCAAGTTCCTGCCTGACAGCCTCATATTTCCTCTTACATCAATTAAACGCTTCTCTAACTTGTCTGTTCCTATCCCTCTCCAATGCAAATGGTAAAGGAGATAGAATTGTGATCACTATCTCCAAAATGCTCTCCCACTGAGAGATCTGACAAGGTTCATTTCCCAATACCAGATTAAGTACAACCTCTATTCTTGTAGGCTTATCTACATACTATGTCAAGAAACCTTCCTGAACACACTTAACAAACTCCACCCCATCTAAACCCTTTGCTCTAGGGAGATGCCAATCAATATTTGGGAAATTAAAATCTCCCACCACAATAACCCTGTTATTATTACCTTTCCAGAATCTGTCTCCCTACTTGATCCTATTGGGTGGTCTATAAAAACATCCAGTAGAGTTATTGACACCTTCCTGTTCCTAACTTCCACCCACAGAGACTCCGTAGACAATCCCTCCATGACTTCCTCCTTTTCGGCAGCCATGACGTTATCTCTGATCAACAGTGTCATGACCCCACCTCTTTTGTCTCCTTCCCTGTCCTTTCTGAAACATCAAAGGCCTGGCACTCTAAGTAACCATTCCTGCCCGAGTCTTCCAAGTCTCTGTAATGGCCACAACATCATAGCTCCAAGTACCGATCCACGCTCTAAGCTCATCGGCTCTGTTCATAAAACTCCTTGCATTAAAATAGACACATTTCAAACCATCGGTCTGAGTGTGTCCCTTCTCTATCACCTCTTAGGTCCCTATGAAATGCTCAGAGGGGAAGGGAACATATATCTGACGATGGAATATCATTAAAGGTGGTAGAAACTACGAAGGATAATCTTTTGATGCAGGGGCCGATGGGGTGGAAAGTGAAGACTAGAGGAACTTTTTCCTAGGAGCATCTGGAATATAAGGGCGAGAGCAGACCAGCAGTTATGAAAGGAATACCTCTTTACTTCACCATTCCCTCTTTCCACTAACATAGCCTGACCTGCTGGGTAATTCATGAAGATCTTCTTTTAACAGCTTTTATCTTCATCTGGTTGTTTTCTCTCTCAGTTGCCCTCATTTTACTGCTTCATGGTCCTTCATTACATGTCTTACTCTTTAACTGCTCTCAACCAAATAACTTTATCACCAGCTTATCCTCTGACAACACTGAGCTTACCTTATCAAAGATATTCTGTGTCTCCTATCTATTCCACCCTACCTTCTCTACAATTTAAAACTAACCCATTTTCTCCCTTTCTCAGTTCTGATGAAATATTAACTCTTCCACTTTCCAAAGATGCCTACTGAGTGTTTCCTACATTTCCTTTGAATATCTGGATGCTTCTCAGTGACCAAGGCAACAGTTCGAGTCATAAGCTATTTAACAATAACTTATTTGGTAAGAAGTTAATTCCTAATCTACAAGAACTGATATATTTTGGCATAATATTTATTATTCAAGAACTTGCATTAGTGCCAATGGCCTAAGCTCAGAGAAAAGCAAAGCTCTCAAACCACTTTAGCCAAACGAAATATATGTTTATCTGTTTGCATTGCTACGAATACAAAACAAAATGAAAGCAGACTTGCCTTTTCCCTTGTACTTTTGAGATCTGCCTCAGCATCCATTAATAATCTGTCTGCTTCTCGTAGCTCTGCCCTCCGCTTTGAGAGAGTCATTTCCACACATTCAATTTCATCAACAACATCATCATGCTTCTTTAGAGATTTTTCCACTTCGAGTTCATTCATGAGCAGATCTATGTGTCCATCTAAAAAGTCTCTGTGAAAAAAGTACTGACATTTTAAAGAAATGCAATTATTTCTCAATCCAGTACTACTAATAATATGCATATTTTCATGTTTACTCATAATTCTCTGAATGAACCCATCCCAAATGAAAGTAATTTATGTAGGAAGCAATGGGGATTATTTGAATTAAAGTCTATATGATTCAATGCCGTGTATTAATCCACAATCCTCGAATTTTATAATGTTACGACAATGCAAAGACAACATTAGTTCATCAAGTTAATGTATTTGGTATCTCATTTTGAGGTTGATTCAACAGATCTTGAAGTTGTGATATGACATATAGAGATTTTGTGATGGATTATTTTAATACAAGACAATTCTGAAAATAACATTTTAGGTCTAAGAAGACACGCAACCTTGATATTTTGCAGCTTAATACTTCAAAGTTTATCATAGCTGGCATAAAATGTAATGAATTTAAAAACATTGCAGATGCGGGAAGTCTGAAGTATAAACAAAAATTGCTGAAAACACTCAGTGGGTCATGCAGCACCTGTGCAAAGAGAAACACGATTAATGTTCGAGTTTAAAATCCCTTCATCCGAACATAAAGCAACATTAGAATGGCACATGTAAACCCACACATGGACCGAGAGACAGCCTATGCAAAATCCAAGTAACAGGATTATGTATCACAGATATATAGATCAAAATACATACAAAATTAATTGTAGTTAGAAACACTCAGAAGTGATTCAACAGAACTGAATACATTTACATTAATTTGTTTAAATTTAAAGTCATTGCCTCCTTTTGCACTTGTTATTCCAGTTAAAGTGACTGAGTCCATTTGTCACAGGTAGTTCACATTAGTAGCAGAATCATACAGGCTAAATGCCTAAGCAGCTTTCCTAAGTTGCCCGTGGTATATTCGTGGATAGGTCCATGGACATAGATGAAAAATAAGGAAAATATTTCTACTGAATTTCTGTGAACTTTCTGCAAAATTTACAGTGGTAGTGCTTCAGAAATTCAAAATTAAAAGCTCACAGTTTGTTCATCATAGAATCAAGAAACAGATTTCCCAACATCTAAGGAAATGTGTCTGAACTACTTGCGTCTAATGGACATTGCTGTGACTAGAAGAAACAAGGTAAGTTATTTCAGCTGAATATATCCAACTGCTTTTAATCACTTTCTATTGGTTCTAAGAACAATTATCTTTTTAAATAGTGTTTGGGTTTCAAAGCAATTCATGGAGCAGCTTCCCAATAAAGACGCTTGCACCTGATGACCTGGGTCAGTTTTGGTGGCTGTCTAATCAAAAGATGATCCAGGCCATTATGTTTAATTTTCAAATATATTTGTGCCATTTTTCCTTATTGCATTTACTAGAAGACAAATTGATGGAATAGTATTTAGATCTTGGCAAAAAAAAAGTCAGAATATTTTTCATGTTTGCTAAAATGGACCTGAATAATATGGTTTTAGTTTTTTGAAGCACCTGTTCAAATATTATTTGTATTGTTCTCAAAGATAAGCAGCAATTCCTATGAATCTTAAGAATGAATCTGAAGCATTTGCACTTGATTAACAAACTTCTGAACCTTTCCTTTAGTGATTTAAGTTTCTTACTTTTGATTGGTGCGCTTATGGACCACTTTGTGCAATTCCTCAACTTCATGCTCCAATTCTTCTCTCTCCTGCAGTAGCTCATAGATGTCATTACGAAGTTGTTCTATCTGCTCATGATGACGATCTATAGAAGCAGCTGTTTTTGAATGTTTGGATTTATGAGATCTTAAGTGTGCTATAATATCTTCTAGTTTACTGACTTCATTCTCCTATAGGATAGAGACATTAACATATAGTTGTGTCATGCACATCATTTTAAAAATGCATAAATCTAGGTGAAAGACTGCTTATTATGTTGCAACATTTTGCCTATTTTCAGTATTTTGTTCACATAAGGTTTTTAATCTGTTACAACTACAAGCCACGGGCAACACAGCACAGAAAATAATTCTTACCAGGTCATGGTGCTCCTGTACATTGCAGTGAAGATCACCTTCAGGAATAAGAGGGATGGTAAAGTTGACAGGGGGAGGTCCATAAACAACTTGTGTTCCAGGTGGTGGTGGTCCATAAAGAACTGTGCCTGGAGGGACAGGACTAACATTGGCTGGTTGTGCAGGTGCAGGTCCATACACTACAGTCCCTTGAGGCAACGGAGTACCATCAGGGTACATGGTATAAATGACTGAACCGGGTGGAGCAATAAATGTTTGCTTAGCTGTGCCATTTCCATCACTTTCGGTCCCACTATCTTCATCATCAGCTGCTGATACAAAAAAAATGTACAATCTATAAAACATCTATACCATTATTTTCTTTATCAGTATTGCATCTGTCATTTTTGATGAAATCTAATTATTTTTATATTAACATGTAATCATAATTTTGTTATTTGGGTATCTGATATTTTCAAATTCTAGATTATAAATATTTTTTGCATTTAGACAAAAAGTACTATCCAAAATACTTAAGAACAATATTATTACTTCCTTTCTAGTATGTTTCATAGCTTTCTTTAATATCAATCACAGAAAATATTTTTCATAATATATTATCCTAAACAAATGGGAACTTGCTTCCTTCTGCTATGTTTCATACCTCTCTGGGTACGAGTCCATTGTGAGGTACGTCTTATTGGTGAATAGACCCAATAACCACCTGGAACTGATGTACATTCTTCCTTGCCTCCTCTTCTAGGAATTGATCCCTGACTTGGGGATGGTGGAACTTGATGGAGGGAGCTAAATCCAGAATCTTTTGTGTGGCTGTTTTGAGATCTCAGGCTTGGTGGCTAAAATAAATGTGAAAGGGAAACAATTCAGTAACCCTGTCTACATACAGAATTCAACTGAATCTACACACCAATTAGCAGACTAATGAGTGCCCCATTGCCAATTCAGGATTAAATTCCATTCAACAATTCTTATGACCTTAAAGTCAAAGATTACCATACCAAGCTACAATAAACAAGTTAAGCATTGATTTCTCGTACAACTTTGCTTTAGGTTCTAGGGACTTTCACTCATAGCCCTTGACGAAATGATATGACTGCATATGCAAATAAAACCATGTAACAAAGTGACCTGACTGTAATCATGTAAAACGCCAAAACACTTCAAAATGCCGCTAATCCAAAACACAATTAAACAAAAGACATAACTCTCAAAATTGAGAATAGCAAAAGTGTTTATATTCGGGTGAGCAGGAAAGCCAAAAATTAAATCCATATTGTTAGAAATAAAATTTAAAATGAAATGCTTTTTACTTACTGGTTTGGTACAGACTAAAACCATATAAAGAATTGACAAAATGTACTGATAGCTTTGTATTTGCCTTACTTTTGGTGAAGATGGCATGAAGTACCAGTAACCCCTTCTTTTAAATGGATCCATCATACTGTTAATGTAGTCATTCTGATTGCTAAGGACATTTCTGAGAGCAGAGATTTCATTCATTAACTCTTCCATTTCACTTAAGTTACCTGAGAGACAAAACAAAACATTCATTGGTACAATGTAACCAGATAAGCTAAGAGGAGCCATCAAAAAGCTATCCTTTTGACTCAGAATGCATTGTTAATTACAGAACCGAGGCCTGGAGTGAACAAAGCAAGCAGCACATCGAGTAAGATATGTAATTGTACAACAAATAGAAAAGTCATTCCATCATACATCTTCCAGGATTGATTATTTTTTTATTGATAGCCCAATGATTCCATCAGTTCGATCCTGTGAATATAAAGAGATTGCTGTCTCAGATTACGCTCCTGTGCTCCTATCTTTAAATTTCCCTGGTCTTCTTCAAACAAATAGGTTTTGGCAATTTAATTTAACGTTGTTATCTGATAAAGATTTTTTAAGGTTTATGAAGAGACAAATTACTTTTTTTTGAACAGAATACATTAGAGGAGACTTCTAGTCTTATCAGATGAGATGCCTTTAAGGTGTATATTAGAGGACAAATTATTTCTTATACTCTAAGTATTAAGAAAAAAGCTAATAAAGAGAGAAGTGATTTAACTAATCAGCTGAAACAATTAGACCAAGAGTATGCCTTGGCTCCAGAGCCTGCCTTATATAAAAGACGTGTTGAAACTAAAACTAAATATGATCTCCTTTTAACCTATCCAATTGAAATCCAACTCCTAAAAGATAAAAGTTAATTTTATATTTATGGAGATAAAACAGGTAAATTATTGGCTGATCAAATTAAAACCTTTATAGCTAAACAGCAGATTAAAGAAATATGCAATGCTAATGGTGATAGGACAACTGATTATTTAGAAATAAATGATACTTCTAGAGAATTTTATTCTAAATTCTATAGTTCTGAATCTTCTAAGGATAACACTGTAGTTAACAACTTTTTAGACCAGCTAAACATTTCTACAATTTCTGCCGACAACAGAAAGTCGTTGGAACAACCTATTTCTTTTGAGGAAATTGTTGAGGCTGTGCACTCATTACATTTGAGGAAAGCTCCGGGTCCAGATGAATTTTCTGGAGAGTTTTACAAGATCTTTTCCTTACTGCTTATATCTCAGTTACGTTCAGTTTTTTTGGATTCATTCAACTGGGCAGACTCTCTCAATCTTTTTATGAGGATTTCATTTTCCTTATCCTTAAAAAGAATAAGGATCCAACTGAATGTTTTTCTTATAGACCAATTTCTTTGCTTAATATTGATACTAAGATCCTATCTAAAGTTTTGGCCCATAGGATTGAAAATATTTTACCATCTGTTAGATCTGATAACCAAACTGGATTTATCAAAAATCGATATTCTCACTTTAATATTCATCGGTTATTAAATGTTATTTATTCTCCTTCTAACATGATATTGGAATGTGTGGTATCCCTAGATGCTGAGAAAGCTTTCGACAGAGTTGAATAGAATTATTTATTTAAAACATTTAGAAAAATTCAATTTTGGACCCGTTTTCATTCAATGGATTAAATTACTTTATTTAGCTCCTTCCGCTACAGTTATCACTAATTCTCATAATTCCAAACCATTTAAGCTTCAACGTGGCACTAGACAAGGCTGTCCGTTGAGCCTTTTGCTTTTTGATCTAGCCTTAGAACCTTTAGCCATTGCCTTTCGAGAATCTAATGATATCATCGGTATTTTAAGGAGAGACACTATTCGCAAAGTCTCGCTGTATGCTGATGATCATTTCTAATGTTGAGACTTCATTACCCCATGTGCTTTCTTTACTCTCCTGTTTTAGCCAGTTCTCAGGTTATAAATTAAACCTACATAAAAGTGAACTTTTCCCTTTGAATAATTTGATACCAACAAATTGTAACCTTCCTTTTAAGATGTAAGAAACCAATTTACCTACTTAGGTGTAACAATTACTAAAAACTATGAGCGTCTATTTAAAGAAAATTTTCTTACCCTATTGAACCACGTAAAAAGGATACTATCAAATTGGTCGCCTCTTTCGTTATCGCTGACTGGCCGAATTAACTCTATTAAAATGAATATATTACCTAAATTTATACATCTTTTTCAGGCATTGCCTGTTTTTATTCCTAAATCTTTCTTTGATTCTCTTGACTCTATTATATCTCATTATATATGGAAGAATAAGCATTCTAGATTAAATAAAATTCATCTTCAGAAAGATAAAAAGAATGGAGGATTAGCCTTACCAAACTTTAGATTTTATTATTGGGCAGTTAATATAAGAAATCTTACATTTTGGTTACATTACATTAATCTTGAGGACTGCCCGATGTGGGTTTTTTTTTTAGAAGCTAACTCTGTCAATAAATTTTCTATTATTTCTCTTCTTGGATCCTCATTTCCTTTTTGTCTGAGTAAGTTAACTGATAATCTGGTAGTTAAACACACTATGAGAATTTGGATACAATTCCGAAAATACTTTGGCTTATTGAGACTTTCTCTTTCGAGTCCCATTTTTTCTAATTTTTTTTAAACCCTCTATGATTGATGTGGGTTTTAAAGAATGGGATAGATTAGGTAGTAAATGCCTTCAGGACTTGTTTGTAGAGGGAAGTCTTTTTTCATTTGAACAACTGTCAGCTAAATATGGTCTACCCAAAACTCATTTTTTCCAATACCTACAAAATAAGAGATTTTTTACGGTCTCAAATAAGTACATTTCCTAAAAGTCCTGATAAGAATCTACTAGATGTAATTTTTAATTTGAAACCTTTTTATAATGGATCTATATCTAATATTTATAATATGCTGTTGGGAATGAGCAGTATTCCTTCAGATAAAATTAAAAATCTTTGGGAACAAGATTTACAGACTTCAATTTCAGAGAAAATTTTTAAATTGGTTAACACTTCATCGTTATGTACCCGCCACTCTCTCCTACAATTTAAAGTGGTCCATAGGGCCCATATGACCAAGGATAAGTTGTCTTGTTTTTATTTAGCTATATCTCCATATTGTGATAAATGTAATAATGGAGAAGCTTCACTCATTCATATGTTTTGGAAATGCCCGAGTCTTGGAAAATATTGGAAAGAAGTATTTCAAACTTTCTCGATACTTTTCAAAGTAAACTTTAAGCCTAATCCTTTGACTGCTTTATTTGGTATTGTTGGAGGAAAGGATATTATTTTGGAATCATCTGACTTGCATATTTTGGCTTTTATTTCTCTTATGGCCAGAAGGACGCTCTTGCTTAAATGGAAAGATGCGGCCCCTCCTATCCATGCTCAATGGTTACGTGATGTGATGTCATGTTTAAATTTAGAGAAGACTCGATGTTCAATCTCTGAATCTAGCCAAGACTTTCAAACATTGTGGGGACCTTTTTTTTTGAATTATTTTCAAAACCTTTGATTTGCTGTTAAAGCACAGATGATGACTAATAATTTTTTTTTAAAACGCAAACAACAGGAATTCTGCAGATGCTGGAAATTCAAGCAACACACATCAAAGTTGCTGGTGAACGCAGCAGGCCAGGCAGCATCTCTAGGAAAAGGTACAGTCGACGTTTCAGGCTGAGACCCCTCTTCCTAGAGATGCTGCCTGGCCTGCTGCGTTCACCAGGAACTTTGATGTGTGTTGCTGTAATAATTTTTTTCCCCTTTTTTTCTTTACTAATCAGTTTCGGTCTTGGTAGTGGGTTAGATATATTTTATATAATAAAATTACTAAATTTCAATGTTACAAATTAATCTCTATGAATTAATTAAGTTATGGTATTCTTGCACTGTTGTAACTATATGTTATAATATGTGGTTTTGTCAGTTTTTTTCAGTCTTGGTCTGTCCTGTGTTTTGTGATAATCACACCGGAGGAAATATTGCATCATTTCTTAATGCATGCATTACTAAATGACAATAAAAAAGGACTGCGTGTCTTCATAATCTAATATAGGGTAAGGAGTCTTTATATGCGATTTAGTATAATCTATTGATATATCTTCTTGTACTCTATTTTTATATGTAAGATTAATAATAAAAATATTGGAAAGAAAAGTCATTTGTCATTCTCTAAACTTGAACAATTACTTCATACTTTGTCTTCAGTGATATTGTGCTTTTTGTATAAAATTAAAATATAATTGTGCTGACTAGATAAATACACAGAGAAATAAAATAGATCTTTTAATTAATATTAAAAGAGACTAACATTTTTAACTTGCTTCATAGGCATGTAGTTGGTGGTATGGAGCCACCTTAACTGCGAAAGCATAAATCAGGGAGTCTCTATGAAGATATTAGTCTGCCAGGTCAGCAAATTTATTACCCACATCTTTAAAAGGTTCTTGCAAAAGTTTATGTAAACTAAGTTACAATGTCTAAACACAGTAGAAATTTAATACACTTTAAAACTTACAAGTCTCAGACAAAAGTAAATTATTGGTAATTTTACAATACGTGGAATTAAATTACCTATAAAGTCTGCCCAATCAATAATTTAAAAAATTACCATAATTAAAACCCACTAGTCTTTTTCACACAAAGAAAAATGGCGGGAGGAGAAAATGGCGACGCGCCTGCGTATGCGCAGCCCTCCGGTGAAAGATGATATCGTATCTGTTAAGTAGGGGCCGTGGACAATTCTGATTTGATGGAGAATGGACATGAAAGCACAGAGGAACATCCGGAGAAACTTCTGAAAGCCCGTTTACTGCTGTCGTTACTGTGTGGTCGGGAATTTTTCGGAGGGTAGGCCTCAAAATCCCCGGCCTTGTCTACTTTTGGCGACCGAGAAGGAGGTCGAATCATTCGGACAGAGATGGTGCTCAGTACTCGGTGATGGAGAGCTGATCAGAGCTCGAAGTTTTCGGATGACTCAGAGTCGGATTGTGGTCGGCATGGCAGGGGGAGTTTTTCTTCCTTCTCCCGTCTGCGTGAGATGTGGGACATTTGAGAAACTTTCAACTTTACTGTGCTCATGGACTTCTTCATCAAGTTATGGTATTATTGCACTGTTGTAACTATATGTTATAATTATGTGGTTTTGTCAGTTTTTTCAGTCTTGGTCTGTACTGTATTTTGTGATATCACACCGGAGGAAATAATGTATCATTTCTTAATGCATGCATTACTAAATGACAATAAAAGAGGACTACGTGTCTACATAATCTAATTTACAAAGGAGAAAATATTTTGCTGTTATGTTCATTGCAATATTGAAAATTTTAGCACTTGCGAACATATGTGCATATGTAAAAACACATACACAAACTTAATCACAAAGTAAAATAAAAATCAAATTTATTTGCAACTTACCTTCTCTCATATGATTGAGATGATCCTGAAGACACTTCACTTCTGCACTTTGTCGATTTAGAGCTCGACCTAGTCTCTCAATTTCTAGCTGTTGGGCATTCACACTATTTGCTCCAAAATCAAATCCCTGGACTTCATCTAGAATCTAAAACAGTTGTTAATATCCATAGATACATAATGTCATAAAAATTAGGTCACTACATTCTTTAAAAGTCTTGCTGCTTGCAAATACATTTAACATTCTCCATGCACTTATTTAATCAACTTCAATGAAACATAACCAAAACAAAGGAATAAAAATTGCGGGTGGAGGAGAGGGAGAAAAGAGTATTAGCAGTAGTTCTTTGAAATTTAAAATGATAGTTCTTTTGCAACAATAGTCAGTTACCTGAAAAAGTCCTATTTGCCATTGATGGCTGAAATACAAGCCTTACTGAATTAAAATATTGCTAAATTCCAATGATTCACTTTAGAACAGGAAAACAAGACAGTTTAGTAATATACTGTATATATTTTCCACTTCCAGTATTGCAATTCAAATCCTGTTCGGATGAATGACTAATTTCTATAATTTCAACTGGCTGGTTATTTGATAGGTGACCTTTTGAGCATTAATTTATTTTTCCAAAGGTCAAGAGTACAACAGGATTACACACTGAATATACCCTTCAGTGCAAGGACACAGGATATACAAATACTTACTATAAAGAACCACATTGGGCTCTTTATTTGGCTGCCTCTATTAAAATAAAAAAAAATCAAATAGCACATTGTCTCAAATCATAATTTTGAAAATATATTAATTGCATTAAATAATAACACAGAAAGTGAATCCAGACCAATAGATTTGTACTGACGTTAATAATAATCCTATAGACTATTTAGTTATCAGTAAATACTAATGACAACTACTCATACCACCGGGCCCAGACTTCCAAGGTCAAGAGAGTGACATGCACCAGTGCAATGGCTTTTCTATTTTAAAAACTCACCAGCACAGGTTTAAAATTCTGTCATCATTGATTATGACAAGACAACCAATCAATAATAATTTCACAGATTCCTTCTATCCTACTTTCATATAAACCTCAAACAACAAAAGATGGATACTCTTTATATTCATCCTTTGCCCTCACCTGGTTTTCTTTGTCCTTTAATAGACTTTGCAGCAGCTCAATTTCAGCCTCTGCTTTGGCAAGACCTCGAGCTGCCCGAGTTGCCTCAGCCCGGAATTTTTCTGCTACCTCCGTTTCCTAGAATGAAAAGTGTGATCCAAAGCAAAACAAAGTCATAGTAAATATGCTTTGATGGAACATTTAGATAAATTTGAAAAAAGAATTCCTGAATGGGAAAAATATTCTGCAAAGACTGTCACCTCTGTCCTTTCTTGGTTCAGTTTGTGAACAGTTCCCTGAAAAGCTTTCAGGTGGTCCCTGGCGGTGGAAAGTTGTCTGGCAGCCATCTTGTCAGAAGCAGCCATGGTTGCTTTCAAGTCTTTCACCTCTTTCTCAAGATTACATAACTTCAAATGAGTTCTTGCATCCTCCATTTTACTCTTCAATTAAAAGTAAAACAATGTGAATCAAACAAAGCTTTTTCTAAAGAATCAATAGACTAAAAAAAAATTCACTAATTCTACAAGAAATACAACTACTTTTAAAAAATCAGAATAGACAGTGGAGACACATATGGCTGCTGGAATCTGGAACAGCTCAAGTAACTTAGTGGGTGAAGCTGTATCTGTGGGGAAGAAGGAATTGTTGAATCCATATAGGTGCAGTGTTTACATGGGGTTGCTAGATGTCCACATTCATTTACACTATAAATCTATTTCTACTTTGAGCAGAATTCCCAGCAAAAACATCCTGAATAAAGCCAGCTCCAGTTTATTGAAGTAATTTCAGACCGTTCATTGTTTAATTAAAGGGCACTATAAATGTTAGGGCAATCTTTATCAGACAATGATCCAGTAATTTGAATTTTGCAATTTTACCCATTGTCCATACGTCTACAGTGTGTGACATCCCTCAAATGTAGTAGCCAGATAAATGACCAAACTCAGATCAACGATGGCAATAATTTGCCGGTCTTTGTAACATTGTACTTTTCACTACTTGCATTGCCATAAATAATATTGGTATTTCCTTCATCACTAAATAACAGATTGAACTTTCCCTTGTGGCTCTGATTCTGTCTTTTTATCTTTATGCATTCATAACATGTGAAGGTAGATATCACAATTAGCATTTATTACCCATCTCTATTTGCTCTCAAGAAGATGGTGATCAGCTCATGCATAATCTTCTGCAATCCACATGCTGACTGGAACAACACAATATTGCGACTGTAGAGAATTCTAGAACAATAACCTCTCCAAGTCATGACTGAACGTGATCTGGAATACTTGCAGACTGTGGAATTTTAATGTCCCTGCTTTTCTCATCCTTCTCAAAAGAGGTTTCAAGTTTGAGAGATGCTGATAAAACACTTGACAGGGTTCTGTAGTGAATTTTGTGGATGGTGTACGATAAATTCACCAAGGCAGTGGATCACTTTCAATCTGACTTACAAACTGTATTTGGCAAGAATTTGGAAATGTGTCACTGCAGAGTAGACACTGTACTCTCAGATGTATAGCTTTTGTGTTCCTGGTATAGTTAAGTTTCTGGTCAAATACAAACACTAGTATGTTAATAGTAACAGCTTCAACAATGATGTCAAGGTTTGTAAAGGAGTGAGGGTTGATTGACACTTCACAAAATGAGCTTTGCTTGTCATATTGTTAAGAGCTGTTCAATCAAAAGTGTCTGTGGCTTTTTTTTGATGGATGTAATTTAAAGTTATCATGTTTGGTTTTAAATCACATAAACTAAGTAAAATTATTACCTTATTTTCTTTAGCTTCGAGTTCTTGTAGAAGTTTATCCCGATTTTCATCTGCCTCCTGGAGCTGCTCGTCAGCAAGAGCCTGTAACTCTTGCATGTTTCTCAGTCGCTCCTGGAGACCTGCTATCTTATTCTTCAGCTGCTGTGCTTGAGCTTGACTGATCTCTTTCTCAGATTTTATCTGTCACAGAAACCACAACTATTGTAAGGAAAGGAACCTTATAAAATATAGGATCATTTGAATCCAATTACCACAGCAGAGAAAGCAGTGTTTTGGAAAAAGATCAATGCTTACCTAAATAAAAATATTAAATAACATGAAAACAATAAATAGTGGTGCAATTTTTTTTCTTCGCATTTAATGTTAGTAAATGTAACTAAACACATTTTGCTTTTTGAAATATGTCTGAATACTGCCAACCTCCCTTATTTTACAGAAAACATTTCCAAACCTGGACTATTGGGATCAGTGTAGTAAAATTTGTTAATGGATGCCTGTAATTTAATGTGCTTCTAAAGTTCTCAACCCCTTGGGTTTTATTGCTACACACTAAAAAATATTGCTGTCATTTTGTTTCTTAGGCATCAAGATGGAATAGAAGAGTATTTGCAGGTCAAGCAGTAGCAAATCAAGGCAACTGGACGTTTCGCCATTCATCCGAGAAGTTTCTTCAGTTCTGATCCATGGTGCACAGTTTTCTGGCTTATACACTCTGAGTTGTTTAAAGGTATAGCAATCACCTGAGGATCATTAAGAGTTGTAGAGGTAATGAGAGGATCATTAGTCTTATCTTTGTAATGAATGGAAGTGTGACCTGTGTGGAGACACCGGAGCAGAGATGTTAGATCTGCACTGGAGGTAGCTGATAGGTGGTGTCGTACTACACCCCCTTTATTCAGGTATGGGTTTTTCGATTTGACAAAGATGGCTTCTTTAACTCCTCTTTCAAATCACTTGTCCTCCCTGCCCAAAATGTGCATATTGTTATCAAGGAGTGTCCCTTGTCCTCTAAGTGTAGATATATAGCCAGGTCTTGACCTGAGGTGTTAGCCCTCCTATGTTAGGCCATCTGTTTGTGAAGTGGTTGTTTTGTCTCACCAAAATACAAATCTGTGCAGTTCTCATTGCATTGGATAGTATATACAGTATTGCTCTGTTTATGTTTGGATGTAGGATCCTTGGGGTGGACAAGTTTCTGTCTGAATTTGTTTGTAGGTTTGAAAAACGCAGCAACAAAAGCCAGGAAGGACAGACAGAGGTAAGGATCAAAGCAAACAGAGAAAAAACATAGTTATCTCATATGTAGCTCGAGTTTCAGAGAAACTCAGAAGGATTTTCAACAAACACCAAATCCCTGTGTTTTTCAAATAATGTGCACATTTTGGATTGGGAGGACAGGTGGTTTGAAAGAGGAATTAAAGAAGCCATCTTTGCCAAATGGGAAAACCCATCCCTGAACAAAGGCAGTGAGGTATAACATCACCTATTAGTTACTTATAATGCAGTTCTAACACCTCTACCCTGGCGTCTCCAGCACAGTTTACACTTCCGTTCATGCAAAAATAAGACTAATAAACCCCCATTACCTCTATGACTCCTAACAACCTTCATATGATTGCTATACCTTTAAACAATTCAAGAGTTTACAAGCCAGAAAACTGCCCACCATGGATCAGAACCAAAGAAGCCTCTCAGATGAGGGACGAAATGTCTTCTAAACAACACAGTTGCCTTGATTTACTACTGCTTGATATACAATGACCTGGATGACTGAGAACCTTCATAGACAGTATTTGCAGGATCTCTTCATAAAGAAACAAGTAAAACCATTGGCATTAGATACAATTGCTCCATTTGCTATCATACAAAAAACACTGAATGGACAGGAGTTTCCTTGAGGTTGCCATAGCTGGGGTAAGTAGTGGGGATAAGATCCCAATTAAATACTCCCAATGGCTTGCATCTCAAATAGCTTTTGACAACTAATTCCATCTTCTGGCCACGTCTGGCTTAGCTACTAAACCTGGTAGATCCATTTCTACTGGCAGAAGGAGCAAAGATGGGTTACTAGTATCTTAAAACTAGTCACTTCAAGCAGATGGTTGGCCATCCATGATCAGTAGCTCACGTAGGAGAAGGAAAACTCTGATCTCAAGCCAAAGTTGCCTTACGGCTATACCCAATCATGGGGAAGGCTTTGTGAGTAAACCGTGAGGGAAAAATCTGGAGCTGGGAGTTCAACACTGACTGGCAATCCCTGTGATGTCACTGCTGCCAAATGTATCAGTCTTTACTGTTCCTTAAAATTAATCAGCTGCATGGGTAACAGCTTAGTCTCCGTATCATACTGCCCTGGCTTGCGTATCACGTAGATAACTACGACACAATATCTATGGTCAATTCCAACCATGGAGGGCCTCAATAAAATGGACAGGAGTTAAAGAAAATAATTCTACTTATTGTATCTCAGTCACTCCAAAAATACATCAGGATGGAAATAGGTCTTATGGCCTTACCACAATGTTATATACCATGCAGGATGATAATTATACCTTATATAAAACATTTCTAGTGATCATTAATACATTAGTTGAAATATTTATTATTTTTTGCAATTATTCACACATTCATAGCTTTGACAATGTTGTACAGTATATTGATTGAGCTATGTTATTAATGACTTTTCCCCCAAGCACATATAATTACCAGTGTCTCTGCTGCTTTTTCATATGCTGCCTTAGAATCCTCCTGAGTATTCCTCAGTTCTTCTTGTAATGTCATAATTTCCTGTTCTAATCTCTTACAATGACATAATACTTCCTCTTTTTCTTGTTGTGAATGCTTTAATGTTTCATTCAACTGCTTCTGCAATTCAGCAAGGTTCTTTCCCAAAGTGTCTCCCTGGTTGTAAGGCCTAAAAATAAGCAAATTTATTTTCCATTGGGAAAATCATAGATAAGCATTGTAATTCCAAATTTATAATGTAGACCAAATATTCTTACCTGATCTCCTGAATACCAGAACCCAGTTTTCTTCTAAGTTCAGAAACGCGAGCGGACACTTCCTCTGGATGAATCATGGTCTTTATCGTTTGATTCATGTGTGTCTGTAACTCTTTAAGCTGTTCTTTCAACAAGGAGTTATCAACCTGGAAAGAATGCAACTACCTTGTAACAAATATCTTTAGTATTAAAGTATCTTTACTCCTGACTGTTTAATGCAGCCTTTAAATTTAAAGTATACATTGTTACTGGTCATAAAGACACCTGTCATGAAGGGACACTGATCACATTAAAAATGTTACGTCCCCAAAAAGAAACTAAATTATTAATGGTGCTCATGAAAGTCAGAGACAGGAATAGCACTACAGGAGGAAATGTAATAGTAATTATCCCTCTCTGACACCTTGTGTAAGCATTTAGCAATAGTGGGTACAAGAAAGTATGGACCCAAAAACAAAATAAAACTTCTTCCATTCTGTCAGCATCAACGTTCAATTGCTATTTACAAACAATGGTGATGTGGACCTGCAACTAAAGGAAGAGATTTTTATCTTAATTGAAGGCAATCTTTCACTTGTAGAACTTCAATTTGAAAGCTAACTCACCAAACTACAAAATCATACTAATTTAACCTGTGCTTCTAAATATAAATTCAATGGACATTATGAGCACAGTAGCTTAGAAAATTGAATTTGACAAAATAGCTTTATTTTAGCAACACTAGTATTTTTTTTTGAAATAAAGAAATTTGAACAGCCGGAACAGTAGTTCAAATAACTGATGTTGATAATATCATCAATAAATTTTATAAAAGTAGCATCCTCTTTGAATATCAAGCATGCCCATTCCATAATTCATAATAAAACAACAGCAAAGATTTCAGAAACAATAATTGCGGATAAATTGTTGACTATGGATGATGATAAATGGATAATAAGTGATTTGCATTACTCTATTATTTCCATTTCATGCTTTATTACATGCAAGATAACTCATCTGCTGCACCTTGATATTGACTATTATAAGGAATCAGAACAAATATGAAATTGCTAAACCAAATTTACAACTAAATTTACAAAACAATTGGAATCAATTTTCTATCACTGCAGTGCCTCATCCAAAAATTTTATCAGCATGGCCAAACACGTTTTCCCCTTCACAAACCCATGTAGGCTTGCTTTCATTTCCTTAGGGTACATTTATTTTGTCCCCAGTCAACAGTTTGAAAAATTAGAGTGGCACAGTAGTGTAGCAGTTAGCACAATGCTTTACAGTACAGGCAACCCGGGTTCAATTCCCACCACTGCCTGTAAGGAGTTTGTACATTCTCCCCATGACTGCATAGGTTTCCTCTGGGTACTGTGCAAAAGTCTTAGGTACAGACTTTTGCAGTACTGTATTTTGCAATAAATATATTTTGAGTTCTGAAGCTTACAAAATGCTTATTTCAAAATAAATTTACCATTTTTTCAGAAACCAAACAGCACACCAAATATCAATTTCAGAGCTAATTTGTTAGAAGAATTACAACTGTACTCTATACATGGATATAACTGTATTTTTATAAGGTTAGAGTCCAGCAAATGTGTAACTTCGTTAAAAAACTACTTACCTGTAGATTTTTTAGCTGCGCAACTAATTTCTTGTTTTCATGCTCCTTTTCAGCCACTAATTGAGCCTTTGCTAAAGCGTTTTCCAGTGCTTGTCTTTCCTTTGCCAGTTCCGCTTGCAGAGCAGATTGTTCCATCTAAAAATATAAACATCAGCAAACAACTAATATTTGATCAGAAATGGCATTCCATGGAGAGGATGTAAATACATGGCTCCTTATTAAACAGCCTAAGGTGTAACATGCATGCTGAAACTGATCGCCATCTCCAGTTGTAGGAAACAGCCAAAGGGAATGATGAGCAGCCACACATGATTTTAAGTTGTAAATTAATCAAACAGAGTGCTGAACATGTCCTTTTCAAATTCAAAGTCAAGTGATTTTGAACTGTAACTACAGGCAGAGGACCTTATAAAGCCTTGATGAGTTCCAGTAAATCCCGTCAATCAATTTTTGTTGAACCAATATCACAATTAGCACTTAAAAGTTGGGGAATCTGATTTAAAATTGCTTTTGAATAACTGTAACTGGCACTACGTATTGAAAAAAATACAATGTTTGATTATAATCACTCCTGGGATGAACAACTAACCAACTGACTGCTAACATCTGCATTTAATACTCAGGCAATGGACACTTGGGTAATTATCAGATAGCATCCTTTTCTCCAGCTCATGGTTACCAGCTTGGTAAACTCAAAAATTGACATTCAAATCAAATACAAAAAGCATTCGTCTACATCTTCAAAACCAATTTCACATGACCTGAAAGATTCTCATACCAAGGCAAGAAATTAACTTATGTTTCGAGAGTTTTTAAAACATTATCATTCTGGCTTTAGATTTTGACATTAGCCTGAGGGTGGTGAATTTGTGGAATTCACTGCCACTGATGCTGTGGACTCATTGGGTGTACTTAAAGCAGAGGTTGATAGGTTCTTAATTAGTAAGAAAGTCAAAAGATTATGGGGAGAAGACAAGAGAATGGGATTGAAAAAGATAATAAATCAGCAATGATGGAAAGCTGGAGCATTCAACGGGCCAAATGGCCTAATTCTGTTCCTATTATCTTATGGAAGTCATGCAAGGATTGGTGATAGCAATTTACTAAAATGTCAGAATGGCTGAATGCCCATGCTGTCGTCACACTCCACTTCCAAACACAACATCACTTAAAATGTAAAGAGGGCACCAGAAGTATTTTTTTTTAAAAAGGTACATTTACCAAAATTTTGAAACAAAAGAGACAAATAAACTAATGCCATATATTAAAATTACACGAGACACTTACATTCAACAAGATACTTTTCACTTGTAAATGTACAATGACTAATTTTTGTTTGGTGCTACCCTAACTGAAAGTTGATTAAATTGACTTGACTGTACTGGTATAGCAAGTTAATTAACGAAAAGAGAAAGAATCACTGAAAATACACTTTGGCCAGTTTAAAGTTATTCTTTAACAACATGACACAATAAAAACATAGATATCTTAATTGATATCCAAGGATAACATTAACAAAAAGTTATAAAGATGAAGTTACTTATGAGTGGATTTAGGCAACTACGCAGTGTCACCAATCCCAATTCTCAACAATATTTAAATTCAACACTTTAGTTATTTATATCAGTTACTTGCCAAATACGTCCTCAGGCTTCTTCACACTCAAAATAGTACTTACTTGACTGAGCTTTCGCAGTCGCTCCAGTTCCTCTCTAAGTTGATTTGCTTCACTGTCCCTTGCTTGTAGCTGAGACTCCAATTCAGCTTCATACTCGCTGAGATCACCTTGAGCTTGGTGCAGCGATTCGTTCAATTCTTGCTGTTCTTGTAAAGAACGTTCCATGTCAGACAATTCCTGCAATGAAAAGTAATGGGCTCTATAAATCTCAATATTAAAAGGGTGTTATGCACAAATGCATTTACCTAAATAAATATATTCTTTACTAGAGATTGAAGTACATTTTGAATGGTGCAATATAATAATAAATACATCTTACTTCCAAAATGTCATTATATAATAGAATTAGTGAATGTATAAAATGTTTTGCCCTGAATTTAGCTTGCTACAATACCCTATATAATACTAGATTATTACATTTGTTCCTGTTATGAACAGTTGTCAATTGGATAAAATATCAGAGTCCAATTGTAGTTCATTAGTCCTTTACACAATATTGTCATAACTTAGATGATTTCATATGATAATACAATTGAATTGTAAATTATTTTTAATAATTAAACACTGATTAAATTTCCAGTGTAACACCTTAAGAATTCTAAGCCATTCAAATACAGACTTTTCTCAAGTTATCCGCATCCATGGCAACAATTTCCAGTTGATTCTTCTCTTGTTCCAGATCAGACAGTTGATGTAATAGTGTCTGCTTTTCCTTCTGCAGCTCTGTGCATTCCTCCCGAGCTTGCTTTGCCTGTCCCTTTACACTCTCCAAGTACTCTTGCAACCCAGCAATAATGCTCTCCAAGTCTCGTTTCAGTGCCTCATTAGCTGCTATCTGACCTATCAAAATATATTTTTAATAAGTTAAGCCTCAATGCACTGGTGACATCATTTATTGTACAGAGCACCATTAATTTCATATTTATTCACCAAGTTGTTTCAAATGCTGCAATCCAATTAATATCACAGTTCTTTCTTATTCTCCCAGATTCCCCTCCATCCTCAGAGGAAAAAATACACTATAAATTCTCAGGAGCTACCTTCAGTCAGTTGTTCTTCCAGATCTTTGATGCTCTCAGTTTCCTTGGCAATCCTGGAGAGCATTTCATCTAAGCGTTTCTCTAACTGCTTGTATTGCTTGGACATTGTGTCAAACTGTTGAGTTTTATTTACCATTTGAGCTTTCAAATGTGCCTGAAAAAAAAGATTCTATTGAATTGAGGTGTTGAAAATAACCAGTGCAATATATTTGATAAATTTTTAATTTCAAGTACAATTGAGTTTTACAAAGTGTTAAAATAAATGAAATCTAATGTAAGCATGGTAATGCTTTATTTTCACAATCAATTTTGGAAACACACAAAATATACATTACCAATTGTTTATTTATTTTAATTCCATTAATAAAAGTTTTGGGCAAACCATAAGCCTTACATATTGTGGTAACAGAATACTAGAAAGCATGTTGCTGACAGGATGGAGCGAATCATAGAATTCTTTTATTAATTGGAGGCAGAAAATATTTAAGGACCAACTGTTGCTTCTGGACATTCAGCATTTTGAAGTTCTTCTGTATGAAAACTATCAGGTCTTCTCCAATTCAACTACTATCCGAGAAACAGTAACCATTTAATGGAAAGGTTTTACTCCACTATCACTGTATGCCCAAAATGTCAATCACATTAGACTGGATTTAGGAACCTATTCATCTTTAATAAGACCGATTACAAGTAGCAGTGTACAAATTAAAGTCTGCATATTCTGTTCTTTAAAGGTTAGCTGGAGTTTATATATGACAATAAAATAACATTCTCCTTATTATTCGCAGGCACTTGAAACTGTGCAGCAATTTCACTAGTTAATTACTAGTTAGGTCATTATGCCAGGGTACTTTGTAATAATAAGGAGAAATAACCGCTTTGTCATCATTTCATTATGCTTCCAGATCATCGATCAAATATGGAGGTTGAAGTCTGATACTAATCCATCAATTGGCTCTAAACATGGTTTCTATACCGTTCAAAATTGCAGAACTTTGCCTGTAGACTTTAGAATGTGTGAAATATACTTTAAGTTATCATGAAGGCTACCTATGTTACACTGAACAATCAGCAAACTAATAGAAAACTGAAAGAATGAACATGCACTCACTTATCAAATCGATCTGAATAGTTGGTGCTACCCTAATTGAATTACCTCGCTGTTACACAAAAAGAAGGCAGAATCAAATTACTTGTGCTTGCTTTCTCTATGCATATGATTGTCCTAATTTTCCGGTGACACAGGAAAAGTAGTATCCTATTTTAGAGCTGAAGAAAACTTATAAACTACACTTAGACTGATTCATTTTCACTGATTCATTTTCAGGTCAATTTAGTTCTAAAATATCACAGTAAAAGCTCACACAATTCAAATGAACAAGATCTATATTAAATGTAATGGAAACTTAGGTTTGAAAGTTGCAAATGAAATTACTGGCACATATTTCAAACATCTATACATTTATAAACAGCTGCACATGAAAAGTAAAATTTGTGAGCAAATTGCATTTCTACCGCTATCACTCCATCTATACTCCAGATATCACTAACAATACCATAGCCAATGATTACTTCCTGTCAGCAAATATTCCTGTTTCATATTCATAATAATTAAACACCTAAGAGTCATAAAATAAATAATTGGTAGAAGATAGGTTAACATGACCTGATAAATGAATTACATGCATACAATGAAGTAAGCTCATCTCACATACGCAAATCTACCATAAACCAGTTTTCAGAGATTCAATCAAATGAAGACTGAAGGAAAATGAGGAACGATATAATTTTTAAAGTGACTATAGTGGGTGTATATTTACATTATTCATAATTAATCCCACTATTTTGTATTCCTTAATATGCTTTATCCTCAGAGTCGTTGTTTCTTTTCCCTATCAACTCCCAAAATGGCAGGGAATAAAAAAAATTAAAACAATATATGCGCTTCCATTAGACTGATGCATTCAGTCATATATTTAGCTTTCGCTGTGCTTGGAACCAGAGCTTCAAATTGCTCATTAAAATACAGTTAAAGTTTAGAGTTCAAATTCATGTAATTAAAACATGGCTCTTTCAGCACATCAATATGGATCTATATTTTCTTTTCATGGATTAATAACCTCATCTGTCAAAAATCAGTGAAGCAACATCTGGGTGGCTATACTCAGTGATTCACTTCAAAAGGTGACAATCATGTTTGAATCCACCATAATTAATAAGTAGAAACAGGTCTATCAGGGTCTGTCTAGAAATGCCTTTCATCTTCAAAAGCTAGATCAGCACATCACCGGCCAACTCTCTGAACAGTTTTCTTGCAGAGGCAACTGTTAAACCTAATACAGAAGGTTCATGAATAATTTTGGGATGCTGATCTTAGGGCAGCATTGCATTATTAAAGCGATCACTGTTGTCTGCAAAGATCCCATGTAATTCTCAAATCAACACCAGGTAAGTCAAACTAGCAGATTGAGAGCAAATGCAGTCTAGCAGAGCAGCCATCGTAAACCAGAGTTGATCTGACCTCTACATACAGCTTATAGACAATCCAAAAGCTACCAATCAGTCTTGGGTATCAGCCTTGATGTTGTTATGTATTTAATATATCAGTAATATTGTAAATATATTGTTTGAGTAAGCATTCTTCATTGTTTAAATAATTCATTATGGTTATATGTACGAAGTACTGTATGTGAATGGTATACGTCACCACACCATCACATCATAAGCACATGCCTCGCTAAAGTAAAAATGGAGCACACACTTTTTTCTCCTGGCTCCTTGTTCTGCTTTCAATTAGTTTTTATGTTTTGGAGTTTTGTAACTCTATCAATTTTATCAATGGTAAAATTGCAATCGACTGCTAAATGCCTACAAATAGGTATTGCTGTGGTCCTAAGCTAACATGGTCAAGCAAATTCAGTCAATTATCTAAATACAGTGAATTCTGATTAATTGGGCCATTGGTTAAATAGGACAGCCACTAATTTGGGACAACTCTTAAAGAACAAAAACTAATTGAGAAAATAACCAGGATTCCCTTCATTTATTTGGGGCACTATTGTGCTTAATTGGGACAGAAGACTTTTGCCACACAGTTTCTAACTAGTGCCAGTCATGTGCACTTGTGTAGCAGTTTTCTCTATACTGTGCTTAGATAGAACCATTTTTAAAGAGCAAAAGCAAAAGCAGTGATTTTTGTCAGTGATAGTTGATGAGAAACAAGCACCAAGATAATTCAGAACCATTTTGTTCACTGTGGTTTCAAGCATTCAGGCTTGGAGATGCCAGAAACAGCTGTTAAGACATTACTGAGCAGTTTTTAAATAGTGTCAGTTGCATGTGTTATATTATCCATTTGGGCCAATGGATGTCGATTCAAAAAGGCAGTGTTTTTGATAATTATGTTTTTATTTTGACTTCATGCAGAATGGCAATAAAGGTAGTCCATTATCTGAACTAGGTTACTCCGCTGATTTTGTTCATTTACAGTCAAGCAAAAGAACATGGCAACAATGAATTCTTCCATCAATAATTATTAGGAATTGATACACAGTTTTATAATACTGTAGTAGTATTGGTAGTGTTTTAGTTTGCTCTGCATTTTATTTAAATGCATAATTTATTACCGAGTTAAACAGTGGCTTGTCTTATGCCTTTTAACTATTTCTATGAAACTTCAGCTAATTGGGGCAGTTGCTTAGACCATAAGAGGTAGGAGCAAAATTAGGCCATTTGGCCCATCAAGTCTTGTCCACCATTTAATCATTGCTGATCCATTTTCCCTTTCAACCTCTTTCTCCTGGTTCTCCCAATCTGTCATGTTCAGACTAATCAAGAACCTATCAACTTCTGCCTTAAATGCAATCAATAACCTGACCTCCACAGCTGCTGGTGGCAATGAACTCCACAGATTCACCACCCCCTGGCTAAAGAAATTCCTTTTCATCTCCATTCTAAATGGGATGTCCCTCTATTCCAAGGCTGCGCCCACTGGTCCTGGACTCCCCCACTTTGGGAAATATCCTCTCTACATCTACTCTATCTAGGCCTTTCAACATTCAATAGGTTTCAGTAAGATCCCCCCACCTCCCCCATGCTTCTAAATTCGAGCGAGTACAGGCCGAGAGCCAAACACTACTCATACAACAACCCTTTCATTCCTGGAATCATTCTCATGAATCCTCTCCAATGTCAGCATATCCTTTCTTAGATAAGGGGCGCAAAACTTCTCACAATACTCCAAGTGAGACCTCCTGCTTTCTCAATACTACCTGCCCCTCCACTTATCTTCGTATTATCTGGAAACTTAGCCACAAAACCATCAATTCAGTCTTCCAAACCATGGACATATAACATAAAAAGAAGTGGTCCAAACACCAATCCTTGTGGAACACCACTAGTAGCCAGCAACCAAACAGAAAAGTCTCCCTTTATTCCCTCTCTTTGCGTCCTACCAATCAGCCAATCCTCTATCCATGCTAATATCTTTCCTGTAATACCATGAGTTTTTATCTTGTTAAACAGCCTTGTGTACAGCACCTCATCAAAAGCCTTCTGAAAATCCAAGTACACAACATACACCGACTTTTCTTTGTCTATCTTGCTTGTTATTTCCTCAAAGAGTTCTAACGGATTTGTCAGGCAAGATTTTCCCTTAATGGAATCATGCTACCTTTAGCATATTTTATCATGTGCCTCCAAGTCCCCGAGACCTCATCCTTAACAATCGATTCCACATCTTCACTGAGTTGAGGTTAATTGGCCTACAATTTCCTTTCTTCTGTTTCCCTTCCTGAAGAGTGGAATGTCATTTACAATTTACCAGTCCTCTGAAACCATGCCAGAATCTAGCGAATCTTGCAAGATCATTACTAATGCCTCCACAGTCTCTTCAGCTACCTCTTTTCAGAACCCTAGGGTGTAATCCATCTGGGCTAGGTGACTTATCTACCTTCAGACCTTTCAACTTTCCATGCAACTTCTTCCCAGTAATAGCAATTACACTCGTTTCTGCCCGACACTCTCAGACTTCCGGGATATTGCTCGTGTCTTCCACAGTGAAGACAAAGGTAAAATACTTATTTAATTTGTCCATCATTTCTCCCATATTACTGCCTTTCCAGCAGTCCAATGTCCACTCTCGTCTTTCTTTTACTCTTTATATATCTGAAAAAACTTTTGGTATCCTCTTTGATATTACTGGGTAGCTTGCCTTCCTATTTAATTTTTCTCTCCTTATGATTTTTAGTTGCCTTCTGTTTTTTTTAAAAACTTCACAATTTTCTAATATTTCACTAATCACCCATCACTACCATACATTGCCTTTTTTACATGCCTTTTCTATCCCCCACTGTATTAGTAGCCCACATCCTGGCTACTATTCAGAGGCCTGTATATAATTCCCATCAGGGTCTTTTTTCTCTTGCAGTTTCTTAACTCTACCCACAAAATTCTACATCTTCTGATCAATCCAATGTCAGGATTTGATTTCATTTTTTAATCAACAGAGCCACACCCCCTCTGCCTACCTGCTTGTCCTTTTGATACAATGTGTATCCTTGGATGTTAAACTCCCAACAGCCATTGCCTTTCAGCCAGGACTCAGTGATGCCCACATTATACCTACCAATCTCTAACTGCATTACAATCTCTCATCTGCCTTATTCTGTATAATGCATGCATTCAAATACAACACCATCAATCCTGTATTCATCACCCTTTTCAATTTTGTCCTCATGTTACACTGCAACTCATCCCACTGACTGCCATTTTGCCCTATCATCTGCCTGCCTTCCTGACAGTTTCCCTGAAAATTGCATTTAGTTGTACAGTACTGTGCAAAAGTCTCAGGCACATATTCATACTTAAGGTGCCTAAGACTTTTGCATAGTATTGTAATAATTTTATGTATTGCACTGTACTGCTGTTGCAAAAAAAAAAATTCACAACATATGTGAGTGATGATAAACCTGATGCTGATATGGGTCTCTATTGTGTACTGAGAGTGGGCAGGGGGTAGGGAAAGGGGAATCATGGTTGGGAAAAGGGGAAGAGGAAAGGGAGGAAGCACGAAGGACTAGAGAGACATTATGTTATGATCAATATACCAATTGTTTGGAATCAAGTGACCTTGCCTGGGGTCTCAGGACTAGGTGTGTCTGCACCCATGCCACCTCCCATCCCCCACCCCGGTACTCCTTCTCTACCACTTGTTCCACACCCCTTCTGCACCATTCCCAACATCCTTTGCTCCTGCCAGATTTAAAAAAGTCATATATATATATATATATATATATATATATATATATATAATATATATACATACAAACACACACACACCCCTAAGACTTTGACACAGTACTGTATACCAACTGCCCCATCCTATCATTTTGATTCCCATGCCCCTGCAAAATAGACTTAAACCCTTCCCCACAGCTCTAGTAAATCTATCCACAAGGATATTCAAGTGTAAGCCGTGCCTTGCCTTTTATACAGGTCATACTGTCCCCAAAAGAGACCCCAATGATCTAAAAATCTGAAGCCCTGCCCCTTGCACCAGTTCCTTAGGCACACATTTATCTGCCAAATCATCCTATTCTTATCCTCGCTGGCGTGCGACACATACAGCAATTCAGAGATTACTACCTGCTATTCAGCCTTCTACCCAACTCCCTAAATTCTCTCTTCAGGAGCTCCTCCCTTTTCCTACCTACGTCATTGGTGCCAATTTGTACCAAGAATTCTGGCTGCTCACCCACCCCCCTTTTAGAATGCCATGAACCCAATCCGAGATGTCCCTAGCCCTGGCATCTGGGAGGCAACATACCATCCAGATGTCTCTTTCACATCCACAGAATCTCATGTCTACTACTCCAACTATGGAATCTCCTATCACTACTGCACTTCTCTTCTGAGCCACAGTGCCAAAGACCCGCTTAACTGGGCCAAAATGTACTAGTCCCAAAGTGTCCCAATAAACCGGAACCCACGGTAATTGCTGGAACAATGCATTTGTGTGCAATATTTTAATGGATAAAAATAAAATAATTCCTATGACACGAGGTACGTCGACTGTACCTCTTCCTAGAGATGCTGCCTGGCCTGCTGCGTTCACCAGCAACTTTGCTCATAATTCCTATGAATTATCTTTATAAAAGATCAATTCTGCAACATTGAACTGAAATATTCCATCTTCTGCAGACTGAGTTAGAAATAGAAGGAACATTGTCTCTCTAATCTGCTCTGCCACTCAGTAAGACCCTGGCTGAACTGATTCTTGCTTTACCTCTGTTCTTCTCTCTGTTAATCTCTAGTCTAGAATTGATTTTCTCTCTGAATATACATTAAGTCATAGTGTACAAGCTGAACTTGCTCAACCTTTCTTAAAAATATTTAAAAAAATTTAATGTCTTGTTCAGAGAAGTTGAAATTACTATTTACATCTGCACTTAAATTCATAATTTCCCTACATTAGAAAATCATAATCTTTCTTCTAAAAGAGCAATAAATAACCAAGACAATTTGGAAGCCACTATCAGCATCAGAAAGGTTAAAATGGCACTGGTTTGTGTTACCATTTGCTTATTCATTTGAACATTCAAATAAAGAGCATAATTTACTACTTTGACAACAAAGCATTCAGCTAATATTACTATAATTAATGGCACAATAAAAAACAAACAAATTCAGTGTGCTATGAATGTCACATAAAACACTAAATGGCTTGGGACTTGTTGAACAAAGATAGCAATTAAATACATAGAACGTAAACAGGAAAATGCATTCTTGTGATTAGGGAATGGATGTTAAACTTAATTCAGGACTTGCCCGTTAAACCGAGCTCTATGATTCCACTGCAAATACATTTATGAAGTTTGTGAAGAGATAAAAAGTAAAATCTTTGAATAAGTAAGAAGCTAAGTGTTACAGTCAGCCCTCTTCCTTTCAAACTTCCTGTTCTCATTACTCACATTGATCTTACCGACTTTCAGCCATTACATCTTTAGGGCACTTCTTAAAACTTTGGTTAGTGTATCAGTCTTCACTTCTTTTGCAACCATACCACACGAGAGGGATACGCCGTTTGTTTTCCGGAGAACTGTAATTGTGCCTCATGCTTCAAATCACAACACGGGAAGTGCTTTCTGTAGCCAATCAAAAGCAGCTGACCTAACTGCCTCTCTAATCTCTCCCCAAAGGCAGAACTCTCGGTTGTGAAATGTCACAGCCCACATTACTACTGACAGCCTGTCACAACAAAATTCCAGATACGAGATTAGCCGAAATCCTATTCATGTCTGTGCAGCTTTAAAGCACAAGATAAATCATCGGCATACAACATTATACAGAAAATGAATACTATATTTAATCAATTAATATGTAGACCAGCTTATCCTAAGTTCTACATATGACTTGGCACAATTCCATGGAATACTTGGATTTTGTGAACTGCCAAAATCAGGGTCTAAACTGTAAGCATTAACATACACATTCAATTCAACAGTTACTCCTCCAGAAAGAAAACTTTTTAAAACTATTGATAACATTCTGCACATTAGATTGGATTAATAAGGAACCAGCTGCATTACACTCTTAAATTCTAAGCACTTAGAACATAACAATACTTTGAGCAGATAAACAAACAAAAAGCCCAAATCTCTCAAGTTTATTTTGCAATATTTGCATTCAAATATTGACAAGTTGTGACCATCTAGTTTTCAGAAACATAGAAAACCTACAGCACAGTACAGGCCCTTCGGCCCACAAAGCTATGCCAAACATGTCCTTACCTTAGAAATTACCCAGAGTTACCCATAGCCCTCTATTTTTCTGAGCTCCGTGTACTTGTCCAGGAGTCTCTTAAAAGACCCTATTGTATCCGCCTCCACCACCATCACTGGCAGCCCATTCCACGCACTCACCACTCTCTGCGTAAAAAACTTACCCCTGACATCTCCTCTGTACCTACTTCTTGACACAGATTTCGTGACCATTTTCTAAACTGTTGTAATTTCTTTTTAAGATCTCAAATCAATAAATACACCATCAGAATAATTATACAGCTACTATGCAAACTGTACGCCAGTACATCACTATTGAATCTATGATGAACTAAGAAAATAATAATATCTGATTATTTATAACGATATTTTTGTTAATTAAGGCAGTATATTTCTGTGGTATTGTTTCTAATGATGTGAAAAACTGTCCTCTTGTAATATGTGAAGTTAAATACAAAAAACCACTGCATTTTTCAATAAATGGTGTGAACGTTCATAGTGGAAGTAATGCATTATTCCTGCAGCTAATGGAAAGTATGAGTATAGAATTCCAAGTCATTAAATGGGAAGGATTTAAGCCAAGGTGAAAAGGATGAATTGCAACAAAAATAAGGTCTCATCATATATGACTGCTTTCAATTTTTTAAAAAAACAAGTTAGCACATCAAAGCAATTATTCACAAAATATGAACTGCCATATCAACAGCAGTAAATGTATATTATTTCTTAGTAATTATAACTATGGAGTACATACAACAGAAGAGTACAATACAGGTCCTTCAGGCCACACTGTGGTGCTGACCTTTTAACGTATTCTAAAAATAAAACTAATGCTTTCCTCCCACATAGCCTTCCATTTTTCTTTCATCCATGTGCCTACCTAAGTGCCTCTTAAATGTCCCTAACGTATCTGCTATTACCACCACTCCCCAGCAGTGCATTCCATTCCTTACCACTTAAAAGACTGGTAACTCTGTAACTTATCACTTACTGCTGCTAATCATGGCCAATTTTCTATCCCGGTGCCACTTTCCTATACCTTTCCCATATCCCTCGATTTCCTTAATTCAAAATTCCTTCAATATACTCAATGATAGAACCAACACAGTCCTCCTGGATACAGAGTTCAAAAAATTCACTACTCCCTAAGTGAAGAAATTTCCTCTTCCCCTACAATCAAACTCTTTTCCCAATAAATTTTACTGACAGGAGGCACAACCCTTCAAACAACTTCAGTTCTGAGAGACATTTCCTTTCCAATAATATTAACTGACCAGGATTCTTTCCTTGCCCTCTTTAAATTATGCCAAAGCTCTTCTACACTTTCCTCACCTTTTCAACATGGTAAATGGGCTTCCCTCTCATCTCATTTGCTCTCAGGTTCTCCATCCTCTCTTCACATCGAGAACCACTCTTTGGGTTTCCTTCAAGTCTCTCCAATAACCTGCCCTCTCAACTGCTCAAGATGAGTGTTTCCACTATAGCTACTGCTTTAACTCTGAATACTACTGGAACCACAATGAGATCTGATTACACAAATTATTTCACTACAGAATTTTTAAAAAAATGTGTAAAACTTCAATATCTGGTATTTAAACATTAGTTCAATTATGCGAAAAAAGATCAGGAAAACATTAACTGGACCACGTTCAAAGTTCATGTTTATGACACTAATATATTCAGGTCAAATGACACATTAAAACCGTACAGTAATTTTGATTCACACTGACAACTGCATTTAATGTTATTCAGTTACAAAAACACTCCAGCCAGATTAAGTCATTATCTTCTCAGGCATTCCTTCCGGGTTAAGTACGATTTACTTCCATTAAATTTAGTGGGTTCTGAGATGACTAATGAGCTCTATGCTCATTAATCATCTCAGATTTGCAGTCTGCCACAGATGGGAGAGGTGGAGCTTAACAAGGTGGGCGATTTGTTGTTTGAATTACACTGAACAGATCAGCCTCCAAATGTCTCCAAATAGATGTGAAATGTTCAGTGTCTTCCTTGCTGCTTCAAAGTCCATGTTCAAAAGTTCAAACACATTTCCTTTTCCACTAGTCTGCGTTAGTGAGGATATTACATTATTTTTCATGGAAAAAAAAACTATTGGAGATAAGGGAATTGGTGTAGTAGTCAGGCAGACTGACCTCTACCTTGCTGAAGCCCAGTGACACCATCTTTTATTTACCCCTCAAACAGGATCCCACACCATCACCTACCTTATTAACTCTGGAAATCTCCCTGCTCCTTCAACCTGACGGTGGCCTCATCTTGCCATAAGAGGAAACCGTTATCCACTGCCACTAACCTCATGGTTCCCTCACCCCACACCTCTCGTTTCTACTCACTACCCAAAATCCATAAACCTGCCTGTCCAGTTAGACCAATTGTTTCAGCTTGTTCCTGTCCCACTGAACTCATATCTCATACCTTGATTCAGTTTTATCCCCCGGTTCAGTCCCTTCCCCCTTACATCCGTGACATTTCACATGCTCTAGACCTTTTCAATGATTTCAAGTTCCCTGGCACCAAGCATCTTATTTTCACCATGGATGTCCAGTCTCTATACACCTCCATCCTTCACCAGGAAGGCCTCAAGCTCTCCGTTTCTTTCTGGACACCAGGCCCAACCAGTTCCCCTCCACCACAACTCTTTTCCATCTAGTGGAACTTGCCCTCACTCTCAATAATTTCTCCTTTGGCTCCTCCCACTTCCTCCAACAAAAGGTGTAGTGATGGGTACTCGCATGGGTCCCAGCTATGCCTGCTTTTTTGTTGGCTATGTGGAACAGTCTATGTTCTGAGCCTACACTGGTGTCACTCCCCCACTTTTCCTACTCTACATCGACGACTGCATTGGTGCTGCTTCCTACACCCATGCCAAACTCGTTGACTCCATCAACTTTACCTCCAACTTCCACCCTGCCCTCAAATTTATCTGGTCCATTTCTAACACCTCCCTCCCCCTTCTCGATCTCTCTGTCTTTATCTCTGGAGACAACTTATTCACTGATGTCTATTACAAACCTACTGACTCTCACAGTTACCTGGACTATACCTCTTCCTCCCCATTGCCATCTTCTCTTAATTCTTCCATCTCTGCCGCACCTCCTCTCAGGATGAGGCTTTTCATTCCAAAACGAAGGAAATGTCCTCCTTCAAAGAAAGGGGCTTCCTTTCCTCCACGATCACCACTACCCTCAAATGCATCTCTTCCATCTTGCGCACATCTGCCCTCATCCCATCCTCCCACCACCCCATCAGGGATAAGGTTCCTCGTCCTCACCAGCCTCCACATGCAGCACATAATTCTCTGTAACTTCCGCCATCTCTAACGGGATCCACCACCAAACGCATCTTTCCTGCACCCCCCCCCCCCACTTTCTATGTTCTGCAGAGATCACTCCCTACATGACTCCCAGTGTGGCCTCTTGTGTATCGGTGAGACCCAACGTAGACTGGGAGATCACTTTGCCGAGCCCCTATGCTCTGTCTGCCATAAAAAGTGAGATCTCCCAGTGACCACCCATTTTAATTCCACTTCCCATCCCCATATGTCCATCCATGGCCTCCTTTACTGTCACGATGAGGCCATACTCAGGTTGAAGGAGCAACACCTTATATTCCGCCTGGATAGTCTCCAACCTAATGGCATGAACATCAAATTCTCGCACTTCCAGTAATGGCCCTACCTCCTTCTCTATTCCCATCCCCTTTTCCCTCTCCCACCTTATCTCCTTGCCTGGCCGTCTCCTCCCTCTGGTGTTTCTCCTCCCTTTTCTTTCCCCAATGGCCTTCTGTACTCTCCTATTAGATTCCTTCTTCTCCAAACCTGTATCTCTTTCACCAATCAACTTCCCAGGTCTTTACTTCATTCTTCCCCCACTCCCAGTTTCACCTATCTCCTTGAGTTTCTTCCTCCTCCCCCCACCCCACTTTCTAAATCTGACTCATCTTTTCTTCCTCCAGTCATGCTGAAGAGTCTCGGCCCGAAACATCAACTGTACTTTTTTCCATAGATGCTGCCTAGTCTGCTAAGTTCCTCCAGCATTTTATTTGTGTTGGTTGGATTTCCAACATCTGCAGATTTTCCTCTTGTTTTTAACTATTGGAGGAACTCAGTGGGTCAGTCAGTATCAGTACTGGGACTGTCAATGCTTTGAATTGAGACTCTTCATTCGTATTGAATACGTAGAGGGGTGAAAGGCGATAAAGAATTGATGGGAAGAGTTGGGGTAAGTGCTGGCAAACAATAGGGGTGTCCGAGGAAGGAGGGACAAGTGACAAATGGAGGGGGGAAGAGTGGAAATAGTCTTTGGAGGCTGGGAGGTGATACATAGTCATACTTTATTGATCCCGGGGGAAATTGGTTTTCATTACAGTTGCACCATAGATAATAAATAGTAATAGAACCATAAATAGTTAAATAGTAATATGTAAATTATGCCAGTAAATTATGAAATAAGTCCAGGACCAGCCTATTGGCTCAGGGTGTCTGACCCTCCAAGGGAGGAGTTGTAAAGTTTGATGGCCACAGGCAGGAATGACTTCCTATGACGCTCTGTGCTGCATCTCGGAGGAATGAGTCTCTGGCTGAATGTAGTCCTGTGCCCACCCAGTACATTATGTAGTGGATGGAAGACATTGACCAAGATGGCATGCAACTTAGACAGCATCCTCTTTTCAGACACCACCGTGAGAGAGTCCAGTTCCATCCCCACAACATCACTGGCCTTACGAATGAGAGAGGCAACAAAAGGCTGCAGATAACAGAAACTGATAGAAAAGTGGAGCATGGGACCAAGTAAGGGAGACAGGGTGGACAGATGGGAACAGTATGGGGAGGATACCCAATGAGTCAAGTTGAGGACGATGGGTAGATGTAGTAGGTGGAGTGATGAAAATATCAGCGATAAGGGGCTGTGGGTGGGGTGGGTTGTATGTTGGTAGACTAGGAGAAGAGAGAAAAATTTAGAGGGGGAGCAGATTACCTAAGGTTGAAGAATTTGATGTTCATGGCAATGGGCTGTAGATTACCCAGACAGAAAACAAAGTGCTTTCTGATAGATTGTGTTTAGCCTCACCCCAGTAATGCAGAGGCAGAGGACAAAGTCAATGGGGGAATGGACAGCGGAATTAAAATGGCTTGCAACCAAAAGCCACAGATTGCTTTGTGAAGACCTTAAATCAATTTCCATATATTCCCGCAAATCACTTATGCTGATTGAGTTCTTGTATTTGGAGGCTAGTAATTTACAACCACCACACTATAAAAGAGTTTTCAAACTATTATGATACACGTCACTGAGTTAAAAACATAATTATGCTTTCTGTAATGATGTTCACCCATTGACCAGCATTACATATCCCAAATTATTTTATTGTTTTAATTGTGAATGCATCAAATATTTATTCAAAATTAACCATTTTAACAAAATACCATTTTTCAGGAAGAGTCTGAATATGCATGTCATAAACACAAGAGATTCTGCAGATGATGGAAATCCAGAGCAATACACACAAAATACTGGAGAAATTTAACAGGTCAGGCAGCATCTAGTCAACATATCAGGTTGAGATCCTTCATCAGGACTGGAAAGGACGCCAGAATAAATAAATCAGAGGAGGAGAAGGAGAAGGAGAACCAGCTAGGTGATGAGTGAAACCGATGGATAGGAAAGGTTTTTTTAAAAATCTATTGAGATACAGCACAGAATAGGCCATTCCAGCTGCCCAGCAATCCCCCAATATGGGATAGTTTAATATGACCAATTAACCTACCACTGGTACGTTTTTGGACTGTGGGAAGAAACCAGAGCATCTGGAAGAAACTCACGCAGTCACAGGGAGAAGGTACAAACTCCTTACGGACAATGGCAGGAATTGAATCCTGGTTGCCTGTACTGTAAAGCATTGTGCTAACCACTACACTACCTGAAAGGCTGGGAGAAGAAGGAATCTGTATGCTTCTTTGATACAGGTATTTTAGGCAAAAGTTATTAAATCTGCACTTTACTATTCACTTAATGAATTTACCTTCAAAATAATGTTTCTAAAATTTGAGTATTAAAGTAGAATTTCTTTTTAAAAATGGTCTTATCAGCATTCCCTTAATAAAACTGCTTCAAACTTCATAAATGAAGATTGAAAATAACATAGGTTTAAATTATGGAATTTGCATTTTAGCTACTTTAATATATATACTCTTACAGACAACCATTGCATTACAAGTTGCATTCTACAAATTAGTATTGAGAGTTTCCATAACATGAGGCGCATCATCTTCACATGCATCAAGAAATGGGAAGTATTAAAAAAATTAAAATTTTGTGATGATTTATTTACTACTTTTCTTCACATAAATTCCAAGAGTGTGAACTTTATTCTGTATTTCAAAGTTTTGTGTCGTGATTTGAGAGTTCTGCAAGGGCGAATTTCTCAAACAGCTATAACATGGGGCTCATTTGTATTTGTATTTTGGCTCTACTTAATTGAATTTACAAATTTTTAATTAGTTAGGTGACCAGGGTTAGATTATGTGGTACACATTCCTCAGAGTGAAAATTTAGAACTGAAATTACAATGAGCTTTATTAACTACTGGCTTGTAATTGGAGCTTCTGCATCTAGAACAGAAGGTGGTTCAGCCTCTGTGTCAATTATTTCTCCAGTTCCCTTATCCCCTCCGACAAACCAAATGAAAGCAGAGGGAGTGCAAAGTCCGATTCACAGTTAAGAGAATTTCTCAGTTTAATTCTACTCACATATTGAGGATCTTTAGGATCAATAGATCTTAAATTATTTTCGAGATCAAGAATCTCATGCTGTTTTTTTTCCATTTCTCTCCACTTTCTTTCCATTTGCTGCTCCAGTTCCTCAGTCTCCTGACGCAAATGGTTAATCAGCTGGATCTTCTGTGCAAAATGCCGTTTGAGCTTTTCTTTTTCAATTACTGAGATCTGTGTTAAGCAGAAAGAATGACAGTTAACTATAGAGAGAAAAACAAAATCAATATAATTTTCAGGCCAATTCCAAATACAAATTCATTTAAAAAAAAACTCCATTTTGTTTTGATAATAATTTTCTCCATTATACTGATTACTCGCAAACTACCACTTTTTTTTTGTTTGCCCTCACCCCACAATATTAAATTGTTTCTTCTTCCATTTAAATTTTCATGCATCATTCCCAAGTAAAAGGTTGGCAGCAACTGGCCCCATGTTTTCTGCCAAGATGTGCAGTACAGCAGGCCAAGTCTATTCAGATTCAGATGCAACTTCCTTCTTTTTGTGTAGAGAAACACTATACTTTCTATAAACCTATATAACTACATTTGTTTAGAGCATTTTAGCATTTTAATCTGTAACAGTACATTCACAGCGACTCCACTATGAATTATGCAACAGTAGAAAAGCTATAATTGTCATTTAATAGATTACCCTCAACTACAGATTTTTTTTTCTCTCATTTGACCAACTAAGCTTAAACTATGCCCACTATCCCAGTTCCATTAAGTTTATGTGGGAAAAGCATGACTGATGACATCATTTCTGTCAGCTTGTAGGACAAGACAGAGAAATCTTTGTTTAGCTATACACACCTGTTTTTGAGCCGTTAACTCTTCCAGATTTTTTAGCTCTTTAACTGTTCTCAAAACTTGCTGTTCTGCCTTTTCTTTTTCACCCTGAAATTGTCTCAGTGACTCTTCAGCTGTGGAAAAAAGACAATTTATGTGAAGATAATGCAACATTATTGTTTAGGTTTTAAGAAACCAAAAAGTTCAATTACATTGGAATATTTAGTTTGTACAATGATTATCTTGATTGGTATTTTTTTTAAAAAGCAGTTACTCTCAATTTTTGATTAGATAGTGAACTCTGAAATTCACCACTGGGCAATATTACACAGAGCCTGATTCATACCATGGACAAAAAAAAAACCCTCCCAAAACATCAATGGATAGCAATCCATCATAGAAATTATTGCTGACTTATCATTCTTTGACCAGCTATTCCAAAGCGGATTTTAAATGTTCTCACCTGTGGTCAAAACCAGTCAGTGTGATCTAAACAAATTTTCCTGGTTTGAAAACTTATTTTTCATACTTCTAAAGATCTTCAAACATTAATAAAAAAAATTTAAGAGCACAATTCAGTGCCTTTACCTTTCTGGATTTTCTTTTCCTTGTCTTCAAGCTGAACATCCATTGCCTGATTAAGATTTGTTCTCATTTTATTTTTTCCCTCATCATCCGCATCAAACTGAATTTTTCCAACTTTTCCATGCTGCACTGGATTAATGGTATGTTCTTGAATATATTGATTTCTTTTGTACCTGGCTTTCCCAATGTAAGGACTCTCATTTGGAATTTCTTGCAAATCGAAGTTCTGTAAAATGGTTCAATTCAAAATACATTTATACAAAACTATTAGGCTTAAGATTGTGATGTGTGAAACTATGTTTTACATTTGCTCTATTGGGGTCTAAATAGGTTGTTAGTTCAACAATTTATGCAACAGCCTCTGCATTCTCTCTTTTTAACTGATCAGAATATTTCATCTTTGATTGGTTGATTAACATCCCAAAAAAAGGTAATGTATTACTTCAGTTGGAATATGATGAAGTGGTTCAAACTTGGCATCAATCTTGTAAAATGCCAATTCCTGCTCCAGCTGATATTGCTTATGACAAGCCCGTGTTAGTTCCACTGTCTTCTGCTTCAGCTGTAACAGGGGGAAAAAAAAATTAGCAAACATTCACCACATCTAGGAAAAGTAATTATACTTTTCAAAAAATCATCACTTCTCTGAATGCCTTCTCTTTTCTCCCATTAATTTCCTGAAGTTAAATATTTAATTCCTCAGAAGACATAAGAGTAGATGATCAACTGATTACATAGGCAGTAAAACAATAACAAAGATAATGACTATAAAGTCTCTTTCAATTATGTTGGTTCTGGGATAAATATTGCTCAAGCAAAGAAGAATTCTTTTGGCCATTGATTAAAGTGATTGTTTACAGTATCTGAAAAAATAGACAAAAGTTTGGTTTAAGTTTTCATTTTAAAGATGGAACTACCAATAGGATGCCATCGCCAGATTCTGACACTGAAAGATCAGTCCAGATTATGCTTAAGCTCTGGTCTCAGGCTACAACTTCTAACCATAGTCTTTGAATGATAAGGCTTGCAATTTATGGAACCAAGTATTTCTGCTGAATGGAATAGTCTACTCATAATCTCCATTTCATTTGTTAGTATTAGTACAAATTTGATTCTCTCTCTTTATTGACCCACCTACTCAAGTGAGCAGCAAAAAAAAAGTTTAAAGTGAGTAAATCTTGGCCTATTGCATCTGCCGTTGTACATATTATTTGCATTACACTAAGCCCTCTTTATCCATGAGGGACAGGGACACAGATTTCCTGTGCGAAAAAAATAAAAGATAAAAAAGATAAAACAGACGTTTACCACCAAGACCTCTCCTTTGATTCCAATAAATGCTCTAAATAAAGATAAATCATGTTCTGAAGGCATTCATGTACTAAAAAACACATTAAATTGTTTAAATATCCGAAAGTAAATGATACTGGTTAGTGAACTACTTTCACTGAATTCACTGATATAGACAGCAGTGATCAGATTTGAAATTACAAGGTGTAACTATGTAAATGAAGGCCAATCTTTATCAGAATTGCACAATGTATAGAGTCATATGATACAAGTAGTCTGGAAACTAATCACTGCACTTATGCAGACAGGGACTGGTTCTTCAAAGATATACATATTTATTGGGAAAAAAATTCAAGATGAGGCCTGAAGCTGACCTCATGAGTATACAAATTTATGGATAGGGAGTCAGCAGAAAAGGAGGATGAAGTTTAAAGACATTATCCTAAATATCTTAGAGGATTATACATTTAGAGCTTTATTTTTAAAAATAGTTCAATAATAAACATGGAGCATAGGAGAATGATGGCACCTAACGGCCACTCCTTTGGTTGCATCTTCGGAAACAGCTCTATTTCTATCTTTGATATCTCTTTTCCCCCTTTCAAAGTTCTTTTGAAGACCCTGACCTGGAGTTACACGCTGACTTCAGTTCTTCGTGGAAATGGGACCCGCTCTCGGGGGCTCACGACTGGCTGCTTTTCAATATGCCAAGGATGCAGCTTGGAAGACTAGCGCACCTTCAGGGTGCCAGATTTTCGTGGCTCTGGAGGCGGGCAGATTCAAGGCTGGTGCCATCACCTGATGTGTCATGGTTGACAGAAGATCGTAAGCAGCAAGCTGGCTGCTGGCTAGTGCCCAGAGACCCGAGTTCTTTGGCCACACAGCTTGGAAAAAGTGACACAACAGACTTCTGACACCATAAATCAGTGAGTTGCTCTATGTCTCTCAATTCTCCGTGAAATGAGGACACCTCTTTTTCCCTTATTAGGGAGAGAGAGAGAGAGAGAGAGCGCCTGTGGTATGTTGAGTTACTGGGTGAACTAGTCGCCTTTGGGGTACTGCAAGTCTGTGTCTTTACTGATGCTTTGCTACACGCTTATGTGCTCGGTGGAGGGTGTCATTGCTTTTTTGCTCATGGGTGGGGGGAGGTTGTTGCTTTGCTGCTGCTTATGCATGGGAAGGCAGAGTTGGGGGGCCGGTTTTGGGGTTCTAACATTTAACTGTCATTCATTCTTTGGGGTCACTCTTTTCATGGATGTTTGCGAAGAAAAAGAATTTCAGGATGTATATTGTAAACATTTTTCTGACATTAAATGTACCTATTGAAACCTATTGGATCGTCTTTATTCAAGTAAAGAATAGTACACTGGCTTTTGAACATCCTATAACTTGCATGAAATTATTAACAATTTGCAGCTATCACAGTTATCCCTTAGAAGAAAACATTTTTATTTAAACATTTCAATTTCTTAGAAAAAAAATACTGTCACTGATTATTGTAGCTATGAAGACAAGCAAAGGACAATCACCTAAGATGAGCAAAATCTAATGTATTAAAGTTCTTTCGAAAGACAAAGTGATCTTTAAAGTTGTTTATAAACTGCTCCTGGGTGTTTGTAAAAATGCTGCTTTTCATGAAGCACTCACTAACCAACAAATTCCCTGTACTATATGTGCATTTATCATTTAGATATTGAAGAGCTTCACTGACATTAGCTCAAGTTTCGCCATCAGCATAGTACAAGCTGCCGGAGAAATTTAGTGGTCAGGCAGTATCATTTGCATTCTCCCGTGTCTTCACAAGTTTTGTTGTGTGTGCAAACATGCATGTACACATATACACATACACGCACATACCACAGCAAAATTTAGCAACTCAAAGATCACACCTGGGAGACTTTTGAAGGCATTGTCATTTTTAAAAGTACTTCACTGAAGAAACACAAATCTTATGTAGTTCAGCACTGAATTCGACTTTTATTTTAGAGGAAAATTAGCTTTATTTGTCACATGCACATCGAAAAATACAGGGAAATATGTAATTTGCATAAGCAATCTACACAGGATGTCCTGGAGGCAGCCCACAAGTATTGCCATGCTTCTGGCACCAACATCGCATGCTCACAACTTACTAACCCTAACCTGTATGTCTTTGGAATGTGGGAGGAAACCCACAAGGCTGTAAAGCATTACACTAACTGCTACACTACCATGCCACCCCACTACTAGTCATAAAGACAGAAAATAACAGTACAGAAACAGACCCTTTGGTCCATTAAGCCCGAACCAACCATTAGGTACCCCTTTCTACGAGGGGTGATTGATAAGTTCGTGGCCTAAGGTAGAAGGAGTCAATTTTAGAAAACGTAGCACATTTATTTTTCAACATAGTCCCCTCCTACATGTACACACTTAGTCCAGTAGTCAGGGAGCATACAGATCCCTTCTTTGTAGAAGTGGTCCATAGCAGGGGTGATTGATAAGTTCGTGGCCTAAGATAGAAGGAGATGAGTTATTAACTTCAAACTTTATGCATTATCACTCAAACAGTTGAACTGCACGTGCATGTAATGAGAGCATCTTGGACCTCCAGGTGATTGATAAATTTGCGGCCTTTGGTAGAAGGAGATGAGTTATACAGCTCTGGTTACATGCACATGCAGTTCAACTCTGAGTGAAAATGCAGAAAGTTTGAAGTTAATAACTCATCTCTTTCTACCTTAGACCACGAACTTATCAATCACCCCTGCTGTGGACCACTTTCTGGAGGCCCAATGTGCCGACTTCGACAAAGAAGGGATCCATATGCTCCACGACCGCTGGACTAAGTGTGTAAATGTAGGAAAAATAAATGTGCTAGGTTTTCTAAAATTGACTCCTTCTACCTTAGGCCACAAACTTATCAATCACCCCTCGTACATTAATTCTAACCAAATACATTTTATTCTTTTCACATTTCATTAATTTCCCCCATTTCCCCAAGATTCTTCCACTAACTTGCACACTAGGGACAAATTAGAGGGGCCAATTAACCTACCAATTGCACACACGATATGGAAGGAAACCAGAGCACCTGGGACAGCCCACATGGTCACAGAGGACTGCGTAAATTTTAAGTAGATAGCATTAGAACTCAGAATTGAAACTCAGCTGGTGAAGCTGACCTCCAAAGACAACTCAGCCATCACCTGTCTCCTTAAAAAATCTATTTACTTGCTAGTTTTTAAATTTAAATTCCTCCAGTCTTAATCTTATTTCTGATTTTCCACAACTGGACCTTATTCAATGGTCACAAACAACAGGAATTCTGCAGATGCTGGAAATTCAAGCAACACACATAAAAGTTGCTGGTGAACGCAGCAGGCCAGGCAGCATCTGTAGGAAGAGGTGCAGTCGACGTTTCAGGCCGAGACCCTTCGTCCTGACGTTGACTGCACCTCTTTCTAGAGATGCTGCCTGGCCTGCTGCGTTCACCAGCAACTTTTATGTGTGTTCCTATTCAATGGTCAATAGTTCTTTCTGCCAAATCAGCAAGGTACATTGGTTGGAAGACATATAGTTTTAATAAATGAATATATTTTCAATGCAGCTAAACTCTAGTTAACTACCAGATCTGACTGAAGAGCATGAATGTAGCTCCAATTTTTCCAACAGCATTTCGATCACTCCTTTCTTGGTGATTTAACAATTTCCAAATTTTGCTCCAGGCCCTTTGTGCATATCCGGCATACCTGCAGAGGGGCTGCCAGGACAGCAATGATTAACAGTGATCGGCAGATAACAGTGCGCGAGACACTATTTTAGCAAACTTTATTTCCTCACCATTGGCCCACTATTTGCAGAGATTAATCACAGAAGAGAAGGGTTAACGAGAAAGTTGATGGCTGCTTTCATAAAACTTGAGACCAGCCTCACCTGATCTACATTCACAGTACAAAGTACAAAACCTCAATCAAGTAGGTCCTACTTCAAGATTTCTTATGTTCCCAATACCACGATTTGCTCATTTTCCTTTGCTGACAATGTAATTTGGGTTCCCAAACTGCACTTCTAATCCCAACACAAATGATCGAGTGATACCTCCATTTGCAAAAGCCATACTGTTGCTGCCCCTGGTGATTTAACTTTTAACAGATCTAAGCAACACCAATCCATCCTATTTCCCCCCACCTGCCACCCATACCATATCCTTTCAACATTTATAGCCTACATATTTTCCTCTGTTACCTTCTAATACTTCAGACCCTGGGTGCATTAGAATATTGTTGCTAATGGATGAAGGTAATATCAGTGCAGACCAACTATCCAGCAGTTTAACACTCAATTTTCAATATTAAAGAATTTTTATGTCATAATTTATTTTCCTGTAACATCATTTATATGTTCCAAATACGGTTTGGATTAACTATCTCATAGATCCCTTGTGTGATCTCTGTTGCATGCAACATAAATGCTACATGCTTCAGATACCTGAAGGCAAGTGTGCAGCAATGCTTCAATAGAGAGCCGCAGGAAACACTGAAGAAAAGCGACAGGTTAAGAGACAACGAGTAAAATGAAACATGTAACACAAGTTTTTAGAATGACACTAATAGATACCATGGTTTTAGAAAAACCTTCAATTAAAACACACAGCTTAAAAATGAGATAAAATAATCTTGCAGCTGTCTTTATATATGATCACTGCAACAAGACAGGAAGCTCAGTACTCATTTGTTTAAACAAGATACCATTCAGTTCATTGTGCAAATAGGTCAGCTGATAATGAAAACAAAAGAGCTTTAATTTGTTAAAAAAAAGCTAACTTCATTATTAAACAAAGGCTGCAGTATCCATTGAGAAAGATTTTGTGAATAGCTGAGGAAAGAAAAACAAGCACAGTTGTCAACAAACTGTAAAAATCTTTTAAGGTGTAAAAACATAAGAAACACATTTCCTTCAAAAAAATGAATGCAATTTTGTTTTATTCCTCATTAGTGTCTATACTATGGAGTACCTCAAAGCCACTGATTACGGACAATTTATTAAACAGCAGCATATTCATGCAAAAACATTCATCTGAGATGAAAGTCTCAGGCGTATACGAGATGTATTATCTGGAACTCTCAACTGCATTTCAAGCTTAGGTTTTAATTTTAATGGACCATCATTTTATTCTGAAGATTTCCTATTTTACTGTATATAGAACATAAAACACTATTACACAATTCAGCCCTTTAGCCCAGGATACTGTGCTGATGCTTGTACTTCCTATCTTAATTCAACTTTTAACTTAATTATGCTATCAAGGTTACCATTAAGAGCAGGCCTGTTGGGGAGAAAGACTCACAACATGCTGGAGGAACTCAGCAGGTCGGGCAGCATCCGTGGAAACGATCAGACAGTCCTGACGAAGGGTTCTGGCCCGAAACGTCGACTGATCATTTCCACGGATGCTGCCCGACCTGCTGAGTTCCTCCAGCGTGTTGTGAGTGTTGCTTTGACCCCAGCATCTGCAGATTATTTTGTGTTTACTGTTGGGGAGAAACATTTCCTGATTGGATACTCTCCTAATATCAGCAGTTTACTGATATGCCCAGTAAGAAAACTAATCTGTTCATCTTTATCATTATGTTAATTTGGGCAACATGTCTCGTGGTGTCAGTAAGACATCGTTAAAACCTAAAATACTCGGAGCCTGCTTTTCAGATTTACATCTTTAATAAATGTAATCTTATATCTAAGGAAGCTGGTCAGGAATTCTCATCCATGAAAGTTGCTTTGCCATTAGTGTATGGACACTGACCCTGCAACATCTGGACAGGAAAGATGTATACATCAGGATGCTCTTTATTAATTACAGCTCAGCATTCAATACTAACATCCCCTCAAAACTAATCAACAAGCTTAAGACCTAAACCTCAGTACCTCCTTGTGTAATTGGATCCTCGATTTCTTCACTTGCAGACCCCAGTCATTTCAGATTGGCAACAACATCTCCACAATCTTCATCAGTACAGGTGCACCACAGGCTGTGTGTTTAGCCCCCCGCTCTACTCACTTTTCATTTATGACTGTAGTTTACCTTTGAATGGAAAATCCTACAAAAAGTAGTGAATACAGCACAGCTCCAATGCCATATTTGGCAGAATCAAAGGAGGGTAGCAAATCAGCATATAGTAGGGAGATTGAAAATCTGGCCAAGTGGTGCCACTACAACATCTTACTCAATGTCAGCAAGACCAAGGAGCTGATTATTTTCTTCAGTAGGAGACCAGGGGCCAGTCCTCATTGCAGGATTAGAGGTGGAGAGGGTCAGCAACTTTAATTCCCTCAGTGTTATCATTTCAGAGGACTTGTCCTGGGCCCAGCACCCAAGTGCAATTATGAAGAAAGCACGACAGTGCTTCTACTTCCTTAGAAATTTGCAAAGATTCGGCATGACATCTAAAACTTTGACAAACTTCTATAGATGTCTGGTGGAGGGTATACTGACTAGCTTGCCCCTGAATGGAAAATCCTACAAAAAGTAGTGAATACAGCCCAGTCCAGCATGGTTAAAGCCCTCACCACCTCTGAGCACATCTACACGGAGCGTTGTTGCAGGAAAGCAGCATGTATCATCAGGGACCCTTGCCACCCAGGTAATGCTTTCTTCGTCCTGACGAAGGGTCTCGGCCTGAAACGTCGACTGTACCTCTTCCTAGAGATGCTGCCTGGCCTGCTGCGTTCACCAACTTTGATATGTGTTACTTGAATTTCCAGCATCTGCAGAATTCCTGTGGTTTAATGCTTTCTTCTCGCTGCTACCAGGAAGAGGTGGTACAGGAGTCTCAGAAATCACACCAGCAAGTTCAGGAACAGTTATTACCCTTCAACCATCAGGTCCTTGAACCAGAGGGGATAGCTTCACTCAACTTCACTTGCCCCATCACTGAACTGTTCCCACAACCTATAGACTCACTTTCAAGGACTCTTCAACTCATGTTCTTGATATTTATTTTTTATGTATTTATTATTATTTATTTTTTCTTTTGTATTTGCACAGCTTAGTGTATTTTGCCCACTGATTGTCCGCCCTGTTGGGTGCAGTCTTTCATTGATTCATTACGATTACTGGATTTATTAAGTATGCCTACAAGAAAACAAATCTCATGGTTGTATATAGCCATAGTCATACTTCATTGATCCCGGGGGAAATTGGTTTTCGTTACAGTTGCACCATAAATAATAAAGAGTAATAGAACCATAAATAGTTAAATAGTAATATGTAAATTACACCAGTAAATTATGAAATAAGTCCAGGACCAGCCTATCGGCTCAGGGTGTCTGACCCTCCAAGGGAGGAGTTGTAAAGTTTGATGGCCACAGGCAGGAATGACTTCCTATGACGCTCTGTGCTGCATCTCGGAGGAATGAGTCTCTGGCTGAATGTACTCCTGTGCCCACCCAGTACATTATGTAGTGGTTGGGAGACATTAACCAAGATGGCATGCAACTTAGACAGCATCCTCTTTTCAGACACCACCGTGAGAGAGTCCAGTTCCATCCCTACAACATCACTGGCCTTACGAATGAGCTTGTTGATTCTGTTGGTGTCTGCCACCCTCAGCTTGCTGCCCCAGCACACAACAGCAAACATGATAGCACTGGCCACCACAGACTCGTAGAACATCCTCAGCATCGTCCAGCAGATGTTAAAGGACCTCAGTCTCCTCAGGAAATAGAGACGGCTCTGACCCTTCTTGTAGACAGCCTCAGTGTTCTTAGACCAGTCCAGTTTATTGTCAATTCGTATCCCCAGGTATTTGTAATCCTCCACCATGTCCACACTGACCCCCTGGATGGAAACAGGGGTCACCGGTACCTTAGCTCTCCTCAGGTCTACCACCAGCTCCTTAGTCTTTTTCACATTAAGCTGCAGATAATTCTGCTCACACCATGTGACAAAGTTTCTTACCGTAGCCCTGTACTCAACCTCATCTCCCTTGCTGATGCATCCAACTATGGCAGAGTCATCAGAAAACTTCTGAAGATGACAAGACTCTGTGCAGTAGTTGAAGTCCGAGGTGTAAATGGTGAAGAGAAAGGGAGACAAGACAGTTCCCTGTGGAGCCCCAGTGCTGCTGATCACTCGGTTGGACACACAGTGTTGCAAGCACACGTACTGTGGTCTGCCAGTCAGGTAATCAAGAATCCATGATACCAGCGAAGCATCCACCTGCATCGCTGTCAGCTTCTCCACCAGTAGAGCAGGGCGGATGGTGTTGAACGCACTGAAGTCAAAAGACATGACCCTCACAGTGCTCGCTGGCTTGTCCAGGTGTCCATAGTATTTTGATAATAAATTTACTTTGATGCATTCATACTTTTCCACATTAATAGTTGACTATTGCAAGGATTGGTGCCCAACTGTTCACAATTTAGATCATAGCTTTGGATGATGGGATCAAGTTTATGTTTCCAAGTTTGTTTAAAACACAAAACTAAGAGGCAGTATGTCCAGCGAGAAGGATGCAGAGGGGCTTCCCAGGAATATGGGCAGGGTAAATGAATGAGGAAGAGCATGGCAAATATAATGTGAGAAAATACAAACTCTTCCATTTTGGCAGAGAAAATAGAAAAGCAACACAATTGAGAGAATGTCATGAAATCCAAAAGACAAAGAGACATTTGTATTCAGAGGGACTTGTACGTGAACCATTGAAAGTTGGTGGGCAGGTTCAGAAAGCAGTAAGGAGAGCAGATGGTATGCTGGCCTTTATTGTAAAAGGATTTGAACACAATAATATGGAGACCTGGTGAGACTACATCTAGAACATTGTGCAAAGGTCTGGTCTCCCTACCCAAGAAAAGAAAAACTTGCAATAGTTCGGCAAATATTAACCACAGTGATTCCCAGAGTGGAGGTTTGTCTAATTGAGATTATGAAGACCAGGTCTGTACTCTCATGAGTTTATAAGAATGAGAAGTGATCACCTTGAAGTGTGCAATATACTTAAGAGACTTGGCAGGGTTAATGTGGAGTTGATGTTTTCCCTGGCTGGGGTGTCTAGAACAGGGACATCACAGCCCCTTCACAAGAGATTGCCATACAGAAGAGATGAGAAGAAAGAGTTTTGAACATCTGTAGTATATTACACAGAGTACTGTGTAGACTCAGTCATTGAGTATATTCAAAACAAAGAATGAAAGGCATTTAACTATTTAGGAAATCAAGGAATATGGGGTCAATGCACTTAACTGGAACCAAGGTAAAAGATCAGTCAAAAACAAAAGAGTGGCGATCAGCCGCCACCTTCTTATTTTAGTTTCCAGCAAAGTCATCTCAGTAGTTTAGGAGTCCTGAACTTTGTGCTTGTAATTAACTCTAATCTATGTACATTCAGCATTGGTGCTGTAAGTGTAAGCTTACAGCTACTGTTGTTTCTCCATTATTACACAGAAGCTTAAATTTGTTAGGGTCACATTCAAGATTCAAAGATTCAAAAAACTTTATTGTCATTCTAACCATACATCAGCTCTGCAGGGCAGAATGAGACAGCGTTCCTCAGGGGCAGTGCAATCATAACATAACAAACGCAACACTAAATGATAAACATAACAATAAATAGTAAAACACAACAGCCACGTGTCAGTTAAATCAGTTATAAGTGTCCAGTGCAAGTTAAAAGTGTCCAAAGCAGAGTCAGGTGGAGCAGCTATTTAGCAGTCTGACTGCCTGTGGGAGGAAGCTGTTTAGTAGCCTTGTGGTTTTAGTTTTGATGCTCCTGTAACGTTTGCCTGGTGGCAGAAGAACAAACAGTTCATGGAGAGGGTGTGAGGGGTCTTTAATGATGTACCGTGTCTTCTGGAGGCATCGACTCTGAAAGAGGTCTTGGACAGAAGGCAGGGAGACCCCAATAACCTTCTCTGCTCCCCTAACCACCGTCTGCAAGGCTTTTTTGTCGACAGCACTGCAGCTGGAGTACCAGGTTGTGATGCAAAAGATCAGCACACTCTCAACCACGCCTCTGTAGAATGTAATTAAGATGTTAGTGGGGAATGATGCTTGTTTAAGCTTTCAGAAAGTGCCATCTCTGCTGGGCCCATTTCACAGTCCTAGTGGTGTTCCTGAACCAGGTGAGATTGTCCGAGATCTGTACCCCAAGGAACTTGACGTTTTCCACTCTCTCCACTGCGGAGCCGCTAATGCTGAGGGGTATGTGCTCAGGCTGAGACCATCTGAAATCGATGATCATTTCCTTGGTTTTGGTGACATTAAGCATCAAGTTGTTATCCCTGCACCAGCTCTCTAGGTGCTTGACCTCCTCCCTGTACATACTTTCATCATTTTTGCTGATGAGCCCCACCACTGTGGTATCGTCTGCAAATTTAATGATCAGGTTCTCCTTGAATCTGGCTGCACAGTCATGTGTTAGCAGTGTAAACAGCAACGGGCTAAGCACACAGCCTTGTGGGGATCCAGAACTCAGTGTGATGGAGTCAGAGATGTTCCTGCTAACACGGACTGACTGTGGTCTCTGTCAAGAAATCCAGAATCCAGCGACACATGGCAGTGCTAAGGCCAAGCAGCGACAGTTTCTCCACTAGTCTCTGCGGGATGACGGTATTGAACGCTGAACTGAAATCAATGTACAAGATTCTGGCATAAGTGTCTTTGTTGTCCAAGTGAGAGAGAACTATGTGCAGTGTGGTGGATATTGCGTCCTCCGTAGAGCGATTTGGACGATAAGCAAACTGTAGAGGATCCAACGATGAGGGGAGGCTGGCTGTGATATGAGGCTTGACAAGCCGTTCAAATCATTTCATCACTATGGGGGTCAGGGCAACGGAACGGTAATCATTCAGACAGGCTACAACTGATTTCTTTGCTACAGGGATGATTGTGGAGGTTTTGAAGCATCTGGGGACAATAGCTTGACTAAGGGAGATGTTGAAAATGTCTGTCAGGACATCTGCTAATACATCAGCACATTCCTTGAGCACACGTCCAGGGATGTTGTTGGGACCTCTTGCTTTTCGTGGGTTGGCCCTGGCAAGGGTCCTCCGTGTTTGCTCTGGATCAATGATATTGGTGTGAGACCAGTATAAATTGGTTGCACAAACACTTTTTTTAAAATCAAGAGTGCAGCCAATTTACACAGGTTCTTACATCATACTTTTCTAAACCTTTGCAGGATATTTGTGGTCCGTGCATTTGAGTTCTGTATTGCCCACCTATAACATTTTGTAAATTGCATAAAAATCAAGGAATGTCATCACCAGTAATTACTTAATCTATTTTGCTTCTATAAGTTCTACTACAATCAATGTCGTTTTCATTAGAGCAGTGGTCCCAAACCACCGGGCCACAAAGCATGTGCTACCAGGCCGCGAGGAAACAATATGATTTGGCAATATGAAATGATACGAGTCAACTGCACCTTTCCTTATTTCGTCACACACTGTTGAATTTGAACATTCCCCACCACCCCCCACCCCGTCGGCCGGTCCGCAAGAATATTGTCATGATTAAACCGGTCCGTGGTGCAAAAATGGTTGGGGACCCCTGTATTACAGTACATTTCCTTTTCAATTACTACCAGTTTAAGTTTTATTTTTAACACAAACATACCAGCTCATTCTTGGTCTCCACCTCTCTCTCCAGTTTTTTGCAGTTGTTCTTCTGTTGTTGATGTTCCAATTCAAGTGTCCTATTCCGTTGTTCTTGGCTTCTGATGTCATCCATTGCCTTGAAGTGCTTCTGTTCTAACAACTCAATCTCTTTCATCTTCTTTGCAAGTTCCTTCTCAAGGTTCTCTAGTTCTTCTGCAATGACATAACAAAGATAAAAGAGTTATTACATACCACCAAATACATTTTCTCTGGCTCACTGATGGCCAATCCTGATATAGGATGGCTGTATTGACATTTTTGGAAGGTAATTTTATATGCTGCTCAAAGTGCAGATTCATCATACCATGCTGAATTGGGAAGGAATGGTGCCGATGAGGTTGAGAGTCTGCACATCTATTGCTATCTTCACTTTTCTCTTCTCAACTTGCTCATTCTTATCACTTTCTTGGTTATTCACATACCTTGTTTTTATTGTGATTATCTCAAAACGTAATAAAGCTTAAAAAGCCTACTGAAACAATTACAATAATAAAAATAATGTCTACGTGCACTAACAATTTAGCTCCCTGAAAACTTTGTGATATCAGAATTTCCATTCTAAGCAATTCAAAAACAAATCATAAAGAATTCATACAAGTCATTTAACTCCTAAAAGGTTGAAAGTTGAAATATAAACTCAAGAACACATCGAGTCAACTAGTATCACATCTTTGTAACTCTAATATAGAAGGCTGGAATTTCTCCTGAGAACCATGAATTAAACGTGACATTTTAAAAAAATGCATATTTTACTCTACTTCCAAAATTTGGTTTAAGTGAATGTATAAATTGTGCAAAAAGAGGGAAAATTACTGAGTAAGTGTTCATGGATTCATTGTCTATTCAGAAATCTGATGGTGGAGCAGAAGAAACTGTTTCTGAAATATTGAGTGCATGTCTTCAGGCTCCTGTATCACCACTTTGATGGCAGCAATAAGGGGGATGTCCTGGGTAATGGGGATCTTTAATGATGGATGCCGATTTTGAGGCATCGCCTTTTAAAGATGTCCTTGATGCTGGGGAGGTTAGTGTCCATGACGGAGCTGACTGAGTTTACAATTGTCTTCAGCTTTTTCCAAACCTGTGCAGTGGCCCCTCCTCGCCTAGCGTTGATGCAACTGGTTAGATGCATTCCATGGTAGTTGGATAAGTTTCTGCCCATCATTTACTTTAACCAGATTTAAATTCTTAATTATGGGATAGAGCAGTGTATTGTTTACATAGGGGCTTCCCTGATTATGGATGACTTAACACAAATTTTAACACATTTTTAAAGCATTTTTCAAACCAGTACTGATACTGAGGAGAGGAGAAGATGGCGACACAACGCAGCTTGCAGCAGCCACTCCGGTGGTGATGTCTGTTGTTTGTCAAGTAGGGTGCCGTGCACAATCCTGATTTGATGGAGACGGACGTGAGAGCATGGAGGAACATCTGGTGAAACTTCTGAAATGCCTGTTTCGCTACTGCTGCTACTGAGTGGTCCGAAATCTCTGGAGGGGAAGGCGCCGAGTCCTCAGCTTGCTTTGCTTGTTGCTCGACGGCCGGGGCGGGGTCGAAGCGCTCGGCAGAGGATGGTGCTCGGAGAGGCTGTGTCGAAGGGCTGGTCAGAGGCTCAAAGTTTTCGGGTGGACTCAGAGTCCGCTGTGGTCGGGTGCTTCCAATGGTGCTGCATCGACAAGTTTGCGGTGCTTGGAGGTTCATGGCACGGACAGTTTCTCCCTTCTACCGCCTGCGTGAGATGATGAGGCTATCAGAACTTTGAGACTTTTTTTTTTTATCGTGCCCATGGTCTGCTCTTTATCAAATTATGATATTGATTTACACTAATGTAACTATATGTTATAATTATGTGGTTTTGTCAGTTTTAGTCTTGGTTTGTCCTATGTTTCTTGTGATATCATTCTGGAGGAACATTGTATCATTTTTTAATGCATGCATTTCTAAATGACAATAAACGAGGACTGAGTGTCCTCATAATCTAATCTAATAATAAAAAGTTTTGTGGAATTTATTAATGGCTGGATACAGTAATATATTCCATTAGTTTAATTATGAGCAGCATTGGGGCAAATATCAAATAAAATGAAAGAGTTATAGCAGGTGTACATGGAGTGTTACAGTCAGGATGGCTTTAGAAAATGGACATTTCTGACATGGAGAATTTGGCTTACAGTAGTTCTCAGGAGTGGGGACTCCCTGTATAGTTAAAAATAATACGCAACACCTAGAGTTCCGTTCCCACAAGAACTGGTTGAAATAAATTTGCAATTTTAAGAACAGCTAATATCAGGAATTATTTGGTGCGTGGCCTAGTGGTTAAGACGCTCGTCTAGTGATCTGAAGGTCGCTAGTTCCAGCCTTGGCTGAGGCAGCGTGTTGTGTCCTTGAGCAAGGCACTTAACCACACATTGCTCTGCAACGACACCGATGCCAAGCTGTATGGGTCCTAATGCCCTTCCGGACAACATCGGTGGCGTGGAGAGGGGAGACTTGCAGCATGGGCAACTGCTGGTCTTCCATACAACCTTGCCCAGGCCTGCGCCCTGGAAACCTTCCAAGGTGCAAATCCATGGTCTCACGGGACTAACGGATGCCTATAAAAAATATCAGGAATGGTCACCATGAAAAACATTGGATTACTATAAAACTCTATTATCTTCAAGGACATCTGCTATCTTACAACTCAAGACCACCAATGCAGTTGCTTCCTAATGTCTTTTCAGTTCTGGGATAAATTAGGGATGGACAATAGCATATTAGCATTTTTAGTGGCATTCCTACCCCACAAACAATTTAAAACTTGAACAGAACCTCCATCAGCATTAAATAATATCTCCTTGCTTCTTTTACCTAAATGAAATCGTTCATGAGCCTCTTGCCTTTCCTGGAGAGTTACTGGCCATCCATCCAAGCTATTCAAAGAGCGTAAATGATAAATGATGTACAGTCGATAATGTGGAAGACTGGCTAAAGGATTATCTGCCAGGTTTAGTGAAGTCAACTCTCTCAAAGACTTCAGTTTAGATACATCATGAAGCTAAGACAAAACAGAAAACTTATTAGATTGTCCACAGGAATGACATAAAATTCAGAACTTATAATTAATAAATTATATTTTGTCTAAACAGAAACATGTTTGCACCAAAAGAATTTGTAATAGATGGAGATTAATATAATTTTAGCATATAGTGAACTGAATGAGTATCCAAATGGAGAAAGAAATTCACCCATTCCCTTGCCCTTTTCAATAAGGCTTTTAAATGGCAGGGAGAGTTTCTCAATTCCACCGTCCGCGTGAGATGATGGGGCTATCAGGACTTGAGACTTTTTTTTTTACCGTGACCATAGTCTGCTCTTTATCAAATTACGGTATTGCTTTGCACTGTTGTAAATGTATGTTATGTTATGTGGCTTTGTCAGTTTTAGTCTTGGGTTTGTCCTGTGTTTCTGTGATATCTTTCTGGAGGAACATTGTATCATTTTTTAATGCAAGCATTTCTAAATGACAATAAACGAGGGCTGAGTGTCCTCATAATCTAATCTAAATGGAATTCAAATTACAGTGGTCTGACAGAAAAAGATCTCTTGATGAATTATGTCACCACAAGATAAAGTTCTTGGTGTTCATGATGCACAAAATGTGTCTTTTAGTTTATTTTTCTTCTCATAGATACAAATTATCACAATCAATTTTCTTTCACTATTTTGACGTACATAACTGAAATTAACATACCGAAGTAATATTGTTCTGTTTGAGGTTGAGAACACGTAGGGATCGCAACTTCTTTCCAACCCATGAAGGAATTTGTTCAATATAATTTCCAGCTAGCACCAGATTCTGAAGGTTCACCATGTGCCCCAGACCTTCAATTTTACTAAATGCAGGGAAAAATAGGCCCATTTTAACTTGGAAAGAGTCAAAAAATGCATCTTCTGTTCTGGCATGTAAAGACTTTCAACATTATTCACATAACAATAAAACTATGATTCAAATTATTAAGAACAATTCTTTTAATTTAATTTACTCATCATATCATCAACAATTATTACTATTTGTTAATAATATACAACTGATTCATTCAATCACAGGTTTAATTTTGTTTCTCTAATCACTTTAACACTGGATACACATGTGCACACTTCTCGAGTTACTCACCAAATTCGGTTGTATGAAAGGCTAAGTTCCCGCAGCTTTAATTGTTTTTCCAGTTTTTCTATTTTCTCAATCACATTGTTGCTCAAATTCAGGACAAGTAAATGGTCACATTTTTCAAGGTTTTCTATAAACTAAATATAAAATTTTAATATGACTTAGACACAAGAGGTACTGCAGAGCAATACACACAATGTGCTGGATAAGTTCAGCAGGTCAGGCAGCATCTCTGGATGGGAATAAACAGTCGACATTTTGGGCCAAGACCCTTCATTAGGACTTATTCATGAATATGACTTGTTTAGCTAACAGTCCCAGGATATTGGCATTTTCACTTCGGTGAAGACATTGATGAAACTTTACACAAATAAATTCTTTAGAATATGTAAATCTTCTACTGAGTTATGATAAGTTTGAGCTCTGTTTGACATGAACATTTAAATTCAGCAGAAAATTTTAGAACAACATTTATATATTCTTTTACGCAGCAAGATAGAGCTGTCTGAAAAATTTAATACCTACCTTATATTGCATGTTGTATGTTATTAGCATTTATTGGTCAATATGTGCCATTTAATGAGACTAGGCACAATTAACCTCAGCTTTTTCCCTCAATCTCTTGAAGCTTCAGTTTTCAAGATCACTTGTGTCATAGGTTAGAAAGTAAATGTCCAATTACTAACCTTAAATGAAGTAGAATTGAATCTGAAGTAAAAGACACAGCTTACATTTCTCTTTTCTATCACTGAACAAGGATGGGTTAAAATTAAATGATAAAACACGCAGAGAATGCTAATGGTGACATAGTACTCCAGAGAAAGTGGTCATTTCTGACTTACAGGCCCTTGAGTTGTGGAAACTGAATTATATGGAGCAATTGGAAATTATGGACAAAGAACTGAATAATTTATACTAATTTCTAACATCACAGAATACTACCTAAATAGACCAATAATAAATAGCTCACATATTTTCATGTTCTTTACTATTTCACAGGCATTGATAAGAAAGAATAAAACTTTATTTTCAAATGCGTTTCTGCAAACTAGAAATTTTTTTTTAGAATCATGGATTTGAACAGCTCAGAAAGTCTATGCCTTCAAAGTCCATCTACACCAATCCAATTTTCCTGAAGAACGTTATTTTTCAATGCCTTTCTATTTTGATGTTAAACCCTACCAACTGGAACACAGTCTAGATAAGTGTGCCAGAGACCTGTAGCATCTGTATGGAACATTAATATGCAAACCAAATCTGAAGAAAATTAAATAGAACTGGGCAATGTGTAAAATGTTGGTGCCCTAAAGCTAGAAAGTACTGGCTACATTATACAAACTTCTGAGCTGTGCTAATATCGTGATCATATAGACCTTCAAATAAAATATAATTTATATTTTTCAGCAACCTAGTTCAGATTACATTTGAATAATTATATCAATGCACTTAATCTTATGTATTACCTTAAACTTCTTCCCTGCTGCTTTTGACAAGCAAAGATTGAGGGATTGTATGGAACCCAATTGTTCTTGTTTTGATAGTTTTTTGATCAGGTCTTCAGTGATGTATCGGATTCCAGGGCTCTGTTTAACTGTATCTGAAAATAAAAGAAATCCAAAATCTTCATTAATCAATACTATTTTTTGCCCACAAACAAGCTGTCCAAAAATTAAGTATGTGGTCATGTTCCTGAAATGTTGAGTGTGCATCTCAGTGAAGAATGCTGCCTTTTTGAGGCACTGCATCTTTAAGATACCCTTGATGGCAAGGAGAATTGTGCCTGTGATGGGGCCAGCTGAGTCTACAACCCTCTGTAGCCTTTTTCAATCCTGTGCATTGGTGCCTCCATACCAGGCTGTGGTATGATCTGTCAGGATGCTCTGTGTTGTCCAGTGCATTGAAAAAGTATTCAGAGCCCACAATTATTTTCACACTTTACTGTCTCATTTTCTAAATTTAAAATATAACTGAAGTAGCATTTTTGAGCTGATCTACAAAACATTATGAATCATGTCAAATCAAAAGAAAAATTCCAAAACCTGTCAACAACTTCGTAAAAATTAAAAACCTTAAATTGTGAGGCTGAAAAAGTAATCATCCTTTTTGTAATTACTATGCTAACTTGCCTGGTTAGAATAATGTATATTACCTTAGCAACTTACCCAATTTGTTGATGTAGAATATTGGAGGATCATTTGTTTTCAATAAATTCATAAGAATATATACCCCCATTCTCTTGTAAGGTCCAACGGTATGGTAGATTTTCAACAAACCAAACCAAAATGAAGACAAAAGAGCATTCAAGACAAGTTAGGGATAACAGAGAAGCACAAATATGGGTAAGGGTACAAGACCATCTCAAAGATACTGAAAGACTTCTGGTTTAAGATGGCACTACTGAATGTCATAGTCATACTTTATTGATCCCGGGGGAAATTGGTTTTTGTTACAGTTGCACCATAAATAATAAATAGTAATAGAACCATAAATAGTTAAATAGTAATATATAAATTATGCCAGTAAATTATGAAATAAGTCCAGGACCAGCCTATTGGCTCAGGGTGTCTGACCCTCCAAGGGAGGAGTTGTAAAGTTTGATGGCCACAGGCAGGAATGACTTCCTATGATGCTCTGTGTTGCATCTCGGTGGAATGAGTCTCTGGCTGAATGTACTCCTGTGCCCACCCAGTACATTATGTAGTGGATGGGAGACATTGACCAAGATGGCATGCAACTTAGACAGCATCCTCTTTTCAGACACCACTGTGAGAGAGTCCAGAATGTGGATGACAACTGACTGGTAGTCCTTAAAGCAAGATATTCAACTAAATACTCTATTAGTAACACTTTTTATATGGAAAATTTTGGTAAACGATCACTGCAAACAATGAAGAAGCAAGAGAAGGCGAGGCTGATCTGAGGGTTGAGGCATGCAGGTGCGAGACGGAGCCGGAGGGAGGTTGAGGCGTGTTCCAAGAGAAGATGGAGTCAGAATCGAAGACATAGTCGGAGTGTGCAGAGTGAAGAAAAGCTGAAGCAGAGCAGTTTTGGAGCCCATTTACGAAAACTAGGAGTGAGGTTTGATCCACCTAAGCGCTGCGTCGATTTGGAAAGGTCAAGTATGGGCCAGAAATGGCCCAGAGTGCATTGATGCAGCAGGGCCCGGGCCAGATTTTGGGTGGACGATCCAGTGCTCGGACAATTTAAACGTGGGCCAGATAAACTGAAAAGGTAGGGTTTTGGGATGGAGGCAAGGGTCAAGCTGGTTTTGCTCTGCAACATTTTACTCCTCTCTCCTCGACGCTGAGGCTGAGGCTGTGTCGTGCCCTCGCTGTTGTGGGTTTAGTGTCAGCAAGCCCAGCAATTTGCCTCTGTGTGATAGACTGAGACTATGTGCTGACTATGGCTGCTCCTGGTTTTGGGTTTATGGGCTCAACTTTTTCCCTCTGTGCATTGGGTATTGGTCTTTTTTCTTAAATTGTGCTCTCTCAGGTATCTTGTTTTGTGGCTGCCTGTAAGCAGAAGGATCTGAAGGTTGTAGGAGTTCAAAGTAAATTTATTATCAAAGTATATATATGTACCATATACAACCCCCAGATGCTTTTTCTTGCTGGCATACTTAATAAATCTATAGTAGAATAATAACCATAATAGAATCAATGAAATACCATACCAACTTGGGCGTTCAACCAAAAGACTACAAACTGTGCAAAATAAATAAATAAATAAATAAACCAGCAATTTAATACTGAACACATAAGATGAATTCCTACCACCCAGGATATATCCTCTTCACACTGTTACCATTGGGAAGGAGGACAGAAGCCTGAAGGCACATACTCAATAATTCAGGAACAGCTTTTTCCCCTCTGCCATCTGATTTTTAAATGGACATTGAATGCTTGAACACTACCTCACTACATTTTATTTCTGTTATTTTGCACTATTTATTTTAACTTAACTATTATATATATATACACACACACACACACATAATGCAATTCAGTTATTTTCATTGTGTTGTTGCCATAAAGTTAACAAATTTCACAACATATGCTGGAGATAGTAAATCTGATTCCGAAGAGTCTTTGAAAGTGAGCCCATAGGTTGGGAACATGTCAATGAATGGGCAAGTGAAGTTGAGTGATTTATTAATTAGTTTTGAGGGAATGATGGCATTGATTGCCGAGCTGTAGCGATAAAGAGCATCCTGAGGTATTCAACTTTGCTGTCCAGATGTTCCAGGGTTGAGCGAAGAACCAACAAGAAGGCATCTGCTGTGACCTGTTGCTCCTGGAGGCAAACTGGAGTGGATCCAAGTTGCCTCTCAGGCAGTTTATATGTTGCTTACCAACTTTACAAAACGCTTCATCTCCGTGGATGTAAGTGCTTCTGGACAATAATCACTGAGGCAGGTTACCACGTTCTTCTTAGGCACCACTATAAGTGGAGTTTACTTGAAGCAGCTAAGTACCTCAGACTGCCGAAGCGAGAGGTCAAAGATCTCAGTGAACCCTCCAACCAGTTGCCCAGCACAGTTCTCTAGCACTTGGTCAGGTACCTCATCTGGGCCAGATGCTTTTCATGGGTTCAGCCTCCTAAAAGCTGTTTACACATGGCTCTCGGAGACTGAAATCAAAGGGTCATCGGGGGTTGTGGGAGTTCGTAATGATTCCTCCATGTTTTGATGATCGAAGTGAGCATAGAAGCATTGATTCATTTGGAAGTGAAGCCCTGCTGTCACCTATGTAACTTTATAAAAGGTGATAGCATTCAAGCCCTGCCATAATTATTGAGCATCCTTCATTGATTCAAGTTTAGTCCAGAATTGCCACTTCACCCATGAGAAAGCTTTCTTGGAGATCTTACCTGGACCTCCTGTAACTTTCTTGGTCACCAGATTTCAATGCCTTTGATCTGGCCCTCAGCAGATTATGGTTCTGGCTAGGGAAGACTCCGAATGATTTTATGGGGACACACTCGTCTGTGACTATTGTTATAAAATCCATAAAGACGATGATGTACACATTCAGATCCACAGATGAGTTCTTGAATACGGCCCAGTCCATGAACTCAAAGCAATCCCCAAGCTGCTTCTCTGTCTTCCATGACCACCTCTTTATTGTCTTAATATCTGGCACTTTGCTCTTTAGCCTCTGCCTGCATGCAGGTAGGACAGCAAAATCATCAAATTTCCTGAAAGGTGGTCTGGGCATGGAACGGTAGGCATTCCTTATCTTAGTGTAACAGTGGTCTAGTGTGTTGGGACCTCTGCTGCTACAGGTTATATGCTGATGGTAATTGGGCATGGTTTTCTTCAAACAAGCCTGGTTGAAGTCCCCAACTATGATATGAAATGTGTTAGGGTGGACTGTTTCTTGTTTGATGACAGTATCAGGCAGTATCTTAAGTATACTGATGGTATGTAAACCAAAATCAGGATTATGGATGAGAACTCCCTAGGATAGCATTTGACCATTCAATGTTCAAGGTTTAGGAGCAACACAAGCTTGCAAAACTGCGACATTGGAGCACTACTGAGAGTTTATTATGAAACATGAAACACACAAACCTTCACCTCCAAATCAGCAGTTTGATTCATCTTCTGATTGTGGAGCTTTCGGATCTGATCACCTTACCTGGCACGCTGGGAGTAAGCTATGTCTCGATTATATATAGAACAATCTCTTATTTCCCTCCAATATAGCAATCTTGTCCTCTGGTCCTCAATTTTGTTCTCCAATCCTGAACAAAAACCTGCTAGTCCCTGGCAGAAAGCTTAAACTGGGGAGGAAGTTAATTTTTCAGTAGGACAACGACCCAAAGCACACTGCCAAAGCAACCATGGAATGATTTCAAATGAGAAAAAAATTATGTCCTCGAGCGGCCCAGAGTCCTGACCTTAACCCAATCATATAACTCTAGCAAGACCTCAAGATTGCTGTCTACCACCACTCCTCAACTAACCTAGCACAGCTTAAGCAATTTTGCAAAGAGAAATGGACAGATCTTATTCCATCACATTGTGCAAAGCTAACAGACATCCAAAAAGACTACTGGCAGTAATAGCTGCGAGAGGTGGTTCAACTAAGTATGGAGCAAAGGGGAATGAATACTTTTGAACTGCTAACATTTCAGTTTGTCTTGCTTTGCAATTTTCTCTGTTCTTTGGGCTCTAGGGTGTAAAAAAAAAGGAGCATGCGATTCACAACTAAAAACTCTCAGTTAAATCAATCAAAATTCCTGGTTGTGATACTCATCAATGTGAACAAAAGGTTGGCAGTTGAATACCTTTATAAGTCACTGTACATATATGGAAATTTGGAAGTCTCTTTGGTGACATACCGAACATTTGTTCCATCCGCAACCATTCCTATTCTGACAGGTCGGTTTATGGCCCCCTCTACTGGTACTCTTATATCAGAGGAACAACACCTCATATTCCTTCTAGGTAGCCTCCAACCTGACAACATGAACATTGATTTCTCCAGCTTTCAGTAATATCTCCCCCTACCACTTCTCCCTTTTTTCATTCTCTATTCTGGCTCCCCTCTTTTCTTCTTACCTATCACCTCCCTCTGGTGTCTCTCCTCCTCTTTTTTCTTCCCCATGGTCTACTCTACTCTTCTATCAGATTCCTCCTTCTTATTGTGACACCACTTAATTAGCCGATCTATCCCACTCCTGTATGCCTCCTTGTTGCCATCTGAAATTCAGCCACACTCATTGTGACAAAGACATAGGTGAGAGCACACCTGGAATATTTTGTGTAGTTCAGGTCGCCGTACTGTAAGAAGGTTGTGATTAAGCTAAAGATGATGCAGAAAAGTTTCACAAGGATGCTGCTGGGACAGAAAGGCTTGTGTTATGATGACCGACTGGATATATTTGTTTTTTTCTACCCTGAAGCAGCAGAGGATAAGGAGTGATCTTATAGAGGTTTATAAAATCATGAGGGGTGTGATAAGGTGGATGTTCAGTCTTTTTCCCCCAGAGTATGGGGAAGAAGACTGTGACCATATAAAACCAGAGGGCATTTATTTAAGATTTAAAGTTAATTTTAAAGGAGAAGGTTTCTCATAAAGAGACGCACACTTTGAAAAGTTACCAGAGAAAGTGGCAGAGGCAGGTACAATTACAACTTTTAAAAGACATTCGACTAGGTTCGTGGTTAGGAAAGTTTTTGAGGAATATGAGCCAAACTAGCTCAGGAAAGGACCTCAGTCAGCATGCATGATTTGGGTCAAAGGACCTGTTTCTATGCTATAGCTCTATGACCTGGTTTTATATACTTTCTCAAGCATCTATTTGTATTCACATACACAGTCCAGACTTCCCTACAACACCAAATTCAGTGATGTATACAAGAGGAGTCAGGCAAGGTCGTTTCTTTTCGCCGGACTTATTCAACCCGTATAGTGAAAATATCTTGAGAAGTATCAAAGACATCAAAGGATTCACAATTGGAGGCCATAATATAAATAACATCAGATATGCTGATGACATCGTACTAATAGCTGACTCAGAAACAAACCTTCAAGAACTACTCACTATAGCGGCAGCAGAAAGTAATCGCAGAGGCCTCTCAATCAACAACAAGACAGAAAGCATGGTCATCTCCAGAAAGACAAACATCCCACAATGTGTAATCAAGATCGGAAATACAAACAGCAAACAAGTCAACAAATTCAAATATCTTGGCAGCCTAGTAACAAGTAATGGCAGGTGCGACACAGATATCAAATACAGAATAGCAATGGCGAAAGAAGCTTTCCAAAAAATGAGACCATATTAACAGACAGAAAGATGAGCATGTACACTAAAAACAGAATACTGCGGTGCTACATTTATTCTATCCTGACTCATGGAAGTGAATGCTGGACCATTTCTCCAGCAATGGAAAAGAGACTAGAAGCAGCTGAATTATGGTTCTACAGGAGAATGTTAAAAATATCATGGACCATACACACATCAAATGAAGAAGTTCTCAGAAGAGTCCAAACAGTTCGATCACTCATACCAACAATAAGAGAAAGACAACTCAGATTCCTCGGACACATCATGTAGAAAGATGAACTAGAAAAACTCATACTCTCTGGAAAGATTGAGGGGAGCAAACCTAGAGGAAGACCTCGGATTATGTACATTAAAAACATAGCCAGGCGGCTACACATCGAGGAAATGGAAGTCATCCAAAAAACGAAGGACAGATCTATACGGAAAACCATGGTCACCAAAGTCCGCATCGGATTTGGTACCTAAACAGACAGACATACAAAATATATCTTCCACACTGAATTTAAGCTATTAAGTTTTTCAAAACTTTCCTATATATGTTACAACAATACACCACTGAGAAAGGCAGTGAACTGGAAATAATGCAGCATTTTTTGTCTGCAGTTCCATGAATATTTAAACTGGCTAGCCATTTGTAGTATTTCACAATCCTCTTTTAGATCAACTCCATAGCATGGCACTTTTCCAAACTTCCACATGAAAAATTAATTCCCAATGAAATCTGTTCTTCCATTCACTCCATATTGTGTATTTATATACGGAGATTCCATTGGGGGTTAGAGAATATTTGTTAGCATCAGAGCAGCTCACAATTACAAAAACATTTAAAATTAATTTACTATAAAAATCCACTAGCATTAAAACATGCCACAGCAACATGAAAAATTGATGACAATCTAGCCATCATAATTGTCATTGTAATCAACGCAATGAAAGTATCAGCAGAAAATATGAACATGATAAGTATTGGCACATATAAAGACAAGAAAATATGAACAAACGTGGGTTTTAAAGCAGGGCTTACCAACCTGGAGTCCACGGACTCCTCAGTTAATGGTAAGGCTCCAACGCATAAAAAAGATTTGGAAACACTGTCTTAAATGATGCAACACACATCAAAGTTGCTGGTGAACGCAGCAGGCCAGGCAGCATCTCTAGGAAGAGGTACAGTAGACGTTTCGGGCCGAGACCTTTCGTCAGGACTAACTGAAGGAAGAGCTAGTAAGAGATTTGAAAGTGGGAGGGGGAGGGGAGATCCAAAATGATAGAAGACGGGGGGGGGGGGCGGCGGGGAGAGATGGAGCCAAGAGCTGGACAGTTGATTGGCAAAAGGGATATGAGAGGATCATGGGACAGGAGGCCCAGGGAGAAGGAAAAGGGTGGGGGGGGGAATCCAGAGGATGGGCAAGGGGTATAGTCAGAGGGGCAGAGGGAGAAAAAGGACAGAGAGAGAAAGAATGTGTGTATATAAATAAATAACGGATGGGGTATGAGGGGGAGGTGGGGCATTAACGGAAGTTTGAGAAGTCAATGTTCATGCCATCAGGTTGGAGGCTACCCAGACGGAATATAAGGTGTTATTCCTCCAACCTGAGAGTGGCTTCATCTTTGCAGTAGAGGTGGCCGTGGATAGACATATCAGAATGGGAATGGGATGCAATGTTTTACACTCTAGAATCTAGAGACACAAAAGATGCTGGAATCTGGAACAGAAAATGAGCTGCTTGAAGAACTCAGCAAGGTGAGCAGCATCTGCTTGATGATGCCTGACTTATTAAACTCCCCCAGTAGTTCATTTTATGCAAACTTCCAAATGCTTACCCTTTCCGGTGTAATAAGTAATGGCAGATCCACTTTCATCACTGATATCAAGTTGCTGTTCACCAAAATCCGAGGGGTTGTATGAATCTGGAGAGAGAAGCCTGCTGGTTGGGGATGGTGATCTGGTGCTTGGATTTAAAACAGAGGAGACTGGGCTTTGTGTTTCACTTTTTGATCCTTGTGTTCTGATTACCAGTTGTGGACTCTGCTTCCTCATGGTGTTGGCAGTACACAAGCACTGTTGGTAGGGGGGGAAAAAGTGCTAAAAATATGGGTAAAATCTGCCTAAATATTTGAACAATTTCTCACAGTCCATAACATTTTAATAAAAATTTTCTGAAAACAAAATAAACACATAAAATCTAATAATAAAACATTAAAATCTGTGGCACATCATCCTATACATTGCAACTTCAAACTCCACAAGATTATCCTTCCAGGAAACAGGACACCAGATGAAGAACTGTTATACCAGGGTGACGAGTAAATTATCCTTAGAGCTCCTCGAACTTTTCAGGTCATCTGACTGGACACGGCTCTCCACCGTCAGATAAACTCATGTAGTGTTTCGGTTGGCTGGGCCAAAATGGAAACTAGGATGCAAGTAAGGAACCAGCCATACCTAGTCAGGATCATGGTAGTCAAATAAAGCTGAACAAATAATAACAAATGCAATAATTAACCACAGAACCGCCATACCATATTTATCTTGTTTTAAATGGGCAACCTACAGACACAATTTTAAGACTTTAAATGAGCTTATTAATGATCTTTCTCCGTGTAAAAATATTTATGTTAAGATATTAAACAGGAATTCCATTGCAACAACATTCGCATTCAAAAGCATAAGATGGCTTGTGCCGAATGCAGAACGTGCAAGTGATAAATCGGTTGATCATTATCGACCTCCAGCTATTCTTCATTGTTTTTAATTTAATTAATGTGTCGATAAAATTAACTCACCCACGTTGGAATTCCGACGCGTCACCGATTCCCAACTAAGCTTTTTGCTACAAAAATAATTTCAAAGATTAGGGCAATTCATTCTTCATATTTCAGATTACTTTCCCCCAATTAACATTCTTTATAATGTACCATCCCGAACTGCTTGTTCAGCCAAGAGGCTTTTTTTTGGAGGAATTTGTATTGGTGATCTGTTGACATGGTAACGCTTCTTCGCTTCCCTCCCTCTTTTAATTCCGAAATACAACCATTATAAACGTCGATATTATAAAGTATGTGTGTGTGTGTTTTTTTTTGTATTCCTGGCGAGTGTACCTATGCTGACGGGTTAGAGTCGGCTTAGTGGGTGATTGTACCGCAGGTGGGGAGATTCAGGGACACGCAACCGTTGGGCGACGCCATGTTAGTGAGGCGAGGGACAACGGCGGCGCGCGCTCCCCCGCGCTTCTTCCTTCCGCCACGCGCCTCCCGCCTCCCGCCTCCCGCCTCGGCTTTCAATGCCTGGTCCATGCGTCATGAAGTAAACAAAGGTCATCGTTTACAGTGGGGGAATATTAATAGCATACTTTAGCATGGATATTTATAAATGCCAGGAGCGGCGAGCCATTGCACTATGTGGTATTTGGACTGAAATCCAGAGGTCCTTTTTAAGTGAGGGGTTCGAATCCCACCACGCGGCCGTGGAATTAAAATTCAACCACAAGCGAGAGAAAGTCTGCAAATGCTGAAAATCCGAGCCGCACGCACACACAAGATGCCGAAGGAACTCAAGCACGCCAGGCAGCATCTAGGAAAATAGTATGGTGGACGTTTCGGGCCGAAACCCTTCGGCAGGACTCCAGCATTTGTGTGAATTAAAATTCAAGTCACTGAATAAATGTGCTCTGAAAAGCTAGCATTCATAATGATGGCCTGTAATACTGGGTCATTATGTATAATTTAAAACATATTCCTGCAATAACAAGGCGTGGGATTTGTGGCTCTGTGAGGATAACGTTACTAAATTAGTTTTGACTTTTGATCAAACTTATACGTTTAAAGTATTATGGGAGATGGACAGTAACTGCTAGCTAGCCTCATCAGTCACATCCACTTTGTCCTAATAAACACAAAAAAAAACCTGAATCGAGAAATTCTGCAGATGTTGGAAATCCAAAGCAACACTTAGTGGGTACCAAATGCTGGAGCAGGTCAGGTAGCATCTATGGAAATGAATAAATAGTCGACTTTTCGGGCTGGGACCCTTCAGGAATGGAAAGGAAGGGGGAATACAACAAAATAAAAAGATTAAATATTACCCTATTAAGAATAAATATGATAAGGATAATAAAATATTTAAGCAAGACATATGAGGAGAAACTAGCAAAAATATCTTGAGCCTGCTCCATCTCTCAGTGTAATAACTGGAGCCTGCCATTCTGTTCCATAAGACCACAGCTGACCAGACTTTAAACTTGGTAAACTGCAAAAGCAAAAGGAGCTGATGAAAATTTCAAGGACTACAGGTACACAGTTTAAAGTAATATGTCAACAAAGTAATGGAAGAAAAATGACAAATATGACAATTCAGTGTGAAAAAACTAATAAATAGGGACAATATTTAAACAAGACATACTAGGAAAAATTAGCATTTTATGGTGCCTTCTGCAAGCAATAATTTTCCACATCCTATTGGAAATTATTACACACAGGATCCTATTCCAAGCAATTTGAAATTAACCAATCTCTTAGATGTGTAATGGCAGATGCAGTTTAATGTGGATAAATGTGAGGTTATCCACTTTGGTGGTAAGAACGGGAAGGCAGATTATTATCTAAATGGAGACAAGTTAGGAAGAGGGGAAGCACAAGATCTAGGTGTTCTTGTACATCAGTCACTGAAGGCAAGCATGCAAGTACAGCAGGCAGTGAAGAAAGCTAATGGCATGCTGGCCTTCATAACAAGCGGAATTGAGTATAAGAGCAAAGAGGTCCTTCTGCAGCTGTGCAGGGTCCTGGTGAGACCACACCTGGAGTACTGTGTGCAGTTTTGGTCTCCAAATTTGAGGAGGGACATTCTTGCTATTGAGGGAGTGCAGCGTAGGTTCACAAGGTTAATTCCCGGGATGGCGGGACTGTCATATGTGGAAAGGTTGGAGCGACTGGGCTTGTATACTCTGGAATTTAGAAGGCTGAGAGGGGATCTTATTGAAACATATAAGATTATTAAGGGATTGGACACGCTGCAGGCAAGAAGCATGTTCCCGCTGATGGGTGAGTCCAGAACCAGAGGCCACGGTTTAAGAATAAGGGGTAGGCCATTTAGAACAGAGTTGAGGAAAAATTTTTTCACCCAGAGCGTGGTGGATATATGGAATGCTCTGTCCCAGAAGGCTGTGGAGGCCAAGTCTCTGGATGCTTTCAAGAAAGAGATGGATAGAGTTCTTAAAGATAGCGGAATCAAAGGTTATGGGGATAAAGCGGGAACTGGATACTGATCGTGGATGATCAGCCATGATCACAGTGAATGGCGGTGCTGGCTCGAAGGGCTGAATGGCCTACTCCTGCACCTATTGTCTATTGTCTATTGTAATAGATCTTTTTGAGAAGCGCAATGACAGAAAGTAAAAATGAATATCCAAATGACTTCATCTTTTGCTGTGACCTATGTAACTTATGAGTGACCACAGTAATTTCCTCCTTGCTAAGTGGAAGATGTTTAAATGGATACAACAGACAGGCTAAGGTCAGATTTATAGAGCTGCCTCAAACTCATAATTCACAGGTTTTGCTGGGATTGTGTTTTGAAGGGTGTAATAATTTAAAGAATTCCAATATCCCAGCCCCTCTGCACCTCAGCTGTCCATCAACCAGTCAGCAATTCATCAATGTCAGGGAATGTGTAGCAGGATAGTTCTCTGTATCCCTGGAAATTAAAACAAAAATCTCCTGCATACTGTTGAAAACAGATCAGGTGATGATGTTACGATACTGTATGAGAAATTGTGTTAAACCTTTTAATTTAAAGATTATCTGTCTTATATTCATTACAAAACTGTTGGAAGTATGATTACCATATCAAGTGATTTTGTGCATTTTCTGATTTAGGGCAAAATGATTTAAGGATGTCTGTAAAAATGGAACTTGATCACTACCTGATCACGTCAGGTATGCATGTTCAGAATGTGTAATGGAATGGTGGTGCAACGCAAAGTATTTGTAAATAAGAACAAAGCCAGGACACAATGTATTGGAGATGCTGGAGATCTAAAGATCACAAAGGAACTGGAGGAAATCAGTTTGTCAGGCAGCATCTATAGAGGGAAATTAACTGAATGATTTGGGTTGAAATCCTTCATCAGGACAGGAAAGAAGGAGGGCAAATAGTCAATATAACAAGGTGGGTGGAAGGGGTGGAGCAAGAGCTAGTAGGTAAAAGGTGGATCCAGGTGAGAGGGGTGATAGGCAGGTGAGGGAAGGAGGAGAGTGGGAATAATGTAAGAATTGCCAGCATTAAAAGGTGGTGAGAAGAAGAGGAGGAAGAGCTGGTAAGTTATAGGTATCAGTAGCTCAGATTTCTTAAAAGGTCCACCTGAACAAATATGTATTGTTATGTAAACAGTGAATCAACTCTTCTGGAATCAGCACAATGCAAGTTATCATCAAGATTAGAAGAATAAATGGAAAATGCAGTGAATGATTCAGCTAACTGCAATTCAGAGACCACATTCAAAAAGCGACATTTACATTCCTGCCAGAGAAAAAAATAAACTGGTTGTATGATAACAGTGGATTGGACGTGTAGAGCATCTTTAATGTAGTGAAATATCCCAAGTTGCTGGAGCAATTTAACATCAAGAAAATACTGAGACTGGTTCTACAGCACAAACTCCCTCCTTTTACAACATTTTGTAAAGTTAAGAGAAGAATATTTACATTTAATTATTTACAGAAAGTCTTTCTCAATCCCCAATGTTAACATTACCAGCTTAATATATTATTAACCTAAAATAAATAACCGCTCTTAAACCTAGATAAGTTGGTCTGTAGCTGCAATATTTAACTTAGCCAGCTGTTTTTTTAATCAATCTAGTGGTGATTTGGAAAGTCTTTGAATATGAAATTACTTTTCATTATTATTTTTGTGGGTTTCTTTCAAAGCAATACTGGGCAAGAACACACGTAAGCACTTAAATTTTGTTTGGAATGTGTTATTATTCAGTAAATATGTACCCTAAACTAGTAATGATAATAAATACTTTTGCTGATTGGTATTAATATAAAATCTAAATTTCTAATATTCCTTTAACTATATAAAGTACTTCTTGACTAGAGAACCACTGCTTGGACAGAAAACAAAATGAAATTCTGGAATTTAAATTAATTTTCATATTGGTCAACATAGTTTGCTTTTATTCTAATCGGTGTCACTGAATCTTTTGGATCAACCCAAGAAAGCCTTGGTACAGCTTATGAAAATTAGCTCTTTGTATATCGCAGCATCCTTCCCCCCAAACCCCCAACCCCAGTATTGCTCAGGACTGTTGTTTTAGATTTTTGTGCTTCAGTGCCCCAAGTGAGATTTGAACCCAAACTCTTTTCACTTGTGTGAGAGCACACTCCACTAGAGCCACAGCTAACTCAAAGGCATATATAGTGTGTTCTGAAATGCAAATATTTTAAATAATGTTCCTTTCCCCTGAGCATAATGAATGTGTTTAATTTTTGGATCAACTTGGAGATGTTGTGTAATTTTCCCAAATGTTTGATAAAATAAGGATGAACATCCTTTCCTGTAAATGAGTTTGAATGATGTGTATCACAGGTGTAGAATTTATCCTTTACTGCATATTATACTATAAAAGTGTATTTCACTTGCATTATGGTAGAAACAGTTGTCACAAAAACAGAAAATGCAGGAAACAGCTGGCTAGACAACATCTGCAAAAGGATAATGTATTAACATTTCAGGTAAACTACTCTTCATCGGATCTGAGATTAGTTTTAAAGTTGTAGAGAGGGCAAGGGAGGAATGGTTAGGGCTTTAAATCATAAAGGGAAGCTATAGCCATATGTTTTGTGATATTACCTTTGAGTTCTTAAACAGTTTAATCATTTATTACTTTATAGCAACCTAAAAATAAAAATATCAGATGCGATCATCCTCTGAAACAGTGGGGCTAGAGTTGTCAAGGTAATAATCTGCTGATGAAACCATATGGTTTATGGATTAATGAGGGTGTTTATAAAGAGTAAGTAAACAAAGGGATCTGTAGATTGGAAATGCTCCCATTCTAACCTATCTGTAGCTCCCTATACTGTTCTAAAGAGGCCTAATGTAAGCCTGCGGAACAACTCCTTATATTCCATTTGGGAATGTCATACCCTTCTGAATTCAATACGTAATTCCTGATAACTTAATTTCTTTTGAGTTTCTCTCTGAACTCACCAGTAGGTTATCCATCTGTAATATATGCTCAGTTTTTCTCTGTCTATTGACACTACTGAGCATTTCTTACACCACTCTTTCCAGCTGCCCTAGCTAATTATCAACCAGATATCTTCATTAACAGCTCATTGCCATAACTGGCTCCATCCCATCAGAGATATTTCCTTTGTCCTCTCCATCCCTCCTACACTCTCTCTACAACTTAAAACTTATCTTTTTTTTAACCTCCTTCCCAAATTTGATGAAGTACTCTCAATCTGAAAAGTTAACGCTATTTCCCTTCCCATAGATGCTGCCTGATCAGTTGAGTGTTCCCACCACTTTCTACTTTATTGCAGATTTCCAGCATTTGCGTTTTTTGAATTTGCCATGTTTATGTTTACTGTACAACTTGGGTACTTTTATAGGTACTTGATTACAGCACCCAAGGTACTTCGAGTTGGTGCATCTGAGACTGTTGTGCTTCAATCATATGGATATACCAAACCATTAAACGTCAGAATTAGTCTCAAAACCTGCCCCGACAGACAAAAGGTTTTAGCTGAAGAAGAGGTTTCAATAAATGAAGAAAATGGATTTCAAGCATCTGTGAAGCTGACTGTAAGTTGGCTTAATTATTATTTTGAATCATAAAGGAAAGCTATAAATATGTTTTGTGATACTATCTTTAAATTCTTCCATAGAGTAATAATTTATTACTTTATAGCAGCCCAAAAATGGCAATATCAGTTGAGATCATCCTGAATTAAATATGACTACAAATAAATTTACAATAAAATACCTCATGTTGAATGATAAAAAGGGTACCTTTGGCATGTTACATTTATGTGTCTATGTTGGTAATTTTTTATTTTGCACATCCTTTCCACTTTAGTTCATCATTTCAGTTTCTTCTTTTGTCCTAATATTTGCAGTCCCTCCTTTCCAACTGTCAAGGATTTTTGAGTATCATTGATGCAGGTATTATGCATGATATTAATTCAGTCCATTAATTTACCTATTTACCTACTATTTTTTACTTCATGTCACTTTAATAAGGTTAGTGATATTTTTTCCAGCTATTGTAACATTTAAAGTTAAAATTTTGAATAAAAACTTGAATAAAATCAACCACTTTACACTATTCACAAACAGGAGAAAATCTGCAGGTCCAAGCAACTTGCACAAAATGCTACAGCAACTCAGCAGGCCAGGCAGCATCTATGGAAAAGAATACAGATGACATTTTGGGCCAACAGGTGTTTACACTATTAACCTGTTTGGTTTACTAAAATTAATGGAGGAGGAAGTGCAATTCAAGTGGCATGACAGAATCGAACTTCATACATCAGCTTAACTGTGCTCAGCTGAAATCATATTATCTAAAATGAAAAATATTCATCAGCATTATTTAAACTGATGATAAAGTAATACCAGTGTTCTTGCAGGACTATTCCTTCTGTTTCCTGCTTATAATTTTTTGATGCATTCCAATGTGTGCCTAAACTTTTGAATCACCTGCTCAGAATGTGAGAGGTTGTGTTGAAATACATTTTCTCTTCATTTAAAAAGTTTTCTCAGCATTGGAAACCAAAGACTGTTCAACAGAAAACAATGCTATCCAAAAGCAGCACACAACATTGCTCTGGATTTTCAGCACTTGTAGAATTTCTTGTATTTATGATTTGCCATCCAAAGGCTATGGATCTAATGCAGATAAACTGGATAAGTGAGGCTTGATGTGTTGGCTGAAATGCCATTTTCTGTGCTGTAATGACTCAATAGATCTATGACATTCAGGACATGATAAACTTTATAACTCCATTCTGGAACTTGACCAAATGAACAGCAAACTATCCCATGGAATTTTAATATGATGTGAGATGAACTATCTCATGTAATTTTAATACAGTGCATCATTGATGTTCCTATATAATTAACTCTTTAGAATTGTATTCAGCTGAACAGATTTCATGATTTGTACTTAAATGCTGCATGCTAAACATTTATGAGCACGGCCGGACTTTAGGCAGGGCTAGGCAGGGCTGCAGCCCAGGGGCCAGAGCTGCAGAGGGGCCCAAAATTGGTAGCTATCATCATGGTGGACAAAAAAAAATACGAGAGTGGAGCACAGAAAAGAAAAAAAGAAACAAGAAAAAGAGGACCGTGAGAAAGAAGCATTAAAAAAGACATTGAAATTTACAGCATTTTTTAAACCTGTTCTCAATGATGCTGCAGTACCATTGCTCTTGTCACAGTCTGAGACCGGTGGACAAATGGAGACTTGTTCAACAGCTAGCGCTAGCACCAGGATTAACACAGGACCACTGTCCTTGCCACAGTCAGCAGCTAACGTTGAAGAGGCAGAGAGCATGACTTTGGGATTCCTGACCACAGAGGCCTCCGAAAACCAAGTTGGGCTGCCATTAATGTTAATGTTACCGCTACTGAGGATCCTTACAGCACTGATCCTGCTCGCTGGGGAAAGGAAACGTTAAATGATTCAGTCCGAGCACACTGGGCTAAGAAAGGGCCGGAGTCCTGCCAGAATAAGGATGTGGATATCAAAGCTTCGGAACAAGTATACAAACAGCAGAGACGTTTTTTCTCCAAATTTCACTTCAAATGTAAGCTCGTAAATGATGAGTACATATCAAGGCAATGGCTCTTATATTCCCCTTCCACCGGCTCTGTGATTTGTTTTGCATGCCGCATCTTCAGTGATGATAACTGTCAGTCCATCTTTGAATCTGGCTTTAGCGACTGGAAACATGCCGCTGAGCGCATAGGAGAGCATGAAAATAGCGAACACCACAGGAAAACGACACTGACCTACATTACACTAGCGTCTGACAGCGGAAGAATAGATACAGAAATGCAAAAACAGTTCGAGTCAGAGTGTGTCTACTAATAAGTGGTCTTTACTCTGCAAGCCACACAGCACAGCAATAGGTTAGTATGTGCTAGATCCAATTTTTCAAAAAGATTGTTGGAGTATTGTCAAGTTTCCTACTTTGCCATAGTGCCATCTCTCTTGGCCTTTTGGTCTTTCATTTCCATTTTACTTTCTCAGAACACACGGTTGAGAAAAATACCCAGATAAAAATGCTTTGGCATTGTTTGAGAAATAAGGCCCATGATATGTGCAGCAATAGCTAAATAAAGATTTAAGATTGGATACATCATACTTCATCTCCCTCATAACTTTACTAAGCCAACTAAGCCTAGGTCAATTTTTGAGTGCTTTGGATGCTGTCCTTCAAACTAAGAATCTGCGTTACTTTCTGTCCTCCCTCTTAAGGCCTGTAAGTTTATAGCCTACGTATTGTACTAAACCAATGTCTTGGTCCACAGCTTTGACATTTAGACCAGTACAACCTTTGTTCTTGTTCTTGCCTTTTTTTGCTTGGTACAGCAGCATTTTACAGCGTCCAGCCCAGGGGCCCCAGCCCTGATTATGAGGGCATGATTCTTGTCACCACCTATTGGGAAAACAACTAAAAAGAAAAAAGAAATAAAAGGGAAGTATGTGCAAGAATAGTAAGTGCAACACAAAAAGAAAGAGAATTACACATGTAGACTTCAGCTCAAGCTCTCCATGATCAGATTGTTTATGACCAAAATCAGTGATCTCAAGCACATCTTCATTTGATGAGATTGTAGTTATTGCTATTTTGTAGTAGTTTTTTATTGCCACATATACCAAGATACAATGAAAAGCTTATCTTGCATACTATCATACAGATCAAGTCATTGAATTGTGCATTTAGATAGAACAAGGTAAAACGATAACAATGCAGAATAAAGTGTAAAAGCTCCAGCGAAAGTGCAGAACAGGTAAGCAATAAAGTGAAAGATTGTAACTATATGGATTGTGAGGTCCATTCAAGAGTTTGTTAACACCAGGATGCAAGCTGACCTTGCTCTTCATGATACATGCTTTCAAGTTTTTATATCTCATGGAACTGAGTAGAAAAGAGAAACTCTGAAGGATGTGGGGTCTTTGATTTTGCTGGCTGCTTTAATGAGACTGCAAGAAGTGTAGAAAGAGTTCATGGGAAGTAATCTTGAGCAGCTCTGGGCATAGATAACTAGGCTTTAAACAATGCTGTCAGCTTAGCTGTAACAGTCTGGGATCCTTGCATCAATTAAGAGTGAGATGAAATATTGTTATTGTGATAGTTGGTAGCACTTTTTTAAATCCATGGAGTTGCTGTTAATTCCCAAGGTCATAGCCTGCTCTGTGAAGAACACACAAATGATCTACTAATTCATATTTAAAGTTCCTTTGAATATCAATATCTGATTTCCTGTCCACTACCTTTCCCTCAGTCGTCATCATTAAAATGGATAATTTGGTCATTGACATGTTTGTGGGAGTTTATTGTTGCTCAAAATTGCTGCTATGTTATCTTTCAAACAAGACAATACTTCATCTTATGTTTGCAGACAGCAGATCGGATACTAGGATTCAGCATATGTTAACAGTTTGGTTCCATAACAACTAGGCTCCTGGTTCCTGCAATGATACGCACATGATCACAAATGAGAAACAAAATCATATCACAACAGTTAGAGAAGGAGTAAGGTAAAGATGAAGCACTGTGCTCACTGGAGGGCATAGTACACACTAGTTACAGTATAGAGCTATCGGAAAAGAAAATCATTGACATATCTGGGTATACATAATTAAATGCTTGGTGCCTAATGGAAAGCTATGCTTAATGTCAAGCAAGATGAAGGAATCTAGTATGACATGGCATACATCCTTTGCAATATGACGTCAGTAATCACCTCTATAAGCACATCTTTAAAACAACACACTACAGTCTCTGGTGGTCAACTTCAAAGATTTCAGTGCAAAGAAGTTGTTTGGACAAGAGGAGGCTTTTGTACCATCAAGTTCATACTCAGTCTCTATAGATTTCCTTTGAAATCGTTGATTATCTCTCTTTCCACCACTTCCATAAGCAACAGGATGTAGGTATAGCCATTCATTCCATTGAAAAAGTTGTTTCTCACATCCCTGTGCATTTTCTACAAGGCCTCTTGCCCCTGCATACACTGAAGGGCACTAGTACTTTCACATCTTCCACCAAAATCCTCAGTGAATTGTCTGAAAATGATCATACTTGTTTTCATATAAGTTCAACCCGTTGCTCTAATTAGTATTACAGCCAAGAATGAGTTGTGAAGAATTGGCCACCAATCCTGGTAGTCAGGATGCACCACAACTTTATGAACCGCAGGCAATCTTTAAGTAGTGATTGGAGCTTGAAATATTTGGTCCCAGCTCAGGTGTATAGCCAACTATGCGAATGCCACTGCTTGCATTTTAAAAATCAATTATAAGAAATGGCAAGCATATTTCATTTACTATCTATACATATTATCTTCAATTTTGCCATTTAATCCCTAGCATGAGGAATTCTTCATCCTTTTTTTGAAGATGGCCTAGTTGCACTGATACAATTCATTAGCATAGGTAATTCTTCAAGTACCACAACCAGGATTTGTATCAAGTAATAGCAGAGATGGATGAAGTCATGAAACCTCAATATCATTACACTGTGTTAATAGTTAAATAATTAAATAGTTCGTAATTATTTACACCCTAGTTCACAGATAAAAACTTGTGAAGATACACAAGATTGCCAGTATTCATAAAAATGCCTCAAGTATTATTGGAAGGAAAAGGAGAATATTTGAGGGAAAGAAAATAACATCTAATATTGTAATTGCAAAGATTATTAGTTAAAATGTATAGAAATTTTTTCTATTACTTCGTGTTTGTAATCATTCTAATGAGTTGAATTGGAAATAGTGATTACAAAATTGGAAGCACAAAAAAAGCAAAGTTTGAACATGTATTTGCTCACCATTCAATCTTGTACTATTATTACATATTAAATATAAAAATATTATGAATTACTTCTTAATATTAGCCACAGTTATAAATAATAATTATTGGTTATTCATTAAAATAAAAATCTGAAGCAATATCTGTGTGCATGCCTGCAAAAATTATTTCCTTTTTTACAGATCTCACCAAAAGATTTACCTAGAAAAAAGGATGAAAAACAGTGTGTGTACTTAATAGCGTATTCTTCAATATTTACTCAAGAGGAAGAGGTGCTGGTGTCTTATAAGAATGGATTACTCTTTATCCAGACTGACAAACCTGTTTACACGCCTGATCAGTCAGGTATCAGTCTTAATCTTATTTTTCTATTGTTTTTGAATGTTCTAATTTAGCTATTGACTCTTGTCCACACTTCTGGGGTAATGTCTTCATCTTCATTATCAGGATAATATGAGATCCTGCTGGATTATCATCCTTTTGATTTCAGATACTGTAGATACAAGTGAACTCTTCCAGGTGTGTAAAGGCTCAAGACAGAGGACAGAGGGTGGGTGAAAAGGGAACAGATTACAGGACAAGGAAGCAGCTTGGACCTATAAAGAAAAATTACTGCTTAGGTGTGAGTTTCCAGTTAATAAGCCAAGTAGGTATCTGACAGGTGTCCTTGGTGGCAATCATCCATCAACTCCAACTGCAATATGTGAGATTCAAAGGAAATGTATTAGTATTAATTAAATATAAGTATAACTGCTGGTCTCACAGTGAGTTTTTTTTGTATTTGGTTCATTTACTGAAAGGAACACTTCTAAATAATGACTCTTTCTTTGACATGAATAGTTTTGACTCCACAGCAAACTTTCCACACCAACTTTGTCACCACCCCTGACTAACAAGGAATCAAGCAAAATAAAACCTTCTAATACATAAGGAATAACAAAGCCTTGGAGATAGCTGGTAGCTGAAGTTAGTTCTAAACTTTACAGAAAGGAGCTTCTTTCATAAATTCTCAGCCTTACCTCCCCAATTTGGAAAGAGGAAGACATGCCAGAAGACCTCAGAAATGCTATACTTGTGGCAATCTTCAAGAAAAGAAACAAATCTGATAATGACAACTGGATAGAAGTTTCCTCACTGTCTGTCACAAGGAAATATATTAACCACCCCAACATTTCCTTTGAGTGACTGAACAGCAGACTCTCAAATAACTGTGGTTTCCCTCCATCTACAGGCGCAATGAACAGGAAAATGTCAGAATAATGCAGGCAGTAGCATAAACGGTTAATGTTCACATAAAAACATTGATCCTTCTTACATTTGGCTGGCCACAGGAAATCATTTTCATCTTATTCCATTTCGTAATGGCATACAAGCTATGATTATAACTAATATGTTCACAACAGACCCACTCTCAGTGCAAACTGATGTCAAGCAAAATTGTATCATTGCTTCAATGCTGCACCTTGCCTCCAAAAGCTTCCTGCTGGAGTGGAGATAATAAACAGGGCAAATAGATAATTATTGGACATACTCAATCTCCATTTCGGATCCAAGATCACCCAACAGCTTCATCAAACTACAGAAGTTAATTTAGGCTTGCATATGCATACATTCAACGACTGATCTTCAAGTTATTCTTAACAGGTTCACTATCAGAATGGATCTTACACTTCTAAGATGCGGAAAACAAAGGCTCTCTACCAACCTGACCTGATGTACAACACTGCTTTCTGACAATAAAAGTCAATGACCAAATGCTGGAAAACATGGACAACTCCTCAAATGGTCCTTAGCCTATTCTCAGTGAAGACAGTATAAATGATGACATTCATCTTGGCCTTAAGTGCATCTGCACTGCCCTTTGGCAACATGAGGAAAAATATTTAAAGATCAAAACCTCAAACATGGCACAAGACTCCTTGCAGATAAGCAATTGCTGCTGTCCTACACACTTCTGAAATGTTGACTATCCACAACAGATACCTTAATTCATTTGATGGCATCAACACTACCTCTGCAAAATCTTCTGAGTTCATTGCAGGATAAGCAAACCAAAGTCATTGTCCTTTCCCAAGCCAAGATCTCCCAACAATGAAGTACTAATTACATTCAGTTGTCTCCCATGGACAAAATATACTATTTGCATGCCTGATGCCCAACTCTTGAAATAGACACTGTATTCTAAGCTCTGTAATGGCAAAAGATTTCCAAATCAACATAAGGGAAAATTCATGGATGTTCTCTAGCCTACTTGAAAAATATAATATATATATTCCTTCTAACTAATGGAAATTGATGGCCTTCAGCTACTCAAAACAGAAAAGGAGTATTGGGTATGACTCATGTTGGGAGTATGTGGAAGATTAGCATAAGTAAAAGCATTGCACTACTTCCTAAACTACCCACTTGTCTGCTCCATCAAAGCACATCCTGTCTCGTCTCTGGAGAGTGAAGTTTCCACTATGCCTTTGTTTGCCATCTTAGAGTTGACAGAACAGGAGCAGAACTCCGCTCAATCCCAGGTTACTGCTGAATAAGAATAGGAAAGTGCTTGCTGACCGTAACTAAGATGTATGTGAGAAAGTGAATACCTTTGCAAAAGAATCAGGGAAGATTGTCTGATTTACAGTAATTGTTAAACTTGAAAACTATGTTTTCATTATCTCTAACGAGAGAAAATCTGCAGATGCTGGAAATCCAAGCAACACAGACAAAATGCTGGAGGAACTCAGCAAGCCAGGCAGCATTTTGTGTGTGTTGTTTTCATTACCTCTGTTTATTCAAAAAGTTTTCTGTTTTTTTTTAATCTGTAGTGAAATTACGAATTTATTCTCTGAATGAAGAACTCAAACCAGCCAGAAGACCTATTGCCATTACATTTAAGGTGAGTTGTTTAAATTTAGAGCATAATATCATCATTATGCCAGTTATAGATATGCATTTGTAAACATTCTATATTAAAATATAATACAATGGTAAAATATATTCCTCATAAGATAACTGTAAAGCTACCGGGAGCAAATTTCAGACACGTGACCGTAAGTTATTATGAGAGCTGTTTCAGTTAAGATTGACAATTAATGACCATAGGCACATTTGAATCATCTGGCACAATTGTATCATATTAATGAGGGCATTAGTATACCTGTAGCTAATGGCTACTGAGTTTGCACAGATCATGCAGGTCATCACTTCAGTCAGAAATAATTGTTTTTATGACATTTGGAGCTTAACACTCAAGCCAATGCTCTCCCAGCTGCTTAGCTGTAAATGAAATCTACTGTTGAATATGCTGTCAAGAACAGGTAGGATTCCTTCCAGCTATGGATGACAATTGTTTGACGCTTATGAAGCTGCAGCATTCCACCCTTGCTTTTGTATTCTAGTCATCCTGAAATGAATGTTAACATTGCATTTGGCTTCCTTACCACTGACTCAACCACCAAATTTAGCTTTAGGGAATCCTGCACAAGGGCTTCCAGCTATGCACCTCTGATTTTTTAATTTTCTCCCCATTTAGAAAATAATCCGGTCCCTTATTCCTTCTACCAAAATGCATGACTATGCACTTCCCTGCACTATATTCCATCTGCCACTTTTTTGCCCATTCTGCCAAAATGTAAGTTCTACAGGCACCCTGCTTCCTCAACACTACCTCCACTATTTTTGTATTGTCTGCAAACTTGGCCAGAAAGCCATCCATTCCTTTGTACAAATCATTGACATATAATGTGAAAGGAAGTAGCCCCAGCACTGATTCCTGCAGCACACCACTAGTCATCGGCAGTCAATCAGAAAAGATACTTTTATTCCCATCATTTCCTCCTGCAGCCAGCAATCTTTGATCCGTGCCAGTACCTTTTCTGTAATACCTTGGGCTATTATGTTGTTAAGCAGCCTCATGCACGCACCTTCTGATATCCAAATAAACATCATCCATTGGCTATCCTGCTTGTTATTTCCTCAAAGAATTCCAACAGATTTGTCAGGCAAGATTTCCCCAAAACTTAACTTTCAGAATAGATTCCAACATCTTTCCAACCACCGAAGTCAAGCTAACTGGCTTTCCTTAGTTTATACCTTACTTTCTTCTGCCTGCTTCCCTTCTTAAGGAGTGGAGTGACACTTGCAATTTTCCAGTCCTCTGGAACCATTCCAGAACCTAAGGTTCTTGAAAGATCATTATTAATGTGTCAACAATCTCTTCAGCTATCTCTTTCAGAAACCTGGAGTATAGTCCATCTGGACTAGGTTATTTATTTACCTTCCAACTTTTCAGCTTCCCAAGCACCTTCTTAGTAATAGTAACGATACTTACATCTGCCCCCAACACTCTTGCATTCTGATAGTGTCTTCCACAGTGATGACTAATACAAAATACTTATTAAGCTCCTCTGCCATTTCTTTGTTCCACATTACTACCTCTCCAGTATCATTTTCCAGCAGACCATTATCCACTCTCACCTCTCCTTTTCCCTCGTATATCTGAAAATATTTTGGTATGCTCTTTTATATTATTGGTGAGCTTACCTTCATATCTTTTCTTTCTTCATGGCTTTTTTAGTTGCCTTCTGTTGATTTTTAAAAGTTCCCAATCCTCAACCTTCTCACTAATCTCTGCAATATTGTATGCCCTCTCTTTTGCTTTTATGCTGTCTTTGACTTCCCTTGTCAGCCATGTTTGTCTCAACCCCTCTTTAGAATAATTTTTCATCTTTGGAATGTATCTTTCCTGCACCTTCTGAATTTCATCCAGAAACACAAACATTGCTGTTCCACTATCATCCCTGCCAGAGTCCCCTTCCAATCAACTTTGACCAGCTCCTCTCTCCTGCTCTATAATTCCCTTTACTCCACTGTAGTACTGATACATTTGACTTTAACTTCTCTTTCTCAGTTTGCAGTGTTAAGTCTATACTATTACGATCACTGCCTCCTAAGGGTTTATTTCCTTTAAGATCCCGGAATCAAATCTGGGTCATTACATAACACCCTATCCAGAATTGCCATTCCCCTGGTGGGCTTAACTAAAAGCTGCTCTGGCCATTCTACAAATTCCATTCTAGGGATCCTAAGATTTTCCCAATCTACCTGCATATTGAAATCCGCCAAGATTATCAAAACATTGCCCTTTTGACATGTCTTTTTTTTTATCCCGTTGTAATTTTGTACCCCATATCTTGGCTACTGTTCAGAGGCCTACATATTACTGCTATCAGGGAGTTTTCACCCGTGTAGTTTTTTATCTCCATCCACAAGGATTCTACATCTTCTGAACCTATGTCACCTCTTTCTATGGATTTGATTTCATTTTTTGCCAACAGAGCCACCCCAACCCCTCTGCCTACCTGCCTGTTTTTTTTTATAAGAATTATTATAATGCATCTTCTATAAAGAATGTTGTGACAAATTATCTGATTCTTAAAGCAAATTAAAAATATAGTAATTATGTTTGTTTTGCAAACAAGGATCCAGAGGAAGTTAAAATTGACTATGTAGAATATGAAGATCTCACCGGAATAATCTCAATACCTGACTTCAAGATTCCATCTAATCCCAAGTAAATTACTATTGTTCTTGCTGTTAAACAATGTATATAAATGCAAATGAAATAGTTTCTTTTCTGGGAATTCACAATTCTTAATAATTAATTAGAGATGTTGAAATTGAATTTGAGAGAAACTGCATATTTAAAAAGTCTTAGGATTACTTTCATGTCAGCTTGTTTTGGAATATGTGAAGTACAAGGCCAGGTGAAATTTTAACTGTCATGCTAGTACCTAGCACCCTGGCTTTCTATTATCCATAGGCTGTCTTGCTGTGTTGAGAGAGATCAGGCAAACTGAGCTTATTTATTATAAATAGAGATTCCTGGAAAATCACAGCAGTTCAGTTAACATCAGTAAATAGATTTCAGGACTAAAATTCTCTGCCAGAATGGAAAAAGAAAGAAACAGGAATTAATCTGACTGGATTAAGCAATTCTGACTGCTAAGGGGCAATAAAACTTCTTTGTTTTTGTAATGTGTTGCTTGTGTTGTGATACATACCCAGCAGGCCACAGTATGCAAATGAAAGAGAAAGGAAGAGAGGGAGAGCAGGCAAAGATTGCGAGTTCTGATACTAACAGAAAGAAAGGATGAGTTCATCCAAAGACTATGAATCCAGTAAAGAATCTTGAAGGCTGCAGTTGGCCCAGATGAATGATGAGAGATTGTGGTCATCTTTGCCTGACATTGCTTTCTTCCTTTTTCTTTCATTTGTAAACTCTGGCCTACTGGACATGTTCCAGTAACTGGTCATCAATGTTGGGAACAGCTCTAGTTACCAGGGTATGATCCGGATCTTGGATGTTGACTATATAGAGTATTCTTATGTATTCTCACGAATCCATATGTTTTCCTGATTGCTTTGGTTTCCTTCCACATCCCAAAGACATATTAATTACTTCATGTAAATTATCTCTCATGGTGTAGAGAAGTGGCAAAAGAGTCAAAGATTAGGCTTTTTCTCTCTCTCAAAGTTGCAAGGTTACAAGGAAATTGGAGAGGCATATAATTTCTCTGATAGTACTCTGACAGGTTGAATGGCTCTCTGTTTCACAATAGGTGAATGGCCATTCAATGCATTCATGTATTCGCATCTGACTTCCAGTGCATTCATTACTTCCACACTACAGTACAGAAGTCCAGAATGTTAGCTAACTGGAAACTCGGTATGAACCTGCAGCACATTGCCAGTTTGAAAATGAATGGATTTTAGCTTCAGAAATATTTCTGTCAATGGCCTTCTGAATATTCAAGTGCACAACATCAAATATTAATAATTATTAATATTGTTATCTATCTTACATTTAAATTACACTAATTTTTTTCAGGTATGGTATATGGACAGTAGAAGCTTCTTATAAAAATGACTTCACAACTACTACTTCAACGCATTTTGAGATCAAAGAATATGGTAGATCTATACTTTATATTCTGTCACTAGAATAAACTAACAATTATGAACTTGAGTTGTGCAAATATACAAATTCCTAATTATTTATGCATTTAGGAAAAATAAAGCTTGACTAGAAATATGAGTACAATCAAACTCTTAAATAACTTTTTTTTTGTAGAACAATGTGTACAAAACCAGTTCCTCTTTAAGTTAGACCAAGTCAGAAGTATTGGGCAGAGTCAGTGTTACACACACACAATGCTGGAGGAACTCAGCAGGTTAGTCAGCATCAATGGAAATGAATAAACAGTTACACACATCAAAGTTGCTGGTGAACGCAGCAGGCCAGGCAGCATCTCTGGGAAGAGGTACAGTCGACGTTTCGGGCCGAGACCCTTCGTCAGGACTAACTGAAAGAAGAGCTAGTAAGAGATTTGAAAGTGGGAGGGGGAGGGGATGATCCAAAATGATAGGAGAAGACAGGAGGGAGAGGGATGGAGCCAAGAGCTGGACAGGTGATTGGCAAAAGGGATATGAGAGGATCATGGGACAGGAGGCCCAGGGAGAAAGAAAAGGGGGAGGGGGGAAACCCAGAGGATGGGCAAGGGGTATAGTGAGAGGGACAGAGGGAGAAAAAGGAGAGAGAGAAAAAGAATGTGTGTACATAAATAAATAATGGGTGGGGCACGAGGGGGAGGTGGGGCATTAGCGGAAGTTTGAGAAGTCAATGTTCATGCCATCAGGTTGGAGGCTACCCAGACGGAACCAGCTCTTGACTCCAACCCTCCCCCTCCTGTCTTCTCCTATCATTTTGGATCTCCCCCTCCCCCTCCTACTTTCAAATCTCTTACTAGCTCTTCTTTCAGTTAGTCCTGACAAAGGGTCTCGGCCCGAAACGTTGACTGTACTTCTTCCTAGAGATGCTGCCTGGCCTGCTGCGTTCACCAGCAACTTTGATGTGTGTTGCTTGAATTTCCAGCATCTGCAGAATTCCTCGTGTTTGCGTGAATAAACAGTTGATGTTTCATGCTGATACCCTTCTTTAAAAGTGGAAAGGAAGGTGGAAGATGCCAGAATAAGCAGGTGGGGTTAGGGGTGGGGAAGGAGGATAGCTAGAAGGTGATTGGTGAAACCAAATGGGTAGGAAAGATAAAGGGTTGGAGAGAAAGGAATCTGATAGGAGAGGGACCCAGGGGAGCTGAAATTGTCAGGTCGCATTGGAACTGTAGGCATTCAGCCATTGAAGTTTCATTGGTTTTAGATTTTCATGCATGCACTTCCAAACTTGGAATGAAGGGTGGCATTAAGAAGATAAATTGTTTTCAGTTGTTCTTCTATTTTGATGGTTTTAATTGTTTCTAAGTGTTCATGTGCTTCTAATTTAATATTAATTAAAATTTTAATAATCTTCAATTTTCAATAATTCACTTCAATTTTAATAATTTTCATATAGTCAGAAATACTAAAAAACTAAAAAAACCTCTGAATTTTGGCAAGAGATTTAAGCTTCACCTTCTCTCAAAGTATATCAAGGGCATTTGGGGAAGGACATTTTGACTGAGCCAACTGAGGCCCAGTCATGACTGGAGCTAGCCGGTTGAGGTGAGTACCAACATGGTGGGACTACATGTTGTAGTTCTAGATGATAGGCTGGCTTCAAGATGATCTAGCTCATTTATTCTTCTTTACTGGAATAAAAATTAATTATTTTGGTATCTCATATTCCTCTTTTGTCTTGAAAATTGATTACACTATTCTGCAAAGTGGTGTCTTATTACACTATTCTCCAAAGTGGTATATTAAAGCTGAGCTATAATATACTTTAACATTGTTGCTACACTCAAGCTAGGGATTTAACTGAACATATAAAATGATCTCATAATTTTCATCATTTAATAGAAATCTGCAGTAATAATTAAGTCCAAAGGAAAGAAAAACACCTTTGTAAACATTAATTTTCAGTTCAGGATGTGTTGCCTATTATCAAGTTTATTATAAAGAACATTTATTATAAAGTATTACTGATTGAATATAGAAAAGCCCAAGCATTGTCTGACACTGTTAGTGCATATTAGAACACTGATTTCACATCTTTCATTTGATTCATCATAAAGTACTTTGGTGCGATAATGAAGTAACACAGTTTCTATATAAGTAGGACAGCGGTTTCCTCATTCAAATACAGTGGCAGAGCTGCTGATTTACTATTCAATGAGCACTGATAGCATATTTAAAGCCTTGTTTTTTTAAAGTAGTAATTGATGTTGAGAAGGGGAAGTGAATAAAAAGAAAATTAAGGAAATCAAGAAATACTTGATGGTGAATAAGTAATATTTAAACAATTTTTATTGGTCCATCATTTACAGTGAGAAATATTTTAGTACTTATTACAAAGTGGATAACAACATTTGACAATCCAAGGCAAATTTTATACTTGCGACTAGTTTCTTTAACAAAATCAGAACAGTTCTTAACTCTAATTGATGCAAATCATATTCATAACATTAAATGTAGTTCATAATCTCCAAATATTAGAAAATGGAATCTTTCTAATTAATCCTATGAGACAGTAGGTAGATAACGTCAGACAGAATGAATGAAACATTATTTGGTAACATATTTTATATCTTTTTAGTGTTACCAACCTTCCTGATCTCTATCAAGCCAGAAAAGCACTACATTTCTTTTGAGGAATTTGAAAGATTTACAATAACCATAACAGCAAGGTAATCATTTACACCTTTTTTTCCTTTTGTGATATTTAAATTTTATTTTAATTCATTTTTTGATATTTATGTTATCAACATAATTGCAAAATTTCAAAGTTCAAAGTACATTCATTATCAGAATATGTATAAAGTATATAATCTTGAGATTCATCTTATTGCAGATAGCCACAAAACAAAGAAACAAAATAGAACTCCATTCAAAGAAAACTCCCACACAACCAGATCATCAGACATGCGAAAAAAGAACAAATTGTGCCAACAGCAAAAAGCTAACAAATAGCACACAAAACATTAAATATCAAACCATAGTCCTCAAAAATTAGTCCAAAATGCCACTATTATCATACAGTCTGGACATTGAAAGCAGTTTATATTAAGGCTGTCAGTAATTTGAATGTAATTTCTTTAGCTTGCTAACATGTAGCTTTATCTTTTAATACATAAACAATGGCACTACTTGGAACTTTTGTGGAAATAAATTAGCTTGGTGGCCACTGTCCCAAAATAAAGTTCTTAAATGATGGCTAATTCAGTTAAGTTATCAGATTGTTCTAATGTGGTAAAGCACAGATACTTTTTTATTTATAGTACAATGCAAAAGTCTTAAGGCCCATATATATAGCTAGGGTGGCTAAGACTTTTGCACAGTACTGTATGTTATGTCTTTCCAGTTACCAAGTAACATTTAATACTATTGAGTTAATACAAAGTTAAGAACTGTTATTTCTGTTTCCCAGCTATATACCCCATATACAGTACCTAAGACTAATGCATAGTACTATATATTGGTACTTGAATTTTAATGAACATTAACAGAATCTAAAAGTAAACAAGATGAGAAGGCACCTAATTAATTATCTGGAGATGGCATTTTTCTTATATCATGTGACCATTACGGCTTCGGGTGCAAATGTGTGAAATGAGTTCTGTTTTCATGGCTAGAGTAACTGTGTTATAGCCACTATTAGTTATCTGTTTCATAAGATGAATTAAACATTTAATAGACATTCTGTTTATCAGATCTGAGATTTTTTTTAAATGCCAGAAACATTACAAACTAATGGCAGAGGCATTTTAATTTTAACGGAAACTGTAACAACTCTTTTATTGCCAACCAAACACAGAACATAAAGCGCGGTGAAAACTTCACGTCATTACATCATCACGTCAGACCAGCCTCTTAAAGTGAACCTCAACTTAATGTTGAGATTGTGAATTATGTGTATGTTTCTACCCCTTACGTTACCCCACAATATTACTGTAATAGTTTGATGTTACAGATATGACAACTTCAAAATATTTCTTCAATTTCCATCATATAAATGATTTTATTTTTGACTGTTGCTTTTATTGTACCATGAAAATTAACTTAATTGTGAGTTGCATTTATATAAATACAGAGAACTTGAATTCATGGAGATATACAGCACAGAAACAGTCTCTTTGGCCCAACTCATCCATTCCAACCAAGTGTCGGCATTTAGATTAGATTAGATTATGAGGACTGTCATGTACCCCGTGACGGGGATAAAGAAACCAGCAGAAATAGAAACCACTTTGGAGTCTCGTATTGCTATAAACTACTAATATTTATTAGTAATTACGCAATACAGTAATATCAATGTAAATAAATCACACAGGTTAGCATGAATATATACAAAAGTACGTAAATCAGTAAGTGTGGAAATGTATGTATGATAACCAAGCTTCTTTAAGTCTAGGGGTAAAAAGATACAGTCTTACGATGTTGAGTAAAGTTCAGTTCATGGTATTTAGTTGAGCAGCGATGGGGGGGGGAGAGAGAGAGGGAGAGAGAGAGGGAGAGTTGAGTCGTCAGGTGAGCTGATGCCGTCGGTCTTCTCGTTGTCCTCCGAAATCCTTTACAAGTCACTGACTGTGACTTTAACCGGGGGACCGGTTTCCCTGTGGTGGAGCTATCACCCCGGCAAGGGTGGACACATAGACAACTCCCCACCAGTCAACCCCTTCTCCTGAAACTGGAATAGCAATTTGGATCGATCCGCCTGTTCGATCCTCCAACACCCATTTTCTCTGTGGGCACAACAATGCTCATTCAGTGTCCAGATCAAGTGTCCTGAGGTCTGTATCATCTGACCTCCCATTTATTTCACCAGGCTGAGCATCACCTGCCATTCAAGGAGTCCCTCCTTCCTTTGTCTGTAAAGAAATGCAAGCGGGCAACCTGTCCTTGAAGAAATGTCAACAACCTGCTGAAAATCATAACATCGAGTGTCCATTAAATAACACCGCCTTCGGTTACCATAGCAACTTACGAGCTGCTTGGTGCTGTCTCCAACTCCAAACTCAGTAAAAATCCAAAGTTACTTACAATGCCTTAAAGTGACAGTCCAACCGTTAATCTTCGTCCGTCTCTCTCTCTCTCTCTCTCTCTCCTTTCCAAACAAACCATCCACGATGAATGTCTCTCTCTGTCTTTCTTCAAACAGTTAATAGGGGCGCTCCTGGATCCCCTCACAGAACACTCAGTCCTTGTTTATTGTCATTTAGAAATGCATGCATTAAAAAATGATACAATGTTTCTCTGGTATGCTATCACAGAAACACAAGACAGATCAAGACTAAAACTGACAAAAACCACATAATTATAACATATAGTTACAACAGTGCAAAGCAGTACCGTAATTTGATAAGAGCAGACCATGGGCACGGTAAAAAAGAGTCTCAAAGTCCTGATAGCCCCAACATCTCACACAGACGGTAGAAGAAAGAAACTCTCCCTGCCATGAGCTTCCAGCGCCGCAAACTTGCCAATACAGCATCCTGGAAGCACCCGACCACAGTCCGACTCTGAGTCCCTCCGAAAACTTTGAGCCTCCGACACCGAGCACCAAGCACCATCTCTGCCGAGCACTTCGACCCCGTCCCTGGCCACCAAGCAACAGGCAAAGCTGAGGATTCGGGGCCTTCCCCTCTGGAGATTCTGGATCACACAGTAGCAGCGGCAGCGAAACAGGCATTTCAGAAGTTTCACCAGATGTTCCTCCGTGCTCTCACGTCTGCCTCCATCAAATCAGAATTGGGCACGACATCCTACTTGACAGATTACAGATATTCATCACCGGAGAGGCTGCGCGCGCTGCGTCGCGTCGCCATCTTCTCCTCCTCCCGGATTTGTCCCATATCCCTCAAAATCAGGGGTACCCAACCTTTTTTTATGCCATGAACCAGCACCATTAAGCAAGGGGTCCATTGACCCCAGGTTGGAAATCCTTGCTCTAAACCTTTCCTATCATGTATCTGTCAAAATATAGTTATACCTGCCTGTACCACCTACTATGGTAGCTTGAACGATATATCCACCACCATCTGTGTATAAACTTGCCCCTCAGACCCCCTTTATAAGTATCTTTCTCCCCTCACCTTAAACCTAAGTTTTCAAGTTTTCCCCCGGGGAAAATATTGTGACTATCTCTCCTATTAATGTCTCTCATAATTGGATATAAGGAGGATGGAGGGATATGGACGTGGTGTTGGTACAAGGGATTATTGTTTGGGTATCTTTGATTTGCTTTTTAGCTGGTTCAGCACAGTATTGTGGGCTGAATGGCCTGTTCCTGTGCTGTTTTCTTCTATGATCTATAATTAAATGCAGTAAACCTCTATAAGATGATCCCTTGCCCCTTCTCCTTTAGGTGACTGTGTCCTACTACTCAAAATCTCACTTTCAGTAATACTCCTCAGCATTCTGCCTTTCATTTTTGATGTCCAGGCCTGGTTTAACTTCCCAAAATATATCACTGTGAACCTGTCTGTTAAATTTCATCTGCCATTTCCTTGCTGACTTTCCCAGTTGTCTGAGAACTGGTTGTAACATTAGACAAAATTTTTATTCTCCACTATATCACCAATTGGCAAATTTACTACTCATGTTACCAGCATTTCAAATGATTAAAGTCAATGATAAACAATAAAGGACTCAGCACCATTCCCTGTCGCACTGACTGCTTATAGCTCCCCAATGTGGAAAAACAGCTCTTGACTACCACCCTCTGTCTCTTATCACCAAGCCTATTTTGTATCGATTTTACTATCTCACATAGATTCTTGCCCACTGGAGTAGCTGACCATGAGGGACCTCGTCAAAGGACTTGCTAGATTCCAGATAAACAATTTCCACCTCCCTGAACTTGTTCAAATCTCTTGATTATCTCCTCAAAATACTCGGTCAAATTTGGGAGACAAGATCTCCCATGAATAAGCCAAAATGACTATCCCTGATCAGCTGACAAGAAAATCTTCAGATGCTGGAATTCCTAGCAACACACACAAAATGCTGGAGGAACTCAGCAGGTCAGGCAGCATCGATAGAAAAGAGTAAACAGTTGATGTTTCAGGCCAAGTAACTTCTTCAGTCCTGATGAAGAGTCTCACCGCAAAACGGTCGATGGTTTACTCTTTTCCAAAGATGCTGCTTGACCTGCTGAGTTCTTCCAGCATTTTGTGTGTATCCTAATCAGTTGTTGTTTTTCCAAATGCAAGTAGATTCTCGCTTCACTGAAGCAAGGCCTGTAGTTCCTAGCTTTTCCTTGTATCCTTCTTTAGGTAAAAGCACAACTCCAGTTTTCTGGTATCTCACCATGGCTTATGAAGATATAAAAATCTCTGCTGGACTCTTATTACTTTCTCCATCTTGAGATGAAAATGAACTGTTAAAATTGTTATTTTTGTAAACTGCATTACTTCGGTTCACAATTAACTGAATTTTTTTTTGCAATTTTACAGATATTTTTATAAAAAAATAGTATCATCTGCATCTGTCTTTGTGCGTTTTGGAATTATTGACAAACACGGTACAAAGCAACTAATGCCACTTGCAGCACAGCATGTTCTGGTAAGAGAAACAAATTATGATAAACACTAAATTGTCATATATGTTTGTTTGTTTTTGGCAAAATTTCACTGACAGAAATATTATGCAGGTGCTTATGACATGTCAGTGTAGAGAATGGCACCTCATTTAGTTTTGCAGTGCAAACTTTTCATAAAAGCACACGATATAGGGCAAAAGAAGTGTAGACAGAGATGCGATAAGTAATGAGAAAAATTATATATAGTGTACATAGAGCAAATATTCTGGAAACCCCAGTTCATATTATTTGCATTACTTATTACACTGACTTGGGATTTGAAAAAAATAGAATCATTTTAATTATTTACCTCAGTTTATCTCAACCCCGGAAGCCTATGCCTTTAATTTGAAGAATGTTATCTTTCTGGTTTCAGAGAAAAAAATATTGTAAACAGTATAGTTATGTAGGAAATTGGGAACAAGGGAATGAATCAAGATACATCTCCTCATATGAGGTTAAATACATACAAATCTAGTGCTGTGCACTTCAAAACATGGCCACTTATAACCAAGAAAACCAAAGACAATTGATTCATAGGAGAATCATCATATGGAAATTCCCATCAGAGCAGACACTATCCAGCATTGTCATGGGCAAATTCGTGTAATTCTCTACCTCACAAAACAATAGGTATTCCCTTACAGTAATTCAAAAACACCAACACTCTTTCAAAGGCATTTTTGACAACCAGTAAATCCTGCTTTTAAGCATGAACAGCAACACTTGTGTTTTATCTTTGAGTAAATGAAAACCGTGCTTTTTGTAAATTCTTGACTATTGATACTTTTTGTCTTTCCTCATCAATCCTTATAACCACACACGTATATGTTAAAGAGGTTCCCCGTGTAAACCTCATATTTATAATTGCATCCTCACCTTTATGGTAGCTTTGTTCCTCCCTGTTTCCAGGTATGCAGTGCTCCTGCTTTCCAAACTGCTTGAAGGCATACTATTTGACTGTGAAACCAAATAATGTGAAATGAATGTGTATTCTAACAATAAGGTTGGAATATATTAATTAAACTGAAAATTGGATGATTCCTGCACATTGATCAAATTATTCCTGCTCCCAGTTGTGTTCATTGATCCAGATCTGCTATACTTCAAGAATCCACATGGCTTCAATTCCTTGTGACCAATAATAAGGGCGATCTACTTGTTTTTATATTAAATTGGTGTTTATAGTGAATACTTCCTGGTCACTTTAATTTCTATTACAATCTTAAATTCTATTTTGTATGTTAATATTTTATAATAGTAAAACTGTAAATTTGACATTTTCTCATCAGACCAAGTGGCAGAGTTGCATTTCTATTGCTCAGCTCCTCATTTTTTATTGGACATCAAAGCCTCTGTCGCAGCTATGCCTACTTTGGCTATTTGTCAATTCTGCCACAACTTTTAGATCCTACAGTTTCTGACTCTGAACTGGCAACTGAAGCTACCCAGAATGGCTGGAAGACCAAGATTTTCCCTGTAGAAGTGGGATGCAGGGGATTCGTTGCTACATCTACGACCAGTCTATTGAAGAAGATGGGGGTGAGGGGTTACTCCCTCCAACAAGCAATCAAGTCCTTGTCAAATGCAGCAGAAGAAAGCAGCAATTGGATTTGGATTAAAAGGAAAGACAACAACTGGGCTGCAAGATGAAGACAGGAGAGTATGGAACTGAGGGGGGTGTATCTGGGACACCAGGTTGCACCGTTGAGCCCTCTGGAGACATCGTGGGCTTGTCAATGAAATGTCAAAGAAGGAGGGTGCCCACCTGATGAGCCTGAAGACGTACCTACCCTCCCTCCTTGTCACCACTCCAAACCCACTGCCAACATCGAGAGTGCCAACTTACCATAGGGATTGAAACATCAAGTCCTAGTAGCTCTACTACTGTGGCCTGCTACTGTTTCTTCTTTTTGCCTGCCAAATGGGGGATTTTGGGAAGCCAGTACCAGGTTGTTTGTTTTTGGATTGTAGACTTAAGGAGAGGGAAACCTAAGGTCCTCATCGGAGAATCAGAGATGGAGAAAGTTAGCAACTTTAAATTCCTGGGTGTAACTATTTCAGAGGACCTGCCCTGGAATCAGCAGACAAATGCAATTACGGTGAAAGCTCAGTAGCACCTCTACTTCCTTAGGAGTCTGCAGAGATTCAGCATGGCATCAAAAACTTTGCCAAACTTTTATAGATATGTACTGGAGAGTGTACTGTCTGGCTGCAGCACAGCCTGGTATGGCCTGGTATAACCAATGCTTTTGAACATCCTACAAAATGTAGTGGATTTGGCCCTGTACATCACAGGTAAAGCCCTCCAAGTCCAAACTATTGAGCACATCTACATGAAATGCTGTCGTAGGAAAGCAGCATCCATTATCAAGGACCTCACCACCCAGGCCATCTTCTATTCTCACCGCTACCTTCAGGTAGAAGATACAAGAGCCTCAGGACTTGCACCACCAGCTTCAGGAACAGTTACTTCCCCTCTACTATCAGGCTCTTGAACAAAAGGGGATAACTACACTCACTTGTCCATCCATTGAGATATTCCCACAATCAATTACCTTAATTTAAGGATTTTTTATCTTGTTATTTCATGTTCTCATTATTCATTGCTATCTATTTGCATTTGCACAGTTGATTGTCTCCTGCACATTACAGGACCTTTCATTGATCATGTTATAGTTACTATTATATAGATTTGCTAAGTATGCCATCAGGAAGGTGAATCTCAGGGTTGTATTGTGAAGGACCCCACACACCCCTCATACAAACTCTTCTCCCACCTGCCATCTGGGAAAAGGTACCAAAGCATTCGGGCTCTCACGACCAGACTGTGCAACAGTTTCTTCCCCCAAGCCATCACACTCCTTAATACTCTGAGACTAGACTGACATCTACACCATTTATTATTATATTGTAATTTGTCCTCTATTCTGCCTATTGTCTTGTTTATTATTTATTGTACTGCCCTGCACTGTTTTGTGCACGTTATGTAGTCCTGTGTAGGTCTGTAGTCTAGTGTAGTTTTTGTGTTGTCTTACGTAGTCTAGTGTAGCCTTGTGTTGTCTCACTTAGTCTAGTGTAGTTTTGTGTTGTTTCATGTAGCACCATGGTCCTGGAGGAACGTTGTTTCGGTTTTACTGTGTACTGTACCAGCAGTTTATGGTTGAAATGACAATAAAAAGCAACTTGACTTGTATGTGGTGACATATATGTACTCTGATAATAAAATTTACCTTGAGCTTTGAAGTTTGATTTCAAGGCAATGGAGCCAAGCCAAAAGCAGCACTAAGGCAATGGGGCTCCAAATATTTCATCTCCTGTTCTTGCTTTCAGGCCTTGTCCAAACATTCTCACACTGTGATCTCATATTCCTTCTCCTTTCTCTCCCTTAATGTTTCTCCCCTGACTTGCCTTCTGATTTTGAGTTCTGCTTCCATGCAAACCCCTACTGCTTTTACGATATTTTAGCCACTATAACCCTTTTTTACCATCTTCCCTTGAATCTAATCACTCATCATTTATATATTCATATTTTTAATTTGGATGAATGTACATCCAATGAACTGTTATCCTATTTGTCGTCCTTGATTTGCAAAAACAAGTACATGATCAATGTTTGCATTCAGTCAGTCACAAGATTGCATTGTTCAGGACAATCAAAGTCAGAATTACAGTTTAGTTTTTTTTTGGAGACTTAGGTACAGTATTAAATAAAATTAACAAATTTTTATTCTTATCAGATGTTCAATGGAGTAACAACTATAACATTCAACCCTAAAGCTGCAACTGAATTAATTAACCGATATGGTATTGAAGATCTTCATGAAGATTTTTTGTACATTGGAGTGACAGTTCAAGATTCATCAGGTATAAGATAATAATTCTTTTATAAAGAGCTAAAAAAAAGTTCATGTATATTCCACATACTGCTGCACTGAAAGAGTGAGTGAGACAGACTGAGAAGCTATGTGAATCTGATGTTTCTTACAATGAGAAAGGCCTTGCCACCTTGATACTGTGATCCATCACGTTGTATTCATCAGTCTGTAGACTGGAGTTTAGAGCTCACTTATCCTGCTTCTTTTTACCAAATTTCTGTCATATCTTTTTAAAGTTCCAACAAAGTCTTGTAGCCCCAGGTGATTACTTCTGTAATGTCAAGGATCTGACAGGAAATGCAGAGGAGACTTGACCCAAAAGCAGAGCAGTGGAAACAATTTTTGCAGTAAACAATACTTTACTAATAATCTGCCAAGTAGCAAGCCATGAGGGGCACAAAACAAGAGAGACCAGATATTTAACACGACAAAGCAACAAGATAACCAAAGGCCAGGAGCAAATGGTTGGGCTAGCTGGTTTGATAGATGAATACGTGACTGTGGCTGAGGGCTGGGTTTAAATAGGCTGCAGGTAATGAGTTGGAAACAAGTAGCAGGTGACTCTTGTTAGCTGAGAAGAGACTGGAAGGTGCCTGCCTGTGTAGGCCTAACAGGATCTGCAAACCCTTCAATAGCTTATTAATCTTGTTCATACTTCATCCAGCCATGGTTCCAAAGTCAGAAACTTATATGAAGAAGCAAACACATAACATTCCAAAAATGTCTGTCTTGTTTTAGTTACACATTTGAATGTTAATATCCTTGTATGATAATCATTCTCAAAAAAACTGCAGGGGTCTTTCAACCTGAAAGGGCTTTAACAATGTTGCATGCATCCTAAAAATAAGTCCCAAAGATGTCTGCTGTTGGTTGATGTGAAATTATTTTGATAACTGTCAACTCAGTAGTTCTCTTAAAAATGTAAAGTATTAAATTTTCTGACAGGCCGGCCAGCAATTGCTCCAGTCAGAAATAATCTGTTTTTGTTGCATTTACTGTTAGCTGGAATATCTGAAGATGCTGAATATAGCGAAGTTAAATTTACTGTCTCGCCGTATTTAATTAACCTGGTGGGAACTCCACTTTTTGTAAAACCTGGGCTTCCATACAACGTCATAGTAAGTAAAAAAGAGTTGCATTTTCGGTTTCTGCAGCATGAATCTGACCTGTTTGGTGGATTTCTTTGTTCTTCCAACTTATGTAAAGTTGTAAATGATATTCAAATCATCACAATCCCTTTGGTGCAGGGGTTCCCAATCTTTTTTTTTATGCCATGATCCAATACCATTAAGCAACGGGTCTGTAGATCCCAGATTGGGAACCCCTGCTTCGGAGCAACCCATTTGGAAGCACCAATTTCATCAAATTCTCTTGTGTAGACGTGGATGAAGTGGACAAATCTAAAAGTCCTGTGTTTTTAGTAATTTTGCAAAGGTGCAAGCAAGACAACAGATGTTGATAACTTACTTCAAATTGTTATTGTGAATAAAATGGGAACTTAATTTCTTTCATAATTAAAAACATGGGAGAAATTTTACCCTAAATAAGTCATTTATTTCATTTGCCAAAAATTGCTGTAATATTTTAAATTTTAAGAATTTATATTGTTTTTAAATATAAATAAATCAATGTTTATGAGTGGGTTACTTTAAGGAGTGCAGTTCTGAAGGTGATTTCTCACTTTTGAGCATTATAAGAAGCATAACATTGGGTATATGGATATTGGTGTTAGTGGCACTATATTGCTAACTTGGCATGTTAGAAGGTCTTTGTTTGGTGGCACAGTGGTACTGCTAGTATCCGTCCTTCCACACAGTTGCAGTAATACACGCTCAATCCTGACCCCTGTGTACCCCCTGCAAATGTGTGGGTCTTCTTCAGAAGCTCCAGTCTCCTCCCATAACTCAAAGACATTGTAGGTTAGAAGGTTAGTTAGCACTGGTGGGAGTGAGTGGAGATGGTGGGAATTTGGAGAGAATAAAAAGGGATTAGCATCGAGCAAATGTAAGAGGGTGCTTGATTGTCTGTGTTGTCTTTGAGGGTCAAGGGCCAGTTAGTATGCTGGATGATTCTATCTGAGATAATTTTTACAACTTCATTTTAACCCTGAAGCTTATTTTAATTTATTAACAATTAAATCTATAATGTATTCGTTGTTTTAGATAGATAGATAGATAGATATACTTTATTAATCCCGAGGGAAATTGGGTTTCGTTACAGCCGCTCCAACCAAGAATAGAGCATAAATATAGCAATACAAGAACCACAAACAATCAAACGACAATATGCAAACTATGCCAGATGGAAGTAAGTCCAGGACCAGCCTATTGGCTCAGGGTTTCTGACCCTCCATTTTGATGGTAAAATTGATGACACCGTTGTATTATGCACCATGTGATGATTGGCAATGTGGTGGCACGGTAGCATAGCAGGATTTGGGATGCAATGTTGAAGTTGTACAAGATATTGGTGAGGCTGAATTTGGAATATGGTGTTCATTCTTCTAAGGGAAAAATGCCATTAAGCTAGAATCAGAAACATGTTTATTATCACTGACATGTCAAAGTGTGTTGTTTTATGGCAACAGTGCAATGCAAGTCAAAAAATTACTATACATTACAATAAAAATAATAAGTATAATTGTATATATAAATAAATAATGCAAAAGAGAAATAGCAAGGTAATGTTTGTGGGCTCATGGACAATTAAGAAATCTGATAGCAGGTGGATGAGGTTACTCCTCAAAGGCTGAGTGTGCCTTCCCTGAGCCTCCACCCTGATGAAGTAATAAGATGAGGGCATGTCCCAGATGGTGATGGTTCTTCATGATGGATGCCGCCTTCTTGAGGCACTGCCTTATGAAGATGTCCTCGATGGTGAGGAGGCTTGAGCCCATGTTGGAACTGGCTGAGTCTATATCCCTCTTTTTTTTGATCCTGTGTATTTGAGCCACCATACTAGGCAGTGATGCAACCAATCAGAATGCTCTCCGAGGTGCATCTGTAGAAATTTGCTAGGGTCTTGGGTGACATACCAGATCTCTACAATCCTTGGTGAAGTATAGCCACTGATGTCTCTTCTTCATAATTCCATTAATATGTTGGGCCCAGTATATATCCTCAGATGTTGACATCCAGGAACTTGAAGCTGTTCACCCTTTCCACAGCTGACTCCTCATTAAGGACTAGTGGACACTCTCCTGTCTTCGCCTTCCTGATGTCCACAATTCTTGGCCTTGCTTATATTGAGTGCAGGGTTGCTAGTGCAACACCACTCATCAGATAATCTATCTCATTTCTGTACACTTCTTTTGTCACCTTCTGAGATTCTGACAACAGTGGTGTCATCACTGAATTAATAGGTGGTCTTTGTCTAGCCACACATTCATGAGAGTTGAGGAGTGGGCTAAGTATGCATCCTTGAGGTGTGCCTGTGTTGATTGTCAGAAAGGAGGACATGTTATTACTGATCAGCACTGACTGTGATCTCCCAACAAGAAAGTCAAGGATCTAGTTGCAGAGGGCGGTACAGAGCCCCAGGTTTTGAAGCTTGTTGATTGTATTACTGATACTGTTAAACACTAAGCTGTAATTGATAAACAGCAACTTGACATAGGTATTGTTCTTGCCAGGTGGTCCAAGGTTATATGTAGAACCAGTAAGGTTGTGTCTGCACTAGATCTTTAATGGTAATTGCAGTGGGTTCAGGTCCTTGCTCAGGCAGGAATTAATTCCATCCATGATCAATTTCTCAAAGCACTTCATCACAGTAGATGTATGACTGGACGATAGTTGTTGAAGCAGCTCATCTTGCTCTTTTGAAGCAGGTAGGAACCTACGATTGCAGCTGTGAAAGAATGCAGAGGAGATTTGTGAGGATATTGCCGGGACTGAGTTATGGAGAGAGGTTGGGTGGATTGGGACTTTTTTCATTGGAGCCTAGGAGAATGAGAGGTGATCTAATAGAGGTGTATAAGATCATGAGAGGCATAGATAAAGTGAATGCACAGTCTTTTTTTCCTGGGTTGGGGAACCAAGAACTAGAGGATATAGGTTTAAGGTGAAAGAGAGCAACTTAGTAGAAACCTGAAGGGCGACATTTTTCACCCAAAGTGTGGTCAGTATATAGAAGAGCTGCCGGAAGAAGTTTAGATAGGTACTTTAACAACATTTAAAAGGTGTCTGGACAGGTATAGTACATGGGTAAGAAAGGTTCAGAGTGATACAGTCCAAATGCTTTGATGGGAATCTTGGTCGGTATGGACCAGTTTACTGAAGGACCTGTTTCTATGCTGTATGACTCTGAATGAATCTAAACAAAAAGCACAGCCTCCAAACAAGGAGTTGGTCATTCTGGATAGAAATGGGAAGAACTTTCTCTACCCAGAGGTAATAAATCTTGGAATTTACTCTGCAAACAGGCTGTGGAGGTTCAGTAGACTGTATTCTAGACAGAGATTGACGGATTATTTGATAGTAAGTGAATCAAGGGATATGAAATGCACAAGAAAGTAGCACTGAGTTAAAAGATCAGCCAGTATCTTTACCTTAGCTATGTTTAAGCAGGCACATAGAGCCATATTTCCTATTCTTGTTTTCATTTTATTTGTTCTTATGGATGCTGAGAATGAAATCTCTGTAGTAATTTAATCTTGTATCTATAGGAATTCTTTATATACTGTAATATATTGGATTCTATTTCACCTCATATTAACTTTTTTAACAGGTCCAAGTAAAAGACATTTTGGGATATCCAGCTGGAAATGTTGCAGTTACATTTTCTGCAAAGGCAGTTTTTGAAGAGGGTGAAAGACAAGACATATATCTATCAGAGTCAAATGGCAGAAAGATAACCAAAAGAGATGATGGAACTGCACTGTTTATTATCAATCTTCCAGCTGGACTTCAAGAATTAGAATTTAAGGTCAGTTGACAAAAACAGGAGATCCTAATCAAGACATGAGCGCAAATTGCAGTCTACGGTATAAAGATTAGATTAATAAAGGTGATCTGAGATATACAATGGGCACTGAATGCAAATACTGTTTATTTTTTTCAATCCAGAAGAAAGAATCATTTTGCAAGCATAACTTATAGGATAAGAAGTAATAGGATGTGGAACATGAACAATGTCATCAAATATAAATAAAAGCAACTGCTTTTTTGAGATATTTTACACTGTCAGAGTTTTAATATTTATGTGCATTATATTTAATAAGAATTCCTCATTTTGATTCCCTTTCTGTTAAATTCTTCACTCAATGAATAAGCTGATAACTAGTAATTGTACTGCGCTGATAATCAGGATGAAAGTTATGAGAGTAGCTGAGGTTAACTTGCCATCATATCTTTCTTGAAAGATACATAAATAGCATTAATTTCTCTCCTGCATTTCTGATTGAAATTTTGTCTTGCATTCAAAATTGAAAACTCATTAATATATGGAACTTCAGCAATGCATTCACGGCCTACCATTTTATGAGATGAGTATTGGGATAACAAAGAGAATGTTGAGAAAAAGTGGTTTTGATTTTGAAGTCTAAATACACATTACTGTAACCCAAGAAACATCAGTCTGATAATACAGGCGCTTAACTTGATTGCATAACTAAATTAAAATTTCAAAATAACCAGAAGTGCAAGAACTAAATCTAAAGTAATTTTTTAAAATTAGAAAATACTGGAGATACTCAGTAGGTCAGTCAACATCTGTGAACAAAGACATAGAGTCAAAATTTTAGGACATGGAAACAGTAAAGATTTTAAAATGTGCAAAAATGGGGAGATGAAGGAGCAGCTCAGAAATGGAGCCATTTAAATCCATCCAAACACCTTTGAAACTGGGCAGGAATAAGCATGAGACCCTTGCACTGCTTAAAGGGTATCTGCTATACAAGGAAGAGTTTTCCGAGTAAGAGGGGCCTTGAAGGCAATAAAAGGAGACCCTTTTCTGTGTCCCATCCATACAATGGAAGGAAAAGCACTTTCTTGGCTTGTTTTGATCTAATTTTCTCATTCAGTTGACCTGGTAACAAACTAGCAGTTGTTAAATTACTTAGTTAGCAATTAGAATGATGAATCATTGATTCAGGGACATGAGTTTGAATCCCATGAGTGTCAGTAGTAATAAACCATGGAACTTTTAATTTTTAATCAGAATCCCAGGTGTTTAATTAATGTCCTTCAGAGAAGAAACTGTGTCATTCTAAAGTGGTGTGGTTCATATGTGACACCAGATTCATAAATATGGTTGGCTCATAACTCTTTCTTCAGTACAGAAACAGTAATATGGACAGTACATACTACAATGCACAAATGGATTTAAAAATGTATTTTTCCAGTAGAAGCCTGGGCAAATATGCCCAGATGTGCAAAAATACACTTGGCCTCCATTTTATTACATACCTGCTGTGCATATTAAAGTAGCCACTGAGTGTATGTTTGTGGTCTTCTGCTGATGTGCCCATCTTCTTCAAGGTTCGATGTATTATGCTTTCAGAGATACTCTTCTGCACACCCCTGTTGTAATGTCACCTTCCTGTCAGCTTGAACCAGTCTGGCCATTCTCCTCTGACCTCTCCCATTAACAAGGCATTTTTGCCTACAGAACTCATGCTCACTGGATGTTTTTTGTTTCTTGCACAATTTTCTGTAAACTCTAGAGACTGTTGTGCATAAAAATCCCAGGAGATCAGCAGTTTCTGAGATACTTAAACCAACCTGTCTAGCACCAACAATTATTCACTTAATTACATTTCTTCCCCATTATGATATTTAGCCTGAACAACAACTGAACCTCCTGTCCAAGTCTGCGTGCTTTTATGCAATGAGTTTCTGCCACATGATTGGCTAATTAGATATTTGCATTAACGAGCAGGTGTACAGGTGTACCTAATAAAGTGGCCATTAAATGTAAATGTGTAACTAAATTTAGAATGATATTATTACTTACTGTATATGTTCAAGAGAGCAGTTAAGATTGTAAACAAAGGAATTCTAGTGCTTGTAAGACCATTTTAACAGTTTTCCGACTGTTTCTGTTAGATGCATGTCTTAAAATGAAATCTGTCCTATTTTTCAAAGTTTTCTGGTTATTATTGTCAGTGGACACAGTAGGTTTTCACCCTACAAAAAGATACTGCTGCTAGGTTTTTATGTTAATACTGTTACCAGAATTGAGTTGGAAGCTAATCATTTATCTGTGCTAAATATGTACATAATCTAAATTTATTTTACTTTTTTTTAATGTAGACTACCCTCGATACTGAAAACCCCTACTCCAAGGAATTCAGAGCAAAGGCTTATCATTCAAGATCCAAAAGCTACTTGTATATTACTTGGGTAGCCACTTTCCAAACATTCCGGGTTGGACAACACCTTAGTGTGAACCTTGTTGCAAGTAGTCCATACCTGAATAAAATAAGACATTTCCACTACCAGGTAAAAATAATTTACTATTGATATTTGGTATCTCATAGGCATTCACATGAATGCCTTTTATTTAGTAGGTATAAAAATATTTGACATTGGTTTGTAGATTTGTGATATGTTGCTGAAAATAGAATGCATGCAAGGTACAGTATTTCTGTCCACCACACTTCTGATGAAGCTCTAAAACAGGTCACAATACCATATTTGAATCAATATTCATGTAGTATAAAACTTACTGAGAGTAGTACTGTAAACAAACACAATGTCTCACATGCAACTTAGATCACAAATGGGATATGTGAAACCATCTGCTATTAATCAGGAGAAAATCAAAAAAATTGCAGCTGCTGAAAATTTAAGACAAAATGAGAAAATGGTGGGAATACTCAGCAGGTCAGTTGCATCTGTTGGAAGAGAAACAGTGAATATTTCAGGATGGAGGTTCTTTATCAGAAATGAGAAGGAGATGAAAAAAACATGTAAATCTGCTGGGAAGATAGGGAAAGAACTAATACCAGAGTGACTTGGAGTGAGACTGTGGGTGGGAAAGAGAACAAGTTTTACAGCTGGTGAAGGGTCTCGGCCCGAAATATTGACTGTTTACTCTTTTCCACAGATGCTGCCTGGGCTGCTGAGTTCCCCCAGCATTTTGTGTGTATTACTTTGATTTCCAGCATCTGCAGATTTTCTCCTGTTTGTGATTCGGCAACTATACTGCAAAGTCTATTCCAGGGATGCCTACCCTAAAGAAGTTTAAATCTTCCCCTCAACTGGAGTTCAGTAAAACTCCCTCTCACTGCTCCCCCTCTGTGATCTCTGACTCTTTGACCATGTGCTCACCCAGACCCACTATCACAGCTATCCTTCCTGGGAACATGTCTTCACTGCGGTCTTGTGCTACATGGCTTCTAGATCAGTTTTCAAGTTCCTTGATTCGTACCCGCTGAAGACCCCAGCTACTCATATTCAATAGACTGCTTCTCCCACCACGTTCTATCTGCCACGCTTTCTGTCCTAAGGAGGTACCTGGGGACACTATCCCAGTTACTTCACAACTCTGGGATTCTCTCTTCGCTACCTGCGATGGTTTTTTTTTTCAGTCCTTATGAAAGGTCTTGGCCCAAAACTTCAACTGTCCAGCCTGCTGAGTTCCTCCAGCATTTTGTGTGTATTACTTTGATTTCCAGCATCTGCAGATTTTCTTTTGTTTGTTACACCAGTTGTACTCAGTTTTTAGTAACAATGCCCTGAACGCTCTGTCTCCATTTTGAGTGGTCACACTCATCAGCCAGGGATCCCCAAGAGTACAGGGAGAATTTGCATTGTTTCAAGGAGTCTTTGAACACATTCTTGAATCTTATCTTCTGACTGCCACATTCTGTAATCTCTTCTGAAGCCTGAGCTCAGAATAGAATGCCTATTTATGGAACAACATACATCAAAGTTGCTGGTGAACGCAGCAGGCCAGGCAGCATCTATAGGAAGAGGCGCAGTCGACGTTTCAGGCCGAGACCCTTCGTCAGGACTAACTGAAGGAAGAGTGAGTAAGGGATTTGAAAGCTGGAGGGGGAGAGGGAGATGCAAAATGATAGGAGAAGACAGGAGGGGGAGGGATGGAGCTGAGAGCTGGACAGGTGATAGGCAGAAGGGGATACGAGAGGATCATGGGACAGGAGGTCCGGGAAGAAAGACGGTGGGGGGTGACCCAGAGGATGGGCAAGAGGTATATTCAGAGGGACAGAGGGAGAAAAAGGAGAGTGAGAGAAAGAATGTGTACATTAAAAAGAGTAACAGATGGGGTACGAGGGGGAGGTAGGGCCTAGCGGAAGTTAGAGAAGTCAATGTTCATGCCATCAGGTTGGAGGCTACCCAGACGGAATATAAGGTGTTGTTCCTCCAACCTGAGTGTGGCTTCATCTTTACAGTAGAGGAGGCCGTGGATAGACATGTCAGAATGGGAATGGGATGTGGAATTAAAATGTGTGGCCACTGGGAGATCCTGCTTTCTCTGGCGGACAGAGCGTAGATGTTCAGCAAAGCGGTCTCCCAGTCTGCGTCGGGTCTCACCAATATATAAAAGGCCACATCGGGAGCACCGGACGCAGTATATCACCCCAGTCGACTCACAGGTGAAGTGATGCCTCACCTGGAAGGACTGTTTGGGGCCCTGAATGGTGGTAAGGGAGGAAGTGTAAGGGCATGTGTAGCACTTGTTCTGCTTACACGGATAAGTGCCAGGAGGGAGATCAGTGGGGAGGGATGGGGGGGACGAATGGACAAGGGAGTTGTGTAGGGAGCGATCCCTGCGGAATGCAGAGAGAGGCGGGGAGGGAAAGATATGCTTAGTGGTGGGATCCCGTTGGAGGTGGCGGAAGTTACGGAGAATAATATGTTGGACCCGGAGGCTGGTGGGGTGGTAGGTGAGGACCAGGGGAACCCTATTCCTAGTGGGGTGGTGGGAGGATGGAGTGAGAGCAGATGTACGTGAAATGGGGGAGATGCGTTTAAGAGCAGAGTTGATAGTGGAGGAAGGGAAGCCCCTTTCTTTAAAAAATGAAGACATCTCCCTCGTCCTAGAATGAAAAGCCTCATCCTGAGAGCAGATGCGGCGGAGACGGAGGAATTGCGAGAAGGGGATGGCGTTTTTGCAAGAGACAGGGTGAGAAGAGGAATAGTCCAGATAGTTGTGAGAGTCAGTAGGCTTATAGTAGACATCAGTGGATAAGCTATCTCCAGAGACAGAGACAGAAAGATCTAGAAAGGGGAGGGAGGTGTCAGAAATGGACCAGGTAAACTTGAGGGCAGGGTGAAAGTTGGAGGCAAAGTTAATAAAGTCAACGAGTTCTGCATGCGTGCAGGAAGCAGCGCCAATGCAGTCGTCGATGTAGCGAAGGAAAAGTGGGGGACAGATACCAGAATAGGCACGGAACATAGATTGTTCCACAAACCCAACAAAAAGGCAGGCATAGCTAGGACCCATACGGGTGCCCATAGCTACACCTTTAGTTTGGAGGAAATGGGAGGAGCAAAAGGAGAAATTATTAAGAGTAAGGACTAATTCTGCTAGACGGAGCAGAGTGGTGGTAGAGGGGAACTGATTAGGTCTGGAATCCAAAAAGAAGCGTAGAGCTTTGAGACCTTCCTGATGGGGGATGGAAGTATATAGGGACTGGACATCCAAGGTGAAAATAAAGCGGTGGGGGCCAGGGAACTTAAAATCATCGAAAAGTTTAAGAGCGTGAGAAGTGTCACGAACATAGGTCGGAAGGGATTGAACAAGGGGTGATAAAACAGTGTCGAGGTATGCAGAAACGAGTTCGGTGGGGCAGGAGCAAGCTGAGACAATAGGTCGGCCAGGACAGGCAGGTTTGTGGATCTTGGGTAGGAGGTAGAAACGGGAAGTGCGGGGTGTGGGAACTATAAGGTTGGTAGCAGTGGATGGGAGATCCCCTGAGCGGATAAAGTCGTTGATAGTGTGGGAGACAATGGCCTGGTGCTCCTTAGTGGGGTCACGATCGAGGGGTAAATAAGAGGAGGTATCCGCGAGTTGTCGCTGTGCCTCGGCAAGGTAGAGGTCAGTACGCCAGACTACAACAGCACCCCCCTTATCAGCGGGTTTAATAATAATGTTAGGATTAGTGTGGAGGGAGTGGAGAGCAGAGCGTTCCGAAGGAGTGAGGTTGGAATGGGGACAAGGTGCGGTGAAGTCGAGACGGTTGATGTCCCGTCGGCAGTTGGCAATAAAGAGATCCAGAGCAGGCTGTGAGACCGCTTTGCTGAACATCTACGCTCTGTCCGCCAGAGAAAGCAGGATCTCCCAGTGGCCACACATTTTAATTCCACATCCCATTCCCATTCTGACATGTCTATCCACGGCCTCCTCTACTGTAAAGATGAAGCCACACTCAGGTTGGAGGAACAACACCTTATATTCCGTCTGGGTAGCCTCCAACCTGATGGCATGAACATTGACTTCTCTAACTTCCGCTAGGCCCTACCTCCCCCTCGTACCCCATCTGTTACTCTTTTTAATGCACACATTCTTTCTCTCACTCTCCTTTTTCTCCCTCTGTCCCTCTGAATATACCTCTTGCCCATCCTCTGGGTCACCCCCCCCCGTCTTTCTTCCCGGACCTCCTGTCCCATGATCCTCTCGTATCCCCTTCTGCCTATCACCTGTCCAGCTCTCGGCTCCATCCCTCCCCCTCCTGTCTTCTCCTATCATTTTGCATCTCCCCCTCCCCCTCCAGCTTTCAAATTCCTTACTCACTCTTCCTTCAGTTAGTCCTGACGAAGGGTCTCGGCCTGAAACGTCGACTGCGCCTCTTCCTATAGATGCTGCCTGGCCTGCTGCGTTCACCAGCAACTTTGATGTATGTTGCTTGAATTTCCAGCATCTGCAGAATTCCTGTTGTTTGCGTTTAAATTCACTACTGCGAAGCCTCTTCCGGTGATGCCTACACCGAAGAAGTTTAGATCCTCTCTTCGACGGGAGTTCAGTGAAACCATCTCTCACTGCTCCCCATCTGTGATTTCTTCGGCTCTTCAACTTTTCGACCAGACTTTGACTCAAACTCGCTATCACTGCCATGTATCCTTTCTTGGAAAGTGCCTCCGTCGCCAACTTACTCCAGTTGGCTTTAGGATTCGTTTCCAAGCCTCTCAATTTGGACCTTCTGAGGATCCCAGGTACTCACATTTCATTGACTCTGCCTCTCGCCGCTTCTCCCGTCAAGCTCTGAAGGCGACGCTCTCCGCCATGAGGAGGTACTTGGTGTCCCTATCCCAGACCCTTCCACACCTTCGGGACACTTTCTTCGCCGTCTGTAATGGTCCTACCCGCTATTTCATCCTCCGTCGGATCCACGCCTGCAATCGCCGTTTCTTTGACTTTGTCATGTTAGGCAAAGATCGCAAGATCTTACATCTACGGACTGCAGAGCCTGCCGGCCCCGACGCTAGCAGGCATGAACTTTCGGTTGCGGCCCTTGCCGTTGGTCTCGGCAGCTCCAACACCTCAGGACATATTCAAAACCCGGACTCCAGCAACGACCATGGAGACATTCAAAGCGATCGCGCAACCACCAACTGCGACTCCAGCCTTGAACTCCAGGCCGGGTCTTTATGTGCTGCTGTTGTGACTCCCGTCTCCCCTTCCCCCACCACCACTCCGCAGCCCCGTCTTCCTCAGATCCCACCGTCAACTCCTGGGCCCTCAGAGGTTCCATCTTCCTCTCACCCCAACCCTCCCCTCTCCACTGACACCCCCAGCCTCCCCCTTCCCCCCTCTGATCCCAGCTCCCATCCGTGCCGGGTCTTTACCATCCCCTCCGACCTTCAACTGTCGGAGGCAGAGCGCTCTGTCCTCAGTAAGGGCCTCACGTTTGTCCCCCTTCGCCCACACCTCAGCGAGTTCCGTGTTCGCCATGATGCGGAACTTTTCTTCCACCGTCTCCGTCTCCGAGCCTACTTCTTCGGCAAGGACTCTTCCACCCCCACCGATGACCCCTTCTCCCGTCTTCAACCCTCCTCTTCTTCATGGACACCCCGCTCTGGTCTTCTGCCTGCTCTGGATCTCTTTATTGCCAACTGCCGACGGGACATCAACCGTCTCGACTTCACCGCACCTTGTCCCCATTCCAACCTCACTCCTTCGGAACGCTCTGCTCTCCACTCCCTCCGCACTAATCCTAACCTTATTATTAAACCCGCTGATAAGGGGGGTGCTGTTGTAGTCTGGCGTACTGACCTCTACCTTGCCAAGGCACAGCGACAACTCGCGGATACCTCCTCTTATTTACCCCTCGATCGTGACCCCACTAAGGAGCACCAGGCCATTGTCTCCCACACTATCAACGACTTTATCCGCTCAGGGGATCTCCCATCCACTGCTACCAACCTTATAGTTCCCACACCCCGCACTTCCCGTTTCTACCTCCTACCCAAGATCCACAAACCTGCCTGTCCTGGCCGACCTATTGTCTCAGCTTGCTCCTGCCCCACCGAACTCGTTTCTGCATACCTCGACACTGTTTTATCACCCCTTGTTCAATCCCTTCCGACCTATGTTCGTGACACTTCTCACGCTCTTAAACTTTTCGATGATTTTAAGTTCCCTGGCCCCCACCGCTTTATTTTCACCTTGGATGTCCAGTCCCTATATACTTCCATCCCCCATCAGGAAGGTCTCAAAGCTCTACGCTTCTTTTTGGATTCCAGACCTAATCAGTTCCCCTCTACCACCACTCTGCTCCGTCTAGCAGAATTAGTCCTTACTCTTAATAATTTCTCCTTTTGCTCCTCCCATTTCCTCCAAACTAAAGGTGTAGCTATGGGCACCCGTATGGGTCCTAGCTATGCCTGCCTTTTTGTTGGGTTTGTGGAACAATCTATGTTCCGTGCCTATTCTGGTATCTGTCCCCCACTTTTCCTTCGCTACATCGACGACTGCATTGGCGCTGCTTCCTGCACGCATGCAGAACTCGTTGACTTTATTAACTTTGCCTCCAACTTTCACCCTGCCCTCAAGTTTACCTGGTCCATTTCTGACACCTCCCTCCCCTTTCTAGATCTTTCTGTCTCTGTCTCTGGAGATAGCTTATCCACTGATGTCTACTATAAGCCTACTGACTCTCACAACTATCTGGACTATTCCTCTTCTCACCCTGTCTCTTGCAAAAACGCCATCCCCTTCTCGCAATTCCTCCGTCTCCGCCGCATCTGCTCTCAGGATGAGGCTTTTCATTCTAGGACGAGGGAGATGTCTTCATTTTTTAAAGAAAGGGGCTTCCCTTCCTCCACTATCAACTCTGCTCTTAAACGCATCTCCCCCATTTCACATACATCTGCTCTCACTCCATCCTCCCACCACCCCACTAGGAATAGGGTTCCCCTGGTCCTCACCTACCACCCCACCAGCCTCCGGGTCCAACATATTATTCTCCGTAACTTCCGCCACCTCCAACGGGATCCCACCACTAAGCATATCTTTCCCTCCCCGCCTCTCTCTGCATTCCGCAGGGATCGCTCCCTACACAACTCCCTTGTCCATTCGTCCCCCCCATCCCACCCCACTGATCTCCCTCCTGGCACTTATCCGTGTAAGCGGAACAAGTGCTACACATGCCCTTACACTTCCTCCCTTACCACCATTCAGGGCCCCAAACAGTCCTTCCAGGTGAGGCATCACTTCACCTGTGAGTCGACTGGGGTGATATACTGCGTCCGGTGCTCCCGATGTGGCCTTTTATATATTGGTGAGACCCGACGCAGACTGGGAGACAGCTTTGCTGAACATCTACGCTCTGTCCGCCAGAGAAAGCAGGATCTCCCAGTGGCCACACATTTTAATTCCACATCCCATTCCCATTCTGACATGTCTAACCACGGCCTCCTCTACTGTAAAGATGAAGCCACACTCAGGTTGGAGGAACAACACCTTATATTCCGTCTGGGTAGCCTCCAACCTGATGGCATGAACATTGACTTCTCTAACTTCCGCTAGGCCCTACCTCCCCCTCGTACCCCATCTGTTACTCTTTTTAATGCACACATTCTTTCTCTCACTCTCCTTTTTCTCCCTCTGTCCCTCTGAATATACCTCTTGCCCATCCTCTGGGTCCCCCCCCACTTGTCTTTCTTCCCGGACCTCCTGTCCCATGATCCTCTCGTATCCCCTTCTGCCTATCACCTGTCCAGCTCTCGGCTCCATCCCTCCCCCTCCTGTCTTCTCCTATCATTTTGCATCTCCCCCTCCCCCTCCAGCTTTCAAATCCCTTACTCACTCTTCCTTCAGTTAGTCCTGACGAAGGGTCTCGGCCTGAAACGTCGACTGCGCCTCTTCCTATAGATGCTGCCTGGCCTGCTGCGTTCACCAGCAACTTTGATGTATGTTGCTTGAATTTCCAGCATCTGCAGAATTCCTGTTGTTTGCCTATTTATGGAGTCTGGTATCAAGAATGCAAAAATGTGGTCTACCTAACAGAACTGATTAAGCAAAAACAAAGGTCTCATTGATGAGGGATTTGGCCTGGGTGAGGACATTGACATTGATTCACTTATCCTTCCAGTAAGTTTGGAGGGTTTTGCAGTGACAGCAGAGGTGGTGTCACTCCAGTACCTCGACCAACTGGCTGCAAGTAGTCCAGGTCTCTGAAGCATGAAGGAGGGCAAAGATCATTACTGCCTCATAAGCCATACATTGTGCTAGGTCTGAAGTCTAGTTCTTCAAACATATTTTTCTTCAATTGACCATGCTCGCAAATTGAAAGTGATCAGTTTCATTATTGATACCTGAGAATTGACTCCCAAGATATAGACAGTAGTTTTCAAGGGTCTTGTCATGAATCTTTGTTGTTGAAGGCCAGTGTTGTACAATGGAGACAAGTTTGGTGGAAGTCAATTGTCTTGTGGACTTTGAATGTAAAGCCTATCCCCTCAAAAACTTTAGTGAGCATGTTCAGTGAGCTTGGAGATCAGCCTCGGAATGCATACAAACCATTGACTGCAAACTGGGGCTTGCCCACTGAGGCTCAGCTGACTTTGATTTTGGAGGACAGCTTTCGGAGGTTGATCAATTTTCCATTATTTCTATTGATTAACTTTGCTTTTGTGGAAAGATTGTTAGAGATCAGCATTGTGGTGAAAAATTCTGGAAATAAGAAAGAGTTTAAAAATCTCTTGTCAGAACTGGGAAAGTGGAAAAAAAATAGTTTGTTCTAACTTGCTATGAATGTGGGGGAGTGATGGATAAGACAAAGGGAATATCCCATCGGAATATCATATAGCTGTCATCTGTTCAAGGGGCTAATGAGAAACAGTTAGAAATTGAGAATACAAAAAATGCAGCAAAGGCAGGCCTGATTGCAGCTAAGAAGGTTGTAGTTCAGCGTTGGAAACCTCCCCATGATATTTCAAATACTCATTGGCTTCGGAGCTTTTTGGACATTTCTTACCTGGAACTTTCATCAGCAAGAGTAAATGATGCACGACCAAACACAACCTTAATGTGGACAAATTTGATATCTAACTTAAAAGATCTTTTGTTAAAATAGGAATGCTTTGTCTGTGTATGCACTACTATTCAATTGGTTGGTGGAGGTGAGAGGGATGGGGGAGAGAGAGAGGGGTGGAGGGGGGATGGTGATGAAGGTTGGGGGGGTGGCTGGGTTAAACAGTCAAAATGTAATTGGCAATTGGTTGTATTGAATATAATTTGTTGGTGTTGCAATAAAAAATTAGTTAAAAAAATGCAGCAAAGAAATTGTAAAATGCAGGGCTGTAGGACATGTCCAGAAAGTCATGCTGTGCAAATGGAGGGGGAAAAAAAATGAATGGGCATCACAAATGGGTGGCTTACACCAGAATTCACTAGAGGAAAAAAATCCAAGAAAAGTTATGACACAGAAGCAGGCCATTCAGCCAGTTCTGAAATGGACAGAGAAGAAGAGTTACAAAGGTGTAAACTTCAGTGTTGAGTCTGGAAGGCTGCAAAATGGCCAGAGAGAAGATAAGATGCTAATATTGTGTGGGAGGCCATAGACAGATGCATCAGGCTAGCAAGTGAAGACTTTAGCGTTGTCCCAATGGTATGCAAGTATTCAATGAAACAGATGTCCAGTGTGCATTTGGTTTCTCCATTCTATTTAGTAATTTAAATTGGAAAAAGTATAAATAAACTGTTTCTTCACAAGGAGAGAAGTGAAAGGACAGGTAGTAAATCTCCTGGAGTTGCCTGGGGAAGTGCTTTGAGAAGGGCAATAGGTGTACATTTTTGTTCATAATTCTATAAGAAGGATGTGGTGGCTTAGAAAGAATGCAGGGGAATTTCACCAGGATATTGACTGAACTACTGGTCTTTTGTTATGGAGGGAGATTGGGGTAGGCTGTGCTTGTTTTATTTACAATAGAAGTTGAGGGATGACCATTTAGAGGTATATAAAATTATAAGAGTCATAGATAGGTTGATAGTCGGAATATTTTTCCATAATGTGGATATCAAAAACAAGAGAGTATAGGTTTAAAGTGAGAGGAATAAGTTTTAAGGGGAATCTGAGGGGAAGTTATTCATTTGGATATAGGAATTGTATCTGATGCTACCTGCTCTTAAAGCTTTGTTTTTTTTTCAGTAGGGAAGTGGGAATTCTGACATTTTGTTGGGAAAGAGTGGCAAGGCTAGACCAAATAGGCTTCTGTGGAGTGGAGTCAAGGATAGAGTCTTGGCTGAATAAGTCTTAAGTCTTAAAAAATGTTCCTTCAAGAAGGCAATGACTGTCTCATGGTTCTTGATAAGTCAATCTGAGGAAACTCAAAATATCTGCATTATACAAAGTATAAAAGTACAAAGTAAATTTATTATTAAAGTACATATTTGTCACCATACACTAACCTGACATTCATTTTCTTATCAGCTACATTCAACTAAAAATAAAAAATTCTGCACAGGGGCAAAGTATTCAGTGTCATGAAAAATTATCCTAAACAATATTTTGTTTGTGGGCATTCACAGTAAATGTGAAGAAACATAATAAAATCAATGAAAAATTACACACAAACAAAGATGGACGCGCAACCAAAGTGCATAAGAAGACAAGCTGCAATTACAAAATAAATCATTATAAAAGTAAATAAGTAAGAGATAAATAAGATTGAGAACATAAGTCGCAGAGTCTTATAAAGTGAGTCCATAGAAAGTGGAATAGTTCAGTGTTAAGGTGAGTGAAGTTACTCATGCCTGTTCAGGAGCCTGATGGTTGATTGTACCTGGTGATTTGGGACCTAAGGCTCCTATACGTTCTTCCCAATGACAGCAGCAAGAAGAGAGCATGGCCTGGATGATGGGGGTCCATGATGATGAATATTGCTTTCTTGTGGCAGTGCTCCTTGTAGATGTGCCCAATGGTGGGGAAGGCTTTTCCATTCATGGGCATTAGTGTTTCCGTACCAGGCCATGATGCAACCAAAGTTCAAAGTGCATTTATTATCAAAATATGTATACTATATACAACGTTGAGAGTCGTCTCCTGACAGGCAGCACAAAACAAAGAAACCTAACAGAACCCATTTAAAAAAAAGTCTGTCAAACACCCAATGTGGAAAAAAAGAACAAATCGTGAAAACAATAAAAAATAAGCAAATAACATTCAGAACTGAACTTTACAAAAGTGAGTTCACAGCTGGTCCAGGAGCCCATTAGTTGCAGGTCACAGCCTCAGTTCAGCACAGAGATGAGCTGACTCAATTCTGCCTCACCTCGGTCCTGCTGCTTCAAATTGACTCCAAGTCCGCTTCAGCAATGACCAAATATTGGCTCATCCTTGCTCTCAGGCACATCCTGCACCTTCGAGACTTCAGTTTACCCAGCAAAAATGCCAGGTTATACAGGCGGTTCAAAAGCTCAATTCCAAATGGGAAGTTGCAGATTACTGATAGCAGTGATCTTTTCCAGAAAATGTATGATTAGTAGAATAGTTAGTAGTTTTGTTTACTGCCAGTAAAGCATCACTGTGTCTTACCAGCACCATCTTAAATTGGAAGTCAGCATGCTCTTCACTGTGTATCTACAGAAGTTTGTCAGAGTATTAGATGACAAGTCAAATCTGTTATTCTGTGCCAAGACAGCTAACTGATGACTGCCAGATCAATTAATGGCAAATTCATTTTATTATTTCCATTAACATAACCTCAAAATGTATGTCAAAAGAACACCTGCTGCAAGATCAGTATTGAAGTTATCAAGGACCTCATAAAGATAGCTGTTTTCAAGCAGTGCCTTGTATATAATTTGATAACTCCTGTTCAATAGGAATCTCAGTGTCCACAGCTTATGGGTTATCCTGAAGTCTATTGTAATTGACACCAGTAAAGAGATTTATGGCTTCTTTACCAAGAAGAATCAGAACTGACTGAAGAGTATAGCAGGCGATTGAAGAATTAATTAACCATACACTTAAGTTGTCTGTGGACTGGAACCTCCACTATTCTTCATAGGAAAAGACACAGTTCTATAGATGCCTGAAGGCAGAGATCCAATGGAAAACCAGTGACTAGATGGTGGATGGGAAGAACACAGATGGACTGAGGAGACGAGTTTAGCATGACATATGTGGGTTCCTCAATGCAATTATGGCTACAGCCCAATACCCAAGCACATTCTACACTGAGATCTAAATGTATACATGTGATGAATAGTACAGAATGAAATTACAGAAGTAGATATTGAAGATGATTCCTTCGTAACCAAGTATTTTCTACTTTTTGGGCAAGACCTAGTTTTGATGTGAAAAGTAGTTCCACTATGACAACACAATGTATTCTCAATACTGCCATCTACATTCAACTAAAAATAAAAATGCTGCACAGAGGCATTATATTCAGTATCAGAACAAGTATCCCAGACAATATTTTGCTTGCATCAAATTTTGACTTAATTTTATTTTGTAAATTGAATTATTGTTGTGTTCTCTCAAAAGATTCCAGTATCTCTGCACAGTAATTGTATTTTCATTTATTTTGTATCAGATTCTTTACCGTGAATTTTTGTCTTAATCTAGGTGGTATCAAAAGGAAAAATAATTTCATTTGGGACAAAGTTACGTTCAGCTGGCACCCAGATTTTCAATCTGAATATTCCTATCATTGCAGAAATGATCCCTTCTGCACGCTTGATTGCATATTATATTGTAACTGGAGAAAATGCTGCTGAACTGGTTGTTGATTCTATATGGTTTGAGGTAGAAGAGAATTGTGTAAACAATCAACAGGTATGTTCTGATGGAGTTTCTAGTACAAATAGAATATATGTCATTTAAATCATGATTATTTTAGTAGTACTTAATTGAAGACTGCACAAAAATTTATGAGTGGTAAGTTCTTCTTAATGCAATTGTCTAACTTTTATTTATTTATCAATCAATTGATTGGGATACAGTGCGGGCTAGGCCCTTACAGCTCTTCGAGCCAAGCTGCCCAGTAATCCCCCAATTTAATCCTAGCCTAATCATAGGACAATTTACAATGACCAATTAACCTACCAACTGGTACATCTTTGCACTGTGGGAGGAAACCAGAGTACTCAAAGGGAACTCACACAGTCACAGGGAGAACTCCTTACAGGCAGCAACTGAACTGAACCCGGGTGCCTGTACTGTAAAGCATTGTGCTAACCACTACACTATGCTGTCTTCCTTCTGAACTTGAATGGCCTTTTCTTAAACTCTGTTTCTTGAGATAGAATCATCCTTTTGGGAATTTTTATAGTTACCAGCTATTCTTTATTAAGTCTAAGTTTGTTTCATAATATAGGTGACTTCCATGTTATGGTGTTTGGGATAATGTAAATTTGTTTTTATAGATTCACAAATTACTACCTAAAAATTCGCTCTCACAGAACTTATCTGAAGAAAAGTAAATAAATAAACACAATTTTATTTTCAATGTGCATTTTTAACATATGCACAGATGATGCATATCTGTGCTTATGTCAAGAAATGCAACCCCCCTTCCCCCATCCATTATGCAGGGGTTGCCTGTAGACTTTTTTTTGTATTTTTTGAAGTTCAAGGTAAATTCATTATCAAAGTACATACTGTCTGTTGAATGTCACCATATTAGAGATTCATTTTCTTGTGGACATTCACAGTAAATGCAAAGAAACACAATAAAAAAAACTATACGCTGACAAAGGCAGACAAGCAAAAGACAATATGCAAAAGACAATAAATTGTGCAAATACCAAAAGAAAAACAGAATAATAATAATAATAGAAAAGTAAGTATTAAATAATACTGAAAACAAGAATTGTAGAGTCCTTGAAAGTGAGTCCCGATGTTGTGTAATCAGCTCATTGTTGGGGCGAATGAAGTTATCCACTCTGGTTCATGAGCCTGATGGTTAGGAGGTAATAACTGTTCCTGAACCTGGTGGCATTGGACCTAAAGCTCCTGTATCTCCTTCCTAATGGCAACAGCAATAAGAGAGCATGGCCTGGATCGTGAGAGTCCTTGATGATGAATGCTGCTCTCCTGTGACAGTCCTCCTTGTAAATGTGCTCAATGTGGGGAAGGCTTTAAGATGTATTTTTGTTAAACATAATTAATATTATACATGTATTACTGATATAAAAGAAAGTTCTTACAATACGAGATTTTTAGCAGAAATTTTGAATACTTTCCTTTTATATTTACAGATTCAGTTAGACGCTGATTCTGATCTATATGAGCCTGGAAATCCAATGACTTTAAGAATCAGTGCTGATCCTAATTCACTTGTTGCATTATCTTCCATTGACACCGCTGTGTATACAGTCAGAAGCGGAAGCAAAGTATCAATCAAAAAAGTTAAGTGGATTTTATATTTGATTAAGTAACATAAACAACTCTGATTTAGATGTTTTGAAAATCAGTTAACTACTTGAATAGATGGATTCCTTATGAGGCCAGGGTTAATGAATAAAATTATTTGGTGACATTGCTAAAGAAACAACATATAAATAATGCAATACCGACCAGAGGAATGATATCTCATATTCCGATTGAGTAGTCTACAGTCTAATGGTATGAACACTGAACTTTCCAATTTCAGGAAACCCTTAGCTCCAGTCTTCCCTTCTCTCTCTCCTTCCAATCCACCTGTAGTCCTTTCATCTTTATTCCTTTTACCATTTCTTCTTACCAGCTGCCATCACCCACATACATTTACCTCCATCCTGCTACTACCCACACATTTTACCCATTGTATCCCCTCCCCCATATGGTTTCATAAGGTGAGGTGCTGCAGGACTGAAGGATAGCTTATGTTGTTCCATTGTTTAATAAGGGTTCTAAGAATAAACCAGGAAATTATAGGCTGGAGAACCTGAAGTCAATCGTGGATAAATTATTGGAAGGTATTTTAAGGGAGAGTTGCTTGGTTAGCAATAGTCAACATGGCTTTGTGTGTGACAGATCATGTTTAACTAAAGTTGTTTGAGCAAGTTATCAAGAAGGTTGATGAAGGAAAGGCAGGTACAATTACAACATTTAAGAGGCATTTGGATAGGTATACGGAGGGGAGGGTCTTGGACGGTAATGGACCAAACACCAGCAACTAGCAGGGATGATCTTGTGGTCATCGTGGACCAGTTGGACCGAAGGGCCTGTTTCCATGCTGTATTACTCTATGATTCGATGACAATGAAATTTACAGAGGGTTGAATGTGGGAAGCCAATCATTAATTGACAGCCCTGTTGTATCTGCATCTCTGTACAATAGAAGAAAAGTAATATTCACATTTAATAAGTTTTGTCATTCTTTGCACAGGTGCTACTTGATGCTGAGCAGCATGATCTTGGATGTGGCGCTGGAGGGGGAGCGAACAATGCAGATGTGTTCAGGAAAGCAGGATTGATGTTTTTAACCAATGCCAATGCTAAAACTTTGCCAGTTACAGGTAACTAAACAAGGAATAATGTATAAATAAAAATGCAAGCACAATATGTACAAGCATTCTCGGAGGTGTGTGGTCTAGGTATCAATATTCAATGATATAAGACAGAGATATGTCTAGGTATAAAACAAGAACAATGCACTACAATATGTAAATGTAACACATACTAAATGCTGGAGGAACTCAGTAGGCCAGGCAGCAGCTATAGCAAAGAGTCCTGATGAAGGATCTCGGCCTGAAACATTGACTGTTTACTTTCTTCCACAGATGCTGCCTGACCTGCTGATTTCTTCCAGCATTTTGTGTGTGTTGTTTTCAATTTCCAGAATCTGCAGAATCTCTTGTGCTTATGAAATGTTTACACTTACATATTGTAAAATTACTATACATAGTCCTTGAAAATCACTGAATTGTTCCTAGATCTTATATGCATATGGTGCACTTTGCACAGATACAACTACACAAGTGTGGTCTTATCTAATAGCAGTTACAAAGCAAAATACATTAATATTTGCATGGGCATCTGATGGTGTGGGGAACTTGTACACTATCAGTTCTTAATAATAAATATCCTTTCACATTTTTTTTAAAGTCTGAGGTTGTGGAGTCCAGAGCTTGGAACAATCCTCTAAACAGATTGGAACAGGTTTCTTTAAAGTCCTTGTGGCACAAAAAGATGAAAGGATTCTGTGTAAAATGTTTCAAAGTGTGTAAGGTCTGATTTATTTGCTCATAGTGCATTAGGCATTGGAAGCAAGAAAATTTTGCACCTTGGAGATCATGGCTGAAAAGTGCATTGGACCATTGCTTACTGAGCTTTTCCCAGTGCAGAACTTCCTGAGTCTGTAATTGTTATAGGTTCTGAAATTGTTCCTTATAATTGTTGGCAGTAGGATTCACATACCTGGTAGAAGTCAAGGCTAACATTCAGAGACACTTAAATGATATTATAAAACAGAAAAATAAATTATAAAATGCTGTTAATTTAAAAATAGATAAAATCTTAAATATATTTAGAAATGTTACACTGAAGTAAAATACTTCAAAGAATATATTTAATTTCTCCGGGATTGCCTCCTGCACTAGCCTAAAATTACTGTTAAATTGAATATGGATATCAATCCTACACTGGATATAACAGCAAGAATAGATTGTACTACTGAACTCATGTGGAGTCAGTCCCACAACAGAGTGCAATAGCAGAGCAGCACATTCTGTCAGTCAGTAAGTTTCTTATTATTTCTAGATTCACCAGTGTAATTGTCAGAAGTTTCAATGGCTGAAGTCAAAGTTGAGAATGTTGAGTATTACTAATGACATTCATTATTCATATTCTTCCTAATGATCTGACATGTTGGTTTACTTGGTATAATTTTATTTGCTAAATAAATGTTTTGGTACTGAAGTTCTGTTTTTAATTTTTACAGAAGCAAAATGTGATGCTATATTGCGAACAAAGCGAAATCTGATACTGGGGAGTGAAATACAAAAGAAAAGTAAGGTTCTTGTAAAAGGATAAATTAAAACAAACTTTACTTCAGTGATTAAAAATAATTGTCTCTTTCTTTTAGTAAATCTAAATTTTAATTGCCTTCTCTAATGAAGCTACTGATTCATGTTGATATTTAAAAGAATATGCATTGGCAGTCTTCCAAAACCCCACCTCAGCATTAAAATGATATCTGCTTCCACAATAAGGGAAAAAGCTACATGATCAATTACAACCTTGTAGCCCTCATCCCTACCCCAGTTTTTCAGAGGCTGCTCCTATCTATGCAGGCATGGCAGGACCTAATTCTGACTAAGTTCCTCTCCCTCCTCCCATTCCCACTTGACTTACAATTAGTTCCCAAGTTCTTCCTTTTGAGGGGAGCAACAGAACATAAATACATAAACATCTCCCTTTAGGAGGAAACATTTTCCAATTTCATCTCAAGACTTGCCTTTTGTCCTCTTGACTGACCCCTTAAGTAGTTCAACTGTATTGTTCCTATTATAGCATCATCTGTGATAAACACATTCTTAAAAGATCCTACTAATCTGCATGTTTCACTGCCTTAATGGTCAGTGCAGAGGACAGATGAGAATTTTTACCATAGTTTATAATTGAAGACTATTTAAAAGAATAGGATGTCAATGGATAAATCCAGTGGGCAGTTTTATCTGCCTGTCCACTTTCTAATTAAGGGTAGGGTTAAAATAATATTTGTTTTGGAGATTTAGAAAACATTATGAATGTATTTGGAAAAGTTTACTCCAGCAGTTCCAGGTCAAACATCTTCATTCCTTATTCCCGCATCCACATTTTCTCATCCACTATAAACTAAAAGCCTCTTCCTTCTTTTAGTCCATAAGACATAGGAGCGGAATTAAGCCGCTCAGTCCACTAAGTTCGTTTTGCCATTCCATCTTGGCTGATGTATTTTCCCTCACAACACCAGTCTCCTCCCTTCTCCCAGTAACCTTTGACATCTTTACTAATCAAGAACCTATCAACCTCCACTTTAAATATACCCAGCGACTTGGCCTTCACAGCATCCGTGGCAATGAATTCCACAGATGCACCTTCCTCTGGCTAAAGAAACTCCTCCTCAACTCTGTTCTAAAGTGATGTCCCTGTATTCTGAGGCTGTGCCCTCTGGTCCTAGACTCCCTAGCTATAAGAAATGTCCTCTCCACGTACTCTCTATCTAGGCCTTTTAATATTCAGTAGGTTTGAATAAGATTCCCTATCATTCTTCTAAACTCCAGCAAGTACAGGCCCAGAGCCATCAAACACTCCTCATATGTTAACCCTTTCATTCCTGCATTTGTTTCATTTCTTTTGCTAGCTCAGCAGTAACAGAGCCTTGTATACATGTGTGTAAGATTAACATTGGCCTTATATGCAAACAGGATCTTCCCAGTGGGAGAATCTCATATAAAATTGGACTGGGTTTCTGTACATTGCCACTTTAATCCTCTTTTGCTGGAATGCGAGATTTAAGTTGGTTAGCTTTATGTGAATTATTTTAGAAATGATGTGATCATGTCAATAATATTTCAATCATACTTTTATATTTCCAGTTGCCAGCTTTACTAATGCCATTGAACAGAAGTGCTGCATAGATGGAATGAGGGACTACCCTCTAAAGCAGTCTTGCACTGTAAGAGCAAGTAGAATCAAGTTACCTGAACCATGCAGACATATATTCTTAGAATGCTGCAATTATGCAGAGGAGCTGAAGTCAAAGTCTTTAGATACTTTGACATTAGGAAGAATGGGTAAGTCTTGGAACCATAAAGATTGTTTTCCCTGCACACCTAGTTAAATTAAGAGATAAGTCACAGATCCTAGTGGTAGGAAATACTTTCTTCAAGATTTTCAAGGTTTATTTAGAAACCAGCAAATAAATAACACGCAGAAAGCAATGCAATGCATTTACAACTGCTGCCAAGGGCTATTTTTGATAAATGATGGGTGTCAACTAGTAATGTCCCTGTCCTGATTAGACAAAGCTTTTACATTGATTGACTGAAAACCTATTGATATCTGTAAACTCTTCCCCATCAAAACAAATTCTCTGCAGTAAAACTTAGATAATCTACTGATTATTAAGAAATCCTGCCAGTTCAAGATCTGTTTCCCAGGTTCCCTTAAACTCACAGGTGCCCCTTTTAACTCGTGCCTCATTTCTTGTGATTCCTTCAAATGTCACAGGAGCCCCATTTCCAATACTTCTTTAAACTTGCTGCAAACACTGGAAATTTTATTATAGTACTGCACAAACTTACATATAAAAAAAGAATTTAAAATGTATTTAAATGGAAAGCATTCAGTAATCTGGAAATATGTCTATCTGGAACCACAAAAGACCTTAATGTTACAGGTTAATACAGTTATATTGTCTTAACTGTATCTACTTATTTGAGGACAATAACTAAAGAAATGTATCCATCACTCTGAACCAGACACCAATAATTTGATTGCTATTCCAGAAGCCTCACACAGCATTTTAGGGCATGTATTCACAGCAAGTTTTTTCATCTTTGCCACTACTATCAAGAGAAAAAACAAGGCACTTTGAAATGCCTCTCTATTTCAAAGTTCAAAGCAAATTTATTATCAAAGTATGTATATATTACCATATACAACCCTGACGTTCATTTTCAGGGAGAAACACAATAGAATCAGTGAAAGACCACACCGAACAGGACGGACAAACAACCAAAGTGCAAATATAAATTAAAATAATAATAATAATAATAATAAATAAGCAATAAACATCGATAACATGAGATTACAAGCCCTTGAAAGTGAGTCCATACATTGTGGAAACAGATCAGTGATGGGGTGAATGAAGTTCAGTGAAGGTGTCCCCTCTGGTTTAAGGCCGGATGGTTGAGGGGTAATAACTGTTTCTGTATCTGGTGGTGTGGGTCCTGAGGCTCCTGTACATACAAGGCAGCAGTAAGAAGAGAACATAGTTTAAATAGTGGGTCCTTGATGATGGATGCTGCTTTCCTGCAACAGCAATCAATGGTGGGGTGGGCTTTACCTATATGGACAGGGCCACCTCCACTACATATTGTAGGATTCAAGGGCATTTGCATTTCCATACCAGGACGTGATGCAAACAGTCAGTATACTCTCCACCATACATCTGTACAAGTTTGTCAAAGTTTTAGATGTCATGCAAAATTTGTAAGCTTCTAAGAAATTTGAGGCACTGCCATGCTTTCTTCTTAAAGGCACTTGCATGCTGGACCCAGGACAGATCCTCTGAAATTATAACAATGAAGAATTTCAAGTTACTGACCCTCTTCACCTCCATGGTCCTCCAGTTTCCTCTTCCTGAAGTCAATAGTCAGTTCCTTGGTCTTATTGACATTGAATGAGAGTTTGTTGTTGTGGCACCACTCAGCCAGATTTTCAGTCTCCTATATGCTGATTTATCACCACCTTTGATACGGCTACATCAGTAGTATCATTAGCAAACTAATTGGAACTGTGCTTAGCTTCACAGTCATGAGTATAAAGCTAAGTGAGTAGAGCAAGTGCTAAACACACAATCTCATGGTACACCTGTGCTGATGAAGATTGTGGAGACAAAGTTGTTGCCAATCCAAACTGACTGGGGTCTGCAAGTGAGGAAATGAAGGCTCCAGTTGCATTAAGAGGTATTGGAAAGATGCAAGAAAGTGATGGTGAGTTGGAGGTATGCTGTGGTTGAAGACATGAAGATAGATAATATTTCAGAAAGTTGAAAGAAAATGCCATTAGGCAGAGAGGCAATGACTGATTTTTTTTTGTCTTCAGTGAAAGTAGGGAGATCAGGATTAAGAAATAACCATGAATCTAGAGAAGAAAATGAATGTGTAGACTGGGATAAATAGCTATATAGGATGGACTGTAGTTGCAGTCAATGATAAGGATAAGCATGGACATGGGTAAGGATAGTGTGGGAGTGAAAGTTTAAAAACAGAATATTTCTCTGTCATAGGTGTGTATTTATGTTGTAGTGTTCTTTTTTAGTGGAACATAAGACTAGAAAAAGGTACCTTATCTTGTTGAGACATTTTAGGTATCTTGTCAAATATGGTAGATCTGTCCTTTGGTTCCATTTTATTGTTCTTGTTGAATGTATTGTGTTACTATAACACAAAATAAAAATCAATCTTAGCTTTAAAATTGTTAACTGACTGAACACACACAGGCTTTTGAAGGTGCAATTTCCAAGTGTCCTGTGCTTGTTGTGTGCAAAAAAAGCTTCCTATTTCATCTTTAAATGAGTGAAGTCCATTTGTTATATATGGAACCATGTTAGTATTCCTTACTCGATTAAATTGTTTTTATTTGATTGTATGTGGGGCTTAGACATCTGAAGAATAATGCTGGTCAGACTTCCAAAATGTAAGTTCTATCTGTTACTCACATTTTCATTACTTGTTTTAATCACAAACCAGAACTGAACAATGCATTTGAATTGGAGGCACCAAAGATCCGTAGTTATTTTCCAGAAAGTTGGCTATGGGAGGTCCATGAAATTTCAGAAAGGTAATTTCTGCAGTACACTTTCTTAATGATATGGTACCACACAAATTATAAATGTTCTGCTGATGCAAAAACTTATGACATATTTTACATAGACATTACACCAAACATAAATTTAATATCTTCTCTCAAGACAGGGTGTTTTCAGGTTAGAGCGATTTTTTAAAAAAGCTTTATTTGAAGAAGGAAATCTAAAATTATACTGAATTTTAAATTGTTATGTATCTTTAATTTATCTTGCCTGTCTTTCTTTATAAAATGTGTTTCTCTTCATTGATGCTCCACCATATGGTTTTCTATTTTCAATCTTTTATCTTATAGCTTCTACATTCCCTTTTTGACTTCTCTTTCCTTCAACAACTTGTATATCTTTGATCAGGTAACTTTCTGATCTTACATCTGTAGTCAGGAAGATGCTTGAAGCTGTCATTAAGGAAGAAATAGTGAAACATTTAGAAAGGAGGGGTTCTATTAGACAGATGCAGCACAGATTCAGAAAGGGCAGGTCCTGTTTGACAAACTTACTGGAGTTCTTTGAGGACATAATGGGTGCAGTGGATAGAGGGGAACAGGTGGATTTTATATACTTGGATTTCCAGAAGGCGTTCGATAAGGTGCCACACAAGAGTCTTATAAATAAGATACAGATTCACGGAGTTGGAGAAAGTGTATTGGGATGGTTAGTGGATTGGTTATCCAATAGAAGGCAAAGAGTTGGTATAAATGGGTGTTTCTCCAGTTGGCAGTCAGTGGTGAGTGGGGTGCTGCAGGGGTCAGTGCTGGGCCCGCAGCTGTTTACCATTTACATTGATGATTTAGAAGAGGGGACTGAGTGTAGCATAGCAAAATTTGCTGATGACACGAAACTGAGTGGAAAAGCAAATTGTACAGAGGATGTGGAGAGTATGCAGAGGGATATAGATAGGTTAAGTGAGTGGGCCAAGGTCTGGCAGATGGAATACAATGTTGGTAAATACAAGTTCATCCACTTTGGAAGGAATAATAGAAGAGCAAATTATTATTTAAATGGTGAAAGATTGCAACATGCTGTTGTGCAGAGGGACTTGGGAGTGCTTGTTCATGAATCGCAAAAAAGTTGGCTTGCAGGTACAACAGGTTATTAAGAAGGCAGACGGAATGTTGGCCTCTATTGCTAGAGGGATTGAATTCAGGAGCAGGGAGATCATGCTGCAACTATACAGAGTACTGGCGAGGCCATACCTAGAGTACTGTGTGCAGTTCTGGTCTCCATATTTGAGGAAGGATATGCTGGCTTTGCAGTGCAGAGGCAGTGCAGAGGAGGTTCACCAGGTTGATTCCAGAGATGAAGGGGTTAACCTATGAGGAGAGATTGAGTCGCCTGGGACTATACTCTCTGGAATTCAGAAGAATGAGAAGGGATCTTATAGAAACATACAAAATTTTGAAAGGAATAGATAAGATAGAAGTAGGAAAGTTGTTTCCATTGGTAGGTGAGACTAGAACTGGAGGACATTGCCTCAAGATTCAGGGGAGAAGATTTAAGACAGAGATGAGGAGAAACTGTTTTTCCCAGAGAGTGGTGAATCTGTGGAATTCTCTGCCCAGGGAAGCAGTTGAGGCTTCTTCACTAGATAAGATACAGTTAGATAGATTTTTACATAGTAGGGGAATTAAGGGTTATGGGGAAAAGGCAGGTAGATGGAGCTGAGTTTACGGACATATCAGCCATGATCTTATTGAATGGCAGGGCAGGCTCGATGGGTTGGATGGCCTACTCCTGCTCCTATTTCTTATGTTCTTGTGTTCTCTAATGTACTCTTTCACCTTGTTTCTTGCTGCCTAATGAACAGGAAACGACTGACAGGTTGCAAGAGACCACAGTTGTTCACTGATAAATGTGAAGAGAAATATGAAAAAAACAAAGCTTTTTTGTCTAGTGTGCATTATGGT